>NC_143521.1:36086121-36777996 GCF_031878675.1 Megascapheus bottae | reverse complement strand
GAAGAAGAGAAAGAAGGAAGTTTGGAGGATGATAGGGAAGGAAGGATGGAGGTAAAAGGAAGGGAGAAAGGAAAGAAGGAAGGGAGGGAGGGAGGGGAGGCAAAGTGTTTTAAAACTGATGAAACACTATGCAATGTGACATGATATATTTGATATGCTTCACATGGTGGAGAAACAAATATTTGATTGTCAAGGTCTGGGCACTGTCCCTTGGTGTTTATTCTCAAGATTAGTGCTCTACCACTTGAGTCACATTTCCACCTTTCTCTTATAATTCTACATTTGATATGATATGTATCTGTAAAAAAATATGGACTGAGGAGGGATTCATTAATAGCAAAGAAGGTGGCAGCTCTTTACTTTGCTATTTACTTGCAAAAAGGTTAATAGACAGCCTTGAAAGGACAACCCCTCAAGGAGGGAAGAAATCCCGGTTTAAGGCCTTTTCAGAGCGTTCAAATGAATGGTCACACATCTTTTCAAACCAAAAGTTAGTTCCTCTGAAATCCCGGGTTTAGTATCTCATCCCTCGAGGCAACAAGGACTGCCTGCCCAGACTCCACATTCCAGTTCCTGTTTACAGGCCTAGAGGTTAAGTCCTGATCAAGGCTTGGAAGGAAAAGAAACTCCAGTCCCAGAGGGACCTCATCAAGTGCTCATCAAGTGGTGGCCATGTCTAGGACAGACAATGTACAAGGACTTGCTGTACTAGGGTAGATGGAGCAAGGCCCTGAGGGAAGGCTGTGGTCAGGATCCTGGAGATGTCAAATGACTTTAAACAGGTGGATGTGGCTGTTGTTGGTTGTTGCAATTTGTCTTCCACCAAGGGGGCTGTCTTAAGGTGACCATTGGCATCCCCAAGGTGTCCGATTAACTCTCCAATTTAGGGCCTATGTTATTGTTCCCCCTGATGATTGGGTGAGGTAGTGAGATTGTTTTTCAAGATTACATTATGTATGTGTGTGCAGCCCAAGTTTAAAGTACTCATGGGCGACTCTCTCCTCCTGCTATGGTTAGAGTGATACGGGCTGGTCAACTGACATACTCAATGGTCTTACAACAAGCATCCAAATAGACACTGGAGAAATAAATTAAGCTTAGTAGGGCTACTTCCCCCGGCCCTTAATGCTGGCTGGTATAAGCAATGGTACTTTCCAGTCATGGCTCTACATCCTCTGTGACTGAGGATCCTTCCTGTTTAGGTGTTATAGGCCAGAAAGTATCCTTTACTAATGAGCACTTTAAGGCATCCTGTTTGAAGCTTTTTGAATTTCAATTGCTTCCTGTTAACTAAACTGAATCCCCTTGCAGATGGTGAACCTGAGTTCAGCTAGTCTGGGGAAAGGGGCAGGGACCTGCTCCTTTAGGGGGGGAAAGGTGGCAGCATGTCTGCTCTGAGTGTTTGCTTGCCAGAGGTTTGTTTTGTTTTTGTAGCTGTTTATTTATTTTTTTTTATTGTCTGGGTAATGTCAGAGTTGGGGTTGTCAGAGTTTTGGCTCCTGGCACCACACTTCTGCAGAACTAAACTGTGCCTTGAGTTCTTTATTCCTAAGTAATTCTCCAGCGTCCTGAGCTATTTGTAACACTAGAGTCAGAGGACCAGTTGAGGATTAAGGAAGATGTCTAGCTAAGATGACTAGTTATATCCAAAGGCTAGTTCAGGTGACTAATTGAAGATATGTGACTAAAGATGACTAATCAAATCTGAAGACTAATTAAAATAACCAGTTAAGACTAGTGACCAGTTAAGAGAGTGAAATAAGTCTGAGGACCAGTTAAGAAGACTAGTTAGGACCAGTTAAGTCTGAGAACTCAAGGTTACTACATATGGCATGTGACTAGTTAAGAATTAGTGATTAGTTATGTCTGATGACTAGTTAAGGCAATTAAATCCTTGGGCTGGTCAAAATGATTAGTAATGGCTGGCTAGTTAAGTGTAAAGTTGGTAAGAAGACTAGGTAAAAGAAGTTAATGTAGGGCTGGGAGTTTGGCCTAGTGGTTAAAGTGCTTGCCTAGCATGCAGGAAGACCCGGGTTCGATTCCTCGGTACCACATACATAGAAAAAAAAGCTGGAAGTGGTGCTGAGGCTCAAGTGGTAGAGCTCTAGCCTTGAGAAAGTCCAAGGACAGTGCTCAGGCCCTGAGCTCAAGCCCAGGACTGGCAAAAAAAAAAAAAGAAGTTAATGTAAACACTTCACAGAGATCTGTTAACATATCCAAAATGACTATCTAATGGCACTTAAGAAGAAATAGTGGGCCGGGAGTTTGGCCTAGTGGTAGAGTGCTTGCTTAGCATGTACGAAGACCCGGGCTTGATTCCTCAGTACCACATAGATAGAAAAAAGCCGGAAGTGGTGCTGAGGCTCAAGTGGTAGAGGGCAAGTCTTGAGAAAGCCCAAGGACAGTACCAAGGCCTGAGTTTTCAGGCCCTAGGACTGAAGAAAAAGAAGGACTAGTAAAACCATTATTCATTCAATAGTCTAGGTAAGAGGGAATGCTAATTTAGAGGAGGATTACTAGGTAAGAGTAGTTCAGGGAATATAACTAATTCATGTTAAAACAAATGTCAAAATGACTTTCAGCATCTAACAGACTAATACCAGCTCCTATGTCAAAATGGCTAATTTAGGGTCTGGGAGTTTGGCTTAGTGGTAAATTGCTTGCCTAGCATGCATGAAGACCTGGGTTTGATTCCTCGGTACCACATACATAGAAAAAAGCCGGAAGTGGTGCTGTGGCTCAAGCGGTAGAGCTCAAGCCTTGAGGAAAGCCCATGGACAGTGCTCAGTCCCTGAGTTCAGTCCCCAGGACTGGCAAAAAAAAAAAAAAAAGGCTAATTTACATCATCAAAGACAAAGGGTCTAGTTAATGTGTGTTTAAGTGTGAAAACTAGTTAAGGGTACTCATTATATAAGTATGATAGTAGTGAGAGCCATTACAGGGAACAACTAGTTAACAAGAACAAAAGGGCTAGTCATCAGCACATAAAACAGACTATGATGGGTACTTAGATCAAAATGATGAGCTGACATCAGTGCCTAAGACAAAGGACTAGTTAGCATACGCCTTTAAGTGAGAGGACTTGTTGAAAGGACTAGTTAGAGGGAAAGACTAGTTAATGGATTAGCTAGAGAGGACTACTTGAGAAATGACAAATAGTTACTGTGAACACAAACGTCAGAGCAACTAATTAACCTTAGCACCTAAGATAAAAGGATTAAAACCCAACACATACATTAAAAAATTAACACCAGTACTAACCTTAAAATGACAAAATAATGAGGCCTTCAATTAGGACTGGTTAATGGTAACAACTGGTTGATGTGAACATGCATGTCAGAATGACTAGTTAGTGTCAGCATTTGTGTAAAACAAAACCTTTTTAGCAATAACAGACCTGATCTGTGGGACTAAGATATTTCCACGCTCCCACTAGGGAAAAGGCATTGAAGGAAGACTGATTTGCCCATAGCAGCCCATAACGTTTGCCCACGCACTCATCATGGAATGTAGGAAAACACAAGTACATTGCATTGTAAGCTTCAAGGCAGGACTCCTAGGTGACCACAGTAAAACAGTATTTGTTGCCAGACATTGATGACTAGCTACTCAGGAGACTGAAATCTGAGAATATAGGTTCAAAGCCAGCTCAGGCAAATCCAAAGAATTCCAATTAACCATCCAAAGCCAAAAGTAGAGGTATAGTTCAAGTGGTAAAAGCCAGTTTTGAATGGAAAAGCTATGCAAGAGTGCAAGGCCCTGAGTTCACACCCCAGTACCAATAGGTGTACATGTGTGCATGCGCGCACACACACACACACACACACACACACACACACACACACACACAAATTAGTATTTGTTTCCTCTCCATATCCATTTAAAACTGTAGAACTTCTGAGCCAGGCGCTGGTGTCTCATGCCTATAATCCTATCTATTCAAGAAGCTGAGATCTGAGGATCAAGGTTCAAAGCCAGCCTGGGCAGAAAAGTCCATGAAACTCTTATCTCCAATTAATCACCAGAAAACCAGAAGTGGCATTATGGCTCAAAGTGATAGAGGGCTAGCCCTGAGTGAAAAAGGTCCTGAGTTCAAGTCCCACAACTGATAGCACAGTAATGTATTCTACACATAGACCAACCTCAGATATATTGATCTAAGTGAATAAGCCCATACATCTGGACTACTTGTTACCTAATTTCGGTCGATGATACCAGTTAGGAAAATGGAGGAGAAAGGCAGAAAATAGGCTGGGCTTGATCTTCCACAGGCTAGGACTGTTTATTGAAGAACAAAAAGGGGGACAGTCTTCCTGTGGGCTTAGAGGATGTGTCAAGGGGTGGAGTTGGAGTTTAGGCTTTTATGGAGTTTAAGTACTTGAGTTTAGTATGGGGGAGTGGGTATGTGAATTCAGGTGCAGGCAACGATAGGGTAAGTATTCCCTTACCCAAGGCCTCAAGCTATTTAAATGTTCAAACAGATCTACATCTGTCTTGCCTAGACTGTTTGATCTTCACAAGGTCCAGTTCTGTCTTCCAGACTCTCAACCCTTTCCAGGCCTCACAGGTTGGCCTCAGAGCCTTACAGGTGGGCCTGAGCTAGGCTCTGGTCAGATTGTCCTGCCCACACGTCAAACACATCCACACATACCTGGAACTTTTCCTGGCATCTGTATATGCCTAGGATGATAAGGTGGGGTCAATCCTTCATATTCCATCATTCGATACATAAAACGATTGGGCCAAGAGGGAAGGGGCAAGTCCTTTGATGTTGACAGTAAGTAGATGAGCAGGGGCCTGTGGTTGGTGCTGGAGAGGATTGCAGCAGACCTGGGGGATGATGGGAAGGATGGTTTGTTGACTGTGGGGATAATTTACAAGGACTAGTGGTGAGTGACAGCTGAATGCATGGAGAGTGCTGTGGTATGCAACTGACCGTCATCAGTAAAGGCCAAGCAACGAAATAGGTGAAGTTCTGTTTGGCTCAATGTCCATTAATGCAAATTTGAGAGTCTGGGAGTTTGTAGATGCTACTGTCTTGCTCTACAGATATGAGAAAGTGTCTTTTCCATCAAAATAGCTTGGTCCCTTTCTGGCAATCTTCTGAGAATTGTTCTATAAAGTTCCTGCTTTGGCCACAGTGGTTTCATTGAGTTGCATCCTTTTCTTGTTGCTCTTAATTAAAGAGGTGTCTTAATTAAGGACATTCTGCTAGAAGAGCTTTAAATTTCAGGTACATCCTGTTGATTAAGCCACATACTTTTGCTGATTGTGAACCTGATCTCAGCCAATCTGAGCAGAGGAGTGGGGTCTGCTGGTTTAGGGATTAAAAGGGAGCAGCCTGCCTGCCCTGTGTGTTTGTTTGCCAGATTTTTGGCTGATGGGCACACCTTTCTGTAAAAGTAAACTGCCTTGCTGAGTTCCTTTTATGTTCATGTCCTTATTCCTATATGACACCCCAACATCTGGAATCGTTTCTAAGATAGCAAAAACGAAGATATTTAGGTTCTCACCATCGTGCTTTGCTGAAGCACTGGGTAAATGATGTTTTTGTACAAAATGAAGGTCTACCATCAGTTCTTCACTCTGTTGCCCCAGAAGAGCTTACTTCTTGCCCTAGGTAGTTACATATCATTTGGCTATCAGTCCAAATCTATTCCTTTGAAAAAAATGTTTTTATGTTTATAATGTACAAGATAGTGTGTCTGGTTTAAACAGCCAAAGTAGTAAACGTCTCTATTGTCGAAAACTTCAAAACCCAAAGAAACTCCTGGTTCTGGTAAAGAATAAGACAAATGAAAATGGGTATGGAAGTCTGGGCAAACAGCAAATTTTCTTGTATTACTCAGGAGGACCCAGAGGGGCTCAGCTGAGAAAGACACAGGAGGGTTCTTGCTCCCCATAAGGTCTTCCCTCGCCTCCCTTCTTCCCTTCCTCCTGTTCCCACTACTAAAGCTCTCTAAAGGCCTGTGCCCTTATGTGCTTCTGCTGAGACTCTAGGAGGCTCAGCTCACAGGGTACTTGCTTCCTAGACTGGCAGGAGGTCTCACTCCGTGACTACTTGCTGAAGTGTTTGTGCTGGAGGAGAAAGATAGTGGATCACATGCTGGGCTTTCTCTATGTCCCGGGTAGGAAGGGCCTCTTCTTATCATCAGAATAACACAGCTGACTCGTCTAGGTTGCTGCAGCTAGGACTTGGATTTAGAAAGGAAGGGCGTAGGGTGATGGAACAGAGAGCATGGCAATCTCGGTCCTGTCCGGGCAGCAGCTAAGGACTAAGCAGCTCCAAAAATGAGCTGGAATATGTTAGGACTGATTTCCTATGCCAGTAGTTTTACATGTATCAGCTCAGGTAATCCTCTCTACTGTCTACTGAGATTTGTACCAGCAGTCTTCGTTTATGCAGAAGAATAAACTGAGGCTTGGTAATGTTTATTTATGCAAGGACACCCAGTAGGTAAACAGGACTCTGCCCATCATACATCACCTTGAAGGGGACCAAAAATGGGTGGAGGTTGTGCTCCCATTCCTGTTCTAGAGGGGGGAAGGGGAGACGGGAGGTTGGGAAGTGTGATGGAAAAGCTATTCCATGATAATTTGCTCTTTTAGCATCAGGGTCACTGATCTTCCTACTAGACTCAACTGGTTCCTTGTTTATTATAAATTATAGAGCAATATGAAGAAAAACCAGAGTACAGTACCAGAATGTGACCAGAAATCTACAGATAGACACATTGGATGGTAAAACACAAAAAAGACACCAAGACATGATAAATTATACAGGTCTCTAGACATTCACACAGTGAGACTGAAGAAGGGTATTCTTAGGAGAGGATCACAAAGACGCAACAGCTATGTGCATATGATCATATAAAATAATATTTATTGGGACCAGGAGTGTTGCCTAGTGGTAGAGTGCTTGCCAAGCATGCACAAAGCCCTGGGTTCATGTCCTCAGTAACACATACGCAGAAAAGGCCAAAAGTGGTGCTGTGACTCAAGTGGTAGAGCACTAGCTTTGAGAAAGCTCAAGGTCAGTGCTCAGGCCCTGAGTTCGAGCTTGAGGATGGGCAAAAAAAAAATCAACATAAACTCCAAGAAATGGAAACAAGGTGGTTTTTTTTTCTTTGTTGCTGTTTTTGTTTTCTTTATCTTTTGTCTTGTTTGCAAGTTTATCTGTTTTGGAGAGGGTAAGGGAAGGCACAGAAATGGAGGGACAAAGGGTGAAAAATGTAGCTGTGGCATTCACTAGACATTAGGTTGAAAATGAACTATACACCTTGTGAGTAGGGACAGGAGGGAGAAAAAAGAAATGTACTCTATATCTAACCCCTCTGTACATCACCTTTACAGTAACAATATATTAAATAAATTATAGAATGTTGGAATTTAATTACTAAGCATGTTTTCCATTTTCTGACCAAGGGCAAAGGTGAAATTTGGACACGCAGACATAGTCATTTAGTAGAATCTGAAGTCCAGACACGAGCTTGCCAAAGTATGGAACAGTAATCCTGAACTTTTGAGTGTATTTCCCAATTAAGAAGCTCAGTACCATTCTTTAGAGGAGGTAGATATAAAATACCTGCGATCTCCATGTCTGACTGAAAAAATAAAATGAAATACTTTTGAACATCTCTGTACTGTGCACTGGAAACTTTAATACTCCTACTACCTGTTATCATTGTCTTGCATTTAATCCTGTTCTGTTCAGTGGATTCAGTCCTGATCCAATTCATTTTATAGAGTACCCCTGGATACCTCATCTATCTGGCTAGCTCTAAGTCTGAATTATAGATGAGGCTGCCTTTTCCTTTCTTCTTTCTTGATTGTCCATATGCCAAAGAGTAGGAAAAATTATGTTATGTGATTTTTAGCTCTAGTTAAAGTTTCCTTGAAATCGAAACTCATTATAATTTTATTGTTATTATTAAGATGTTATAGAGGGGCTACAATTCCATTTCATAAGTCAGGTAGGGTACATGAAACTAATTTTTTTAAGCCTGTTCTTTTTTTTAATTTAGATTTTTTAGGATTATCTGTCCTTGGTTTCCATGAGTTGGCTGCCCCCTGGTGGACAAAATGTGTCAGTTCCTATGAAAAATACAGCATGCTTTTGTAATATCAGGTAATAATAATCTATGAATATTTTTCTTTCATTGGTATTCCTTATATTTTCATGAACAATAGTCATTGATTTCCTAATATGTCAGTTCATTAAAACAGTTGTAATTTTCCTTCAGACATTCTGGGACATCAAATATAAGGACAAGGTCTTCATCTTTACACTGTAAATTTTCATTTATCTAGCGTGGTTGGAGAGTTATTAATTCTGGTTAGTAGGTGGTCTCAGAGCCATTGACTGAGTTTATACAGATTAGTAATTTTCCAAGAGCATAGTAGGTAATAGAACTTGTGGATGGCTGAAGGATCATTTGAATTGCTACGACTTATATTTACTTTACTGGAAGTACTTTACATATTTAAAGCCATATCTCATTTTCTGTGAGATAAGCATGGCTTCTCTCACTCTTGTGACAGAGTGGGAAGTGAGAAGAATTACATTAGAAAATTACACAACTGAAATTTATTATTATTTTCTCTTCCGTAGACATTTTCCATATGTAATTGCAGTGTATTTCAAAATCATTCACATTTTATCTTTCCATCTTCCTTATCCTTTTAAACAGTCCCAGAGTTAGAATCATGCAGAACTGGAATTTAGACCTCAGTAAATGGGCCTTAGAGAGCATGCTCTTAACCCTACACCAACACCTTTGCTTAGGAGTCACAGACTACCACAGGATTCCATAAGACTTCTCTAACGGTGCTGGCCATCAGGGCAGAATTCACAGGTAATCCGAATTTACCTTTGGCACATCACTTTTTCCATTCCTACCCCTCTCACTACCCTCAGCACGATGACACCCTCAACATTGTCCATATTAGAGGCACAATAAAATATTCCGTATGTATAACTTTGGAGTCATTGTTAAGACTGTCACTTTGTCTTTCTTTCTTCCCCAACAAAATGCTAATAGATACTACACAGTCCAATATGGTTATTTAGCCAGATGCCAATGCCTGAGGCCTATGGATCCTAGTCACCTGGAAGACATAGGTTTGAAACCAAACAGAGTAGAAAAGTCTGGAGGTTCCATCTCCAATTAACTATCAAAATACTGGACTCGGCACCAGCCATAAGCAAATGCCAACCTACTGAATTCAAGCCCCAGTGATCTGGTTGACTCTTTCTTTCAAAATAATGCCTAAGATTCCATGCAATGCTGGAATCACATGAAGCACATCCACGTGCAATCAGACGTTATTCATTTTTTGGTAAAGGAGGTTGATATACCTGGTTTTATCTTTCCAAGGCAAGGTTCTTGTTCCATCCTCAAAAGGTCTGAAGCCTAATGAATGTCACAAAATGATTTTATTTAGAGTCAGGGCATTCATATGCCACAGTGAGGCCTATGCATCAAACTCTGAAATCTTGTGAGTTTCTCCTTCTTGAAGAGGAGAGCACACAGGATCATGACTGGCTCACATTATTCCTGCCCCATGCAGTAGGGCGTTTCATCTCAGGCCTTGGGAAATTTGTGTATTCTCCCAGTGCCTGGCTCACTGGGGCTGAGTCTCCCTAATCCTCCCACCCCTTCCGTTCATGGTCATGGGTTGTGAAATGTCTGATTTCTCTTAGGTGGGAGAGCTGCCTCTTATTTGAAGAACGAATAACTAAGCTGCTATTACAGAGACTCCTGCCACTGTGTGATCACTTCCTGCTTGGCCCTGCATGGGCTTCCCTGGTACAGTATTGTCCATGCATTAGAAGTAATGGAGGCTATGGCTGTTGAACACAACACAAACTCATTTGGTTTTCCTGCTATTCTCTCAGGAATCAGTGAGGTCCTTAGAGCCTCTGCACTCAAGCACACATACTTCAAAGGAAGAGGTGGCATCAGTGACATAGGAAGAGAGAAGCACTGCTTAGTCTTAATTATCAGTGCTCCCAGAAATATTCCTCATAGCTCTTTTTCTAATAAAACTCATGTGAGGTCCAGGAGTGTTGCCTGGTGGTAGCATGCTTGCCTAGCATGCATGAAGCCCTGCGTTCAATTTCCCGGAACATACACAGAAAAAAATGGAAGGGGCACTGTGGCTCAAGTGGCAGAGTGCTAGCCTTGAGCAAAAAGTGTCCAAGGACAGTGCCCAGGCCCTAGGACTGGCAAAAGACAAAAACAAAAGCAAAACATTTGTCAGGTTGTGTGTGTGTGTGTGTGTGTGTGTGTGTGTGTGTGTGTATGTGTTTGTTTTGTTTTGTTTTTCCAAATCTAGAACAATCAAAGAAAGCCTCATGGCTGGCAATACAACTCTAAAGTGTTTTCTTTTACACACATACAAAAATGAAATTCTAATCATTGTCAAGGTTGAAGTATGCATATAATTAATATAAACTTTAATTAAGTTTGAAGGAATAAAAAAGAAAGAAAGAAAGAAAGAAAAAAACACTTGCTATCTGCATTCACCCAGAAGCATATGCATGGTTAAAATCAGAACGTCTGGATGTTTTGGACAAAAGAAACTTTTGAAAAAAAAATGGGATTGGACCATGTGAGTATGGGGAATCCCCCAGAACAGAGCCAATCCCAAACCAGCCTACAGTGTTTCTATTCAGAAACACAGAGGCAATCAATGTGCCTCTTTAATGGGTTCTCCGAGTCCCAGGAAATTGTGATTACATGGCATTCACTTTTCATTTTCTAAAGAATGAACGAGAAGCATGAGAGTCTCCTTAACAATGTGAAGAAAAGTATTTTTTAGTTCTGGTAAACTTCTACTGTTCCCTCATAAAATCTACACAGAAAATGCCTTTAAGACAGCACACAATAATATAATACAATTGTAGTGCAGTGGTACTGGTGCGGGTATAATTACAGTGTTAGGCAGGTTGAAAAAAAAAAAAAAAGACTCCCAAATAGCCATTGTTTCCACTCCACAGTAATCAAGGATGATAGTTTGAATTTATTTTCCATTCTCTGTGAGATGCTCTTACTTTTCCAGGAGGCAACCTTAGTTCAGGATTAGAGGTCACAGTTTCAACTAAGAAACAAGTTTTAGTTGAAAATTTACTTCAGCTGTTTGTTCTCTGTTTTTCTTATACAGAAGAGGGCAGGACTCCTTTGTGTGTACATATCGTGGAAATAATATTGACCTGATTATATTACACATATACATATATTATATATAAATAGTGTATATATAGAGAGAGACCTGAATACCGACTTTTTAAAGATTCAAGAATAAGACCAGATTATCAGTGGATTCTAAGATTATGAGTAGGAATTTAAATATTCCTGCAAGATTTAGGTAAGAAACCAAAGAAGAAACCACAGAATATTTTTAGGGCAATATCAAAATTGGAGTTATCACACAGTAATTAAATCTATGCATGACAAATTTATCAGATGACACAAAGCCTTTTAAGGGACTTCAAAAGCTCTCATCTATGATTCTTTAATTTTAACATGCATATGAATTGCTTAGAGAGGAAATCTGGTGGCTCATGTAATCCTAGCTACTCAGGAGGCTGAGATCTGAGGATTGGCATTTGAAGTTACCCCTTCCAGGAAAGCCAGTGAGAACTCTGATCTCTAACTACCAAAAAGCAAAGCTGTGGTTCAAGTGATAGAACTCCAGCCAGAGTTGAGTAAAAAACTAAGGGACAGCACCCAGGCCCTGAGTTCACATCATACACACACGCACACACCTTCCCCCCTTCCTCAGCCCCACACACATTGTAAGCACCATCCCATAAAACCACACAGACACAAGTCACACAGAAGAAAGAGAGATTTACTATCCACCAAAGCAGACAAGCTATTCTCTCTCGGGATAGAGAAAAGCAAGTTGCTCTCAGGCAGTAGTTATAGGGTGCAGGGCACTGAAGGCCAGAGAAGGGGCTGGGAGCAGGAACTTTTTGTAGTTGTAGCTGTCCACTGGAGATATTAGCCAGCCAGGGCCAAACATCCTATAGCCGTTTGTAGCCAGGAAAACATCCTATATCTGGCACATAGCTGAGACAATACATTCTATAGCTGGCCCATAGCCAGAGAAAACATTCTATATTGGGGCACATAGTCAAGTCCAGGCATCTTGCAGCTAGACACTAGAAGTAGCATGTGACCAGGAATAGGCACCTGTACTAAGGGGACAGCATGTTGCTGATGCAGTTGAGGCTGGAGTGGGAATGGGCAGTTTGGGAATGGACAACTGTGGCTGGGCCTGGCCTGTAGATGATCCAAGATGAAGGCTGTCAACCTAAAATGGGGCAAATATGCCTACACACATTAACTGCTTAGGGTTTAGGGTGATAGCTCAATGACAGAGCAGCTGCCTGGACTATCCATCTTCACTACTGGAAAACCTTGCTTAGATAAATGTTTACCTATTACATGTGCAGATCCCTTTTTCTGAGGTTGGAAATCATTTTATCTGTGGTGGGTCTAGGAACTAGTAGTTTTGTTGTTCTTGTTGGTGATTGTGGGGCTTGAACTCAGTGCCTGGGTGCTGTCCTTGAGCCCTTTTGTTCAAAGCTAATGCTTTGAATAATACCATTCTAAGCCAGAGCTCCACATCTGGTTGGTTGGAGATAAGAGTCTCACAGACTTTCCTGCCCAGACTGACTTGGGACCTCGATTCTCAGATTTCAGCCTCCTAAGTAGCAAGGATTATAGGTGTGAGCTACCAGAGCCTCAGGAACACATCTATTGGATAATTCTGCTGCCAGGATATATAGTTAGCTTTTAAATAATGTGAGCTACCATTTTTCCATTCCCTTCTAATATCTACCATATCCAAATCTTCAGATTTCCCCACATCTGAAAAGTGCTTTTACTGATCTTGAGATTAATTCTTCTTTAGACTTTTTTTTAAAGCACCTATTTTTCCTCTTTATAATAGCAGACATCCAAAGCCACTTCACTGTCACCTAGCTGAGAATGGCAAAGGAGAAGACATGTTATAACAAAATCCCACCACTAATATTTATGTCTTGAAACAACTCAAATTAAAGTGGCCTGGTCCCCTCTCCATGCATATTATACATTTTTGCTCCTCAAACCTTGGTCTATGGGCCAATAGCGTCAGCATTATAACCAAAACTTACTGCTTTTGCTACAAAACACTCATTTTAGTCTGGAGTTATAAAAAATGGATAACAAAGATAATTCAATTAGCTTGACACGTCTCCTTTCCTCTGTGTGTGTGTGTATGTGTGTGTGTTGTCAGTAGTAGGGCTTGAACTCAGGACCTGGGCACTGTTCCTGAGCTTTTGTTAGTACTCTACCACTTTGAGACACTGTGCCACTTCCAGTTTTCTGGTGGTTCATTGGAGATAAGAATCTCAGGGACTTTCCTACCTAGACTTACTTTGAATCCTCAAATCTCAGCCTCCTGAGTAGCTAGGATTATAGATGTGAGCCACCAGCTCCTGCAATTATTATTTTTTTTCAGTAAAGGGAATCAAACTCAGGAACTTGGATATACTAGACAAATATTCTGCCACTGAACTATATTCTCAGCCCTCTTTTTTTCTTAAACTGATCAGATTTGATATCTCTGACTAATATCCTGACTGATACTTTGGTATGTAGAGGAATGGAAGACATGCTCATGAGAATTTCAGCACTGAGCACCTCCCTCTGTGTATATAAAGACCAAATAATCTTGCAGGGACAATCCAATACTCAGTTCTTGCTTTGATTTCCTCAATTATTTAGCAATAGTGTTTGGACCCTGTTCTGCAGACTGAAGAGAGGAAAGTGAACATTTGGAAGCTTGAGAATAGCTGTAACAAGAAATCTAACAGAAATTTAGTAACCTCATATGAAATGACTTGAGTCCAAGATATTTTTTCCCAGAAGGCCTTCCACAAAATTGTCAGGGCAGAGCAATTTGGGGAGGGGCCAGGAAGTTACTGTTACAGGAAAATTAATTGATGAATTAAAAACTCAATACAGGGCTGGGAGTTTGGCCTAGTGGTTAAAGTGCTTGCCTAGCATGCACGAAGACCCGGGTTCGATTCCTTGGTACCATATACATACAAAAAAAAAAAAGCCGGAAGTGGTGCTGAGGCTCAAGTGGTAGAGCTCTAGCCTTGAGAAAGTCCAAGGACAGCGCTCAGGCCCTGAGCTCAAGCCCAGGACTGGCAAAAAAAAAACAAAACAAAAACAAAAACAAAAAAAAAACTCAATACAATTTTGGAATCCAAAAGTTATTTATTCAATGTTAGCTTGACAGTATAGTGTGATATAACCAGGGAATCAATCCCCTCCCCCTCAAACAGGTATTTGCCTTTATATTAGGTAAGAAGCATTTCTGCATGATGCAGAAGAATTCTCAAGACTGACCGTGATTGTGTCTCTTAAAGGAAGCAGCCAGCTAAACTGCATTAGCAATGTATATAGCTCCATAACAATGTGAGAAGAGACAGACATTAAAATTTGATTTGAGACCTACAAATTTGATGAATTCATTCATTGGATGGCTTTCTATGATGCACTCCATCATTTCAATTGCAAAAGTTATTAAGTCTTTAGACCACTTGATAGAATATATCATAGCGAATCTACGTTCATTTTCATGTCTTTTACTATAACTGCAGCCTCCTTGGATTGCTGTAAGGCTGGGGTCTGCAGCATTTAGGAGGTACTAGCAATATAAAAAGAAGAGTTGAACATGCTCTCTCAGAATATGTGAAAAGACAAATTCTGCAAGTGCTGTGTATGCTTTATTACCACACACACACACACACACACACACACACACACACACACACACACACATTCTGGGCCTGGGTGCTGTCCCTGAGTTCTTCAGATCAAGGCTAGTGCTCTACCACTTGAGCCACAGCACCACTTCCAGTTTTCTAGTGATTAATTGTAGATAAGAGTCACTGACTTTCATGCTGGCTTTGAACCAGGGTCTTCAGATCTCAGCCTCTTGAGTAGCTAGGATTATAGGTGTGAGTCACCCACGTCTGGCTATTCTCTTTCTATTTTTTTTTTGCCAGTCCCAGGCCTTGAACTCAGGGCCTTGGTGCCATCCTTGGGCTTTTCTCAAGGCTAGAGTTTTATCACTTGAGCCACAGTACCATTTCTGGCTTTTTTCTATGTATGTGGTACCGAGGAATCGAACCTGGGTCTTTGTGCATGCGAGGCAAGCACTCTACCACCAGGCTAAACTCCTGGCCCCCTCTCTATATTTTTTATAGCATACTATCAGTGAGTGTTTTTAGGTTTTAAGCAGGTTATTCTGTTACTTGTCATTTCTAATAAATGAGTGCTCTCTATTTAGTCTTATCTCAGTTCTTGTTTTGTTCATTCTTTCTCCCTTGCAGACTTTCTGTTTCAAAGAGATTATTTGTATGCAAAGAAAAATGTCTTGGACATTCTTGGATTTTTTTTATCATATAATTCCATAGAGATGATGTTTTGTACTATGATATGATAAGGTATAAAGCAGTGTTTTATTCTTGAACATTATTTTAGTGAAGTATAAGATTTCAGAAACTTCTAGATCCTCAAATACCATCCTTGTATTTGAAGCATTACTTCAAAGATACCACTTAGATCTTTCAGAGTGAGTAGTTTCTCTCTAAATTGTCAATTTATTGGTGAGTCTGCCATCCTCTACCAACTTTGCATAATTAATATTGTAAACAATATTAATAATGTTCTTTGATATTGGGGTTTGAAATGCAAATTTAATTTTAGACATAGTCTGTGAATAATTTGATAGTTGATTCTGTAAATGTCATTTTTAATGTACTTATAATTGTTTCCCCAACAACTCCTCTGGCAATAAGCCACACTACACAACAAACGCTTTCTTTATCTTCTTGGATGAAATAAAATAGCATATTTATCTTTGTCATTGTTTGGATCTTACTTGCTGTGACTCACTTTGCCAGCAAAGTCAATTTTAAAAATAAAGAATAAATTCTGATGACCTTGTGCTTTCTTACTGAATGGGAACTGCAAAGAGAAAAGTATAAATATAAACCGAAAACAAAATTTTTTATGTGCAGCTGGGTGTGGCTCACGCCTGTAATCCTAGCTACTCAGGAGGCTGAGGATCAAGGTTCAAAGCCAGCCGGGGCACAAAAAGACCTGAGACTCTTATCTCCAATGAACCTCTAGAAAACAGGAAGTGGGGCTTGGCTCAAGGGTAGGGCAGTAGCATTGAGCAAAAGAGCTCAAGGACATGTCCAGGCCAAGTTCAAGCCCTGTGACCCACCAAAACCATTTTTTTTTATGTGCTTGTAACTATTTTGTTACCATTCAAGAAAATAGACAATTGCCTTCATTTCCTAGGAGTGAGGGGACACAGCACTGGAAACTGGATGATAACACATCTCAAATGAACTGTCATGGTTTTAGATGCTAGAAGCATGGAATCAGGGTGACCGCAGTGCACCCTTCCCTGGAAATCTGTAAGCGGCATCCTCTTTGCCTCTTCTTGCTTCTGGTAGTTTGTTGGCAACCTTAGGCATTTCTTAGCTTTTGGAGGCCACTTCAATCTTCTGTCTTCCCAGCAATCTTTTGCTTTCTTTCAGATATTTTTTATTGTAATTAATAGAGGGGTTACAGTTACATTCAGAAGGTGCATTACTTCAAACACATTGATATCCCTTCTCATGCCTTTGTCCCCATTTCCCTCCCCAGCAGTCTTAAAAATTATTGTTATTGTAGAGGTGATATACAGAAGGATTACAATTATGAGTCAGGTAATGAAGCATTTCCTTTCATACAGTGTCTTCTGTTCCCTCACTCTCTCCCATCTCCTGTCTCCATAGTTCACTTTCATCAGTGTCCAGTGAGCTCCCTTGCTGGACTTTTTCACCCTTTTTCCCTGAGTTCTGTGCCCTCCCCTGCCACCTTCCTGAACATCTACACGTGAATACATCATACATACAGACAGAATCATCAAAAATAAATTTTAAAGGCCCTCCTATTAACTAGTTACATTGTCAATGATGTTATTTCCAAATCTCACAGCCTGGCTTACTGGTATTTGGGACTTCAACATACTTTTTCAGAATATGGCCAAATGATAGAGTGCTTGCCTAGCATGCATGAAGCCTGGGGTTCGATTGCTTGGTCCCACATACAGAAAACTGGAAGTGTTGCTGTGGCTCAAGTGGTAAAGTGCAAGCCTTGAGAAAGCTCAAGGACAGTGTCCAGATCCCTGAGTTCAAGCCCCAGGACTGGCAAAAAAAAGTGAACTATACAATTCATGGGTAGAGTTGGGATGGAGGAAATGGGAGAGAATGTACTTATTACAGGTCCAGATACTTTCTTTTGCATATCCTTGTCTGCCTTTCTTCCACAGTCCCTCCCCCACACTGTCATTCTGCTCATATTAAACCTGTCCTTGACTGTTAGTTCTTATACTTTCTGTTGCACTGTGAGGAATCTCCTTCCTCTTTCCCTAAACTTCTTTTTTCTGCCATACTGAAGACTAGAGTCACCTTTCCCAGAAACTTGCCCAGAACTTCTCTGATGCTTCCTGTGATTAACTCAGCCTCTGTGTGAAGCCAGATTTTTTTTTTTAGACTCTGATAACTATTCTCCTAAAGTAAAGCATTTCAGGTCTGTCTACTCACCCTTATACACCAAATAAAGAGATGATAATGGTAAATGTAGGCAAGCTATGGGAAGACAGACATCTTTCAGGTAGGATACAAACATCAGCTTTAAATAAACAAGGAACTGGGGGAAGGAGGAAAGAAGTGTACATAATTATTAAATAGTCCTCCTCAAGTATGGTCTGATTGGTCACTATTTTAGAAGGGTTTCTGAAGAAGTTATAATTGCTGTCATCACTTATCAGGATACACAAGTTGATGTATGGCAAGAAAAGAGAAGCCACATTTCCAGAGGTTGAACTGTGAGTCTTTATTGGAAAGCTGGTGAATACAAAGACCTGCAGCCCCACAAATACACTTAATACTGTCAGAAAGGAGAGCCATAAGATCTGGAAAGAACAAAAACGGAAAAACAATACCAACAAACCAGATCAGTTCTAATGAAGAGCTGAAGTAGGTCACCAGAGAAGTGCCAGGAGACAAGAGACAGGAGACAGGACAGACGCTTGGCATAATGGCATCTGAGCTGGTCTGGACTTAAATACGGTCAGGTCGGGGGCAGGATCCCAGGGAGCTTGAGAGTTCACAACCTATGACTGGCAGGTCCAGTGACCTATTGTCAAAGTCCACTAGGAACCTGGGAGATGGGACTTCACTGCCTCCACCATGAAGACACAATAGCACCGGCTAAACCCAATACCAGCTCAGCCACCACCTGGACAAGATGGCCCCGGTGAGATCCAGCATCTCGGCAGAGCCAGTAGGTTACTCTGGGAAGTGAAGTGGGAAGGACTGAGGACCTGATAATGGAGGTGATGCAAACATTGTCAGTCCCTTGTCATGGAGATGTCTGGGACCCAAAGTATCTGAAGAAAATGGCTTAAATCAAAGATGAGGGAAGTCTGCCAAGTTTTTCTCCAGTTTTTAGTTAATTTTTGGGTCCAAGTTAAGTAGTTGGTGTTTTTCATCAAAAACAGCTTTTAAGCATGTCTTGTATGCCCATATTTTATACAGGTTTGTGATATGACTTCTATCTATCCTACAGTCTGTGTTATTCATATTCATCTTTTAATTATTATGAGTAGGTTTCATAAGGACTCAATGAAATACTTATTTTAGAAGCTGGAGCACTTAGAGGAAGAAATTAAAAATGCTTCTGAGGCATCTGTATTGGAGAGATTAGTAGTTTGGATACAGGCAACTGAATGAAGCAAAAGTTGCTGCTTTACTTTCTTTTTTTCCCCATATATTTTTTCATTGTAATTCATAGAAGGGTCACATTATATTCACCAGATAGAAGGTGCATTACTTCACGTACATAGTTACCCTTTCTATGTCTCGGTCCCCATTTCCCTCCCCCACCTCCGCCCCTCATCTTGTTTGCTGCTTTACTTTCTTAGCTTACTGGGCCAACATGAGAGGACAGGTGGCTCCATACGAAGAGGAAGAGAAAAACTACATTTCCCGTCATGCCAGTGGGCACCACTTACGTTTGTCCTCAACTTCACGGATATGAAAGGAGTACTTCCGGTTCGGCAATCCCCGGGAGCCGGCGGTGTTGGTCGGTCCTGTTGGGCCTTGTTCGGAAGCTCCGCCCGCGCTCCGGTCTTTCTGGAACCCGCAGTTGGATCTCGGCGGTGCGGGACAGGTATTTCCCTGCAGCCGGGGGTACCTCGGTCGGGAGGACCCGGGATCCTGCGGAGGCGCGGATTCAGGCCGGGCGCGGGACGCGGCCGTCGGCTTCTCGGGTGGTGGTGGCTCCGGTCCCTCCGGTGGTCCCGGCCCTGACCTGTCTTTTTCTCCTGTCTTTATTCTCCCCGACGTCGACGGGCCGCAGCGTCTCGAGCGCGCGTGTGTTTCCCATGGCCGACGCGACCCCAAACGGCCCCCAGGGGGCGGGCGCCGTGGTGAGTGACGGCGGGGGGCTTCGGGTCGGGTTCCGAGGGAGCCGGAAGTGTGGACAGTTCTAGAAGCTCGGGGCTGGGAGGGTGGAGGCGAGGGAGGGCGGGAGTGGGGTGGGGGCGGGGGTGTCGCTCCCTCAGCCCGGAGTCCACGGTAGAGCGGCTGCGGGTTCGCTTCCCGGACGACCGCGGGCTGGGGCTGGGGCAGGGCTGGGGCAGACGACCCACGCCGCCGTCCTCCCCTGACACCACGGTGGCCACGCCGGGCTCCTCCCGCACGCGTGTGTGTCGGCGCAGAACCTCTGTACCTGCTTCTGTCCCGTGTGTGTGTGTCTTTCATTTTTTAAAGTTTTTCTTTTTTTAATTTTAAGATATTGATCTTGTCCTCTAATTTCAAACCATGTTTGAATTGGGTGATCCCCCCCCCCCACACACGTTGACCCGTTTGAAAGTGTTGTCCGTTAATCCACAAATATTTTATGATGACCGTAGTGCAGTCTCACGTGTGGGGAAATTTAACAATCGCTTCCTGCAGTGACCCAGCGTACAGTTGGTGTCTAGATTTCTTTCATTGTGCATTCAAAGGCTGCTTCCTCCTCCTGGGATTCAGCCTCAAATGCCTACAATACGTTTCCTAGTTGTACATTCTTCAGTCTGTTTTACTACAATCTAGAAAAGTTCCTCTGCTCTTCTCCTATTTTGGTTTTAAGACTCTGGAAGTTGTCCAGAGTTCAGAACTGTTCGCTACAATGTGCCTCAAACAGGGCTTGAGTGATTATTCTGCCCTTTGTAGTGTCTTCTATATTAGAAAGCTTTTCGTTATTCTGCCATTGAGAAGTAAGATTGACAGTTTAAGGTAATACCTTGTTTCCCTTTATCATTAAGAAGTATTCTGTAGCTTGATACTTTGAGGTCAGTTGTTGCCCTTCAACAATTTTTAACCCAAAGATCCATTAATAGTTTTATTACGAAGTGTGATGGTTTGGGCAGGTCACGCTTAAAAAATGAAAACAAACTGTACACGTTTATGAATGTTTTTATTTATATTAAATGCACATAAATAAAAATGTACAAGGTGAAGTGCACAGCCTAGAGACATATTGTAAAATGAACATAGTATCCATGTAGACTTTAAAGAGTGTTTTCTAAAATTAAATTTCAAACTATGCTGTAGAGTTTGGATATTTCTAAAGAAACTGAGTACAATAAGCTAGATTTGTCTTTCCACTTTACTGCTTTTAATCATTTAACTTTTAGCAGAGCTGCAACTTGGTAGGCTTGGGTAAAAATAAACTAGAGGTGCATTTTATATATTTTTTTTTTTCCGGTGGGTCAGGGGGCTTGAACTCTGGGCCTGGGCACTGTCCCTGAGCTCTTCAGCTCAAGGCTACCACCCTACTCTTGAGCCACGCTTAATTGGAGATAAGAGTCTCAGGTCCTTTTGTATCCAGGCTGGCTTTGAACCTTGATCCTCATATCTCAGCCTCCGGAGTAGCTAAAATTACAGGCATGAGCCACTGAGCCCAGCTGTATTTTATATTTCAAATTAAAAAGCAATGAAGCAAAATATCCTTGAATTTTAAAATGTACTTTTATTTTCTTTCAATTTTTTTTTTTTTTTACATTTTCTCTTTCAAAAGATACTGGAGCTAAATTCCTTTAAAGTAGTGTTTAAAAACTTAAGGTAGACCCATTTGTGAGTTTTGAGATTACTTTAAGGGAAGTATTAACTTTTTTAATGAATAGGAAAATTGATCACATGTAGTAAGGATATGTTTCAAATTTTTTATATGCCTATGTACATTTGTATCTCCTCACATTTCTGAATTTGTATTTGAAAATATAAAATTCTTTAGAATTTGGGTGTAAAGTGCATCTTTAGTGATGTTTTTAATTCATTAGTGGTTATGGACATACTTGTTGGGAGAAAAGCAGCAAAAGAAAAGGCAGAAAAAGAAAAAAATGGAGAAGAAATGGTGTATGGAAATTTAATCTAGTATCAGGTGATACCAGAGTAAAGCATAGGGAGCTATCAGAGTATACAGACAGCTGCATATCAGAGTAGCAGGTACTGTGTAATACCAGATAGACATTGTTTTAAGTGTCATTGGTATTCTAACCCTTGTGTACATAGGCAAATGATACACAGACAAAGGAGTTAAGCAGTAACTACTATGATGGTTTTACCTTTCCTTTTAACAGTTTTATTTAATCACACTGCCCTTTTTCTCAGCTCTGAGAGCTGCCTATTTGTATTTGAGATTTTTCTAAGAATAGACATTTTGGTTCTCTTGAGAGCAAGTAGTTCTTATTTAATGGTTCTTTTTTTTTTTTTTTTTAAGTAGAGGAGGCTATCACAAGTATGTTGGAGGAGGACTGGAGGTATGGTTCAGAGGTAGAGTACCTGCCTAGCAATGGTGAGGCCCAGAGTTCAAACCCCAGTACAGCAAAAATAACAAAAAAATTGAAGAAAACAAAAGTAGGAAGAACACTGATACATTGTAGTATAATTTCTGTTCAGTTAATTTTTTTCTCTGATTAGTGTTTTAGTATTTCCTATGTTTTCCACATCAAAGTTGGAGGGTAAGCAGACTTGTCCTGAGCAGCATATAGGTGAAGCAGTTAACTCATAAAAGTTTTGGCTTCATAATCTTAAAAAAGTGTTATAAGGTGTTAAAATATTTCACATAGGAATGAAACTACATATTCTGTCCCTACGAATCTAGTTTTTAGGCTAAGTTTACTACAGTATTTTTCTTTTTAAATTTAGCAATTCATGATGACCAATAAATTGGACACCGCAATGTGGCTTTCTCGTTTGTTCACAGTTTACTGCTCAGCGTTGTTTGTTTTGCCTCTTCTTGGGTATGTATCATATGTATTTTCTTCAGCAGTCAGTTTAGTCAATATTTATGCAATGATGTTCATACTTAAGAATTGGTCAGTTGTTGGGTTTTGGTTCAGATAAAATCAAAATTCTATGTTAAATCAATAATTGCCTAGTGGTATCAATAGAAGAATATTTTATATCTTGTGATTATGAAGTAGGAAAAAAATGAGACTAGGAAAAACAGATGATATTATGGTTTTTTGCCTGTCTTACTTTTTTTAACTTGACAGAATTACTATAAGAAATAATCACCTTTTTAACTTGACAGGCAGAATTCAGTTGGAATATAAAATGATGCTTCCAAGAAGATAGAATAGGTTTAAGTCATTTTTTTTTTCTGTAGACAAGTAATTTAGGTGTTGTGCAATTATGATGCAATTCACAAAGGAGGAAGAGACATGGTAGTTGTTTGTGTCTCACATCACTTCTCCTTTGATAATTTGCAGGTTTCATGAAGCAGCAAGCTTCTACCAGCGTGCATTGCTGGCAAATGCTCTTACCAGTGCCCTGAGGCTGCACCAACGGTTACCTCACTTCCAGTTAAGCCGAGCATTCCTGGCCCAGGCTTTGTTAGAGGACAGCTGCCACTACCTGTTATATTCACTCATCTTTGTCAATTCCTCCCCTGTTACAAGTATCCTTTTCTACTTCCTAACAATGACATTACCAATATCCTAATTCCTTTTTCTATAGGAAAGATTCTATGTGAGAACATACATAAACTTGGGTTTCTTTGGTGTTTTTCACTGCATTTGTATGTTTAGCATAAAGATTTCTGGGCCCCAAATTTAAACTTTGAAGTGCTCTTTGGAGAATTTAGACTTTTTTTTTTCCGTATATTTTTTATTGTAATTAATAGAAGGGTTACATTATATTCACCAGATGAATTTAGAGTCTTTATCAAATGTCTTGCCTCTTTGTAAGCTTCTCTATTAGTAGATGAACTTTGAATTACAAAATCAAAGTGCAAGTTTATGCAGGATTTACTTCAATATTAAAAATTTTTAAGAATTTAATTCCTGTTTTGGGGAAAGTGTCCATATGTCTTGCTAAAAGTTCTCTTTCCTAACTTCCAGGTGATCTAGGAGGAATTGAAATAATAAGAAAATCCATAAATAATAGGAAAATAGTGTTTGCAGCTAAAGTAGAACATAAGAACACATGGATAATGTACCTAGGGAAAAGTACTTCATTTGGAATTTCTGTTTTCACATTTCTAAAGGGTATTAAAACTTTTTTGGTGATACTGAGTTACTCAGGGCCTCATGCTTGCTAAGTATTACACTCAAGGTATCCCTGTCCCTAGCATTAGTTTTCTGATAGTTGTTTTTGCCTGGGGCTGGCCTTCAAGATATATTCCCCCCTCCCCCTCCTCCCTTTTCTCTCGCATTCTGCCCTATTTGTACAATTGGTTATTTGCTAATTTGTCTCATGGGAATGTTAAAGACTGAGGATTTCGTATTTGTTCAATTCTTGGAGGAGGGGTATAGTGAACAGTGGGAATAAGAAAAGGTTCAAAGCAATACTACAAAATGTCTGATCTTTGTTCTTAAAAAGGTTTACATTGAGCCGGGGTGGGTGGTGGCTCATGTTTATAATCCTGGCTACTCAGGAGGCTGAGATCTGCCAGCTGGGTACTATAGACTATGAGACTCTTATCTCCAGTTAATCACTAGAAAAGGGGAAGTGAGGCTGTGGCTCAAGAAGTAGCCTTGAGCTGAAGAGCTCAGGGACAGCACCCAGGCCCAGAGTTCAAGCCCCATGACCTACCAAAAAAAAAAAAAGGTTTACATTGTCCTTGCTCTCTGTCAGTGACAGGTACTTAAGGTTTAAATATAGAAGATTGTCCACTCCTTATCTTTTTTTTTTAATGCTTTTTCTATTTATTTATTTTTTAATTTTTATTTATTTTTGCCAGTCCTGGGCTTGGGCTCAGGGCTTGAGCAGTGTCCTTGGACTTTCTCAAGGCTAGCACTCTACAACTTGAGCCTCAGCACCACTTCCGGCTTTTTTCTATGTATGTGGTACCGAGGAATCGAACCTGGGTCTTCGTGCATGCTAGGCAAGCACTCTACCACTAGGCCAAACTCCTTGCCTACTCCTTATCTTTTTGAAGTAGTTCATAAAGTGACATTGAAAACTAGAATTATGAATCTCTTATTAAGGATTTGTGAAATGAAGGAAGTTAGAGATGAAAGACTTACCAGGAGTCTTAACTTTTGATGTGTACATAGCCAGTTGACAGAGGACAAAACTTGGCCCAGGAAAATGACAGACCCAGGATTGGAACCCAGATGTCTTGTCTCTCATTTCAAGGTTCTGTTTTTCACCACCTGATAATACCTCAGTCTTCCAAATGTAGATGAATTATTTAAGCTGTAGCAGTGGCTCTAAAAAGATTATTACATATACATTTTTTTTTATTTTTTATTTTTTGGTGGATCGTGGGGCTTGAACTCTGGACCTGGGTGTTGTCCCTGAGCTCTTCAGCTCATGTTCTATCCACACCATTAGTTCTTTGGTATTTATTAATTCTTGGTGTGCTTAGGTGTATGTCCCTGATTAGAAGTTAGGAACCTTTAGGTCCTAAGTGAGTTAGTTAATAATAATGAGCTTAATGCTCATGTTAACATTGGTCACCATGCATGCCAAGACTTCATCAAGTATAGGAAAATACAGTAACTCATTTGAGAGAGTGAGTCTAATACTTTATGGCATTTATGATTGATTTAAGAATATCATTTCAGGGGCCGGGACTTTGGCCTAGTGGTAGAGTGCTTGCTTAGCATGCATGTCGACCCAGGTTCAATTCCTCAGTACCAAATACATAGAAAAAAATGCCAGAAGTGGTGGTAAGGCTCAAGTGGTAGAGCTCTAGCCTTGAGAAAGTCCAAGGACAGTGCTCAGGCCCTGAGCTCAAGCCCAGGACTGCCAAAAAAAAAAAAAAATATCATTTCATGGAAATACTTGACAAGTTTTTGTTTCTTTGTTTTTTTTTTTTTTTTTTTTTTTTTTTTTGCTATTAATCTTATAGACACCAGTGTGGAGAGTGGGGTCTTGAGCACTTTGAATTTTGTATATTTATCTATGGCAGCATAACATCAGGCATTGGACTTAAAGGATTCTTTGTTAGTAGCAATAAATGTCCACTGGATTACATACAAATCCAAATACACAAGTATATTGTAACAGTATGTATGTATGTATGTATGTATGTATTTATTTATTGTCAGTCATGGGGCTGGAACTCAGGCCCTGGGCACTATCCTGAGCTTTTCTGCTCAAGGCTAGCACCTTACTTTGATGCATAGCTCCACTTTTGGTTTTCTGGTGGTTAGACATAGAGTCAAATGAACTTTCCTGCCCAGGCTGGCTTTGAACCGGAATCCTTAGATCTCAACCTCCTGAGTAGCTGGGATTGCAGGTATGAGCTTCCATAACCTAGCTGTAACAGCTTTGAGGTACATGGGGTCTGTTAGCTCTTCTTGGTGGCTGAGACCTATGAAAGCACAATAAAGGACTAGCCCTTCTGGAAGACTGTCTCAAGTAGTAGAGCATCAACTATGAGCCAAGACTGTCCCTGTATTTTAAGGTCAGTTTGAAATAGCTTAAACTAAAAGTTCAGTTTAGCAAATGTTTGCAGTGTTTTGTTAACCAATAGAAATAAAGAAAAAACAACCATTAGATTTTTCATTCTAGAAAGAATAGGGAATAATAGGCTTTGGAAGTGAAAGTTAACTTGCTCTACCACTTGAGCCAGAGCACCATTTCTGACTTTTTCTATGTATGTGGTACCGAGGAATAGAACCCCAGACTTTATGCTTGCTAGGCAGGTACTCTGCCACTAGTCTAGACCTCCAGCCTCTACTTTGTTCTTTATACATGACAAAACTTGATTTTATTCAAAGTATATGGGTGACACAAAAGTGATTATACTAAACTCATTTCACAAGTGTTTCAGATGTGTATATTTGGACATAATAGCCTGCTTTGCCTAATATTTGATGACTTAAATATTTCCCTTAATTGTTTTCTTCAGTGAGTATTTTTCCAGTCTTGTTGTTCTCTTTGCTTCATGCTGCCACATACACAAAAAAGGTTCTTGATGTAAGTAAAACTGTTTTTAAGTTTCACATCTGATATATTTTGGCATTGGTCACAAAAGTGCTCGATTTGTTAGAACTCGTTGTATATTAGTGACTGGAAAGTTTCTTATGTTAAAGTATCACAAACTAGTACATCTTATTGAAGGATTGCATGTAAAATGACTCTCCAGTTCCCAGATTAATTCCTGAAGTTTGAACTGGAACTCTATTTTTGAAACATTTTGTGAGATAATTTAATCTTTCTTAAGGAAAAAAAAATTATCAAAGAATGAAAAATATTTTTATGAATATTTCTTTGGTTGTCTTCAAATACACAATGTATACCAGGAAAGGTGTACTACGTTTGCCCTCAATTTATAAACTTCTTAGATTTTGAAAGAATTGGCTTTTGGTTGTATTAACTGGTAGATATGTTACTTATTGAAAAGAAAACACATTATCTATGGGTTTTACATCTGGATTTAACCATTTGTGGATAAAAATATTTGCAAAACACTATGTACTGAACAGGTACAGACTTTTTTTTGGTCATTCCTTAAACAGTACATTATAACAGCAATATAGGATTCATGTTGTGTTAGGATTGTTAAGCAATCTGAGTTAGAACATGGGAGAAAGTATGTGTAGGTTATATGAATATATACTGTATCATTTTAAGTAAGGGTTTTGAGTATCCATATACTTGGGTTCTGAGGGATGTCCTGGAACTAGTGCTTGTGTATCTGCAGGGGATGACAGTCACACTGAGAGGTGACTAATTGCATTGTTAAAGGGGCTTCTTTGTTTCTAATGTTGTTTTTCTTTTGTTTCAGGCAAAGGGTTCAAATAGTTTACCTCTCTTGAGATCTCTCTTGGATAAATTAAGTGCTAATCAGCAGAACATCTTGAAATTCATTGCTTGTAATGAAATTTTTTTGATGCCTGCTACAGTTTTTATGCTTTTTAGGTAAGAATATATTTGTTTTTGAAGACTGATGGCTAAGTAAACTTTTAAGATGTGAACTCAAATTTCATCTTGCTTGAATCTGTTTAAGTAGATATTTGACATGCAGAGCTAGATGGATCTTAGCAGTTTCTGAGTCATAATAAAATTAGGAATTTGTCCTATTTGTCTTATTCATATTCCTATGATGGGTAATAGTTGATTCTACCATGAACTTAGCTTCTGAACCTTAAAGTTCTGAACCTTAAAATTTAGAGAGCCCTAGTATGTAGGGTTCAATTCTCAGCACCATAACACATAAAAAAGGTGTAGTATTAATTGAAATAAATATCAGTCCATCAATGCTGAATATAGGGTTTGATGTAGCTATGTGTTTTTTTTTGCCAGTCCTGGGCTTGAGCTCAGGGCCTGAGCACTGTCCTTGGACTTTCTCAAGGCTAGAGCTCTACCACTTGAGCCTCAGCACCACTTATGGCTTTTTTCTATGTATGTGGTACCGAGGAATCGAACCCGGGTCTTCATGCATGCTAGGCAAGCACTTTAACCACTAGGCCAAACTCTCGGCCCCGTAGCTATGTTTTTTAATTATTCATCTCTAAAACTTGCATCTTAAAGTGAAACTTTTTTTTTATCTTGAGCTTTAAGATACATAAAAGTAAAAGTAATAGAAGTTTAAGTAAGGAAGAAGACACAAGGCAAATTGCAGTGTTTTTCTCATGATTTGTAGATCTTATTTATTATTCCTCTGGGCTTTGTTCTTAGGCACATATCCTCATTCTCCCTACCACTTGAGCTATACCTGCAACCTACACACTTTATTAAAAGGAACTTTTTGTCTTCTTACTTTGCTACGCAGTTTTTGGTTTCTTGGGTCACTTAACCCTGGTTCTGGGCAAATTAGAATTGTTCTGTTTTTGTTTTGTTTTGTCCTGTAATTGGTTGAAAATTAAAATGGTAGCTACCAAGACTAGTTTTTATTCACATATAATTGATGTTCACATTCGGAAATATCCAATTGTGGAATAAGCAAAATACTTTATTACATTCTTCTTAAATCAGCTTAAGGGATTGAGGGTATGGCTCAGTGCTAGAGTGCTTGCCTAGCATATGCATAGCTCTGGATTCTATTCCCAGAACTGAAAGAAAAAAATATCAGCTTAAAGTAATTACAATGAAATCCTAGATGCAATACAACTTGGACACAGAAACCTCATACCAAAATGTACTTTTTTTCTTGTTATCACACTAGTTTTTTTTTTTTTTTTTTTTTAGTCAGTCATGGGGCTAGAACTCTGGGCCTGCACACTTTCCCTGAGTTCTTCAGCTCAGGGCTGTACCACTTGAGCCACAGCCCCACTTCTGGCTTTTTCTGTTTATGTGGTGCTGAGGAATTGAACTAGGGTTTTATGCATGCTTGCCAAGCACTCTTCCACTAAGGCACATTCCTAGCCCAGTTTATCGGTTTTTTTCTTTCTTTTTTTTTTAAGTTTTGGATTACTTATGTATTCTAGACATTAATTCCTCATCAGAAGAATTGGTTGTCTTTTCAGTAGCATTTCATTTGTTGTATAGAAGCTTCTAGGTTTAATATCTCATTTGTCTATTTTTGCTTTTCTTGACTGTAGCTCATGCCTGTAATCCTAGCTACTCAGGAGGCTGAGATGTGAGGATCAAGGTTCAAAGTCAGCCAGGGCACAAAAGGACCTGAGACTCTTACCTTCAGTTAACCTCTAGAAAATGGGAAGTGGGGCTTGGCCCAAGGGTAGGGTGGTAGCCATGAGCTGAAGAGCTCAGGGACAGTGCCCAGGCCCAGAGTTCAAGCCTCATGACCCACCAAAAAAAAAAAAAAAAGGTTATGCCAGTGTATTCAAGTTTTCCCCTTGTTATTGTGTTGGTTTCATAATTTCAGATTTTACATTGATTTTTTTTCTCACCTTTTATTTGACTTTATATATGGTAAGATATTAGGAATCCAGAGTGAATTTTCTCTATACAGGTATGCAGTTTTTCCATTATTGCTTACTGAAAAGCTTTCCTTTCTCCAGCATATGCTTAGTTGGTTATAGAGATAAGGGTTTGTATCTTACCTCTTCTATTCTGTAGGTGTTTTTGTTTTTTGTTTTTGTTTGTTTTGGTCTGGGCTTGAACTGAAGGTCTGGATAATCCCTGAGCTCTTTTGCTCAATGCTAGCACTCTCCCACTCTGGGCCACCACTCCACTTCTAGTTTTCTAGTAATTAATTGAAGATAAGAATCTCCAGGCCGAGTACTAAAGTTCTCCAGACTCTTATCTCACAGTTAACTGTAGGTGTTTTTGTTTTTTGTTTTTGTTTGTTTTGGTCTGGGCTTGAACTGAAGGTCTGGATAATCCCTGAGCTCTTTTGCTCAATGCTAGCACTCTCCCACTCTGGGCCACCACTCCACTTCTAGTTTTCTAGTAATTAATTGAAGATAAGAATCTCCTGCCCGAGTACTAAAGTTCTCCAGACTCTTATCTCACAGTTAACTACCAGAAAACCAGTGGTAGAGTGCTAGCATTGAGCTGAAGAGCTCAGGAACAGCACCCAGGCCCAGAGCTCAGGCCCCACAACCAACGGGGGGAAAAAAAAATCTCCTGGACTTGTCCTGCCAGAGCTGGCTTTGAATCACAATCCTTAGATCTTAGCCTTCCAAGTAATCAAATTATAGGTGTGAGTCTCTAGCACTAACTAGGTATTGGCTTTTATTGTTGGTTACTATAGCCTTTAGTATATCTTATTGTAGGTATTGTTATGCCAACAGCCTTTTATTTCTTGTCAAAATTATTTTGGCTATTTGGAATCTTTTAGAATGTCTTTTTCAGAGTGTCACATGAATTAATTTCTTTTCCTGTTTCTACAAAGACTGTCATTGGTATTTTTCTGGGAATTGCATTGTCATCTCTAAATTACTTTGGATTGTATGGATATTTAACAATATTCTTTCAATTTGGGAAATTTTTTGAAGGATATATAAGAGGTTGTGTTATAACTTAGAAAAAGGGCTAAATTCGATGATGGAATCTTTTAGTGTAAACATTTTTACTTTCTGTATTGTTTGTATTTTCTTTCTTATTTATTTATTTATTTATTTATTTGCCAGTCCTGAGGGTGGACATTGTCTTTGGACAATTTTGCTCAAGGCCAGCACTCTGCCACTTGAACCACAGTGCCACTTCCGGTTTTTTCTTAGTATGTGCTTTTGGGAAATCGAACCCAGGGCTTCATGCATGCTGGGCAAGCATGCTACCACTAGGCTACCTTCTTAAGCTCCTATTTGTATTTTTCAATTAAAAATGAAATGTTTGTTATTGTTTGGAGATTTTGAATGTACCACTTAATTTAGTTGCAAATTTGTAATCACTTAAATTGTTTTTGTTGTGAAAATATGACTTAAAGGAAAAGTCTAAAAAGTCAACATAGAAACTACATTTGGGCCAAATGTCATGGCCATGTTAGTCTGTAATCCCAGCATTTGGGAGGCCAAGACAGAAGGATAGAGAATACTAGACTAGTTATGTAGCAAGATGTAGTTTCAAATGAACAAGCAAAAACCCACAAGCCAGGCACAGGTGGCTAATGCCCATAATCCTAGCTATTCAAGATGGTGAGATCTTAGGATCACGGTTCAAAGCCAGCCCAGAGGAGAATCTGTGAGACTCATATCTCTACCAGACTACTCAGAAAAAGCTGGGAAGTGGTGCTGTGGCTCAAATGGTAGAGCTCTAACCTTGAGCACAAAGAGGCCCAGGGACAGCACTCAGGCCTGGAGTTCAAGCCTCAGGACTGAAGAAAAGAAAGAAAGAGAAAAAGAAAGAAAGGCAAGTAAGCTACAACACATTTAATACCTTGATGTGTTTCTTCAAAAAGAATTTTAGCATACAGTTGTAATTATAAGTACAGTTTGATAATTTACTTTTTGCCAAGGTTGCTGCACAGTTTTCAAGCATGATTTTTTTTTAATTTTTATTTTATTTATTTTTTTGGTTGGTTGTGGGCGCTTGGAGCCTCAGCCTGGGCTGGGCCTGGGCTCTGTCCCTGAACTCTTCAGCTCTAGGCTACTGCCCTACACCTTGAGCCACAGTGCTACTTTTGGTTTTCTAGTGGTTATTTGGAGATAAGAGTCTAAAGGTCTTTAGTGCCCATGCTGGCTTTGCACTGCAGTCCTCAGATCTCAGTCTCCTGAGTAGCTAGGATTACAGGTGTGAGCCACTGTGCCCAGCTCAACCATGATTTTAAGTAGCCATATACCAAAATCCATCAAGTAGACACGACTCCCTCACTGACCACTTAAAGTTGCTGTATATTATCTTGTACTAAGGATTGAACCCTGGACCTTGCATATGCTAGGCATGTGCTCTATCACTGAGCCATGTCTGTAGCTCTACTATTTGGTTTTATTTTTAGTTATTCCAGTGAATATAATACACCCGTTTTTTTCCTTTTTTTTTTGGTGTCAGTCATGAGGCTTGAACTCTAGGCCTGGGTGCTGTCTCTGAGCTCTTCAGCTCAAGGCTGCTTACCTACCCCTTGAGTCACAGTGCCACTTTGTTTTTCTGGGGGTTAATTGGAGAAGAGAGTCTCACAGACTTTAGTGCTTGGGTGGCTTTGAACTGCAATCCTTAGATCTCAGCCTCCTGCGTAGCTAGGATTACAGGTGTGAGCCACTGCACCTGAATTATACCAGTTTTTTTCCTAAGAAATATGTGGAGCTTCACAAACATGTATATAAAAATCTCTTTTTGTATTGTAACTGTGCTTTTTAAGAACACTAATTAGTATAGGCCATGTACATTTACTAGTGAGCCAGTATTATTTCTATTTTTCTTTGTATAAAGTAAGTCTTTTTTGTTTTTGTTTTTTATAAGAACTGGGATTCAACTCAGGGCCTTATGCTTTGCTAAGAAAGCATGCTAGTACACCATGCCTCCGGCACTAAAATAAACCACTTTTCATTTAAATGTGTATTAAGTTTTGAAACTAGAATTCAGCAATATGCTGATTATATAATATTTTCTGGCTTATTTGGTATTTTTAAGTTTGAAAAGTAACACATAAGTGAATGCATATGCAAAAAAAAGAATAAAATTTTACTTTTTACCAATCATGTACATTCTTCTATTCCTTTTAAAGAATAACTTGACTTCACTGGGCGCTGGTGGCTCATGCCTGTAATCCTAGCTACTCAGGAGGCTGAGACCTGGAGAATCATGGTTCGATCCAGCCTGGGCAGAAAAGTCCATGAGATTCCATCTCCAGCTAACCAGCAAAGTGCCAGAATGGAGGCGTGGCTCAAGTGGTAGAGTGCCAGCTGTGAGAGAGCAAGCCGAGCAAGAGTGTGAGGCCCCGAGTTCAAATCCTGGTACCAGCACATACATACAAAGAATAACTTGCCTTTAGGTATTACAGATATTATTGGACATTTGATGAACGAAGGCACATATTCTCCATTCGAATTGCCTATAGTTTTTGAGAGCATATACCATGAAGTGGTAATGTGTATTTGTCACCCTTTATTTCAGTGGCCAAGGGAGTTTGCTGCAGCCTTTTATATACTACAGATTTCTTACTCTTCGATACTCCTCTAGAAGAAACCCATATTGTCGGTAAGCTGATGATTAATTTAAACCTGTTTTGTTGAGTGTATTGTCCAGAAAGGCTGTTTTTGTTAGAAGTTAGTTAGCAGTAGTTTAGAACTTAAAAGGAAAAGTATTTTTTGTGAAGTTAGGTTGCAGGCCCTAGAACTAGGTAGGGTTATTGAAGAGGTATATGGAGATATAGAAGCTCCTAAACTTGATGTTGTGATAAATTCATCACAAGCTGAAAATATCCTGTCAGAATGGCATTGAGTATAGCTACTATATGAAACATTATAGCTTAGCAACACTGCAAAATGTTGATTGTCCATCCTGCTTGTGGAGTGGCTCACAGCTTGCTGCAGCTTTCTCACTGCAGGATACTGTTATCCTTGGAAAATGGTACAATTTGAAGTTTCCTTTCTATTAAATGTATATTGTCTTCACAATACTGTGAAGTAAAAAAAAAATTCTCTGTCAATTCTAAGTTGGGGACCATCTATCTATGTTTTTTTCAGTATTTGATATTAGAACTTGATTGCTTTTAAAATACTGCTAATGCTTGAGCAATTTGTAAAGTTTTGTAGGAAGTAAATCCCATGTTCAAGGAAATTACTTAGTTGAATTAAAAACATGCTTCAAGTAACAGTTCTAAAAAATAGTTCAAGATCAAGTATTTATACATGAAAATGTAGTTTTCCATGGTTTCTTTTATTCTTGGTTCAGAAATACTAACTGGAGGCCAGGAGTTTGTGCCTAGCATGCACAAAGACCTGGGTTCGATTCCTCAGTAACACATACATAGAAAAAAGCCAGAAGTGGTGCTGAGGCTCAAGTGGTAGAGCTCTAGCCTTGAGAAAGTCCAAGGACAATGCTCAGGCCCTAAGCTCAAGCCCAGGACTGGCAAAAAAAAAAAATACTAACTGGAAATTTCCATAAGCAATTCATAGCTGGTTCATGACTATAATCCTAGCATTAGGAAAGCTGAGGCATATATGTTCTAGGATAGCGTAGATTACATTGTAAGACTGTCTCAAAAATATAAAAACAAGTTGGACCTATTGGCTTCCTTTTTAATCCTAGCTGCTTTAGGTGGGAACAGAAAGATCATGAGTTTTAACCTAGACCCGTCAAAGTTAGCTAGACACTTATCTGAAAGAAAGCACAAATTTGGTAGTGGAATGAGTCAGGTGCTAGAGGGCCTAGCTTGTGTGAAGACCTGGGTTCAGTCATCAATAAGAAAAGTAGCCATGAACACATTAGTGTTCAACTGTGTGCAGGTCTGAGTAGGGAAGTGAAATCTTGTGACATTCTGCTCTCCTAACTAGGATGTGAGTTGTTGGTTCAGCATATCCATCTAGTGTAGGCTCTTAATGAGTAAGTATTTTTACATGATTCCAGGACAATTTTTTTTTTCTTTTCCTTGTTTTCATTTCAGATAAGATTTTCTGACTGCCCTGGCATGTTTTCCTCAACTTCCTTTTTCTGTGCTTCTTTACATGTTTCCTTAAACCCTTAAATCATATTAATATACCTAGAAACCTAGAATTTTTCCGTAGACTGAAAATGAAAAGATAGCAGTGAACTAAAGTAACATTAAGTGTGAATGAACATGGAAAGGTAATGGGAATTAATCTTTTTTTGTTAAGGGTTTTGAGACTATTGATAATTTGTACCACTTAACCATATTTACTAGGAGATGCTTGACAACAGACCTTTATACAAGTCTAGACTTCTTACAGCGGTGCTATAACAATGCACTGGCCACATTCACACTGTAGTACAGGCACTTGAAAGCCATATGTTGTTGGTGGCCACTAGATTGGAATATCCAAAGTAAGAGTTCAGTTGATAGCACTGCTCTATGGAACTCAGAGATAAAGCCAGAGTGAAAGAATAGGCAAACCATTAGTTCTTTCCTGTATTCTGAGGTGGTCTACTACATTATTTGCAGAGTACTTCCTAGCTCTACTCATTTTCTGATTCATTCAGAGAACTGTGTGCAGATGACAACCAAGTGTTTATGGACATGTTAAGGTACTTAGGCTGAATATACTATAGATAGCTAAGTTATAATGATGGTAAAGACACTATAAGAGCATAGTGAATAGAAGACAACTCATGACATCTGAGGAGTTAGAAATACAAGCCACAACTTAAAGAATGAATCTGTGTTCTGACAGATTCATGTGCTCAGTTTATATTATTTGAACTCGTAAAGTGTACAGGAAAGCTGTAGAGATCTGCCTTTAGAAGGGCAGAATTTAGAAAGTACTAAATGAAACGATTTTGATTTTCTTTCCAGATAGGGGAGAGTCTTTAACGTTTATACTATGGAGAGGGGTAAGATATAAAACCCCAAGATAAGATCTGATTTAGGAATATTCCAGAAGATAAATTACAAGCTTATCCATAAGAGAAAAACATATCAGTTTGGAGACTGGTTGCCCAGAGCCTGAACTAATCCAGTGGAAAAGATACTTAAGAATGAGAAATCTTCACCTCTAGGTTTGTGGCCTTGCAGGCTAAAAGATTATGAGTAATGGTGCTGTCATGATGGTTAAGTAATACAGGAAGGGCCAGGGATTTCTGGATAAATGTGTATCTGTCCCAATTTACTATGTGAAAGCAAATCTTTTTTTTCCTTTTTTCTTCTTTTGTACTTGAGTTTGAACTTGGGGTTTTGTCGCAGGTATTGAACCACACCTCTAGCCCTGTTTTTTCTGATTTACTTTTGAGATAGGGTCTTGCTGCCTGCTTGGTCAGGAATAAACTGTCTACATTAGGCTTCTTGACATAACTAGTTATGAGGTTAAAATTACTCGTTATCCTTCAAAAAAATTTTTTTTTTGACCAGTCTTGGGGCTTGAACTTAGGACCTGAGCACTGTCCTTGGGCTTTCTCAAGGCTAGCACTCTACCACTTGAGCCACAGTACCACTTCCACCTTTTTCTATGTATGTGGTACCGAGGAATCGAACCTGGGTCAATGAAGTATAACATAGAGAAAGTACATTTTTCAGTGTCTTTTACTAAGCATTTAATCATCTTTTTTTGTTTTTTTTTTGACGGTTGTGAGGCTTGAACTCAGCCTGGGCACTGTCTCTGAGCTCTTCAGCTCAGGCTATTGTCCCACCCCTTGAAACCAGACAGATTTTTTTGTAGGATGGTCAGTGGGCTTGAGTGTGAAGGTACACAAGATCCAGTTTTACCAGTGGAATGATTCAGCTGAGAAGTGGTATTCATTGCTTGTGTTCTCTGTATATTTTCTGTTTTAATTCTGTGTAGTACTTGCTCCTAGTTTGTAGATAAGGAAAGTTCCAAGTTGAATTCATCTAAGGAAAATTATGTAACTACTGAAGAGGATGAAAAATGTAAATAGTTACTAATTATAGACTTTAGAGAAAGCCCTTTTTTAAAAATGCTTTTTTTTGTTACTTGAGCTTTTTTACTCAAATAAGAAATTGGGGTAGACAGGCACTGGTGGCTCATGTCTGAAATTTTAAACTCAGGAGGCTGAGATCTATGAACTAAGTGTTGAAGCAGCCCCGGCAGAAAAATGCACAGGACTCTTATCTTGAATTAGCCAACCAAAAAGCCAGAATGAAGAGGAGGTTGATTGAAGTGGTAGAGCACCAGCCTTGATTGAAAAAAGCTAAGAGAGAGTGCTCTGGACCTAAGTTAAGCCCCAGTACCAGTACACAAACACATATACAACACATATGCATGCATGTACACATACACAAAACTAAAACAAGATGCAGTAGTTAGTTGGTTGGGTGGCTTTGAGATTGGGATCTTGCTATTTTGCAAAATCTCCCCTTGTAGCCTCCAAGTGTAGGGTCCACAAAGTGTGTATGTATAAAGCAGGAGAACTTCCAGTGCATTCTAGATTAGTCTTTACCTCTTTAAATGTTTTTGTTGATACACTCTTCAGCATTTGGTAACATTGTGTTGCCTTTTCCTTTTGTTTCTGAACAAAAATTATTTTATCTTGCAGGAACTTGTTCAATGAACTGAGGATTGTGGTTGAGCACATAATAATGAAACCTGCCTGTCCACTGTTTGTGAGAAGACTCTGTCTCCAGAGCATTGCCTTCATAAGCAGACTGGCACCAACAGTTGCGTAGTTGTAACATCTAGTTAAGCTGTGTAGCTCTGTACATAACATAAACATTATTTGCAGCTGGTACTTCTGCTAGGAGGTCACAAATTTCAGGTGGTTACACTGACCTCAGTGCAATTTACATAAATACATCACAGTGGAAAAATATTTTCCTAGCATGTTAAATCCTAGAACCTTTACAGAAGGTTCTAGGAAAAATTTCAGAGCTCCATTATTAGTGGTTAAGTTTATATCTAGTTACAAATGTACCAAATCATTTTAGATGCTTGTGTGCCTACATCATGAAGTATGTTATATTTCTTTTTACAAGTGTTCTCAAATTTCTTTCAACCTGGGTTTATGGCATGACTTCCTGATGAGAATAACATGTGAATTTAATTTATAATGAGGCAATATTCTTTTGCCTTTTGGGTAAATGAGTTTTTTTGGCTCAGACATGGGGCTTGAACTCAAGACCTGTGTGCTGTCTCTGAGTTCTTTTTGCTCAAGGCCAGTGCTCTACCACTGGGAATCACAGCACCACTTCCAGTTTAATAAGAGTCTTGTAAGCCTTTCCAGCCTGGGCTGGTTTTAAACTGCAATCCTCAGATCTCAGCCTCCTGAGTAGTTAAGATTGCAGGTGTGAGCCACCAGCACCTGGCTTGGTGGATGATTTCAACAGAAATCATTCCCACTGTAATTTAGTTTTGTGTTATTTTTGCTAGGGCAAATTTATTTCGGATGTATCATTACAAGAGGAATTCTGTATCTTATGTGCTGACCCTCTAAAATCTTATTTCTAAAAATACTTCTGTGACTTTGAATATGTTAAGAAATTCAACTATAAATCTGTTGGCAAAGTGGATAAATATTTGAGATCATATTGCTGTTTTACTTCAAAGTAGTGACACAGCTTCTTTTTTTTTCCCCCAGAAAACCATTGAGTACCTTGAAAAAATGAAAATGCTTTTTACAAATGTGGAGATGTGTGATTAACATAATTATAGTTTTAGAACTACTAGTTCAGATTCTTGACTCCAGTTTTCTCGGTTTCTTAGGCTTGAATTTTCCTAGACAATTGCAGCAGTTCAGATGCCTTTTGAAAGGAATGTAATTGAAGATTGAGCATATGACTATACGTGTGTCTGATCTGAAATAATGAAGACTATCCTGTAGATTACATATTTATCAATCAAATCTGATTTGAAAGGTTAAATGGAAAGGTTTATAGGTAAGATGATTGGGACTGGGGCTGGGATAGTTGTGGGGGAATAGTGTCCATTTCAGGCTCATAATAAATAGATAAATTTGAGGGAATTGGATATTTTATGCAACTGTGATTGGGTTGTATATTATGTTAAATTTTGTGTACTGAGCTCCTATCAACTCTATAAAATTCATTCTGATCCTTATTACTGTTGCATGATTGGAAATGTTTAAAACACTGCACAATTTTAGTATACTGTAATGGGTTTTGTAACCATTTTTCTCCTGACTGCATGTAATTTGGATTTATCAAATACATTCATTACAAAAAGCATCAATTTTCTTTCTTCTAGATCAGTATAGAAAAGTGATATTCCTAGGGTAAATTACCAGAAAAATTCTACTTGATAGCCTAACTGTAATGCTATTTTTTTGTATTTTGTAATACTTGTCCACCAAATTGGAGAAGCAATTTCCTAATATGCAGTTGATTTTTTTATGTGTGTGTGGCTAGCCTCCTTACCGCTGTCTGTGTAAACTGATGGTTTTGAAAACAACTTTCTAGAGCAATAAAGTTGACTATGATGTTAAGTAAACGTGCTAATTTCTAATGTCCAAAAATAGTGTCTTGAATTATGTCAAGAAATTCTGGCAGCTGAAGGCATATTTATTTCAAAGGAGTTTCCATTTCCAATATTTTTATCTTGATATATTTTTAGACTCATAGAATAGTTTTAAAATTAGTGCTGACAGTTCCATTATACTCTTTATTCAGCTTCCTTTTATATTAATAATCTTTTATACCAGGTAAAACATTTACCCAAGTAAGAAATTAACCTTGGATTGAGTAGAGTATAAAATTTATTTGTTGTGTGCCTGGCTTTCATCTTCTCCTGTTTAGAAGTCTGTATGTCTTGAGGTTTTCCTTTATTTTAAAAATTATTATTGGTCAGTAAAACTTCACTAGAAAAAATAATCAATGCTGGTTTTAACCAAAATAATTTTAAGTTTAAAACTACAATTTAAGGTAACTTGATTTAAATTGAAGCTTTTAAATTACATAGAATTATTTTATTTGATGTGCTCACATTTGAATGATCAGATTTGTTTCTTAAAGGAAGCAACTTATGAGAAAGTAAATCTTATAACTTGAGTATTAATACATGTTTAATTTGCATATGGATATGTAACAAGGAGCTGACACTTAGTATTTGATTAAATGTTACATGCAACCTGTCAAAATAAGGAAATATCATAGCAGTGCATAGAATGAATGGAGTAGGAGAAATCTCTTACTGCATAATTGAACTTATTTTGTCTTACAGGTTTTAAAGGAGTTGAGTTAACATCCAGAATATCTAATTCTTTAAGAAATGGTATAGGACCATTGTTTATTAAGCCTTCTTGGGCAGGTGGAAATATGATAGAAAACTTACTTTACTCTAGCAAGTATTCCATATCTCTTTGTATACGTGATTAGTTATTAATTGCAAACACATTTAATATCATATAAAGACAAATTTCCTAAGTACAATCTGATTTAAATTTCTTGGAATAAAATTCACCAAGTAGATGATCTGGAAGAAAGCAAGAAAACAAGCTAACTTTAGAAATTAAGTACCACATACACAAAAAGACTGTGGTTCAAGTGGTAGAGTGCTAGATTTGAGAGAGATTAAGTCTGGATTTAAGAATATACCTTAAGGGGCCGGGAGTTTGGCCTAGTGGTAGAGTGCTTGCCTAGCATGCACGAAGATCCGGGTTCAATTCCTCGGTACCACATACATAGAAAAAAAGCCGGAAGTGGTGCTGAGGCTCAAGTGGTAGAGTGCTAGCCTTGAGAAAGTCCAAGGACAGTGCTCAGGCACTGAGACCAAGCCCAGGACTGGCAAAAAATAAAATAAATAAAATAAAGAATATACCTTAAAAAGAACATCTAAACCAGAAGTTATGAAATATTAATGCCTCTCTTAAATGAGAATTGAAAATACTCCTTTCTTCTTAAATGCCACTAAAAATTTCATGCTATGTTTGTAAGTTTAGGATAGGAATATTATCCAGGAAAGAAGTGACTACATATATGTAATAAAGCAAGTAGAACTGATACTGAGTTTAAAAAAAAAATGTTTCAGATGGGGCCGGGAATTTGGCCTAGTGGTAGAGTGCTAATCTAACATGCACAAACACCGAGGGTTCAATTCCTCGGTACCACATTTATAGAAAAAAGCCGGAAGTGGTGTTGAGACTCAAGTGTTGGAGCTCTAGCCTTGAGAAAGTCCAAGGACAGTGCTCAGGCCCCGAGATCAAGCCCAGGACTGGCAAAAAAAAAAACCAAAAACAAAACAAAAAAAAACAAAGTTTCAGATGAGAACAAGTGAAATTAATTTTGAGGGACTGTAGTAAATATTCCTAACTAAAGCTCTAAGGACTTTGGTTTATAGTTATTCTACAGTTGCCTCCTCTGTCATCCTCATCTCTCCTTAGGATCTGCTAGCCTCAAAGTAGTCACCCAAGTTTTGATCAGACAGTTAATGTTTCTTTCTTAAGGTAGTCCCACCCCTTTCCCACATGATCTTGGACCACTAAATGCCATTTGAAGTGCTAACTCAGCATAAAAGTAAGGGTCTGAATTCCATGACTCTAAAAAAGAAATGCATTAATTCCATATTGAAAGAAAGGTGTTTTCTTTCTTTGTTTTTACTGTGTTTTTTTGTCAGGGTAACATATAGAGAGAACAAGTATTTTCTATGAGTACTTTAATATTCTGCTTCTGAGTACTTTATTAAAGTATTGAGGTGTTCAAAAGCAGTCCCCTGTCAGAGTGTGCTCTTTAGGAAATCAGTTAGAGGCTATACAGAGTGACATACAGATCATGGTCTCTTGTTTTGTTTTTTAACTGTAGTGCTGAACTCACATAAACAGTATTTTTCTTTCCCCCATATTCAGATAGAGAAATGATAGTTTCATCATCATTTTGAGGTATACTAAAAACATCTCGTCAAACCTCTTAGAATTAGACTTTTTGTAATAATATAAAAACATATTGACTTCCAGTGCTGGTGGCTTTTGCCTGTAATCTTAGCAGCTGAGAAGGCTGAGGCTCAGGGTTCAAAACCAGCCCAGCAAGTACAGTCCATGAGACTCCTATCTCCAAATAATCTCCAAAAAATCTCCAAAAAGCCAGCAGTAGAGGTGTGACTTAGTAGTAGGTTCTCTGTCTTGAGTGAAGAAGCTAAGGGACAGCACTCAGGTCTAGAGTTCAAGCCTGACTGAGTACAGAATACACACACACACACACACACACACACACACACACACACACACACACAAAGTATTTCAGGTACTGTAGCAGGAATGTGATACCTAGATTCTAAAGTAAATATGGGTTATATTTAACACCTCATTGGAATTCCCTAGTATTAGAAAAAGTTTCATAGAGGCTATGTGATAGTATAGCTCAGCAAGAGTTCTTTTCTTTCCAGTCTGTTTTAATGAGTTTTCCTTCTATGTTCTGGGAGAAACTTACTGTGTTTTAAGAAAAAGAAAGGAGCTGATGAGTTGGGAAGGTTTGCTGGTAGTTAATTAGCCTAGGAAATAGATATAGTCTAAGGTGATGCTTGGGTGGATTATATAGAAGAAATGTTTTCTAGGAGGGATTCCATCCAGAGTACTCTTGCTCCTCTTGTGCTGTACATAGAGGAATTATGTGGCAAGAAAAAAAATCCAGTACTTTTTTTTTCGAAAGCAGATTCTTTTTCTTGGGTAGCTTTTTCTTAAAAAAAGATAGGGGAAAAAATTGTCTATTAGTTCATTTAGGAGAAAGAAGGGCCCAAGAATCATTTCAGTTTTTCATAACCTTCTAAAGCTATTTTTTTTTATAAACTCAATATTTTAAAACCTTTGTTTCTTGGTTCATGATACTTTAGTTCTAAACTTTTAATATTTTTCTTTGTAACTTCTAAGAATAATTCTTGTTGACATTGTTTTGTAATTTGAGACAAAAAGCAAAATCTTGGGCATATAACATTTACAACATGCATATATTGGAACAAATGTTAAAGGGTCACCGTAGAAAAAGTCATAAAAATGGCCTGATTTATGAATACATTGCTGCTCTATAATGCAATATATTGAGCTAAAATGTATATACAGTATGTCAGCACTTCTTAGTAACTTCTTTTGAATCCATTTTTAATATCTAATATTGTACACATTGGGGAGTTATACTCTTCAGGCTAATACTATCCAGACTGTATAAAAAATAAATTGAAAAACTCATCATTCCCCTGTATTCAAGACCAAAACACATAATGCTAATGTAGGGCTCAGAAGGGAAATATCGTTCTCCTGCATATTTGAGAAAATGTGAAGTCCTTTGAAGAAAATCTAATAAACATAATAATCATAGCCTGCTGACACTAAGGAAAAAGGAGCCCATTCGCTCTTTCTTTTATGCAGCGATTTACTGGTCCCTACTGATTTCCAAATTGGATCACTGTAGTAAATTATCCATGCCGGTACCTGAGAAAGTAAGCCCTGGGATCCATATTTGTTTTGTGTTCTGCTTAAATCAGCAAGAATGATAAATTTGATGGCGTGAAATTGGAAATATCAAGGGCTTTCTTTGGTGATTGAGCAAAGTAATGTTTCCCCTTGTAATTTATTGTGACCCCTTTTTACTGTATGTGCTTTGTGTGCCTAATATTTATTTCAATACAAATCAAATTGTTCCTTTATACTGTTTTATCTGAGATTTTATTGATGTAAAAATCAAATTGTATAATAAAAATCTCTGGATTTAAAGCAGGTTGCAAAAGTATAGTTATGGTTGGAATCCAGCTTTCCTTTGAGCTTAATTGCTTCATTGTTAGAATAAGGTGAATTTGTCTCAGCCTGTTACAAACCATACAAAATACTGTGATGTTGAAGTCTAACATGAATCTGGAGAAATGTGTCTGAAAGGTGAAACTGGGAAAAAAGAAATTACATTGGCTATCTCAACTGCTTACTTGCTTCTATACTTTTTTTTGTCTAACGAATTTGAAACTAGTGGGTGAGTTACTTACGACCCTAAAATGATTCACAATATCCAAAATCATCAATCAGAATGTTATTCTGAAGAATGTGTTTCCCTTATAGTTGGTAATAAGTATTAAATAATAGTGTGCAAGTTATATAAATCTTGTCTACATGGAAATTGTAATCTAAAAGGCATTACAGAAATTAGTTACATAAAAGTTGTTCTGAGCCTGGCACTAGTGGCTCATGCCTGTAAATCCAATCTACTCAGGAAGCTGAGATCTGAGGATGGCAGTTCAAAGCTAGGTAGGGCAGAAAAGTCTCTGAGACTCCAATTAACCACCAAAATGTTGGAAGAGGGGGTCTGAGTGACTTAGTGATAGAGTGTTTGCCTAGCATGCATGAAGCCCTGGGTTCCATTCCTCAGTACCACATAAACAGGCCAGAAGGGGGGCCCTGAAGCTCAAATGGTAGAGTGGTAACCTTGCGCAAGAGAAGCTCAGGGACAATGCTCATAGTTGAAGGAATCAAAGACTAGGGTGCTATTGGTGTAGCTCAAAGGTAGAGGTGTAGAATACTTGTGCTCTTCCCATCTCTGCCTCTCACATTACAGAAGCAAACCTCCCATGCCCATTTTTAATACCATGGTCTTAGATCATTATTGTAGATGAGTAGTTATTAGTTTTCAAAGTGCCTGAATTAGCATGTTTTCTATTAATTTATATGTCCAATTTGACACAAAACGTAAAACTCCACGCAAGTTAGCAGAATTTCCGACTTAATGGGAAGGAAAAACTCAGAATACAACCATCTTTAAGAACATGTGTCCTGAGTAAGTGCACTTTTCTTTTTTTCACACTACATGCCAGCTTTAGTAAACAACAGACCATGCAGTCTCTTTGGGAGACCTTGTATTAGAGTGTTCACATGGTTATCTCTTAGAATTTGTAAAGGGTTAGGGAGCGTGACTTGTGGTACAGTACTTGCCTAGCATGCATGAAGCTGTGCGTTCCATTCCTTGGTACCACATACACAGAAAAGGCTGGACTGGATGTGGTGCTATAGCTCAAGTGGTAGAGTGCTACACTTGAGAGAGCCCAAGGATAGTGCCCAGGCCGTGAGTTCAAGCTCCAGGACTGGCAAAAAACAAAACGATTTGTAGAATACATAGTTTAGGGAATAGGAGATTTGTTATTTTTAGAATGAGGGACTAAACACTCTTTATTGCTACTGAATGTTGGTTAAGGCTTCTACTAGGTATTCCTTGTTAAGTTTTAAGCATATAGAAGATACTACCAGTTGAGCCACACTGCTACTCCCCATTTTCTGGTGGTTAATTGGAGATAAGAGTTTCAAGGACTTTAAGCTGGCTTTGAATAATCATGATCCTCAGATTTCAGCCTCCTGAGTAACTAGGATTATAGGGTGTGAGCAACCAGCACTCGGCTAAGACTGAGGTCCCATTACATCATTTAGTTTCAACATCAGAGAAATATTTTCCTTTTAAGTTTGAAACAAAAAAAGTATAATGTATTTTAAAAACTGAACATTTAGATGGTCGCCAGTGGCTCACACCTCTAACCCTAGCTACTCAGGAGGATGGCAGTTCAAAGCCAATTAACCACCAGAAAACCAGAAGTGGCACTGTGGCTCAAGGGGTAGGGAGGCTAAGAGCTCAGGGAGAGCACCCGGGCCCAAAGTTCAAGTTCTATGACCCCCCCCCCCCCCCGCTTAAAAAAAATGAACATTCACAACAGAACTGTATTCTTTATTTTTTGAATAAGATGCATTTGAAGTGTTAAGTTTCACTCTGATACTTGTCTACATTTGTTTGCATATTACCCTTTACATTATCTGCTCTTCCACTACCACCGTCTCTCTTCCCATTCCCTCCACTTTTTTCACATGGCATTTGGTAGGCTTCATTGGACTGTTTTCATTGAACATAAAGGATAGATTTGTTGGATCAGTTATAGATGGATTAGATAGATGATGCATAGATAGGCTGGCTTTGAACCACAATTCTCAAATCTTAGCTTCTTGAGTATGGAGGATGACAGGTACTAGAGTTTGATAGGGGTTGATTTGTCTCTTGATTCTGATCACTGTTTCTTTTGATATGCAGACAATTTTTAATTTGATGTTGAAATATTTGTCAACTCCTGCTTTAAAAAATAATCCCCAGGCTGGGAGTTTAGCCTAGTGGTTGAGTGTTTGCCTAGCAGGCACAAAGACCTGGGTTCGATTGCTCAGTTCCACATACATAGAAAAAAGCTGGAAGTGATGCTGAGGCCTAAATGGTGCTGAGGCCAAGCTCAAGCCCAGCACTGGGGAAAAAAAATAATAATCCCTAAAATACTTTACCCATCATTCTTGTCCCTCCTGAGGAAGAAGAAACCCACAAGCACTGGTAAATCCAGAGTCTCTTCTGCCAAGCCTGGCTGGGGATTTGGCTAGGAATAGAGAGCTTTTAGTATGTGCTAAAGTTCTGGGTTCCATCTCCAGAAGTCCGAAGAAAATCTATTCTCTCAGAAATCTTGTAAGGTACATGGTGTCACTTCCTTTCATTGTACAGATGAGAAGGCTGATATGTATAGAGAGGAGGTGACTAGAGCACTAAACTTGAAGCTATGCATAAAGGCTTGAACAGATACCTGCCATCAACTTAAAGACCAGTAAAATACACATACTGTTCTCTGTGGAAGACTGACCTCAGGATAGGGCTGTTACTCCCTGTGCCCTGCCTTACTTCCTTGTTAAGCTCAGTAAATGTGCATGATGACCTGAATGAGCACTATAAATGGCTAGTACTTCTACCGTTTGAGCCATTTACCCTCTAGCATGCACTTCTTCACTGATTCCACATGAAAAGTCCCATGGAAGTCATGATTCCATGCATTGCTACTTACTAAACTCCCCAACACTTAAAAAAACAAAAAAACCTAGTAACACAGAAGGACCTTCTGGTAGGGCAGGTGGAATATGTCCTGAGAAATTACAGATCAGCATCATTTCATCCCATTCCATCTTTAGAATCACTGCAGATTCACAAAGTTTAGAGAAGAAAAATCAAGAGTGCACCTGTCCTGCCCAGTACCTGAAAGCCCCACCCAGACCCTTAGTGGTAGCACAGAGGCCCTCTTCCTATTGGCTAGCTTCCCAGTGCCCACCTTCTCCTACCCTAACAGTATATAACTAATTGTCTGATGCAATAAAGTGATGAGAGCATCAGAGAGAATCAGAGAACAAGAGATCAGCAGAGAGGGTCCGGGAGTTTGGCCTAGCAGTTAAAGTGCTTGACTAGCATGCACAAAGACCCGGGTTCGATTCCTCGGTATCCCACATACACAACCAAGCCGGAAGTGGCAGAGACGAGACTGTGACGGCGACAGAGAGCGAAAGAAGCGAGCTGAGCTGAAGTGAACAGAGCCCAACCGAGTGGTGGCCGGAGCGAGCAGGACCGGAGCGTGCGGGAGCGAGCCGAGCCAGAGCCAGCGGGGCCGGAGCGATCAGGGCCAGAGCGAGAAGGGGCCAGAGTGAGCAGAGCCAGGAGCAAGCGAGAGCTGGCCGGGCCGGAGCGAGTGGGGCCAGAGCAAGCCAGGAGCAGGGCCGGCCGGAGCGAGCGGGGCCAAGAGCAAGCTGGAGCGAGCCGGGCGGAAGCAAGCTGGGCCAGAGCGAGCGGGGCCTGAGCTAGAAAGAGGGCCTAGCCGGGCCGGAGCGAGCGGGGCCTGAGCTAGAAAGGGGGCCTAGCCGGGCCGGAGCGAGCGGGGCCGGAGCGAGCGGGGCCTGAGCTAGAAAGGGGGCCTAGCCGGGCCGGAGCGAGCGGGGCCTGAGCTAGAAAGGGGGCCTAGCTGGGCCGGAGCGAGCGGGGCCTGAGCTAGAAAGAGGGCCTAGCCGGGCCTGAGCAAGTGGGGCCTGAGCTAGAAAGAGGGCCTAGCCGGGCCTGAGCGAGCAGGGCCGGAGGGAGCGGGGCCAGAAAGAGAAAGGGGCCAAAAAAAAAAAAAAAAGAAAAAAATGTGAAAATCTTAAAAAAAAAAAAAAAAAAAAAGAGATCAGCAGAGAGATCTGATGCGCTTTCATGGTTAACACTGCTTCTGACTCAGCGTGGTTTTTTCTTCCCTGGTGATTGGGGGAGGGCTGGGTCTTCGACACTTACCATCTTGCTCTGCTCCCAGGGGACTACGGGCTGGTCCTGTGTGTCTCTCCCCATTCCCGTGTTGCTGCCCCAGAGAGGAGCAACACAAAACCTCTTTGGCTCACATCATAAGAAGGAAGGAAGCAATTCATAGCTCATATGAAGGCTCAGTGATGTCTATCGAAGCCCAGTGTCTTCCCATCTTCCTCTTCTGCCATCTCTGGTTGTGGCATCTTTCTCCTGGAACCAGTGGCTCTTTCTACAGATGCCTGCTCCATGGTCCAAGGAGAAGCTAGGGGAAGAACACCACTGACAGGTGGCTTAAACACAAAAATGTATATCTCACAGTTACAGAGCATGAGATCAAGATTGCCAGCAGATCTGGTGTCTGATGTGTACCATTTCTGCCAGGGACAGTGCACGGGGCACATGACTTGCTTGTGCCATGAATTTGTGGCATGTGTGATGAGTCTTGTATTTGTCACATGTGAGATGTGACATGACTGACACACATCTAACATGATATGCCTACACGTGGCATGTTTGATAAAATGACACAAGATCTATGCACAGCATGCATACATGAGTCTTAGTGTGCACGCCATATGTGATGCAGGGTGGGTGGTTCATGATATGTAAGTCATATAAGGTGTGCTGTACCTCATGAGTGTCACACAAAACACACATGTGTCATCTTCATATATGTTATTCCTGACACATGCATTTTCCTTGACAGTTATTTCTGCCACACAGGTAATTTCTGACACGTGCTGCTTCAGGTACTTCATTTCTGGTGTGCATGCTATCTTGTTATTTATGACACTTGTTATTTATGACATGCATATCTGATGTGTATCAGCATATTATTTGTGACATATCATGTGTCTTGGATTTGTCACAGGTGAGGTGCATGGCATGGTTGTCACAAACTTTGGTGCATGGAAGTCATAAAATGATACCACACACTTTTCCTATTTCTATTTCCATTTATCTGAGCTATTTTCCTGTATTTAGGCATTGTTTATCAAATCCTCATGTAACTCAATCTAAACAATGTTGATCAACCATGTTGATCATAAAATGATGTAATGGGCTGGGGAGTGTGGCCTAGTGGTAGAGTGCTTTCCTAGCATGCACAAAGCCCTGAGTTTGATTCCTTGGTACTACATACACAGAAAAGCCAGAATTAAGCAAGGCATGGTGACTCACACCTATAATCCTAGCTACTCAGGAGGCTGAGATCTGAGGATCATGGTTTAAAGCCAGCCTGGGCACTAAAGTCTGTGAGACTCTTATCTCCAGTTAATCACTAGAAAAGGGCAAGTGGGGCTGTGGCTCAAGGGCTGGGATACTAACCTTGAACTGAAGAGCTGAGGGACAATGCTCAGAACCAGAGTTCAAGTCCCAGAAAGGACAAAACAAAAAAAGAAAATGCCAGAATTAGTGCTCTGGCTCAAGTGGTAGAATGCTAGCTTTGAGAAAGCCAAGGACAGTGCCCGTGCCCTGAGAACTGGCAAAATAAAATAAAATGATGTAAAAAAAATATGGAAGAATTCTTTCAATTTATATGTTGAGACACCATAGTGAGTCTTCACATTTTCTTCCAGAGGACAGCACCCACTGATTGAAAGTACAGTGAGCTGGGTGCCAGTGGTTCTCACTTGTAATCTTAACTACTCAGGAGGCTGTGATCTGAGGATGGAGGTACAAAACCAGCCTAGGCAGAAATCTCCCAGAATATCCAGAGGTGAAGGTATGGCTCAAGTGGTAGAGCACCAGCCTTGATTGGAAAAAGCTAAGAGTATGAGACCTTGAGTTCAAGCCCCAATACTGGCATATTAAAAAGAAAAATGTGCGGTAGGCATTGTTAGATACTGCCACATGGTTCAGACAGAACGTTTACTGGGAGGAGAGCATACTGCCAGCCCCCATGAAATAGACGTGGAGAGAAAGGAAGGCAAGGAAAGAAAGGTTGAAGGGCAGCTTCTGGGATTGGGATTATTCTGTGTGTATGAGAGGTTGGGGGGGGGGGGAGAGACCTTAGAGTCTGGGAATCTCCCACTGTCAGGTGTGACCAGGGTGGTCCAGGATGTGACCTCAGAGAAAGGGGCGGTAACTGCCCCCAAGTGTGCCAGTCACTAGGGTAATGCAGGTATTGGGTAGACTTTTCAGGGCAGACATGTGCAACCCTACATGGAAAACAAGGGGTGGAGTGGGATGTATACATTAAGATGGGCAGGGGTAAAAGCAGCCCTTTCCCGGGGCAGACCTAACAGATTCACACCTGTAATGGTAGCTACTCAGGAGACTGAGATCCAGAGGACTGTGGTCCAAAGTTAGCCGAGGCAGCTTTGTTTTTCCAAAACAAGCAGCCAAAGGGGCTGGGAGTTTGGCCTAGTGATAGAGTGGTTGTTAGCATGCACGAAAACTGGTGTTTGATTCCTTGGCATCATACATAGAAAAGCTGGAAGTGGTGCTGTGGTAGAGCTCAAATGGTAAAGCTTTAACCTTGAGAAAGCCCAAGGACAGTGCCCAAGCTCTGAGTTCAAGCCCCAGGACTGGCAAAAAAAAAAAAAAAAAAGCAAAAAGCAGAGCTAGACATATGGATCACGTGATAATCATACCACTGGAGTAAGCAAACCAAATGAGCATGAGTCCCTTAGTTCAAACCCCAGTTCTACCAAGAGAAAGGAGTGGCACTTAAGAGTGAGGTCCCCTTAGTTTTTCTAAGTTCTGGAACTTTCAAGTGTTCTGAATGGGATAGTGGCCAGAAAATTAGTAAATAAGCAAGGATACTAGTACTATTACTACTAATACTATTACTACAACAACTCCTCCTATCACCAGTTAAAATTGTCTGCTTAAATTTTTCCATCAGTTATGATGCTAGAATCCTGTTTATCAGGTTTTACAGGGAAATGTTGCATGTGTCTCAAATACAGTTAAAAAGTGAAATTGTAACCCTTCTATTAATTACAATAAAAAATATATGAAAAAAAAAAGTAAAATTCCAATCAGGCAGTGGTGGCTTATGCCTGTAATTCTAGCCTCTCAGGACGCTGAGTTCGAGGATTTCAGTTCGGAGCCAGCCCGGACAGAAGTCTGTGAGACTCCTATCTCCATTAAACCATCAGAAAATGGGAAGTGGCACTGTAGCTCAAAGTGGTAGCGCCCTCGTGATGCATAAAGCTGAGGGGCAGTGTTCGGGCCCTGAGTTCAAGGCCCACGACCACACACACATGCACTCACTCCTTTAGGGACCTCGCAGAAGAATTCAGTGCCAAAGATAATTCCCTAAGAAATCTAAAACTACACAAAATGTCAGCACTTGGGGAAATTTCATAAAGACAACCTGGAAGATATAAATGTGTATGTTGACCTTAAGAAGTGAATACAATTCGGAGTGGCTTTTCTGTTGGGAACCAGACCTTTAGCTACATCTTCCCTTACACTACTATATCATCCGTGTGTAATACTTCCAATTTTATTCCTACAGAGTTGGTTACAGACATAGTCTAGCAATCAGTAAGGCAAAGAAGTGACACTAACTGTGTACTTGCCTTCATGTGCGGGCGACGCAATGGCGCGGAAGGAGGACGAGGCGTCGCGAGTTCAGAGAACTGAGGCCGAGTGACTGGGCTAGTCCCCGGGGGAGAAAGGCTCAAGAGGCCTGCTTCTTCCTTTTCGGTCATTTTCCCATCTCCAACATCAAGGCCCAAGTTTCGCGCCACTGTAAGCAGGCGGCGCCACCAAAAGCTCACGGGAGTTTCCTGGTGGCTAAGATGCAGACTACTTTGCTAGAAGTGCCGCCGGTGCGCGAACGCTACGGGAACAGACTTTTTTAAAAAGAAAAAGCGATATAAAAAAATTACAAGGCGAACAGCACGGTCCACTCCCAGTCGCGCGCGGCATCTCCAAACCCGCAGGACCCTTCCCTACGAGATCCCGAGGGGGGGGGCGCTCTCGAGTGACGTCACTTCCGCTACCTCCACCTCGGGCGCCGGCCGATGACGTCGCCGTTTCCGGGTCTCTGAGGTCGCGGGCCGGAGCGCCGATGTAGGTGCCAGCCGGTGTCCGGTCTATGGAGTCAGTTGGCGTGGGAGTCGGCGCGGAGGCAGGAGGTGGTGTCCGAGTTGGGGCCTTTGCGCCTCCAGGATGTTACCGGGCTTGGCCGCCGCCGCAGCCCACAGATGTAGCCGGTCTTCCCTGGGCCGGTTGCCCCTGCGCTGCAGGGCTGCGGCCCGTGGTTCGGGCGAGCGCCAGGGTGAGTGTCCCGCGCCGGCCGCCGGCTCAGCGGCACCCGGAGGGGTCAGGCCGGGCTCGGCGTCTCGGCGCCGGGTCTCGGGCAGCTTGCCGGCCGGCTTGCTTCCAACCCCACCCCTCCCCGCCTTTACAGGTCAGCCTGTCCGCCCTGTAGTGATACCCAACAGGTAGCCTGACCCTGGTCGAGGGCGACCCTAACATGGACACCTTGGCAGCCCTCTCCTTTGTCCCCAGCGGGACGTACGTGCACCTCGCGGTGGCCGCGGATGGCCGCCTACACCTGAAATGGCAGGTTCCGCAGAGGTCCAGCGTTATTTGGGCTCCTGGACTCACCTTCAAAGCACTTGGGGCCGAGGCATCCGTGTGCTGACCCCCCCTTTTCCCTCGTGATCCCTTGTGGGTATGAATCTCCTAAAAGACAAATCGAGACCATCTTATCAGTGATGGTACAAAACCTACGAGCGCTTCCCACAATCGTTGAGCTCATTGGGACCGCAAAAAGAAAGCAACTCGGTTGAACAGCAGTCTTATTTGGGCGAACAGAGTGTCTTAACAGAGAGTACTCTAAGCCAGAAAATAAAAGATGAGAATTTTCATCTCCTTGGACATGCTTTACTGAACTCAGATTTTAAGTGGTCCGCGAAGTTCCAAAACAACACTGGGCTTGTAAATTCTGTTCATATTTAACCTTCCATTTTGCTACCCGCCTCCCCTAGATTCTTGGGAATAGCGGAGTATCTACACAAGCATTTCTCAAAAATTCATGTTTGAAAACCTTCTAGTATGTTTGTCACTCTACCAACAGAAGTCGTAAGTCGCAGCACTGATGGTTTTTAAGTAGTACAGTTGTGATAAACTTCGCCATGCAAACAAAGAAAGAGTGTATCCACATCTTTTATGATAAATGTAAAAACTGCCTCTTAAATATTTCAAACGAATTTTATAGTTGCAGATCTGCTCTGAGGGGTTTTGGGCAGTAGAAAAGTATAGCTGTTGTTATTCTTCCCATATTGGCAATATACCAGATTGCCTTATGAACAGAATGAATCATCTAGGTTATATCTTGTACTCCAGACTTCCTAAATAATTTTTAACATAACTGCTTTTTTTTTTTTTTTTTTTTTTTTTTGCCAGTCCTGGGCTTGAGCTCAGGGCCTGAGCACTGTCCTTGGACTTTCTCAAGGCTAGAGCTCTACCACTTGAGCCTCAGCACCACTTCCAGCTAGGCAAGCACTTTAACCATTAGGCCAAGTTCCTGGCCCCATAACTGCTTTTGTTAACCAAGAAATTTTGACATTTTACAGTAAAATCATAAATAGTGGCTTTTTAGTGCAACTTGTCTTTCAAGTATTGATTTATAAAACAGGAGTAGAACTAGTATAATTTGTAATTCATATTCTCCAATACTGTCATCATGTCAAAAATTATATGCTATTTGTCTCATCTGTCTGTGAAACCGAGATAATAATTATCTCAATACAGTGACTTTGAGAAGGTCTTTGAAATGTTCATTACAACAAAAATTTTTATTTCACACAAAGTAGATTTTTAAAGAATAACCTTGTTCGTGGAATTTAGTCTCAATATCAGAAACATTTGAAAGCATAATCATAGTAAAATTTAATAATACCATTTAGGAAAAAGTTGCTGTAAGTTCAGGCATGTGAAAAGATTAATGATGCATTTTTCAGGGAAATTTCAAAAACATTTTTCTTTGAAAAATACTAGTTTTGCTTCTTCGCATGTTTCTGTGTCTAGGAATGTCTTCTAAAAAATAAATGATGGAAGGGATAGAAATTGCCATGTTGAATTGTACAACTAATGAAAGATAATAATTTTCTTTTAAAAAGACTGGAAGAAACTGAGGAAAGCAATTACTTGATTTGAATGCTTAGGATAAGAAACACTTTGTAGGCAAAACAGGACAGTACTCAAGAGCAGCCAAAAAGAAAAAAAAGTCACATCTATAGTTTGAGTTGTATAATAGCCATATTAAAAAGCAATAATAGATGATATTGTTTTACCTGGTATATTATTTCAGTAGAAAATTTTACTAAAAGTTATTGAGCTATATTAATCTCTTTTTATGTTGCCTTCAAAATTCAGTATGTATTTTACACTCAGAGCACATTATAGTTTGTATTAACCACCGTCAATATTACAACATAATGTAGGTACAGGTAGTATTCCACATTTATAAAGAATTTTTATGAACCAGTGAACATTTCAGTAGGAAAATTGGCAAAGACATGAATGAGAAGTCTACAAAAAAGTTCCAGTAGCCAATAAAAATGCAAAATGTTCCATTTTACTACTGCCTATCTTGTATTGGCTTAACTTTTTGTAATGATAACACTATATATTGAAACTTTAGAAAAGCAGGAGCTCTTATTACTGACTTGGACCATGCAGTTGAACAATGTTTGGGGACGTCATTCTTCACCTTGCTTTTTTGTATTGTTTGTTTTGTTATGAACATGAACTATAGTGAGTGGTAAGGACACACTGGATGGAAGGGATGGGACAGGTAGTAATCAGTAGTAGTAGTGGTCTTTAGAGCTACAGAGATCATAACAGTAAATTAAAAGCAGATACTTGTGACTAGATCTATAATTGTGACTAATAGGATACTAGCAAATCCACTATCTTCATGGGAAATAGCTCTTTTTTTTTTTTTTTTTTTTTTTTTTTTTTTTTTTTGCCAGTCCTGGGCTTGAGCTTAAGGCCTGAGCACTGTCTTTGGACTTTCTCAAGGCTAGAGCTCTACCACTTGAGCCTCAGCACCACTTCCGACTTTTTTCTATATGTGATACCGAGGAATTGAACCCGGGTCTTCATGCATGCTAGGCAAGCACTTTAACCACTAGGCCAAACTCCCAGCCCCGGGAAATAGCTCTTACATCTACAAAAGTAAAAATATCGTTGTTTAGACTGGGCACAGGTGAGTCAAGCCTGTAGTCCTAGCTACTCAGGAGGCTGAGAGCGGAGGATCACAGTTCAGAGCCAGCCCAGGCAGGAAAATCCATGAAACTTTTATCTCCAACCCAGAAACCTGGAAGTGTTGCTGTGACTCAAAAGTAGTAGAATGCTAGCTTTGAACAAAAGAAATCAGGGACTGCACCTAGGCTGTAAGTTCAAGCCCCACAACAGACAAAAAAGTCCTTGCAAAAGTTGGTAGAACAGTAAGTGCCACATGAAAAGACTAATATCCCATATGTAGCTTATTGTAGATATCACTATAAAGAAAGGGTATTAATACTAGGTAATATTTTTACTATTTTTGCAAGTAATTCATTCAATAAAATGGCTTCTATCATGGTGAATACATACTATTTTCACTGAGTCAAATGTAGTCCTGTATAGAATATGGGATGTGTTTATGTAGAACATAAACAGTTTTTCATCTTGTATTAAAAAATATCATGAATTTGTACTTTCAAAGTTTCTGATATCAGAAGTTCTACTGAAGTTAAAAATTAGAAGGGGGAGCATTTCAAAGACTGAGCAAAGGAGCTAAGACTACTAAGATAATTCATAAGAATTTGAATAGACTATTGCCCCACTATTGCCATTTAGCCAAAAAGTAGGACAGCTTGGGTATTACTGAAGATACTGAATGAAATACATTGAAATATGCCAAAGAATGTGAATCTATGAAATTATAATGATATATAAGCTAAACATGCATTGATGACTGCAATATGTATATAATGAGCTTAGCTTTTTGGAGAACTGATAAAAAAGGAAAAGCAGTTAGCTTGACTTGTCTATGTAAACTATACTAGTAGGTTACAAATTAGATGAAGGGAATTTTCTGTTGTGATATTCTGAATAATAAATGAAGGAATAAAACAAAGTGTTTCTGTTGTGCAACTACTTAGTGAAAAAATATTTCTAGGCACCAAGCAACAATAGACACTACAATCATAAAGCCAGGGGGTGCCTAGTGCTGGAAATCAAACCTAAAACATGCTAGACAAGCACGTTATCACTGAGCTACATCAAAAGCCTGGAGTCTGTAGCTCTTGATAAGAAGCTTCATCTCCACTTCAGGAGTGTTAGAAGAGGGCGTTTTTGTCTAAACCTGAATTTAAATAATGGCTTTACACTACCTTATTGATTAATAGGATATTTGGAAGAGCAGGGCAAAGAACACCATGGGAATTTAACCTGCAAAATTTAGACTAAGTGTATAGTGACAAAAATTCAAGGCAGTCTTGTTTATTTAATATTTTAAAATGCAGTGTGTATGTGAGAGGGAGTGGGTGAGGGAGAGAGAGAAAAAGAAAAAGAACTGTGGCTTAAGTGATAGAATGCTTGATAAAAAAGCTCCAAGGCAGCATCCAGGACTAGAGAGAAAGAGATGGAAAAAAGCATGCAGGTAATACATAAAATAAAGTATATCCTATGATATACATATGTATCCGAATGGCTGATTATGAATGCATTATGTATATTATGCAAATATAAATGTATTAGGATTTTCAGATTTACAAGCTAGAGAAAAATGGAAATGTCTGTATTTTTTCTTTATAAAATATGCTTCCTGTATAACTGAGATACCTCCAATGAAGATGATTTGTTAGTTGTACCCTTGAGAGTCAATTTGAAATTAATCTTTCTCTTTTAGGATGGCAGAGTTTAGTGACATTTGGAAGCCTTTCATACATGGTTCCTTATAGTCACCCACAAATTTGTACACTCAGTCAAGTGAAGTTGTATTCTACAAATGTCCAGAAAGAAGGACAGGGGTTTCAAACTCTCAAAGTTGAAAAACTACCATCATTTGATGAAACAGGTATGTATAAGTTTTCTTAAATCCTATTTTACCGTATATTGAAATAATTTGTAAGGTTATTTGTTCCTAGAGTATATAATAGAACTTGTAGAACTCGTGGGTCCTGTCTGTTCTTTATGCTGATATAATTTCTTTAATTTTTCTATTCAAATGTCTTAGTTCTGTATTTTTCCTAGGAATTTATACACTTACAATTCTTATTTACTAGCATAAAGGTCGTAATATTCTACTTATTCTTAATGGTATACATATTTATACCTTTTTTAAAATTTAAATTTATTATCAGGGTGATGTACAGAGGAATTATAATTACATATGTAAGGTAGTGAGTACATTTCTTGTTGGACTTTGTTACCCTCACCCATGCTTTTCTCCCACTTTCCCTCCCCCCGCCCCCCCCACCCATCCTCCTGGTTATAGAGTTCATTTCCAACATATTGTCTTGTGTGTTTTACCATTTTTTATATCTAATTAATGTTCACCTTATTTTATTTAGATTTTCCCCCTGAGCACTAGGGTTTGAATCCCAGCTATTGCACTTGTTAGGATGACACTTTGATTTTTGCTGTTAATTCAAGATAGGGTCTTCTGAATTTTTCTGTCCAGAATGGCCTGAACTTCAATCCTTCTATTCTCAGTCTCCCAAATAGCTAAGATATCAACCATTAGCCAGGTTTCTGCTTAATTTTGCCAGGACTTTTTCTGTTGTTTTTCTGGTATTTCATGAACCATTAAAGCATATATTTGTTTCCTATTTTATTTCTACTCATTTTTTAGTATTGAGTATTAAAGTTTTACTTCAAAATTATTTCTGACCACAAAGATAAAATTGAACAAATATGCAATAAATGGTTTTATTCCCGTCATCAGCAGTACATAGAACATAGACTAAAGCTGGGCACGGTGGCTTATACCTGTAATCCTAACTACTCAGGAGGCTGAGATCTGAGGATCATGGTTCAAAGCCAGCCTGGGAACTAAAGTCCCTGAAACTTTTATCTCCAATTAACCACTAGAAAACTGGAAGTGGCACTGTTGCTCAATGGGCAGGGCCAGTAGCCTTGAGCTGAAGAGCTTAGGGACAATGCCCAGGCCTAGTGTTCAAGCCCCATGACCTATCAAAGAAAAAACAAAACATAGACTAGACCACAGGATTAAAATCCACTAGAACACATTTAATATGAACTGTGACACCAGCATCTCAGAAATGTTTACATATGTCTCTGTATACACACGCACACATACAACCCATATTTAGCCATTTTCACAGATTTCAGTACACACAGTTGGGGCTTATTGTAATCATACATTTGAGTTTTTATTCTTTAGGATAATATTAAAACTTATCCAGAATTTAGTTTTATAAAATTTCTTATGCTTACCAGAAATATTCTCAAAAAAATTGAATGCTCATAGCTGGGTGTCAGTGGCTCATGTCTATAATCATAGCTATACAGGAGCTTCTGAAGATCATTATTCAAAGCCAGCAAGGCAGAGACCTTTATCTCCAGTTAACCACTCAAAAGTGGTGCTGTGGCTCAAGTGGTAGAGCACTAACACTAACCTTAAGCATGAAGAGGCTCAGCAATAGTACCTAGGCCCTAAATACAAGCCCTACAATGAAAAAAAAAATACTCTATTTAAAATGATTTACACTTTTGAGGTTCTAATATGATCCAATATACTGGTGCTCAAAGTATTTTTTTCTAACATTATGATTCATTTTGTCTCTTGAATTTTTATTTTGTAGTTTTTTTTAGTAAAGAATATAGTTTTAATATTTCTATTTTGATTTTCTGGCTTTTGACTTATTCAAGTATGGTGGGTATTTTTTTTTTTTTTTGCCAGTCCTAGGGACTGAACTCAGGGCCTGAGCATGGTCCTTGGTCTTTCCTCAAGACTAGTGCTCTATTGCTTGAACCACAGCACCATTTCCAGCTTTTTTTGTCTTTGATACTGAGGAATCAAACCCGGCTCTTTGTGAATGCTAGGCAAGCACCCTTACCACTAGGCCAAACTCCCGGGCCCTGAAGTATGTTTTAACATTTCCAGATGAGTAGAATTTTTGTAACTATCTTTCTGTACTAAACTTTATTGTTGTAAAATGTGGTCTATTTTATTAAATTATGAAATTTGTTGAACGTAATGTCTTGGTTTGTCACCTAGTTTCCTATTTTTCATTTTTCTTTTACTAAGATTTTAAAATTAGCATACATAAGTGGTACAGTGGCCTGTAAGTAGTACAATATATGACTTTACACATAGTCATACAGCATACTACATCAGACTTATCCCCTTCATCAGTATCCCTGCTCCCTCCTGGTTTATTAGAACAATTTCAACAAATTTTGTTGTTCTGTTTTTATATACACATGTAAAGCACATCAGTCATATTCACCTTACTCTTCTTTTGTTCACCCTCCCTGCCTTGCTGGTGGAGCCTGTTTTTCTTTCTTGTCATTCTTTTTATTTCTCCATGGTATTTTGTACACTTATATATTATATTTAACCCAAATAATTCCCTCTATTCCCCCCACCTCATCGGCATCTTTCAGTTAGAATCTTTATTCTAAATAAACCTCATGCTTTAAAATAAAATAATGTATAGTTTTGATTGCTAAGGAAAGATACATATATGTCAATTCCTGTTTTTAATTGTGTCATAAAGCTGCATATCCTTTTAAAAATCAATTATTGAAATAGAATATACAGCTTCTATGCTTGTTTGGAAGTCATATTCAATGTTTATAATTCAAGGCCTAAAGATAGTTTTTTCAATTCCTTTTGAAAAATACAAAGAGCTTGAATTCATCAGAATTGAATGCTTCCATTCTGATTATCCCTCACCACTTCCCATTTGTTGACCAATATTTTGTATCAATTTAATTTTACTTACTCTATAAAATGTACATTATTAGTTGCTTCGATTTATCCCAAATTTTCATTAACTATCCTTTCTTCTCTGATCTTTTTAATATGTTTCCTATAGAAGTTTCTTTAAGTGAAGTTGTATGAGGATGTTTTTATGGAAAGTCACATTTAAGATGCTAGTCCAAGCTGGATCATTGGTGGTTCACATTGTTACCTTATTTACTGGTGAGGCAAAGATCAGGAAGATTGTAGTTCAAAGCCAGCTTAGGCATTCTTGTAGGACTCCCTTTTCACTAATAGATAGGGACAGTATGTGTAACTGTCATCCTGGCTGCATAGAAGGCTGATATTAGGAGGATCATTATTTCCATAGCCTTGGAAAAGTTTTGTGAGACTTTGAGCTGCAGTACGAAGTATAAAATAAGCAGATCATTATTCAAGTGTGAACTTTGGCAGTACTAAAAGATTTGGAAGCATAGCTTAGTGGTAGAGTGCCTGCCTAGCCAATGCAAGGCCTTGAATTTAAATCTCAACACTGCCAAAAAGAAAAATTAAAAAAAAAAATGTTTTCTTGCCTCCATTGTTACCGTTGTTAAGACATGATGCCTTTATTATTATATCTTTTCTATCTGATTGTCTTTTAAGCTTTGATTAATGTTATTTTTTATTGTAATTAATAGAAGGGTTGCAGTTATATTCGCCAGATAGAAGGTGCATTAGCTTTATTTTGAATATAAATGGTAGTTTTACTAGTAGAAGTTTCCAGACAAGTATTTCTTTGTTATTCTGCTTGACAATTGTTGGGGTTCCTGTATCTGACAATTGAGTTTCCCAACCATTTTAGAATTCTGAAAGTCTCTATAATCTCTCCAGTTATAATTTCTTCATGTTTGTCTATTATCTCTTTCTGGAAGTGTAATTAGAAATATGTTAGGTCTTTTATGGGGCCTTGTACATGCTAGGGAGGCTCTACCCACTGAACCCAATCCCCAGCCTCTAATTACTTCATTTGCTTGCTTCATTTTCAATATTCCTGAATGTCACTATTTCCTATTTCATTGTCTTCCTGGTCTGTATTCTGAATAATTTCCACAGGACTACTTAGTTCACTAATTTTCTCTTTTAGTTGCTTGATCTCTTATTGGTTGATTGTGCCATTTTTAATTTTCATTATACTAGTATATACTTCATTGCTTGAAATTTTTCTATTTGTGTTATGTATGTCTCTTATTCCTTGCTTATATTTTTCAAACTTCCTGTTTATTACTTTAGATACATTAAGCATAGCTGTTTTGCATTTTGTGAATGAAAATTCTGTTGGGGGAATCCTTTGGGGTTTTTGTTATGTTATCCCTTCCTTTATTGCTGTTATTAGCAATGACATAGCTATGTTTTGTAACTAAATTGATCTATTTCCATGTAGTTTTTGTATCTTATAAGGATTTGAGGTTTATATATGTTGAAGTTGCTCTTACCTAGAGCTTTCCATTTGCTTCTTTTAAGCTGGGGCAAAATTTCATGTTTAAAAAAAAATTCGATGCTGAAGGTTGAACCTAGAGCATTGCACATGCTGAACAAGTGCTGCACCCTTAACCTGTTGCTTTACCTTCATTTACACCATGCTATTGGCATGAATTGAGACTGCACATTTAGGTGAGAAGAGCTGACTTGTCATAGGCATCCCCCTCCCCGCCCACACACATTACCTTCCTCCCATTATTTACACATGACTTGTAAGTAATGTGTTTCCTTACTGTGTGTATGATTTACTTCTAGTTCCCAATCATACAATGTGCGTAGTTTTTAATGCGGTGTCTTCTTGTTAGACTCTGAAGACGTGTCTTCTTATTAGACTCCCTGTCTTCAGCAGGGTGTCCTGCTTATTCTCTGTAAGGGTGGAAGCTCAAAGAATACAAGGTTCAGCAGAGATGAACCAAAGAAAAGCTGGTGTTGGTGTGCTCGTTTATTTTGTAGAGGTCCTGATTTCACTTGTTTTGTTTTGTTTTCTTCTTCAGATCCTTTTTGGGCTAGATTAGGTATTCAATTACTTGTTTATTGGTGGTATTAGAGTTTGAAGTTGGACTCCACCACTTAAGTCATGTCTTCAGCCCATTTTATTCTCTTTGTTTTTGAGTTAAAGCCTCACTTGTCCAGGTTAGCCTGGACCATGATCTTTCCAAGAAAAGATCTCCCTAGTATGATAGGAATGAATCACCACACTCAGCTTTTTCTGTTGGATACAGTCTTCCACTTTCACCTACCACCTAGCTGGGATTACAGGCCTGCACCACTGCATTTAGCTTATTGGTTGAGATAACTTCTCACTAACTTTTGCCAGGTTGGCATCATACTGCATACAGTCTTCACATCCCATCTCTGCTGGACAGAGATGTTTTTTAAATCACTCAACCAAAATAGTCATTGGTCTTTAATGTTACACTAATTTAAATTTCCTTATAGGTAACAGTCCTGACTGATATTTTCAGTGTTTTATTTATTTTCTGCTTGTAAATCTCATGACAGCAGGAACCCCAATGCTTAAGAGTAATGATTTGCATACAGTGTTTTAATTTAATAATTTTAAGCTACATAGAGATGATACTTGACGTTATGTGTACGTTTCAGACAATTCAAAGAGAGTAAGTTAGAGTAAGAAGATGTTCTGGTACAAAACTTCCCAAATCAGTAAGGAATAGCTTGAGCTTGCAAAGCACAGTTAGAGTTGGTGAGGCTAGAGAAATATCAGGTAATAAATGGTATCAGAAAAGAGTACTTGAATAATAACAAATGTTCCAAAGCTAGTTTTCCTTGAGTTGGATGTCTTTTACAGCAGATATTCTTGATTCCTTGGGAAACCTTATTCATGTTAATGATGTCTGTTTTTCATACTCTGTTCAGGTTCAGCTGTAGCCAATGTCTTCTAGAATAAGTAACTAGGATAATGAGTCTCTAAGTTTCAAAATTAAACATGTTTATTAAAGCATTATAAAGGGAAAAGAAACATGATGAAATAGTATTACTAGGGACAAAATGTATTAAAATGCTTTTCTCAAGAAAAAATATTGATTGTACAGAAGTTTTAAAATTGGCGTTCATGATTGGATCTCTTTATCTGCTAACTGGAATAAAAACATTCATTTTCTTGTATTAGAACTAAACTTTTTTTTATTGTAATGTATAGAGGGGTTACAGTTACATTCGCCAGATAGTAGGTGCATTACTTCTCACACATTGATACCTCTTCTGTTTTTGTCCCCACTTCTTTCCCCCACCCCCTCCCAATCATCTTGTTTTCCTCCCTTCCCTTTTCTATTTCAAATAATCAAATAAATGTAAATACAACACATGAGGTAACACAGTCAGATACAGTAACAATATGAGATTAACCAAAGGGCAACAAAAGAGAAGAGAAATTACATAGTACATAAGGAACAACAGTCACACAAGATAAAGCTCTTGTTTGCATATCCTAGAGATCCTTTCATTAGGTCTCATCCTATATGACCTTATGTATCTAGGTTTTGCACTATTGTAATCCTCTGCTAGGAGAGTCCTAAATGTGTACTAATTATTACAAATGAGGGGAACCATTGAGCCTATGTTCCCTTTGGGTCTGGCTTACTTCACTTAATATGACTTTTTCCAAGTTTTTCCGTTTCCTTACAAATGGGGCGATGCCATTCTTTCTGATGGCAGCATAGAATACACTGTTTAGTGACAGTTTTATTTTGGGCTGTGTTTTTCAAGATTTGCCTTGGCCAAATTAGACCTTGTTAGCCATCAGATAGACACCAAGTAATTGCTTGATTGAAAGATACTTTGTATTCTTTAAGGGTTTGAGGTTGACTTTTGAATAATTCAAGTCATATAATAAAGTCAGGAACAGCTCATTAAGAAGCAGAGACTTGCTAAGGCATCCTTAAGTTTTTAAGGAGCATTCAGATGTTTTAAATTTTAGTAAAATTGGTTTTAATTTTGTTAATGACACCAGATGTATGGCAAACAGCCAAGATTTGCACTTAAAACAAATGTCTAGAGCTAGTCATGGGTAGAATATCTGATTATTTGTTAAAATGATTTGTACTTGAGCAATGTAATGTGAATTTATTAAAGTGGTGATTTGTGCAAAGTAAGTATTCATGCATGTGTTTGAGCCATTTATTCGCCTTGTTTATGCATTATAACACTGTATATTTAGTAATCTAGACAGTGCATGATGAGAAGAACATTCAGAAGTTTCCATCTTAGAGCAACTCATTTTATGTGATTTGCTTCACAATCATTGTGGTAAGGGGCTTTTTCCTGGAACTTTTTTTTTTTTTGACCAGTCCTGGGGCTTGAACTCAGGGCCTGAGCACTGTCGTTGGGCTTTCCTCAAGGCTAGTGTTCTACCACGTGAGCCACAGCACCATTTCTGGCTTTTTTCTGTGTATGTGATACCGAGAAATCGAACCCAGGTCTTTGTGCCTGCTAAGCAAGCACCACTACCACTAGGCCAAACTCCTGGCCTCTCCTGGAACTTTTAATAGTAGATTTCAGTCCAGACTAGGTGAGTGTTGAAAACTTGCTGTTTTACTTTGTTCCTTTCCTTTTTTCTTCCCTGCTCTCTGTTCTTCAACACAAAAACCTAAACATAGATTTGGGGGGAACATGATTCATTTATTTGTTTATTTTATTTTTGTAGCCTAGGCTGGCATCAAATTCATATTCTCTTGCTTCCTCATAAGATGAAGATAATGGTACTTAGGTTAGATTGAATTTTAGGTACTAATATGTACAAAACATATAGAATAATACAACACAAATTTAAATGACAAATAAATGTTAGCTATAATTTACCTGTACTTAAACTGAATTTTTTTATTGTATAATGATATAAATTTTAATAAGGCAAAGTGTTGTATATAAGGGTGACATTCTTAAGTGTTGTATATAAGGGTGACATTCTTATTATAAAGTATTTGATGTATATACATTACAATATTCTCGTGTAATTTAGAAAAAATAAAATTAATGTCTGAGAATTTACCACTTAACTTAAGAACCTTCTCATATTGATCTCATCCCCTTTACAACTCCATTTCCTTTGTATAACTTGTAACATTTTTTGGTGATTTACATTTCCCATTAAATTTTGTTACCAAGATTTTAATTGGTATATGTGTCTGTTCATTCATTTTTAGGGTGTTTTGCATAAGTTAATATAAAATGCTTGGAGTTGTGTCTGGCACATAGTAAGAGCTCAGAAAAGATAGCCATGCTATGTTTATTATTCACTACAGTATAAAATGATGAATGAATATAACAATTTGTGTATGCAGTCTCTTGGTGATGGGCATTTGGATTGCTTCCAATGTATAACAACAGCATAGAACATGGTTCTGAATATCTTATGCCCCTCTTGTGTCCTTGTGCAAAGCTTTTTTTTTTTTGCCTTCCTGGGTCTTGAACTAAGGGCCTGAGCACTGTCCTTGGGCTTTTTTAAGGCTAGCACTGTACTACTTGAGCCACAGCACCACTTCTGGTTTTTTTATGTATGTGATACTGAGGAATCGAACCCAAGTCTTCATGCATGCTAGGCGAGCACTCGACCACTAGGCCATGCTTCTGGCCCAAGGCTCTATTAAAATGAAATATCTTGACCTCAAATTGTGGGGTCATGAATTCCATATGCCAACTTTTTTCTTTTAAAATTTACTTTGTTGTTATTATAGAGGTAATGTACAGGGGGTTACGTTTACATGTCAGGTAATAATTGCATTTCATTTTGTACCGTGTCATCTGTTCCCTTATTCTCTCTCATTTCTTCTCTCCTATCTCTACCCATAAGCTGCATAGTTCAGTTTCATTAATGTCCAGCTCCACTGTTACACTTCTTCATCCTTTTTCCTCAGATTCTGTGCCCTCCCCCACCCGCACAGATATGCACGTGAAAATAAAGAATACAGACTCACCAGAAAAAGAAAAAACAGATTTTTTTTACAAAATCCTTTGTTTTCAACCAACTTGTTTAATGCACCTTTTTAATTAATTGTGCTTGTTTAAATTTTCAACAGCAGTGTGTATTCATTTCCATTGTTGTGTACTTTTGTCCACATAAGGACATATTTCTCCCATATTTGCACATTCTTACCTTAATGGTTGTAAAATGTCATCTCCTTCGGTTTTATTTCTGTTCTATTAATATGAAATTATTGATAAAAAATGTTCCATGTATATTGGTTATTTATATTTCTTTTCCTATCCAAGAATGTTAGCATGTTTATTTCACTATATTTTATTGATTTGGAGGTGTTTGTTACTCTAGTTTGTTAGTACTAATCCTTTGTTGATTTTGTTTGTTATCTTCTCCCAGTTTGAATTTTTTCTTTTTATTAGACCTTTTTATGACCACATATTTGAATTTTACTTATTTATTATTATTAATATAAGGTGATATACAAAGGGGTTACAATTACATAAGTCAGGCAATAAGTACATTTGTTTTTGTACATTGTAGCAGAAATTACCCTTGGGGTATATGTGTCCCAGACACACATTTTATACATTGCTAGATTAAGATGGCTAATATTGTTGTAGATTTGTATGAAAGCAGCTCTTCAGTGTAAACTTGTTCTAATAAACTTTACAGCAGAAAATATAGGTGCAGAACTAAAAGCTCCACTTAAGCAAGAACCGCTCCAAGTAAGAGGTAAGTATATTTTATAATATCTTTTAATTACATTGGCATTATATATAGAGAAAGAGAAGGGACACTCTGTAGTTATTAGTGCAAAGATATACTTTTTTCTGCATTTATTTAATAGATTAACTATAAAGGTATATATTATTTGTAAGCTTTTTTTGTACAATTGCTTTATAAATTTTTAATGAAGTCCTCCCTATACTATGCTATACAGTTTATTCAGATCGTATAGGCTATTCCTGTCTGACTTTGATTTCTAAGAGTAACTGAGTACTAAAAGTACAGAAGAATAGTAAGAATCACAAAGTACTCAAAGCTGTTACATGTTTCCAAAGTAGCTGTTTTTATTGATGGATTAGCTCAATGTAATTACCAGCACTGTGGCCTTAATGTCAGACAAAACTGGATTCAGTTTGTAATTCTTGAACTTACTAGTTCAAGACCTTGGACAGTTTATGTAATTTCTCTGAACCTTAGTTTCTGTTCTATGAAATGGAAGAAAATGGAGCCCCTTTCTAGGATAACTTTGGAAATTACACATAGCACGCAGTTAGTTATATTTAAAGCAATCAATATTTAATAGGCCGTAGTGGCACATGGGGTGTAATCCTAGCATTTTGGAAGTTGAGAAATGAGGATCTTAAGTTCAAGGCCATCCTCGGCCTCCAGAAAAAGGATTATAAATAATGATTTAGCCATCATTATCACAGTTATATGTGTCATGGTAAGCCAATGCAAATTTTCAGCTACTTTAAAGAAATTCCAGTAACTTTTATTTTGATAAGGAACTAATATTTCTAAGGAGAGATGCAGTTATTCTTTTAAGTTCCAAAAAATGACTAGATTTTGGTTTTAGGATTCTTAGAGGGAGGTGGGTTGAAAGCATGAAACATATGCTCTTTGCAGATTCTTGCAGATTGCTTTTTTCTTTTGAAAGATTTTATTATCACTGTTTTTACATCACATTTGAAATGTCATGTTTAACAAACAAGAATTCAAGAAGGGAAATTCTAGCAGATTTCTTTTTGAAATCTAAAATTCATTATATAATTGGATTTTTTAAAGGTGATGTTTTGATTTTATATTGGACTTTTGTTTTTTTCAAAGATTCTTAAATGTGAATTTGCACATTTAGTTAATGTGTTATAGGAGTGCTTTTTTCTTGCTGAAGTGATTTTAGTATTAGCTTTACTCTTTCAACTTCGAAATGGAAAAGAAAACTAAGAATTAAAAAAGTGGCATAAAGAACCAGGTGACTAGATGACAATTTTAAACAGAATACATGAGTTTTGCTCTTGCTATTTAGATATCTGTGTAAGTTATTTATCTCTGTCATGTGGCCAAAGCTTTTACAACATAATGATTTACTAACAGAGTAAAGTATAATTTTAACACTTATAATTGATGCCAAATTAGTATTGTGTTTTTGATGTCTCAGTTTTTACTTTTAGTATTAGACAGTAATGAAATTGTTTAATAGAAAACAATGTTTAGAGCCAGGAGTTTGGCGTAGTGGTAGAGTGCTTGCCTAGCATGCATGAAGACCCAGATTCAATTCCTTGGTACTACAAATATAGAAAAGCTGGAAGTGGTGCTGTCGCTGAAGTGGTAGAGCTCTAGCCTGGAGAAATTCCAAGGACAGTGCTTAGGCCCTGAGTTTAAGCCCCAGGACTAGCAAAAAAAATAAAAAAAAAGAAAGAAAAATAAAACAACAACAGTGCTTACTTATTATTTTTTTTTTTTTTGCCAGTCCTGGGCTTGAGCTCAGGGCCTGAGCACTGTCCTTGGACTTTCTCAAGGCCAGAGCTCTACCACTTGAGCCTCAGCACCACTTCCGGCTTTTTTCTATGTATGTGGTACCGAGGAATCGAACCCGGGTCTTCATGCATGCTAGGCAAGCACTTTAACCACTAGGCCAAACTCCCGGCCCCTGACAGTGCTTACTTATATGCAAACTTCCAATAATTTTTTATTACAAAGCTGTTCTTATTTACTTTAGTTGTGTTACCATTATGTGAAATAGTTCAGTAATTTTAAACTTTGTTAACTTTAGTCCACAAAAATACTACTTAATGACATAGAAAACTTGTGGATTATTATATATGATTAAATAAAAGACTAATAAAAGTACTTATCCTTAGTTTTATTCAATATCCATTGATTACTTTCTGTTTTGATTTTTTAAGAAAATGCTGGTTTACCATGCAGTTTGAAAGGCATGAACTAGTTTGTATTTTTTTTTTTGCCAGTCCTGGGATTTGAACTCAGGGCCTGAGAGCTGTCCTTGGGGATCCTCAAGGCTAGAGCTCCACCACTTGAGCCACAGCACCACTTCCAGCTTTTTTCTGTGTATGTGGTACCGAGGAATTGAACCCCGGGTCTTCATGCATGCTAGGCAAGCACTCTGTCATTAGGCCAAACTCCAGGCCTCTAGTTTGTAATTTTTTTATTGAAATTTTTTCCAGTTAGACCCTAAATGGAAATTTAGATAGCAGGAATGTCTACATAAGTTGCTCATTAGGTTCGTGTTTCAGCTGTAATTTTTACTGTGGAAATAAAATCTTAATGGTTAGAAATTACTCAGAAAGATAAATTATCTGTGAAATTTATTATGAACTCACCTAAGTATCACCATGTATTCATTTTCAAATATGACTGCAAGTATGTTTCCTTACATGTTTTCCTGTATTGTTGGTTTAGTCAAAGCAGTCCTTAAGAAAAGAGAGTATGGATCAAAATATACTCAGAATAATTTCATCACTGGAGTGAGAGCAATAAATGAGTTCTGCCTTAAATCCAGGTATGGTAACTTAAAAAAAAAGTAATACATTCCATGTAAATAATCTAGGCATTCATTTCAAGAATTAAAAAGAAAAAGGGGGGGGGGCAGGAGTTTGGCCTAGTGGTAGAGTGCTTGCCTAGCATGCACGAAGACCTGGGTTCAATTCCTTGGTACCACATACATAGGAAAAAAAAGGCCAGATATAGTTCTGTGGCTCAAGTCATAGAGCTCTAGCCTTGAGACAAAGCCCAAGGACAGTGTCTAGGCCCTGAGTTCAAGGCCCAGGACTGGCCAAAAAAAAAAAAAAAAAAAAAAGGAAGAGGGTAGCTGGGCGCTGGTGGCTCATACCTATAATCCTAGAGACTTGAGATCTGAGGGTCGCTGTTCACAGCCAGCACAAAAAGTCCATGAGACTCTTATCTCCAGTTAACCACCAGAAAACCAAAAAAATGTGGCCCTGTGGCTCAAGTGATAGAGGGCTAGCCTGAACCTGAAGAGCTTAGGGGCAATGCCTAGACAGAGTTCAAGCCCCATGACCAACAACAAGAACAACAACAACAAAAAAAAAAGGGAAGGAAGGAAGGAAGGAAAGAAAGAAAGAAAGAAAAGAAAACATTAGCATTGTTAGTTGACTGAACTAAACCTTTTTCTAGCATGAGCAATTGTAATCTTTCCCAGGTTTTAGAATACATGAAGTTGCTTTATATAAAACTCTTTAGATAGTGAATTATATTTATGTTCAAACTTGTAACTGTAGTTTCTGTTGAGTGTAATTTTTTTCATATATTTTTATTGTAATTAATAGAAGTGTTACATTATATTCACCAGATAGAAGGTGCCTTACTTCACAAACATTGATACCTTTTCTCATGTTTTGGTCCCCATCTCCCTCCCCTATCCCCACCCCTCATCTTGTTTTCCCCCTTTCCCTATCCTATTTCATATAGCCAGGTAAACATATATACATATATCAGATAACAAGATATAATGTTGTAACAATATGAGATAACCAAGAGACAGCAAAAGAGATGAGAGATAACATAGTACATTAAGGACAACAATCACTCATTATGTGGCTTTTGTTTCTGTATCCTGGAGGTCCTTTCATTTAGTGTCATCCTATATGGCTTTTACATTCTCTTTTATGTAGAGCATTTCATAGCAGATAAACTATAAGCAACATTAATGGAATTGAATTTTTAAATGCTATTATGGTATCTTTATTGAACATCACAACTTACTTCGTTTTTTCCCAATTTTGTATTCAAAAGTGAAATCTTTAAGCTGGCTTTTAAGAGTTATAGAGGTAGGGCCAGGAGTGTGGCCTAGTTGTAGAGTGCTTGCTTAGCATGCACAAAACTCTGAGTTCGATTCCTTGCTACCACATTCACAGAAAAAGCTGAAAGTGGTGCTGTGGCTCAAGTGGCATAGTGCTAGCCTTGAGCAAAAAATGTCCAAGGACAGTGCCCAGGTCCTAAGTTCAAGCCCCAGGACTGGTGAAAAAAAAATAAAAAGAGATACACAGGCAAATTACTTTTAAGAGGGATCAATGTAGTTGCTCTTATCTGTATTTAGTTTTCTTTTTAATTTATAAGTTGAGTTAATTATAATATTATTAAACCATAATTTGAATAAATTCAGCCTGTTTCTTTCTCTAGTGATCTAGATCAACTTAGGAAGATCAGACGACGAAGTCCCCATGAAGATACTGAGTCCTTTACTGTATACTTGAGATCAGATGTGGAGGCAAAGTAAGAACTTAGTTTTGGGGTGTTTTTATGTTGTTGTTTTTAAGAATAAAAGTGTAAGCCAAATTTAGAACTAATAAAAACATTTTTAACAGATTCATTGTAAAATGATGTTTTAAAAAAGCAGAAAAATTTTCATATTTGTAAACCTGCTTATCGATACTAGTATATACTAGTTAACTAAGTATAAGTCATAATTTATAAGAAAGTTTGCTGTTGAATTATTCTTACTGTTTAGATTTAATTTAAAAGAGTTCCTTAGAGGCCGGGAGTTTGGCCTAGTGGTAGAGTGCTTGCATAGCATTCATGAAGACCCAGGTTCAATTCCTAGGTACCACATACACAGAAAAAAAAGTCAGAAGTGGTGCTGAGGCTCAAGTGGTAGAGCTCTAGCCTTGAGAAAGTCCAAGGATAGTGCTCAGGCCCTGAGCTCAAGCCCAGGACTGGCAAAAAAAAAAAAAAAGAGTTCCTTAAATTCTTGATACTTTTCTGAAAAGTCTTCATGTTTTAAGATTCTTACATAGCTAATTTACATGAAAATATAATTATAATGAGTTCATTCAAAATGCTTATTGGTTGTGACCATGTGTGTATGCACAGATCTTTGGAAGTTTGGGGAAGCCCTGAAGCTCTTGCCAGAGAGAAAAAACTCCGTAAGGAAGCAGAAATCGAATATCGAGAACGTAAGTACCTTAAAGCAGAGTTAACTGAAAAGTAGCATGTAAAAACTGCCTATAATAACTATGTATTCTCTGTTGTTTGCATGGTTTGGCTGTGTTGGTTCCAGAAAAATAACAGTTTTCATTTGGGATTTATTTTATTAACCACAAGGTTTACTTTCTTGTTGTTTACTTTGATAACTTTTTAGATTTTTTTTCCTTTTTTTTTTTTTTTTTGTGCTAGGGGATTAAACACACAGCCTTACTCATGCAGGACAAGTGCTGTATTATTGAGCTACATCTCCAGCCCTTGGTTTTTTAAGGCAGGGTCCCCTGTGTAATCCAGGCTAGCCTTGAATTCACCATCCTCTGCCTTTCAAGTGCTGTGATTGTAGCCCTGTGTTGTCATGATGGCCTCTTTGATAAATTTTGAAAGGTAATTATAAGAAGAGAAAAGTTATAGTTTGTAGATTCTGTAATACATTTGACTATTAAAATTTATGGTCTGGTTTAAAGATTATATTTGTTATAAAAGTGATAGTAGACTAGACAGGAAATTACTTTCTTAAATGAAAACTATTCATTCAGCTACTTAATTCATTCAACAGGTATTTAGAAGTTGTCTTTGATGTTTTTAGATACAGATGAAAATAACATGCGGAAAGCTTAATCTGGTTTAATGTTTGATTTTGGATAATGAAACATTATATTTTAGATATTTAATTATATAGCTATGTATTTATGGCAGAAGTTTCATACAGACTTCTGATTCAAGAGAAAATGAAGTTCAAGGAACCAGAGGCTTATGCTCTTAGTGTAAGGTACTCCTCCTACCCCTTCAGGAGGCAGAAGTCTATAGGATCTCAGTCTGAAGCCAGTTCAGGCAGAAAATTCCTACAGATTCGATCTCCGCAAAAATCCCGGCTGGAGAAAGCATGGCTCGTGCCGCACCAGCACGAGACCCATAATACTGTTAGCACTAGTACTACACAGCTAGGTACGGCACTCATCCCGTCATCCTAACTACTCTGAAGATGGTGGTTGTGAGCCTTGTAGTGGTTTGAGGCCAGCCCAGGCAGCAAGTTCACAAAATCTCATCTCACCCCATAAAAGCTGGTTGTGGTAGCACACACCTATCATCCTACCTACACAAGAAGCTGGCCCAGGCATAAATACAAGAATCTGTCTGTCTGTCTGTTTATCTATTTATCTATCTGTCTATTTTTTTTTTGGTTGGTTGTGGGGCTTGAACTCTGGGCCTGGGCTCTTCAGCTCAAGGCTATTGCCCTACCCTTCGAGCCACAGCCCTACTTCCCATTTTCTGGTGATTAATTGGAACTAAGAGTCTCACAAACTTTTGAGCCCAGGCTGGCTTTGAACCCCAATCCTTTGATCTCAGCCTCTTGGGTAGCTAGGATTATAGGCATAAGCCACCGCGTCCAGCTCAAAACTTTATTTAAAAAATAATGAAAGGGGGCCAGGAGCATTGCCTAGTGCTAGAGTGCTTGCCTAGCATGCATGAAGACCCAGGTTCCATTCCTCAGTACCACATACACAAAAAATTCTGGAAGTGGTGCTGTGGCTCAAGTGGTAGAGCACTAGCCTTGAGAAAGACCAAGGACAGTGCCCAGGCCCTGAGTTCAAGCCCCAGGACTGGCAGAAAAAAAAATAATGAAAAGTTTGGTGTCAGTGGTTCAGGCCTGTAGACCTAGCAATTCAGGAGGCTAATACCTGAGGATTGTAATCTGAAGCCAGCCAGGATAGGAAAGTTCATGAGAATCTTATGGTAGAGTGCTAGTCTTGAGTGAAAAAGCTCAGTGCCCAGGCCCTGAGCTCAAGGGGCACTACCAACAAAATAAATAAATGAAAAATAATGGAAACAAAAGAAAATGGAGTTTGGCTTAGGTAGTAGAATATTTGTATAGCAAATATGCCACTGATAACAAGTAAAGAAGTAAATGATGTGATGTTTGTATGTACATACACACACACACACACAAATACAACACACTGATATCTCTAGCAAAAGGATCATGAATCAAGGACAGCCTAAGGTAAAAAGTGAGACCTGCCTTTAAAAAAAAAAAATCAGAAGTACAAAGAATCATAAGCCACCTTCTATTTTCTATAGCACGGGTTTTTTTTTTCTTCCTAGAGGGAAGTTCATGATTTGGTATATATTTCAGAATACTCCCAGTGTAGTTTTAAACTTACATGCAGATTTTTTTCACTTAATCATAAATGAGGTGACACCGTGCATGTGCATGTGCCTCTTGCTCCTTTTAAATGCCAGTGTAATCATAATTTTTTTCCTATCTATATATAGGAGTCTACATCTGTCTCATTCTCCTTTCAAAACTGAATTCTAGTATTTAGATGTAGCAAAATTTATATTCTTTAGTTTGTCATTGTTACAGGGAATACATTAATGTTATCCTTATACTTTTTTCCCTTTATAACATGAAATTACTATGAGTTTATCTCAAATGGTCAAATAGGATGGGCATTTTAAAATTGGGTAGGTAGATTTTAACACTTACATTTTGTATGTTTGAAATATGTTTTAACATCTTCAATTTTTTTAACTTTGTTTTCTTCCTCCTTATAGTAGAGCAATTTCAGACATACTCAGAAGTACAGCAGAAAAAAAGAATCTTTCAAGTATTTATCGCCTAGCTTTATAGAAATTAACACACACCCTACCTGTTCCTCATCCTGGATAATAATGTGGATTATTTAGAAACTAGTCCCCAAATTCTATATTTCCTCTGTGAATATTTCAGTATGTATCTCAAGGATGTTTGTCCTTGTCAGTTCAGGTGACAGTGATGGCTGAACTGGCTTAGAAAAGCTGCTTACTTACTCCTTGCAGTGACTTGTCAGTCTCTAAGATACTTTTACACAGCTTTAATTCTGGCAGTGACTGAATAACTTTCTGCTACCTTTTCAAGAAAATTGAAAACATTTTGTCTCTTTCTAGATAGTGTAGTCAAGAGCAATAGGAATATATTCAAAATTCTTATGATCTGGAATATATAATATTCACTTTTAAGTGTAAAATCTAGTCCTTTAGTTTTAATGTTTTGAACAGTGTGAAGGGATCAGCAAATCCTAGTATGTAAGGGTTTTTGGCCTCTTAGAAGTTGCAAATATTGTTGACTCTCTCTATCTACCGATATGCTAAAGAAAATACTATATGTATGAAGATATAGTACATATATGTATGAAAATAACAAGAAATGCATTAAAAACTGTTAAAAAAAGAAAAGGAGCAGGGAGAGGAAGGCCAAGAAAGTAGTATAAATTTGATACATCACAACAAACCCCTTTGCAAAATTATTGTACCCTAATAATAAAGATGAAAAATATTTTAAAAATTGCATGTAATTAATTAAGCCAGACCTATTTTTTCTGGTAATGTATCAATGTAAAATTACAAGGCCTACCAATACTTAAATAGAAAACTTATTCTGAATCCTTGTTTAAATTGCAAGGTATATCAGTAACTATGGTCTTCTTACAGCATTAAAAGTTAAGCAAGAAATCTTCATCAATTACATTTCAAAGCCTAAGTTGTAGTTGAAGAAGTACTTCACAGGTCTTACTGTTAATGCAGAGAAAATATCCATTGTTTTGGCATCAGTTGAATTCTTTATAGAGAAACCTCTACCAAATCATTTCATTAGAATGATTAATATGTTATATTTTGACATGTTGAAGAGCAAATAGCAAAGAATTTAGTGAAATACTTTTTTTTTCTTTTTGCCAGTTCAGAGGCATGAACACAGGACCTGAGCACTGTCCTTGAGCTTTCTCAAGGCTAGAGCTCTGCAACTTCACTTGAGCCATAGCACCACTTCCAGTTTTTTCATGTTTCTGGTACCAAGGAATCAATCCCAAGTCTTTATGCATGCTAGGCAAATACTCTACCACTAGGCCAAACTCCTCGCCCAATTTAGTGAAATCCTATATTTTCTGTTTAACAAATGTAGTACTTTAAATCATGTGCTTTAAAATGTGCTGTCATGAATGGATGGAATATATAGGATAATTCAATTGTTTCTCGTGCAGAATCATATCAAAAGATTTCAGAAGTGTAATTATTTCAGTTGTTGGGCAGCTGGTAATTGTTACAATAATAATAAGTAAACTTTATGCATGAGTTATTACTAGTATTTAGTACCTATCTGTTCAAATATGAACTATATTTGATTAGATATAAAATATTAATATTCAAATATAGACTATTTGAATGGAAAATATTAAATACAAAGTATATGTTAAATATATTTATTATTTTATAGTAAATATATGGAATATATAATGAATGAAATGATGAAATATATAAATTTATGTATAAAATAAATATATTTGTGTATATATTTGAAATATTGAATATGAAATATGTAAACTCAATGATCAAAAACACGTACATTTACAATCAGTTTTGGTGGTGAAAAGTACCAACTTATCTGTAGATTTTTTTCTTTTTTTAAATTTAATTTAATTTTTTATTGTTGGGGTAATATATAGAGGGGTTACAGTTATATTCGCCAGATAGTAGGTGCATTGCTTCTCACACAATGATACCCCTTCTCATGTTTTTATCCCCATTTCTTTTCCCCCACGCTCCCAATCATCTTGTTTTTCCCCCTTCCCTTTCCTGTTTCAAATAAACAAAATATATAACAAAGTCAGATGCAGTAACAAAATGAGATTGACCAGAGGACAACAAAAGAGAAGAGAAATAACATAGTACATTAAGAACAACAATCACACAGAATAAAGCTCTTGTTTCCATATCATAGTCTTTTTTTGGGGGGAAGGGGTTGTTGTTTTAGCTTTTGGGATTCAACAAAGACTCTGAGCGTACTCAGCATGTGCTCTGCCACTGAGCTGTATGCCCACGTCTCAGAACACTAATTTTGAATCCCTTTTAAGCAAAATGTTGTCTCACCCTCCATCTCATTAGTAAACGTTAGGTTGCAATATTAGAAACAATTGTGCTAATATGCTTTTAAGTATTGTCAGATATGACTGTGGAAGTTACTATTGATGTTATGTGGTGTTTGACAAGAGTTCTTTCCTTTTTAACACTGAACATTACATTGTATGTGCATGCCACATTCTCTTTATCCATCCATCCATCCATGAACATTTGGGTTGCTTCCCTTCTCGACACTTTCCTTGTGTGCTCTCATGAACATGGGTGTGGAAATAGCTCTTTTGAGACTCAATTAATATACTTCTTTATTGCACATCACTCCTTTATTACACTGATCTGGAGAGATTTAGTAGTTATTCTCAAAATAAGTGTAGGGTCCATGTGGCAGAGCCAAGCAACTAGAACATGATTCAGAAACCAGACACAGTGAAACACTTGCACATGATTAAGAAGAATTTCACTGCCACAGAACAAGGCAGGAGGAGTTTAAGTAGAAACAGGAAGCATTCCTGTCCTCTGAGGCCAAGGAACTTTCCCTTATTGGTGTGAGGAATGGCTTCTCTTCTGATTACCACATGTGTGACTATTTCAACTGCCACAAAAACCTCTAGAAAGGTTTTTACTCAGTATTATCTCTACATACATATATATGTGTGTGTAGTGTATATATACATATATATACATAAATATGTGTGTGTATATATATGTGTGTGTGTATATATGTGTGTGTATATATATATATATATATATATGTATTTCCTTATGTAACACAAGAATGTAGCTCAGGATTGATCCTAACCATCTGGAGCCAGCACCTCTGGAGTCAGGAAGCTGTTTTGAAGTCACCTTCCACTGGAATGATTCGAGTCTCCTCAACAGGGACCTGATGATCAGAGCTTAGGAATGAGGCCTGGCTCACAATGAACTCTAGCTTCTCATTGGTCATGCCATGGCAGGGTTCCTGCCTAACCACAATTCATTCAAGCAGGTCCTTAGTAAACAAAGCACTGGAAAAAACTGAAATTATTATCACCCAACTCTCCTGTATATAAAAGGAGCCTTCCTGGGCTTTAGGCTACAAGCCTATACCCCAAAGGTGCCATTCTGACTAGATTCTATGAAGGGAGTGGGTGCAAGAGACAATACTAAAAATGAAAATGGGAGCCATTGGTCCCCATCTGCAGCTACCTACAACTTAAGATGTATAGAAGTGGTCAGTGTGACCTGCATAGGAATGAGTGGGCAGGGAGGGTGTTTGAGGGGTAGCAGTCAGCCTGCTCGCCTTCATATCTTGGCCTTGCCCTGGGCAACCATAGCTTCCATGGCTTTACGCACAGTGTCTTCGTCCCCCAGAAACTGCATGGGCTTGATGGCTTTCAGGTTCTTGTCCAGCTCATAGACTATGGGAATACCAGTTGGCAAGTTCAGCTCCAGGATGGCTTCTTCAGAGAGACCTTCCAGATGCTTGACAATGCCCCTGGAGGCTATTGCCATGGGCTGCAATCAGAACCCTTTTGCCCTCTTTGATCAGAGGGACAATTTCTTCATTCCAGAAGGGCAGTGCTCTGGCAATAGTATCTTTCAGGCTCTCACAGGAGGGTAGCTGATCTTCAGTGAGGTCTGCATACCTGCCATCCTTACTGACGTTGCTATAGAAGGGATGGTCAGGCTCCATTGGAGGTGGTGGGATGTCATAGGAGTGTCTCCAGATCTTCACCTGGGCCTCACCATGCTTAGCAGCAGTTTCTGCTTTATTGAGGCCAGTCAGACCCCCGTAGTGCCGCTCAATGAGGCGCCAAGTCCTCACCACCGGCAACCACATCTGGTCGATGGCATCCAGCACTGTCCAGAGAGTCCTAATAGCTCTTTTCTGCACTGAGGTGAAGCAGATGTCGAATTCATAGCCAGTGTCTCGCAGAGCCTGCCCACCGCGCTTCACCTCCTCATGGCCCCCTGGGCTCAGGTCTGCATCATACCAGCCACTAAAGCAGTTCTCCAGGTTCCACGCGCTCTCGCCGTGCTGATCAGCAGCACCAGTTTGTAGGCAGCCATGGCGACAGACTAGGTATGCAGCGTGGAATCTCAATATACTTTTTAAAGATACACTCTTTAAGGATGGGATTGCTGTTTTATGCAGTAATTCTGTTTTCAAAATTTTGGGGACACTTTCATATTTTGACAACAATTACTATTTTTCATTCCTATCAACCATATGATTCCAGAGTCTCTGTTTTTGGCAGTACTTATTTCAGGGGTGGAGAGGTTTTTTGTTTTTTAAATAGGAGCTAACCTGATGGATGGAAAGTAATATTTCATTGTGATTTTCATTTGTATTTTTAATGATGCTAAGCTCTTTCCGTATGGTTATAGGTTATTTATTTATCATCTTTCTTTGATGGCACTGGGGCTTGAATTCAGGAGCTTTTAGTTTGCTACCACTTGAGCTTTGTATATCGTCTTTGAAAAATGTTTACCTATGTTCTTCACCCAGTTTTTAGTCAGGTTGCAAATCCAGATTTCTTAAGGAACCTTGGTATTTTTCCTGTTTGAACATATTTAACACAATCTTCAAGAGAATTGTTTTGGGCCATGCATTATTGCTTGTGCCTGTCATCCCAGCTACTTGGGAGACAAATTGAGAGGATCATGGTGCCAAGGTATGAGGCCATCTCAATAAATAAACCATTGATAGGAGTTTACACCTATAACTTCAAAATGAGGGAGGTATAGATAGGCTTAGTTTGGCTTAGGAAAAAGAAAAGTGACACCCTCTTTTATAGAGTGCTTTCTAGATCCTGAGTTCAAACCCCAGCAGTGCAAAGAATAGTTGTATTAATCTAAACTGACTGGCATGAATGTGACTTAAATTTATTTGCTGATTCTTATAGGGCTGTTTAGAAACCAAAAGATACTGAAAGAATACAGAGATTTCTTGGGAAACACTAAGGTAAGGATATCTTCCTACTAATGCTTATGTATATTGCTCAACAAAATCCTAACATCAGTCCGTATGATATTCTAGCATATTAATCAAGATTTTTGAACACATTGTAATTAGTAGAATTACTTCTATTCATTCTTGCCTGATTTTCTTGAAATTAAAAGAATCAAATTTGAATCTTTTATCTATTTCTTATATTCTCATATTCTGGAGCCTATAGAAAAAGTAGACTATTAGCAAGCATTTGTATCTCTCATGTGTGTGCTAATTTTCTTCACTTCTACTCTTAACACTGGTAAAACATCTCAACTATCAGCCTCTATTTTCACTGCAGAAGTATAACTATTGAAAGAAAATTACATAGCCAGTTTGATATTTCTTTCTTTTTTTTTTTTTTCCAGTCCTGGCCTTGAACTTGGCATGAGCCCTGTCCTTGGACTTTCTCAAGGCTAGAGCTCTACCACTTGAGCCTCAGCACCACTTCCGGTTTTTTTCTATGTATGTGGTACCGAGGAATTGAACCCGGGTCTTCGTGCATGCTAGGCAAGCACTCTACCACTAGGCCAAGCTCCTGGCCCCTGATATTTCTTTTTTTATATAACAATACAGAAATCGGGTTCTTAATATTTGACCATGCCACAATACTCTCTTACTGAGTTAAGCTATTGCCTACCTTTCCTTTTTTTCCCCCAACTTCTACCATCTCACTATCTACCCTTCTGTTTTTATTTGCTTCATACTACATTAGGAAAAATAGAGATATATATGGGCATGACTTAAATGGTCCAATTTGCAATTATTGACCTTATGATGATATGGAAGCCTATTCATCTAGCCATTTTGAAAGCCTTCAGTTTTCAGTAAGTTATTACATGACACATTCAACACTTTATGTAATTGGTTTTGTGTTAGATGATTTTTGTCCAACTAGCCTGACCTAAGTGTTCTAAACACATTCAAGATAGGCTATGCCAAGCTGAAATGCATTTTCAACTTAAAATATTTTAAAATTGAGATGCCTTTATCAGGACTTATCCCCATCATATAAATCAAAGAACATCTGATAAGTGTACCTCCTTTTTTCATCACCAGTTTTGTTGACTTTTATATACATATGTCAAAATAATGTACTTTTTCTTCTCTTGGAAGAAATTAATTTTGGGACAAGTATAAGAAATTTGTTTGTTATCTTCCCTCTTCTCCACTGAATCCAGTCTATTGCACTTCCATCCCACCATGGCACAGAACTGAAATCTGAGGTCACTCTTCACTTGTGAATATTCCAGGTTTTCTGTAGGACCTCTTGGTATAGTTGAATTTACATTTCTTTGGCTATTTTTCCTTCTGGTCCCCTCCCCATTTTGTTCATATGGTATTTGTTTAAACCTATATTTCATTTCCTACTGTTACTCTTTTCCTTTTAAATGCTTACCCTCCCATTGAAGGTAGTGGTTCTCCAGCATTCAGAAATAATCCTGTTTGCTAGAATTAAATGTCACCTTTTGAATTTTCTGGCCCAGATACTTCTTATGTTAGGTTGCTCTTTGTATCACAGGAACTCCAAAAATGAGAGATGTGAAATCACTATGTCTGGGTTAGCCAAATGCATTCTCTCACCAGAACAATAGCTCCTTCTGATAATCTAATTTTACACTATCTTTACAACATTTGCTCCTTTAGTATATGGTCTTTAATATATACTGTCTTGTACCTTCTCTCAGGATCCTAATTCTGTGACCTTCTTAGGATAATTCTTTAGCAAACCTTCAATTATGTCTTTATCTTTACCTAATATATTTACCTGCTTAGTAGCATTAGCTGAAATGGACTAATACTAGTTACCTAGAGTGATTTATACAGCTGTTCCTGGATCTATAATTTTCTGCACTTGCCTCAAAAACTAAAGAAACATTTAAATTGTTAAAAATTTTCAGATATTTGCAAAAGTAGATACTGGATATTTAGTTTCAGTAATTGTCAACATCTTGCTACTGTGATGTATAAAAAGATGCAATTCTTTAGCTGCATTCATTATGAAATCTTGGTTAGTTTTTACCGGTTGTTTCTCAAGACTGCTAGGTATCTTGGCTCCTTGTATTCTCTTATTTTTCTGGCACCCTGGTGCTGCTGAAAGTGCTTTCTGTAGGTAGTAGAGACTCATTTTTCCAGGCAATGCTAGTGTATCTTCTATGGTCTTTATCAGAATGATTGGGAAAGAATGGATAAAACTTAGTGTACAGTAGAATGTGATAGTGTTTCGGGGGGGGGGGGAGTATAAGAAAAAAACTAGGAAGTAAGTATCCAGAAATAGCTTAAGAAAAATCTCTTTCTCTAATGTTTCTCTACTTGTTTGGTTCCCTTTCTTTTCTAAGAATCAACCACATTCTTTTCTTGTGAGGTATTTTGTCTTGAGAGAAGTCAGGAGTTAAATTAATCCCATAAATTTGTTAGCCTTAGCTGTTCCTTTTTATTATTATTATTTAAGTTGTTATAGCTGTTTCTTTTCTAAATGTTAAGATATAGCTTAAGATGTATCTCAGTAGTGAAAGTGAACCATACAACTTGTAGTGGAGATGAGAGGGAGGGACTGGGAGAGAGGTGAAGATCGCTCAAGATACAGAAAATTTCAGTGCATAGATTTTAGTTCAATGTGTGTTTTTCCACCATACTTACTTTCTGAATTCACATGAATTCAAGGAAACAAATAACCAGGATTAATTTATATCTGCTTGATTTTGAGAAAGGAAATGCTGGAGAAAAGGAATAAGTAAGCTGTTTATTCAGAGTTTTTTTTTTTTTTGTTGTTGTTGTTGTTTTGTTTGTTTTTTCTCCTGGTTGTGGGGCTTGAACTCAGGGCCTGAGCTTCTCTTTGCTCAAGGCTAGCCCTCAACCACTTGAGCCACAGTTCCACTTCCAGTTTTTAGTATTTAACTGAAGATAAATAAGAATTTCAAGTGGGTCCTGGTGGCACATGCCTGTAATCCTAACTACTCTGGAGGCTGAGGTCTGAGGATTGTGGTTCAAAGCCAGCTCAGGCCCAAAAATCTGTGAGACTCTTACCTCCAATTAACCACCAGAAATGGCAGTGTGGCTCAAGTGGTAGAGCAGTAGCCTTGAGCTGAATTGCTTTGGGACAGTGTCCATCCAGGCCGAGTTCAAGCCCCATAACAACCAACCAACCAACCAACCAACCAAATAAATAAATAAATAATAAAATTTTCACAGGGACTTTTCTGCCCGAGCTGGATTCTAACTGTGATCCTCAGATCTCAACCTCCTGAGTAATTAGGATTACAGTGCTTGGCTGTGTTCAGAGATTTTTGAGAGGAAAAATATTCCCATGTGTCAGTGGTTCTCTGAAAGAGTTTGTTTCCTTTATTTTATAGCCGCGTTCCAGAACAACATCAGTGTTTCTTAAGGGACCAGGAAAAGTGGTGATGGTTGCCATTTGTATGTAAGTACTCAAAAGTAAGCTTTAGAAGATATGAATATACTCTTTTAATATGTGTACCCTTGAGTAAATAAATTTATGACTTGGTTGCTAGCTGCAGTTAGAGGCTGACATTATTTTAAGAGGAAGTTGAACAATTCTACGTTGTTAGTAAAGCAATAGGAGAGAGTATGACTCCATACAAACACATATTCTTTTTGTTTTTAATCAGTCTTGGAGCTTAAACTCAGGGCCTGAGCACTGTCCTTGGGCTTTTTCAAGGCTAGACTAGAGCTCTATCATTTAAGCCACAGCTTTATTTCTTACTTTTTCTGTGTATGTGGTACCGAGGAATTAAACCGTATGCATGCTAGGCAAGCACTCTACCACTAGGCCCAACTCCCAGCCCCAGACATTCTTGTGCTTCATGTATTTTTATACACCGGATACCTGAAAATCCTCTTGTGTTTTTATTGGAATTTGTAGACGTTTTTGAGATGTTAGATTTTGCCAAGGTTATTTTTGGAGTAGGTAACCAACCTCACATTACAGCTATTGAAGAATATGCTTGTGCTTGTTTTCGTGATGTTCTTGTGCCTTATTTTCTCTGTTTGATTCTTATTTTATCTTTTAGTTGTTTTGCTGATTAATCATTTTAGGTTGTATAAAAACATCAATCCTATTCCTTGCTAGTTGTTTTATTTCTTAAAAATATCTTATCATATACTTGACAGAATCTATAAGTATAAACACATAGGATTCTTGAAGTTGTAGGGGAATTAAACTAGAGGAAGACATTTACAAAAATGCAGGCAAGGCTTTTGGATGGAAGAGTTAGGAAAATATGGACAAGTTCAAAAAGTACTTAGGCCTAGTGTTTGGTGGCTCACATCTGTCATCCCAACTACTCAGTGCATAAAAATACATAAGAGTCTCATCTCCGATTAAGCAGCAAAAAGTCAGAATTAGCAGTACAGCTCAAGTGGCAGAGCACCAGCCTTGAGTAAAAGAGCCAAATGAGAATGTGAAGCCCTGAGTTCCAGCCCCAATATGGGTACAAAAAGAAAAGAAATACTTTGAAGGTATAATTCAAAACAATGCCCAGTGTTCTGGCTAGGACAGTTAAATATTGCATCATTCACTGAGAGGAAAATAGAAATGGGGAGCAGAGAAAGTAGGGTACCCAGCCACAGATAGACAGTAGTCAAATAATTGATTATAGTTTTTCTCATTGGAGGAATGTATGTAATCTTTGTAGTACCTAGTATATAACATGTATTTAGTAAGTACTATAGTTAGTAAGTAAGAATCTCTGTCTTTGCCTGAAGCTCAAGGTAGAGATTCAAGTTAGAGACAGAGTCGCAGGTTACTTTCACAGGTGACAATTTAAAATAGTTAAGATAATCTAGGAAAGTAACTATAGCATAAAGAATATAAAACTTTCAACATTGCCTCTCCATTTGAGTACTTAATGTTACCATATTCTGTATTTTTATATTTTTGCTTGAATAATAATAAAGTCCTTTTAAATTTACTTTTACAGGATCTATTATAGAGACAAAATCAATTAAGTGAGCTTTCGATGAAAATTACACTATATTGTTCTCTTTCTCTCCTAGCAATGGCTTAAACTGTTTCTTTAAATTTCTTGCTTGGATTTATACGGGTTCAGCAAGTATGTTCTCAGAAGCTATACACTCATTATCTGATACTTGTAACCAGGTGAGAAAAGGGGATTTTTTTTTTTTTTTGATTGGTTGTGGGCTTTGAACTCTGGGCCTAGGTACTGTCTCTTAGCTCTTCAGCTCAAGGCTAGCACTCTAGCACTGTGAGCCACAGCGCCACTTCCAAGGGGATTTTTATTACTATTGACAGTAGTTCTTTTAGGCTATAATGTAAAAGTTGACGTATTCAAAGAAGGAATGATTGCTGTAGTTGGCTCATAGAAGAAAGAAAATAAGCTGCTTTACTTCTGAGCCATTAAGCGCAGCTGGCATTGTAAATATATAGGCTGTGCATCCTTGACCCACATCGCTGCATTGAACCTATGGTGGGTTCCAAATACTCAGAAACACATTGTTGTACTGAAAATGTACATATTTTTTCCTTGTCATTCTGTCAGCAAAACAGTTTAACAATTATATGTATAGCATGTACATTGTATTTTCATTGCATGGAAAGAGATCATTTTAAGTATTTGTATGTTTGTAGGTTGGGTGCAACTACTGTACTATTTTATACAAAGTATTTGAACAGCCAAGAATTTTAAAGTCTTCAGGTGGTTGTAGAACTAACCCCCCAGTGATACTGAGAGACAGCTGTACATAGGAATATGATCATTGTTGTGTGCATATCCATCACACACACAAATGCTATATATTTTTTGTTGTGGTTCTGGAGTTTGAACACAGCCTCAAGCTTACTTGGCTTGCTTTGTTGGATGGCTCGCTAGTACTCATGCCATACCTCCAGCCCAGATCTTGTTGGTTGTTTTGGAGATGGAATCCCTCAGACTTTATGTCCTGTCTGCTTTGAACTCAATCCTCCAGGAGTCAGCCTCCTGAAAGTATCTAGAACTAGAGGCTTGAGTCACCAGAACTGGATTATGGTCATAGTTTAAAGCAAACTTTTTTTTTCTTTTTAAGGATTGAATTGTCTTTATTTTTCCCAGAAAATACCACACTATTGTTAGCATGACAAAGCAACCAAAATCACGTGGCCAAAAAACGAGTGAAAAGTGAGAAAAGTATCCAGGTATATCAGAACAGTTAATTGATACAGATATGGCTATCATTTTGAGTTTGCAAGATTTGTGATTTTAAAAAATAATGCAGATAATTTTATATTCAATTGTGAACTGTGAGTATAAAATTCACAGTGATATCACAGTTTCTACTCATTTATTTGGATTCACCACTTGTACATGCTCTTCATATGTGTCCTCTACAATTTTTATCACATGTAGAGACTGGTTATCATACTCAGATTCAGAGTTCTATCACAAGAAGCTCTCATGTTACTGAAAGATTGTCTTTGATATAAGAAGGAGCTTAGAGTCTAGTCTTTTTCTGTGTATAGTCATCAGATCACCTGTAACAGAATCACCCAATGTGTAAAGCAAACTTTTATGTCTTTAAAATGTTTTAAGTTTATGGGAAAGGGTAACAATGTTCATGAAGTAATGTATATACTACCTGAGGAATGTAACTGTAACCCCTCTGTACATCACCCCAACAATAAAATAAAATTTTTTTAAATGTTTTGAGTTTTTAAAACTTCAGTTACTTATTTGATTATAAGCTTTTGTGGAAAAAATTCTTACATTAAGTTAAAATTTGCATATTTGTTATGATGCATACATATATGTACTTAATAACTTAGTTAATGAATTAAATTGTTTGGATAAAGATGTAAAAAAGATATGCTATGGCTTAAAATGTGTTTATATTAGATTAGTGACTTGAACTACTTAGTGCTTGAATTTGCAAATGAAAATTTTTTTTAAATTAAAATCTATTTTAATCTCCCTTGGCCCAAAATATGAATATGAAAAAAACCCAAATTGTTGTAAGTAATGGTTTGTCAGCTGGACGCTGGTAGCTTATACCTGTAGTCCTACTCAAGAGGCTGAGATTTGAGGATTGTGGTTCAAAGCCAGCCTAGGCACGAGAGTCCATGAGACTTATCTCCAATTAACCACCAGAGAACCAGAAGTGGTGCTGTGGCTCAAATGGTAGAGTGCTAGCCTTGATCTGGCCAGGGACCAGTGCCCAGGCCTAGTTTTCAAGCTCCACGACTGACAAAAAAGAGGAAAAAAAGAGCCTTACAGTCTTTAGTTCCCCGGGCTGGCTTTGAACAGCGAGCCTCAGATCTCAGCCTGCTGAGTAGTTAGGATTACAGGCATGAGCCACCAGTGCTCAGCAGCAATTTGCTATATTTATTTTAGAGACTTTTTTGGTCAGTTTAGAGGGTTTTTTTTTTCCAAAAAAGAAAGTTTTTGGTTTTGATTTGGGTTTTGTTTTGGCAGAAGGAGAGCATGCTAGGGAACAAGCCTAGATCTTGGGACTAATAGGCAGCACTCAAGAAACTGGAGCTCTATTTACCACCACCCCTCCCCACCCCAGCCAAGAAAGACAAGCTTAGTTACAATTTTTTCATTTTTATTTCTTCCCTTCCAAATTGTTCTATACATTGCCATATGTTCTTCGTGAACATGTTTTTGTAGTTTTACTAAATGTATCTACAAATAATACATAGTTTTAGACTTTTTCTCATTTTTGTTTGTACAGTGTGTTATTGTATTTGGTTATTTGAAATTGGATAGGGAAGGGGGGAAAACAAGATTAGGGATGGGGGGGGAGGGAAATGAGGACCAAGACATGTGAAAGGGTACCAATGTATGGGAATTAATGCACCATCTATCTGGCAAATACCATGTAACCCTTCTATTAATTACAATAAAAATATATTAAAAAAAGAAAATATGAAAAAAACATTATAATATTATATATATTATTATAGGCGACCCTAATTAGATCTTTCTCCTGTAAGTTACAAATTCAGTTAAAAAGTTTATTCCTTCAGACTTTTTCCTGTTCTTTGTATTATAGGTACATTACAGAAACTATAAAACATAAGTTGTTTTATATATATATATGTATATATATATACTATACATACTGTCTTAACTTGCTTTTTCCTTGTGTTTCATTTACTGATAATCTATAAACTTTTGTCACTAAAATGCTATGTATGTAATTGATGGTTTTTTAAATTGGCTTTGTTTTTTTTTTCAACTGATGTATTTTTAGATTGCTTTATGGTTTTCATCTTTACAAAAATACCATGTTGTTTGAACTCTCTTGGGTTCATTTTTATACTGGAAACCAGAATTTTTGGACCATTGAACATGGGTATGTTAAGTATTTGTTATTGTTATCATGCACCCACTAAACTGCTTTAATTTTATATTCTTATATTACTAATGTTTATTTTTTCTTCTCCATAGGGTTTACTAGCATTGGGCATCAGTAAGTCTATTCAAACACCAGATCCTACTCATCCGTAAGGATATTGTCTTTATTTTGTTTTTATTTGTTTTGTCATTGAAATAAAAACAACCAAATTTTAGAAATATCCTGCAGTTTCTACCTCCACAATGTGTGAAAAAATGTGTTCCTTTTCTTCCCTGTAGTATCTAACGTGCAGGATTCACCTTTGTGTCAAAGTAAATTAAAGGTACCATTTGGAAAGGGAGTTTACATTATTTTTATGTTAACACATACAATGATTAGTAACAAAGCATATATTTTGATCTGAGTTCTCTCTTATATTGGTCCGAGGAAATATATATTTCAGATCTATTCTGATAGGCTATTCAATCTAAACTTTTGATGATAGCCTTTAACACATGCTTATTTAATACTTTTATTATGTTTGAGAACTATTTTGTTATAACTCAAAAGTAGTAAATTATTAATTAGTGAATTGTAAAATGAGTATACTTTTTGGATACATTATTTTGATTGTGGCACCAATGGCTCCCACTTATAGTCCTAACTAACTACATGGGAGGCTGAAAACAGGAGAATCAGTTTCATGCCACCTTGGTCAGAAAAGCGTGTGAGACTTTATCTCAACAGAAAAAGCTAGGCATCTCAATAGTAGAAACTGAACATAGTGGTGGGTACCTGTCATTGCAGCTATAATGGGAAAACTACAATGAGTAGACCATGGTCCAAGCATGTTCCTGGGTAGGAAGTGAGACCTTGTTTCAAAAATAACTAGTACTTCTGAACATCATAAACATGGATATGATAAGGATACCTTCACACTCATGTTCATTGCTGAGATGCGTGATACTTATTTACAATGGAATTTTATACAACCATTAGAAAGAATAAAGTACTATCATTTGCCAGGCACCTGTGGCTCACACCTATAATCATAGCTACTCAGGAGGCTAAGATCTGAGGATTGTAGTTTGAGGCCCTCCTGGGCAGGAAAGTTCCTATGAGACTCTTATCTCCAATTAACCACTCCAAAACCAGAGGTGGTACTGTAGCTCAAGTGGTAGAGCACTAGTCTTGAACACAGAGAAGTCCTGGGACAGCTCCTAGGTCCTGAGTTCAAGTGCTACAACCAACCAAAAACAAGAAAAAAGTCATTTTCAGGGAAATGGATGGAACCCGAACAAATCATATTGGGGTAATCCAAGCTCAGAGAGACAAATGGCACATGTTCTCCCTGATTTGCAGAAATTAGGTCTAAAGTGCACTGGGGTTTGATACATTATATAGGATTTTAGACACTCACACATGGTGAGACCAAAAAGAGATACTCTTAGGAGAGAAACACAAGGATAAAATGCCTAAGTATCTCTTCATAGTTGTATAAAATAATATCCATATGAAATTAACCCTAGGATGGAAACAGGAGAACTCTTTTTTTCTTTTTTATTGATGATTGGTTTTTTTTTTTTTGCCTTATATCTGGTAAATTTGAATATGTATCTTTGGAAGACTTGTGGTACAGAACTCAAGGGGAAAAGGGTTAAAAAGTATAGCAGTGGAGCTCACTGAACACTGCTGAAAGTCAATTCTGCAGCTGATGGGTGGAGATGAAAGGGAGGGACTGGAGAGAATGAGGGAATAGAAGACATTGTTCTCATTACTTGACTCGTGTAATTATAATCCCTTTACATCATCTCTATAATAAAATAAATTAATAAACTAAACAAAAGGAAACACAAACCAGTACAAAAATGGACTAACAGCATGGTTCAGTGGTAGAGCACCTAACTACCAAGCCTGAGACTTGAATCCTAACAACAGTATTTTAAATCATACCAATTATCTGATACAGATAACTTACTTTTCTGTTACAATCATCTAAAAATGTCTGAATTCTACATATATTATTATTATTTTAATTAGCTTCACTAATAGAATTTGGCCAACCTTAAGGCTAAAAAAGATTTTTATCTCTGTGAAGGTATCTATCTTAATGCTTTCTAAATACCTTTCCTAACTTGGAAGCAGAGCACTCCTGTTGTAAGTAGTAGCATCCTTTCAGGGTCCTGTAATTATCAAGAAGATAGTATAGAGAACTGTTAATTTTCTAATTTACCTAATTTTAAGGCTTTTTTTTTTTTTTTTTTTTTTTGCCAGACTGGGGCTTGAACTCAGGATCTGAGCACTGTCCTTGGGCTTTCTCAAGGCTAGAGCTCTACTGTTTGAGCCACAGCACCACTCTCAACTTTTTCTATGTATGTGGTACCGAAGAATTGAACCCAGGTCTTCATGCATGCTAGGCAAGCCCTCTAGCATTAGTCCAAACTCCCAGCCCCCTAATTAATTTTATATACCAAAGATTTAAAATAAGAGGGTAAAATTTTTGTTAACAGTTGTAATGATTTCTTGTGTTTTTTTCCTCCAATAGTCTAGTTTTGCTCAATATAATTTCCTGCAAAGTGGAAGTATTTTTCTCTTTGAAGTTAATCAGCTAAACATTGGACATGTGGCTGTTGTGACTGAATAAACTTTAGACTACACTTACTTTTTGTGTGTGTGTCTGTGTGCCAGTCCTAGAGATTGAACTTAGGGCCTGAGCTCGTCCTTGGGCTTTCCTCAAGGCTAGTGCTCTGCCATAGCACTACTTCCAGCTTTCTCTGTGTATGTGGTAAGGAGTAATCAAATCTAGGACTTCATGCTTACTTGGCAAGCTCTCTACCACTAGGCCACACTCCCAGTCCCTACATTTATTTTTAATTAAATATAAATAGACGCATATAGCTAGAGACAGAAATTTGACAGTAATGATCTAAAATTTTGTCAATAACCAAAAAATACTTTGAAAACACTAAAATGATAATACATTATAATTTAAATAGCAATTTACTTTAGCTTAAATGTATGTCCAATACGTTAGGGAAACTGTTGAGAAAAATAATTTTTTAAGTTAAACTGGTAAAACATATATAAAACATATATAAAAACTGTGACAAGGCTACATCTTTGTTAAAAATAAATAAAAGAGTCTAAAAAGCCGGGCACAGTGTCTCATACCTGTAATCCTAGCTACTCAGGAGGCTGAGATCTGAAGATCTTGATTCAAAGTCAGCCGGGGCTATAGACCTTGAGAGTCTTATCTTCACTTACCCACTAGAAAACTGGAAGTGGTGCTGTGGCTCTCCAGGTAGGGGTATAGCCTTGAGCTGAAGAGACCAGGGACAATGCCCAGGCCCTGGGAGAGGGTGGTAGCTTTGAACTGAAGAGCTCAGTAACAGTGCCCAGGCCCAGAGTCCAAGCCCCATGACCAACCAAAAAAAAAAAGAAAGAATCTAAAAAGTAGTTAAGAGTAAAATTCTTGTTTGATTTGTTTCAAACAAGACACAAATAATATTTGGGGTTTGGAATAAATTTTACAGGAATTGTGCTTATGAATGGATGATTCTTTTTTTCTTAATTTTTTAATTGCATTAATGATACTATATGTGTACTTAAGAATATATTATTTTGACCAAAGGGGCTTAAGAAAAATTGTTGAGATTTTGTTTTGGCCATTAAAATATCCAAGAAAGTTTTAGTAATTGGCAGTTGCTATTTGCTAAATTATTCTGAACCAACAATAACTTATCTGTACTTAACTGTTTACTGTTGAGAACCAAATCCTAGGTAGTATAAATCATAGACAAGCTGCACCACAAGACCAAAATACTCAATTAGGAGCTTCAGTAAGAGGCAATTTAAATTTTACCCGTTCATTAAACATCTTAATGTAGTTTTTTAAAAGATTAATTTTACCAATATATGTGGAACATAATAGAAAAATAGTGTTACTAAATCAAATTAAGCTATTCATGAAAGGCAGTGGAAAATACTTGAATTAAATATTTGGTTTAGTTTTTAGTTTTCTTAAATATATCTTACAGGTTTTTTTTTTTTTAACTTTGCTTTTCTGATTACATGTGAACTTGGCATTTACATTTTATTTAAATATAAACCTGTCTTCATAGCCTCAGAATCTTGTTTCTTTTCTATAGACCTATTAAGCATCTTTTGAAAGTAACCATTTTATTGTATAAACTGTTATCTTTTAATTTTTCAGGTACGGATTTTCAAATATGCGTTACATTGCCTCACTAATTAGTGGTGTTGGGATTTTCATGATGGGTGCAGGACTGTCGTGGTACCATGGAGTAATGGGACTGCTTCACCCTCAGCCAATGGAATCGCTTCTATGGGTAATCCTCTTGTTTTCTTTTCTCCTTAATTTTGACAATAATTGTATCCAATATTGGTTCTAGAGAACATGAGAAATATGCCTTCCTGACTGTAATATAGAGTTGTATATTTGTAATTATTCTTTTTAGAGCATAACTGGACACAATCTCTTGATTGATTCAGTGATATAGGAAAATCTCTCTAAGTACATTTCTAAAACACAGCCTACTTGATTCAAATGTTGCACAGTCTTAGGAATTTCTTCAGTTACCATTGAAGAACAGAAGGACTTCTGTGCCAGGTGCCAATGGCTCATGCCTGTAATCCTAGCGACTCAGAAGGGTGAGATCTGAGGATCACAGTTGGAAACCATCCTGGGCAGGAAAATCCATGAGACTCTTAGCTCCAGATAATCATGGAACAAGACAGAGTGGACCTGTGACTTAGGTGGTAGAGCACCGCCCTTGAGCAAAAGGAGTTTAAGGACAGTGCCCAGACCCAGAGTTCTATCCCCAGGACCGGTGGGGGAAAAAAGATATCTGTTCAATTTTAATTTCCCAAAGTCATCTCATTTCAGTAAGTACAGTATCCAGTCCCATGTTACTAGTCTAGGTTGGAACCACATTTAAAGTGAAAGCTTCTCTCATCTGAGCCCACCTTTATATAGGAACCTTGCACTGGGGGAATGGAAAAGAGGAGAATGATCATTTTTTGTTTGAATTCACTGTCTTCTCTCAGCCTCTCAAATACTGGGACTTTAAGACATGCACACGCTCTTGGTCTAGTTTCCTGTAGTTTGTTGTTATTGTTGTTTTTATTGGTAGTAGGCCTTGAACTCTAGGCCTGGGTGTTCTTTAGCTCTTCAGCTCAAGGCTAGCTTTCTACCACTTTGAGCCACAGCCCCACTTTCAGTTTTCTGGTGGTTAATTGGAGATAAGAGTCTCATGGACTTTTGTGCCTGGGCTGGCTTTGAACTGTGATTCTCAGATCTCAGCCTCTTGAGTAGCTAAGTTTACAGATGTGAGCCAGTGGCACCTGGCTGAGAATGGTCATTTTTCTGTTTTGTTCTATCTACAACTTCTAATTTTCTACCTTTGTGGGCAGTGTCTATGGTTTGGATAGTAGAGAAAAAAGTACTAATTGATAGTGTTATTTTTGCATTGGTTTCCTCTGGCCTTTGCAGATATTAGAAGTTGTCTTCCTTTCATGAGTACTTCTTGGAGATTATACTGCTTAACTGTTCTGACTAGTTCCTTTGACAAGCACAAATAGTTTACAATAGCTCCTGTCAGCCTCTATATCTCAGACATATGAAATTGCCCTGTATTTGGCAAGAATGTTTTTTTTGGACAGTTGGTTTCTTTCCAAAAAAGTTTCTATTAAAGATTCTATGTCTGTACTTTGTATCCCCAAACACAATCATCTACTCTATGGACACAGAATCAGTGGCATTTCCTGCCGGTTTATCTGTCACTTGTGTGCCAGACTCTATTTCTGAGCAGTTTTGACAGGGTCCATCAAAGAAATGTTTGCTTTAGGCTACCTTGATATCTCCTCATCTTAAATGTTCTCGTGGATGTAGTGCTAGGGCTTGGTCAAGACATAGTTGCCAGGCTGGGGCCATCTTCATTGAAAACCCACAATAACACATCATTTTAGAATGTAGAGATAGTTTTTTTTGAAATTTTGATTCCCAGAAAAGAATTTAATTTTAGCATCCTGTTCATTGTAATTATATATAATATCAAGCCTACTAGGTTTCTTTTTTGTTGTTTATTTTTGAGACAAGTCTCACTGTATAGACCAGACTCTACTCAAAACACTCTTGCCTCAGCCTCTGGAGTACTGGGGTTACACCCAGCACATCCAGGTTACACCTGGATTTTACTTCTGTCTTTTATTCTGTTGAGACAAGGTCTCATTATATAGTCCGGGCTCATCTTGAACTCATGTCTTCTCTCAGCCTCTCAACTGCTGGGAATTTAAGGCATGCTACACAACTCTTGGTTTAATTTTTGTTGCTGTTGTACTTGTTGCTTTGTTTCATTGGTTGCATGGCTTGAACTCTGGACCTGGGTGCTGTCCCTGAGCTCTTCGGTTCAAGGCTGATGCTCTACCACTTGAGCCCAAAGCCACTTCCAGTTTTCTGGTGATTAACTGGAGATAAGAGTCTCACTTTCATGGAACCAGGAGTTTGACCTAGTGGTAGAGTGCTTGCTTAGCATGCAGGAAGACCCAGGTTCAACTCCTCAGTACCACATCTATAGAAAAAAGCTGGACGTGGTGCTGCGGCTCAAGTGGTATAGCTCTAGGATTGAGAAAGTCCAAGGACAGTGCTCAGGCCCTGAGTTCAGTCTCCACGACTGGCAAAAAAAAAAAAGAGTCTCACTTTTGTGCCCAGGATGGCTTTGAATTGTGATCCTCAAATCTCATCCTCCTGAGTAGCTACGATTATAGGCGTGAGCCACCAGTGCCCAGCTCGTATAGTTTTTATTGGCCAGTTTCATGCTATATATTTCATATAATTAAAACAAACTATTCCCTCTATTCTGAAAAGGTTTAGCTCCTTTATAGTTCTAACACTTCTATTTTTTTGTTATTGTTGTTGCTGGTCATGAGACTTGAATTCTGGGCCTGGGCACTGTCCCTGAGCTCTTCAGCTCAGCGCTACCACCCTACCCCTTGAGCCACAGAGCCACTTCTGGTTTTCTGGTGGTTAACTGGAAAAGACTTTAGGGCCAGGACTAGTTTTGAACCATGATCCTCAGATCTCAACCTCCTGAGTAGTTAGAATTACAGATATGAGCCACTGTGTCTGGCAATCTTAAGATTCCTTTTTTTTTTTTTTTTTTTGCCAGTCCTGGTGCTTGAACTTAGGACATGAACACTGTCTGTGGGCTTTTCTCTCAAGGCTAGCACTCTGACACTTGAGCCAAAGCCCTACTTCTGGCGTTCCTATGTATGTGGTACTGAGGAATTGAACCCAGGTCTTTGTGCATGCTAGGCAAGCACTCTGCCACTAGGCCAAACTCTGTACCCCCTAACACTCATCTAATTTTTATATCACATTAGAGGGACAGAATAGTCCCTGGAATTAGATTAGATAGTGCCTGGGCACTATCCTTGTGCTTTCTAATGCTAGCATTCTAACCTTGAATCGCAGCACCACTTCCAACTTTTTTCTGTGTATATTGTACTGAGGAATCATACCTAGAACCTTGTGCATGCTGGGCAAGCATTCCACCACTAGGCCATGCTCCCAGCCCATTAGTTAAAATTTTAATCATGTACAATTTTTAAAACTAACCAGCTCTTGGGTCTTTGGAAATAGAGTTCCATTAGACTTTTCCCTTTGTTAAATAAATAATAGGTTCAACATACTGTAAACTAATTTATGTTTATAAGATATTACTTTGGAATTTATTCAGTGATTAGTGTGTCTTAAATAAAAAAAGACTGTGGGAGAATTAAAAGAGTTATTGAGACATTTAGCTGCTATGTTAAATAATTACATTTCAGGTTAATTAGGAGAAAGATTACACGTATATAGCCTAGAACCGAGAGTGAAAAGCTCGTATTCTAGCTGTCCCTCTTCTGTCATTTCTGTATATTCAGTCATATCAAAAAATTTTGAATCTCTTGCTTCGGGAAGCAAAATATGTACTGAAAACTTTATAGATGTTTGTGTGAATTTCTCTAACTTTTAAGAAATGGCCTAGAATTACAACTGTAGTCCCAGCATCAGGAAGTTAAAACAAGAGGATTTGGAATTAAAGACCTACCTTCAGGACATCTTTGTATATCCGTTTGACTAAGGTTTCATTTGCTTTTTTTTTGTCCATTGTGGGACTTGAACTCTGGGCCTGGGCGCTGTCCCTGAGCTCTTCAGCTCAAGGCTACTGCCTTGCCCCTTGAGCCACAGAGCCACTTCCATTTTTCTGGTGATTAATTGGAGATAAAAATCTCATGAACTTTAGTGCCCAGGCCGGCTTTGAACCCTGATCTTCAGATCTTAGCCTCCTGAGTAACTAGGATTATAGGTGTGAGCTACTGCACTCAGCTCATTTACCATTTTTGTCTAATTTAAGTGTCTTGGAAATGAAAGAAAGTAGTGATACTTTCTGAATCTGGATTCTCTTGTTACTGAAAATCCACACAAGACTCAAGCTACTTGAGTATAGGTGTGCATCTTTACTGCTCAAGTGGCCGTAGCCACAGATTCCAAGTGCTTCTTCTGTTCATACCTCATTGTCTTCATTTGAGCATTTTTCAATTAATCCGTACTATCTAGGATTTGAATTTAGATTTATGTTTCTTTCTTAGATATTAATAACCCATGTATAAGAAGTTATGATTCTTTGGGAAAATACTTTTCTCATGCTTTGTTTTGATGTTTATTTTCTAGGCTTATTGTATATTAGCAGGGTCATTGGTATCTGAAGGAGGTATGTACTATTACATAGTCTCTCTTCATTCTCAATTTAGTGCCATATATTCAGCTATCCATTAATTATAGTTTGCTAACTTCTGTTGAAGAAACAAAACTGTGAAGCCGCTGGACACTTAAAGGTGATGCATGCCTGTAATTCTAGCACTCAGGAAGTAGCAGTGGGAGCATTGTGAATTTGGAGCTAGTGTAAGCTACATAGTAAGACTCAACAATTCTTCCCTCCTTTCCCCACCCCTGCCTCAAAAAAGAAAAGAAAAGGAAAGGCAGAAAAAAAAAAGGTAGTACAGGAGAGGCTTTATGTTTAGGGAGGAGAGGCTTTGTATAATATGCTATGACAGATAAGGACAAGAGAAAAGGCATATTGATCTTGAGTATCATAATACTACAAACACTAGAAATACAAAGCATAACCATACTGAGTTTTTAAAAATCTGGTTTTCAAAAGAAGGCTAGTTCTGTTTGCATTAAGACTTTTTCAGAGTTTCTGAAATGTATAGTTATAGCAATACTATGTCGAAAATGCTGATATGAAACTGCTTTATTCATTGTTGCATATAGTCTTTGAACTCTGAAACATTACTTTAAAAGTTTTAGTACAATTTTTAAATTGATAGATTATAATTGTGTATATTGATGGAGTCCTTCATCTTTTCATTCTTTTTTTTTTTTTTTTTTGCCAGTCCTGGGGCTTGAAGTCAGGGCCTGAGCACTGTCCTTGGGCTTTCTCAAGGTTAGAGCTCTACCACTTAAGCTATAGCACCACTTCCAGCTTTTTCTGTGTGTGGTACTGGAATCGAACTCAGGTCTTCATGCATGCTAGGCAAGCACTCTACAACTAGGCCACACTCCCAGCCTGAGTCCTTCATCTCTGATAAACTAAAATGGTGGTGGTAATCCTGCCTGCATCAACAGGTTAGGAAAGTCAAAATGTTTGGGTTTAGGAGGTGCCTGCCGTAGAGTGGCTGCTTAGTATGTGACTTACTCATTTTATTTAATGACTAGAGTTTTAATATTAGCAATTAATATAGAACTTTTCTTTATACCAACCCTGGTACATTTATTTAGTTATTCACATTTTGACAGGCTACTTTTAATGTTTGGATAGGATACATGAAAATTTTCCCTTGCTGATACAATGTTTCTCTTTCAGCAACACTTCTTGTTGCAGTAAATGAACTCCGTAGGAGTGCTCGGGCCAAAGGACTGTCATTTTATAAGTATGGTATGTATTTTAGCAGCCACATATTAATGCTCCTTCTTATTTGCTTGAAATGTTGTATTGCCATAGCTTTGTTTTACTAAGAGACGAGAGTCAAGTATATCTCGTAGTCTTCCCCATAAGGATCTAATAAATAAGCCCCTTTAAAAAGAGAAATGTAATGCATTTGGGCTTATGGCTAGCTTATATTTGGCTTTGTCTTATGTAAACTACATCAGTCTTATGTAAACTATATCAGTTATTGTTGATATTTGATTAAAAATTATATCAAAGAGGGTTAAATATTAGGATCTGTTTCATTTTTGTCTTAACAGTTTGATTTTACATGTTTATTAAAATATCTTCTGGTAGCATCATGTTTTCAGAATTTTTTTTTCTCTCTTCCCCAATAACTCAGTAATGGAGAGTCGAGATCCTAGTACAAATGTTGTGTTATTGGAAGATACTGCAGCAGTGTTGGGAGTGGTAATAGCAGCTTCTTGCATGGGCCTTACATCTGTAACAGGTAGTTATTTCTTAATCTACAGGTGATTTGTTTGTACCTATTAGTTCTCCAGTAGTTAGACTTTTTGCTTTTGGTTGTTGAATAAACTTAACTATTAATTTATTTGAAATTAATATTCTCTGAATTTCTAATTCAGAATATTTCTAATTATTACTCTGAATTAGAAATTTATCTAGACTTACAAATAAAGGTATTAGTAAAGTAGTTCTGTAATACTCTATCGAAACCTCTCTTCCTATGACTTAAAGCTTGAAATTCTGAACTTTTAGTCCTTACCTCTACTAGTATAGACTGTATTTATCCTAGTGACTTCATATGTTTATTAAGATAATATGAGAGAACTTGTAAACTTTAATTGAACTTCTATAGTGAAACCTTGTTTCACAAAAGACCCATCACTTCCCTCTAAAACAGAAAAGAAAAAAATGAAGTATAATACAGACAGTGTTATAGTGATATGTCTGAAAGAAATAGATTTTTCTATTATTAATATGTATATGATCTATCTAATCCGAAAATGCTCTAATCTTTATCTGTGTATCAATCAGAAGAATTTTAAGTTGTATTACAAACTTATATAATGTAAAGCAAATTGTATGTATCTCCATATATTAAAGAAAATAAATGAGTTGGGAATATACTTCCACTCTCTTGTTTTCTGAAGTTCAAGTTCTGATTGTTTTCTACAACTCATTGAAATACTAAAAAATGTTAATTCACTGATTCCCTGTGTGCTTTATTTAGGCAATCCACTGTATGACAGTCTAGGTTCTTTGGGTGTGGGTACCTTATTAGGCGCAGTCTCAGCATTCCTCATCTACTCTAACACTGAAGCACTTTTGGGAAGATCCATCCAACCAGAACAAGTGCAGCGACTTACTGAATTCCTGGAGAATGACCCATCAGTAAGGTCAGCTTTCATTCTGACCCGAGAGCAGTGATGCTCTCAGGATTACAAAAACAGTTGAAATTTGGATTCTAGCCATTGAAACTCTATTATGTTTCAGAATTCTTATCTTGAAAGAAAGTAAGCAAATTTAGGAACTCCTTATTAGGTTCCTTTTAAATTTTGTATAACCTTTCTAACACATAGCCAGATGCTATACTGAGGCAGAAGTTGATAATATGGTTGGCTATTTAATCGTTTAATATTGAGTCTATTTCCCCTCGATTTTTATCATAATTGGGAATAAGTAAAACATAAAAGAATATTTATTTGTGAAGAACTTATTGCAGAATGAATGCATTTTACATATTTTGTTTGGTGTGTGTGAACACGTGTGTGCACCAATTCTGAGGCTTGAATTCAGCACCTTGGTCTGTCCCTAGGCTTTTGTTTTGTGTTTTCTTTTTTGCAAGTCCTGGGGCATGAATTCAGGGCTTGGGCACTGTCCTTGAGCTTTCTCAAGGCTAGTGCTCTGCCACTTGAGCCACAGTATCACTTCCAGCTTTTTTTTTTTTTTGCATACATGATACCAAAGAATTGAACCCAGGGCTTTGGGCATGCTAGGTGAGCACTCTACCATTAGGGCATACTCCTGTCCTTGTCCTTGAGGTTTTTTTGTTCAAAAATAGCACTCTACCACTTGAGCCACAGTTCCACTTCTGGCTTTTGTGTGGTTAATTTGAGGTAAGAGTCTCACAGACTTTCCTGCCCAGTTTAGCTTCAAACTGTGATTCTCAGATGTCAGCCTCCTGAATAGCTAGGTTTACATGAGTGAGCCACTGGCACCTAACCTAATTTACCTAATTTTTTGATGTACAAAAAATTTACCATGTGTGTGTGTGTGTGTGAGTGTACACGTGTGCACATGCTTACACCCAATACTGAGGCTTGAAGTCAGGGTCTTATGCCCTTGCTTTGCCATTTTTTGCTTAACTCTACCACTTGAGCCACACCCTACTTCTTGCTTTTTGGTGGTTAACTGGTAATAACTGTCTCAGAGATTTTTTCTTCTCCAGGTTGGCTTTGAACTGTGATCCTTGGATCTTAGCTGAGTAATTAGTATTACCTGCATCCAACCATGGAACAAATAATTTATTTTCTTTCTTTTTTTCTTTCTTTCTTCTCTCCCCTTCCCCCTCTTCTCTCTTTCTCCCCCCCCTCTGTCTCTCTGTCTCTGTCTCTCTGTCTCTCTCTCTCTTTCTCTCTCTGTCTGTCTGTCTTGTCAGTCATGGGGCTTAAACTCAAGGTCTGAACACTATCCTGAGCTTCTTCCACTCGAGGCTAGTGGTCAACCACTTTGAACCACAGTGCCACTTCCAAGGGGCCAAATATTTTAATTGTGCTTGGAGTCTCACTTAAACTTGTTCTTCCAGTAGAACTCTACTCTCTCATGATTCAGTGTTGTATTATTTCTTCTTATATATCCTTTAAGGAAAAATATTACATTAATCTTCATAGGAAAGAAGAATTTCTCAGCAGTTTTGTAGGGAAAATTTTATTCTTCAAGGTTAAGGAATAGGGGCAAAAAACAGGTATTTTTGAGCATCTGTCTTTCTGGGAAGCAGAGCAATAGAAAAGATTCCCAAGCTTGGATGTCTGAAGACCTACGGTGGGAGTGGGGATAGGATGTCTGTGTACTAGCTGAACTACCTTGAGAAAATCACTCTTTCTCCCTTGGCACTATCTTATCCTTTGTAATATATTACAAAAGCCCTCATTAACTATCTACCTAATGGTTGGTATGATGTTAAGCATTTTGTGTATGTTAGTTCATTACTCTTCATATCTATCCTATCTGCTAGTTATTATTAATTCCACTGAAAGAGTGTTTTCACAGGCTGGGAGTTTGGCCTAGTGGTTAAAGTGCTTGCCTAGCATGCGTGAAGACCCAGGTTCGATTCCTTGGTACCACATACATACCAAAAAAAAGCTGGAAGTGGTGCTGAGGCTAAAGTGGTAGAGCTCTAGCCTTGAGAAAGTCCAAGGACAGTGCTCAGGCCCTGAGCTCAAGCCCAGGACCGGCAAAAAAAAAAGATCTCTTTCTTTGGGGCCGGGAGTTTGGCCTAGTGGTTAAAGTGCTTGCCTAGCATGCATGGAGACCTGGGTTCGATTCCTCGGTACCATATACATAGAAAAAAGCCGGAAGCGGTGCTGAGGCTCAAGTGGTAGAGCTCTAGCCTTGAGAAAGTCCAAGGACAGGGCTCAGGCCCTGAGCTCAAGCCCAGGACTGGCAAAAAAAAAAAAAAAAAAAAAAAAAAAGAGTGTTTTCACAGTTACATGAATATTTTAGAATACGCTTGTTGTCAGAGCACTTACCTGGTAGGCAGGAAACCCTGGTTCAATCCTAAGCATGAAAGGAAAAAAAATGATTATACTCTAAAGAACACTATTGTTAACAACAAGAAATTTTGGTGAATAGTAGTTAGAAAATTGATTAATAGCTATATAAGGGGAAGGTTGTGAGAAAACTTGAAACATTTTACAGTAGAAATTTAGATTGCTGGTCCAGGAGTTTGGTCTAGTAGTAGGGTTGGTTGCCTACCATGTGCAAAGACCCGGGTTCGATTCCTCGGTACCACATACATAGACAAAAGCTGGAAGTAGTGCTGTGGCTCAAGTGGTAGAGCTCTAGCTTTGAGAAAGCCCAAGGACAGTGCTCAGACCCTGAGTTCATGCACCAGGACTGGCCAAAAAAAAAAAAAAAAAAGAAATTGAGTTGCTATCTCTTCTGCATATGCCTTTATGACTCATAGGTATACGTTGTCATATTTGGGAAATTTACATTTTTATATGACATTATACACAAAAATCTAAATAGACAGTGAACCTTTGGCACTTACTGGTACCTGTGATGGCTTCACCATCAGAGACCATATTCATCACTGGTGGGGAGAAAAGAAAGAATTTTAGACCCTGTACCCTAGAGGTGTGTGTGTGTGTGTGTGTGTGTGTGTGTGTGTGTGTGTACATGTGCATATAATTTTATGTGCATTGTTATTGCTTGCAGGGCAATCCACGATGTAAAAGCCACAGATATGGGATTAGGCAAAGTAAGATTTAAGGCAGAAGTTGACTTTGATGGACGAGTTGTTACAAGATCCTATTTGGAAAAACAAGATTTTGACCAGTTGCTACAAGTAAGTTTATATATTTACCATCTCCTTCTGTAGCCAATGGCTAGGGGTGCTCAAGTTGTAAAGTCTATGCAAATATTCTGCAACCCAAGTTCCATTGCCAATGGTCTAATATTTCTTTTTTTTTTTTTTATTGTAATTAGTAAAAAGGTTACATGATATTTGCCAGATAGAAGGTGCATTAATTCACATACATTGATACCCTTTCACATGTCTTGGTACCCGTTTCCCCCCCCCCCCCCACACCCCCTCCCGTGGTCTAATATTTCTTTATTTTCCATTAAACTTAATGATGTCCTAAATTTTTGAAGAAATTGTCAACATGTCACTGTGATTTTTCAAATCGTTATTTTATTTTTCTGCTTTCATTTTTCTTTGTAGGAAATTCAAGAAGTGAAAACTCCTGAAGAACTAGAGACCTTTATGCTTAAACATGGAGAAAATATTATTGATACTTTAGGAGCTGAAGTGGATAGACTTGAGAAGGAATTGAAAGTAAGATATATTCATAATAATGTAGTGATAATGGCAACTGTTTTTTGAGTGCTTAATTTTCTTTAGACACTGTGCTAAATGTTATCACATACATATATACTCATATACTCTCAGCACTCCCTTAGTCACCAAAAAAGACTAAAGAGGTTAGATAATTTACTCAGTGAAGTCTGGGAACTATGATTTGAACTTGCTAGTTCTAAATTCTGTACTTGGTGTGCATTTGTGAGTGTGTAAGTGTGTGCACACATGCTTACCCATGCCCATCCTGGAGCTTGGCAGGCTGTCTCTGAGCTTCTTTTGCTCAAGGCTAGCACTCTACCACTTGAGCCACAGCTCAATTCTGGAGGGTTTTTGTTTTGTTTTTGGTAGTTTAGTGGACATAAGAGTCTTACAGAGCTGGGTGCAGTGGCTCACGCCTGTAATCCTAGCTATTCTGAAAGCTGAGATCTGAGGATTGTGGTTCAAAGCCAGCCTGGGCACTAAAGGCCATGAAACAGTTAGATCCAATTAACCACCAGAAAACTGGAAGTGCTGTGACTGGAGTGGTAGAGCACTGGCAGGACAGCGTCCAGGTCCAGAGTTTAAGCCCTACGACCAACCACAAAAAAAAAAAAAAAAAGTCCTGGACTTGTTTTCAAACTGCAATCCTTAAATCTCAGCCTCCTGAATAGCTAAGATTACAGGCATTAACTACCAGCAGCCAGCTAAATTATCAGTTTATCTGCTTACTTTCTAAACAAGTTAAGGGTTTTTATTTTTAAATAAATATTTCGAAGTATAAATAAAGTAAAGGCACCTAGACACTAGCCAAAATTACAAAAACTAGATTGTGATACATATATAGTCCACTTGACATTATTTTATATTTTACTTCTTTTTTTTTTTTGATTTTTAAAAATCGTCTGTCAACTTTTTTTTGTTTCTGAATCAGCATGAATTTGCAACATGACAGGGTTTCATTGTGATATTTCCACACTTCCACATGGGATACATAGAACAAATCCACCTCCTCTACTGAATCTCCACTCCTGCCCTCCTTCCTCTGTTCTTTTTTCAAGCATCTTTGGCTGGGTTTCACTAGGCTATCTGGTTATCTATACCATTTTCTCTTTTGAGAGCCATCAGATGGATTTTTCTTGGCATTTTTAAAAAGTTTGTATCAGTCTTGGAGACTAATCAACACAAAGACAAGCCTGTGCGTATCATGAAATGAATATGGTTTCGGTCTGCATGGACCACATCCATGTCAAAGGCAAGTGTGAGTGGACATTTTACATTGTGTTTTGAGGTGTTTCACTCTTTTTCACTGAAGAAGAAACCACTCTGGGCTGGGGTGATTTCAAAGAGCTTTGACAGTAGGAAACCTTTCACAAGTCACCTCATGTGTGGCTTGTGAAGTTACAGGCCACCCAGAAGGATGAAGCCACTTTGCTTGCCTGCTCCTTGGCTGTTTGCTTGGAACTTAGGCTCAATGGTTTCCCTCATTCATCATAACCTGTAGAAACCTTGGGCTCTACTAGCAGAGATTTGCAATAGAGCAAAAACTTGATACATAAGGCCATATAATATGAAGCTAATTGAATGGACCTCTAGGATATTGAAACAAAAGCCATATAATGAATGATTGCTGTCCTTAATGTGCTATGTTATCTCATCTCTTTTGCTGATCCTTTGTTATCTCATATTGACACAATATCTCACTTTGTTATCTGATATATTGGATACATTTGTATTTGGTTACTTGAAATTGGACAGGGAAGGGGGGGGGGGGAACCAAGAGGGGGTGGGGGGAAGGGTAATGGGACCAAGACATGTGGAAGGGTATCAATGTATTTGAATTAATGCATCTTCTATCTGGCAAATATCATGTTACCCTTTTATTAAATACAATAAAAAAAAGAAAAAAAAAAGCCGCCCAAGGGTAAGGGCACAAGCCGCTGGCTTGTTCTGCAGTAGGAAGGAACAAAAGGAGACACAGAAACAGTGGATGGTGGGCGACAAGCCTGCTAGAGGAAGGGTGAGCTCAGGAGTTTGGTCTGGATCTTGTAGGAAGCTGGCAGAGGGAAATGAGAAAACAGGCAAGTTTTACTTCTTTTTTATATATAATTTTATTGTTATTATTAAGGTGTTATACAGAGGGATATCAATTCATAAGTCAGATATTGCATATATTTCTTTTTGGATAATGTTACCTTCCTTTGCGTTCCCCCAGTTTCTGCCTCCCATCATTTCCACAGAGTGTAACTGAATAAATACCATGGCTGTGTTTGTTCACCTTTAACCCTCCCTTTGTGTGCCCCTTCACCCCCAAAAAAGACAAGAAAAAAACTCAAAACGAAACACCATCATAAGCATTATTAACAAAAACAACCAAAAAAAAAAAACCATGTTTCCATTTTCTGGTATTTGTTTTGATAAATAATATTTTAAATGTTTATTTTATTTTATTTTATTTTCCAGTCCTGGGCTTGAGCCCAGGGCCTGAGCACTGTCCTTGGACTTTCTCAAGGCTAGAGCTCTACCACTTGAGCCCCAGCACCACTTCCGGCTTTTTTTCTATGTATGTGGTACCGAGGAATCGAACCCGGGTCTTCATGCATGCTAGGCAAGTACTTTAACCACTAGGCCAAACTCCCGGCCCTTAAATGTTTATTTTTATATCCAGTTATTATTGCAACTTATGCTACTGAAATATGAATGATGAAATCGCCTTAAATGTCTGATTGCTGTTTAATGACTTAAGTGTGGCTTATTTACAAAGCATAAAAACTTGCAGATATTCTTTAACATATGTACTTTGGTGAAAGCAGTATATTTTTGTTCAGTAGATGTTGATTATTCCTGTTTGTTACAATTAAAGAGACAGAAGAATGGAACTACTCTATGATTTTTTTTCTTTAAGACAAGACATCTCGTCAATTAATAGAAGTACTTCAAATAACATGATTTTGCTCATGTTGATATTACAGTTCATAAAATTTCCATTTTTGGAAGTGGTGCTGTGGCTCAAGGAGTAGAGAACTAGCCTTGAGCTGAAGAACTCAGGGATAATGCTCAAGCCAAGTGGTTAAGCCCCACAAACAGCAAAAAAAAAAAAGAACCTTTTGTAATTCATAATGAAAATTAACAAATAAATGCAAAACTATGCAACACCTTATTATTTAGAAGATCTTTAATCTGGTAACTTCAATTTTTTTCATATCATTGTGAAATCAGTTCAGTGGGAGACTGCCGTGACATTCATAGCTTCTTTACTAGTAATGCTTTCAAGGCCTTCCCTATAGTTTTGATTCCATGCTCACATCTTCCTAACCACATCTTAATTTCAGTCTACAGCGTTGCAAATAAGTCATACGATTTGGTTTTTAATCTCTGTGTAAGTGTTGGAATGAAAACTTTCTGTGGCAGGTATAATAGTCCGATTTACTGGGCATCAGACATAGTATATCCAAAAAGTATTTATTGAAGAACTCAGTGAAAACTGTGTATCAATTACTGATTTTTATCTTCTATATAACAAAAATAAGTTTCAACTGTGGTCATAATATCTTGTTAGATAGTAAACATTGAGGTTTTTTTAATTTTTAAAATTTGTTCCAATTTGTTTTACTACGGTGGTTTAAGTTGACATGTTCCATGTGCAAAGCATGTTTCTTGCTTGCACTCACCCTTCTGTCATTCCCTAGTGTCTCCCAGCTCTCTCCAAACCAATCTCAGCAGGTTTCATTGCTCCATTTCTCCAGATATACCTAAGATTTTGGCCATATTCATACCCTTTCACCCTCTTGGTTTTCATTCTCTTCCCCTACCACAAGTATTTCTATCCTTCATAAGACCTGTTTTATGTTCTTGTCATGTTTTTTGATTCACAGTGCTATTTTACACATACTGTCATTTTAAATCTTCTGACTTTTCTGTTCCACAGCTTTCAATATTTGAAAATTAAATTTTAAGGACATCAATCCAATATATTTAATTCAGTCAACAAAAACATAGTATACTTTGCATTATGCAAATGTATTTTACAAATTTAATTAGATTTCTCTCTGAAAATTTTATTTTAAAAATTAGAAAAGCAGGGGGCTGGGAGTTTGGCCTAGTGGTAGAGTGCTTGCCTAGCATGCACGAAGACCCAGGTTCGATTCCTTGGTGCCACATAAATAAAAAAAAGCCAGAAGTGGTGCTGAGGCTCAAGTGGTAGAGCTCTAGCCTTGAGAAAGTCCAAGGACAGTGCTCAGACCCTGAGCTCTAAGCCCAGGACTGGCAAAAAAAAAAAAAAAAAAAAAATTAGAAAAGCATACTCCGACAGTAAAATACAATTTTAAAAAATTAGAAAAGCAGGGTACCAAAGAGTGGCTAATATCTGTAATCCTAGCTATTAAGGATTGGAGGATCATGATTCAAAGCCAAGCTGGGAAAAAAACGTCTTGAGACTCCAGTTCCTATTAAACAACAAAATACTGAACTTTGGAGGTGTGGCTTAGGTAGTAGAGTACCACACTGAGCAAGCTAGCTGTGCTACTAGAACAAAACAAAACAAAACCAGAAGAGCCATAGAGCCAAGCACTGTGGCTCACAGCTGTAATTCCAGCTATTCAGCAGATAGAGAGTAGGAGGGTTGTGGTTTGTATCTAGTCCTGAAAAAATTCATGAGACCCTTTCTGAAAAATAAATAAAGCTAAAAGGGCTGGAGGCATGGTTTAAGTGGTAGATGAGACACAGGGCCCTCAGTTTGAACCCCAGGATTCATCTACCCCCACAGAACAGTAACTATTTTTTATTATATTTGTATTAGCATACTTTTTTTTGTACAGAAAGTAGTCAATGTGTTTGCATGCATGATTATATTTTCTGAACTAGTCTTTCTTTTTTCTTTCTGCTAGTCCTGGGGCTTGAACTGAGATCCTAGGCACTTTCTTAGGCCTTCTCAGGGCTAGTGCTCAACCACTTGAGCCACAGCATGACTTCTGTGTTTTTCTGTGTACCCAGGTACTGAATCCTGGGTTTCATACATGCTGGGTGAACATTCTACCACTCGGTCTTATCCCATCTCCTCCCACTTTTTTTTTTCCTTGAAAAAAACTTTTGAAGTGTATATGCACTTTTTTTGTGTGTGCCCATCCTGAGGCTTGAACTCAGGGCTTGGGCAATGTCTCTTAGCTTCTTTTGCTCAAGGATACCTCTCCACTACTTGAGCCACAGTACCACTTCCAGCTTTTCTGTTTATGTGGTATCAAGGAATTAAACCCAGGGCTTCATGCATGCTAGGCCAGCTCTCTACCACTAAACCACATTCTTAGCCTATATACACATTTTCAAACTTGTATTTTATTGTCAGGATAATGTGTAGAGGAAAAATGGTTACAGTTACATTTGTCAGGTAGGGGGTACATTAATTCTCTAATATTTATAACCCTTCTCATGTTTTTGTCCTCCTTCCCCTCGCCCTACCCTCTACCAATCTTGTTTTTCTCCTTCCCTTTCCTATTTCAAATAAACAAATAAATATACAGTATGCCAGGTAACAAAATCAGATACAGTAACAACAGGAGATAAACCATAGGGGAAAAACAGAAAAGAAATAACTTCACATAGAACATTAAGAACAACAATCACAAAAATAAACTTCTTGTTTCCCTATCCTGGAGTTCATTTCACTTCATCTCATCCTGTATGGCCATATTATACACAGTTTTTATTCACTGATGGACACTAGGCTGAGTCCTTAATTTGGCTATTGTAAGCAATGCTACAGTAACAATGTGCAGTTATCTCTTTTGTACCCTGACTTACATTCTTTCAAGTACATGCACAAAAGTGGTATAAGCAGAGTCATGTGGTAGTTGTCACTTGTTTTGTTTTGTTTTTGCTAGTCATGGGGCTTGAACTCAGGGCCTGAGCACTGTCCTTGGGCTTTTCTCAAGGCTAGCACGCTGCCACTTGAGCCACAGCTCCACTTCCAACTTTTTCTATGTATGTGGTACTGAGGAATCGAACCTGGGTCTTTGTGCATGCTAGACAAGCACTATACCACTAGGCCAAACACCCAGCCCGTCGCTTGTTTGTTCTTTTTTTCCAGAGCTGAGGACTGAACTCAGGGCCTTGCATTTGCCAGGCAAGGGCTCTTCTGCTGAGCTAAATCCCCAACCCCCATCACTTGTTTTTTGCAGAACCTCTATATTGATTTCCAGAGGTTACAGACCCACCAACAATACATGAGTATTCTTTCTTCCCCACCAGCATTCTTCTTTGTCAGCGTTTGTGGTTGCTAGTGGTTTTTTTTTTTTTTCTTGGTCAGTTGAAGGGCTTGAACTCATAGTCTGGGTGATGTTCCTGAGCTTTTGCTTATGGCTAGCACTCCATTACTTTGAACTACAGCCTCCCCCCCCCCCCCCTCCGATTTTCTGGTGACTAATTGTAGCCAAGGATCTCATGGACTTTCCTGCCCCAGGCTAGCTTTAAACTGAAATCTTCACATCTCAGCCTCCTGAGTAGCTAGGATGACAGGCGTGAGCCACCAACTTGCGCTCAGCTGCCGGTGATCTTGACAATACCATCTGTCTGGATGGAAGTGGAATTTCAGTATTGTTTTGATTTGTGTTTTGCTGTAATTAAGAATGTGGAATACCACCGGGTGGGGCCAGGAGCGTGACCTAGTGGTAGAATGCTCGCTTAGCATGCCTGAAGCCCTGGGTTTGATTCCCCGGAACCACATACGCAGAAAAAGCCAGAAATGGCCTTGTGTCTGAAGTGGTGGCGCACTAGCCTTGAGCCAAAAGTGTCCAAGCACAGTGCCTATGCCCTAAGTTCAAGCACTTAGACTGGGGGGAAAAAGTGGAACACCTCATCGTTTGTTTATTTGTACTAATTTTGAAAAATGTTTAGTTCATTTCCCCACTTACTAATTGGATTATTCCTTTGCTGGTAAGTTTTTGAAGGTTTTTTTTATATATATTTTTATTGTAATTAATAGAGGGGTTACAGTTATATTCACCAGATAGAAGGAGCGTTACTTTACACATATTGATGCTCTTCTCATGTTTTTGTCCCCATTTCCCTCACCCCCCTTTTTTCTTTTCTTTTCTTTTCTTTTTTTTTTTTGGCCATCCTGGGGCTTGAACTCAGGGACACTGTCCTTGGGCTTTTTTCTACTCAAAGATAGAGCTCTGCCACTTGAGCCACAGCACCACTTCCAACTTTTTTTTTTCTATGTATGTGGTACCGAGGAATCCAACCTAGGTCTTTGTGCATGCTAGGCAAGCACTCTACCATTAGGCCAAACTTAAAGGTTTTAATATATTCTAAATGTCACTCCTTTATCAGTTCAAAAGCTGATATTTAAATTTTTCGCCCATTCTGTAGATTGTCTCTTTACTATGGTACTTAATGATTTATTGTTCTCTTATTTTATGAACTGAATCTGTATTTTTTTTCTCTACTAATTTTGGGTTTAGGTTGTCACATTCTTAATTTTCTAAGAGTTTCGTTCATTAGCTTATTTATTTGGATTTCTTTTTTGCCGGTTCTGGGGCTTGAACTTAGGGTCTGGGCACTGTTCTTGGACACTTCTTGCTCAAGGCTAGTGCTCTGCCACTTGAGCCACCGTACCGTTTTCCTATGCATGTGGTTTCAGGGAATCGAACCCAGGGCTTCGGCATGCTAGGCGAGCAGACTACCACTAGGCGACGCTACCGGCCCCAACTTTTTATTTTTTTTTAACCAATCCTGGGGCTTGAACTTGGGGCCTGAACACTGTCCTTGGGCTTTTTCCTCAAGACTAGCGCTCTGTTACTTGAGCCAGAGCACCACTTCCAGCTTTTCTATGTATGTGGTACCGAAGAGTTGAGCTCAGGTCTTTGTGCATGCTAGGCAATCACTCTACCACTAGGCCAAACTCTCGGCCCTTGGAATTTTTTGTTTTTTAGTGTAGGTACTCATAAACTTTATTTTTTTTGAATGGTCTTTGCTACATCCCACAGGTTCTTATGTTATATTTTCATTCTTATTTAATTCTAAGAATTTTAGATTTCTCCTAATATCTTCAGTGACCCACTGATCACTCAGAGCATATTGCTCTGATTCCATATGTTTGGGTAGTTTCTGCACTTTCTCTTGTGATTGAGGTTCAGTTTTATTCCAGTGTATTCTGATGAGATGTAAGAAGTCATTTCTGTTGGACTTGTTAAGCCTTGTTTTATGGCTTTGAATGTGATCTATTTTGGAGAAAGTTAGATGAGATTGCTGAGAAGAATATGTGTTTTCTGTCATTTGGATGGAATATTCTGTATCTTTTAAGTCCGTTTTCTCAACGGTACAGTTTAACTTCAAAATGTTATTGTTGGTTTTTTTTTGTCTAAATATTCTACCTATTGATGAGATGTGAGGTAAAGTCACCTGCCATTGTTTCTGGACCTATCTGTCCCTTCATTTCAAATAGTATTTGAAATTGTATTTTATGGAATACAATTTTCTGTATTTTATGAAATTGGGTATACCAGTGTTTTTAATACACACAAATTCACAATTGTTTTTCTTTTTCTTTTTTTGTGAGTCATGGTGCTTGAACTCTGGGCCTGGGCATTGTCTCTGAGCTCTGTAGCTCAAGGCTACTGCCCTACCTTTAGTCAATTACTGCTTCCTGTTTTCTAGAGGTTAATTGGAGATAAGAGTCTCAGGTCCTTTTGTCCCTGGCTGGCTTTGAACCTTGATCCTCAAGCCTCAGCCTCCTGAGTAGCTAGGATTACAGGAGTAAGCCACCTTGATGGTTTATTCTCTTTATTAATAAATTATGACCTCTCTTTGTTCTAATTTTGACATGAAGCCTACCTTGCTAAGTATATATATATATATATATATATATATATATATATATATATAGCTACTCCTGCTTCCCTTTTGTTTCTACTTGGTTGGTATGTTATTTTTCTATCCTGGCAAAAAAAAAAAATAGAAGCCATAAAGTTACAGAAACCAGCAAATAGCTCTCAGTAATAAACCCTAATAATACTAGGAATAATGATCTTGATTACCCCCAAGGTGCATATATTCCCTTAGGGTTGAGTCTTATTTAATAATTGTAGTTTTGTAGCACAGTGCCTTCCCCAAGACTGTATGGATTTTTACTAAAATATATCAAAGGGTATTTTTAAAAAAAAAACCTTGAGATTAGTATTATTTTGCAGAGATTTTCTTTTTATTTCAAAAGGTTATGTTTCTAGTGTTTTCCAAGGATTCTTATGTATTAGTTTCTTATTAGTATTTTGTTTTTGGGTTTGCTTTTTTCTTTTTATTGTCAGTATTGGGGCTTAAAATCTGCCTCATGCTTACAATGTGGCTGGTACCTCAACCATTCCTTTCTGTCTCTTCATCTTTTTTGTATTACATCCTGTAAACTCAGGTAGTGGGCTGTGTGTACCTGTTCACCTGCTCATCTCTTTTTCTTTTTTTTCTTTTTGTTTTTTTTTTTTTTTTTTTCTGTGGGTCATGGGGCTTGAACTTGGCCTGGGTGCTCACGTCCCTGAGCTCTTCAGCTCAAGGCTACTGCCCTACCCATTGAACCACAGCACCACTTCCAGTTTTCTGGTGGTTAATTGGAGATAAGAGTTTCAGGGACTTTAGTGCCTGGTCTGGCTTTGAACCACGATCCTCAGATCTCAACCTCCTGAGTAGCTAGGATTACAGGTGTGAGCCACCGCACCCGACTTTGATCTCTTTTTCTTAAGCAGGTACGTTTCTTGCTACTGTGCAATAGTAAAATAGTTTGATCATATATTTTTAGTGGCTGTAATAAAATAAATCAAAAGAAAGGCAAGATTTTGTGTTGTTATGTATGAATACTATGGGAATTTGTTTTTCTTCCAGAAACGAAATCCTGAAATTCGGCATGTAGATTTGGAGATACTATGAATCACCTTGGTGGGATCAGAGATGCATTCAATGAGCTACTTCCTACGCCTTTCCATACTGAAAGAGAATCGGCGCCATTTGGAGTAATTTTTTTTATTTCATTTTGTTTTTTCAAGATGAAGGAAATATTTTATGTAAAGAGGAGTTGAATAGGCCACAGAACTAAAACTCTTTTCTTCTAATCATGTTTATATGCTTCAATAGAGAACATTTTAGTTACTTCACTTGTTCAAATTTCTTATTTTAACAAGTGTATATTCTAACTTGCAATCATGTTTCCTTTCTTCATATTGGTAAAAATACTTGGCATCCACAGGATAACAACATTTAAATTTTGTGTCTACTAAAGATTTCATTCTGTCAGGCTTTGCCAGTAACCTTGACTATTTTTGACTAAATTTTGGAATATGTTTTTTAAATGGTCAGTGTGTTTTTTAGGTCCATCCTTCCTTATCCAATGTGGAAATTATTTCTGTCTTCTTTGTGATTTTGATCTGAGCACTGAGAGTTGTGTTCTCCTATCCAAATATTCATTCCAGAAATGACTTAGTACTGAATTTAATGAAGACATTTTATTATTCTGTTCTAGATCACAGTTGTTACCATTTTGTATTAGTTTTCCTTATTTGGTTTATTTTTCTAATAATAAGAGACATAAAGGAACCCTAGACATTTCTGTGGGTCAGTGCAATGACTGACTGACTCCTTCCCTCCTTTCTTTTTTTCTACTTCCCTCCTTACCTAGGTAGTTTCATTACCATAATGTTTATTTACTAGGAGATAAGCCTTTTAACCTTCTATAAGATATCTAGAAATATTTATAATTTTTCAGGCAGCAGCATTTATTTTTAATTTATTTAAGAGGAAGCACTACTTATGTAAATCTGAACCATGGGATATTTCTTATTTTGAGAGAAAAGTAAATCTCTTACACTGAAACTTGTGTTGTGATTTTGTATAATGTCATAGTCAATTGTGTGTTTATGGGTTTCTTGTAGTTATAAATGGGCATTTAGCATAACATGTTTGCTATTACATATTATGTAAATAGCTTTGTAATGACTATAAGGCATCAAAGTGAAAAACATTCAATTAAATAATTTGAAAATTTAGTGGAAAACTGCAGCTGTCTCCATTAAACTCATATGCACTTTAAGATGTCACATAGCAGAAGCACTGTTTCTGCAGGAGTGGCGGTTGCCATCATCTCTGCTGGGTGTGCCCGATGCTTACTAAGGAGCTCAGTGTCTTCAACCTGATGATATGCAAGTTTGTGAATTAATAGAAAATTGTAATACTAGAAACAAAGAAAATAAATAATTGTTGAAGGGTTTTGCTATGGTAATTTTTGATCTGGCTATGTCATGTACTGGAAAATTGTGAGAATTTATATTGTACTTTTTTTTTTTTTTTTTTTTTTGCCTGGGCTTGAGCTCAGGGCCTGAGCACTGTCCTTGGATTTTTCTCAAGGCTAGAACTCTACCACTTGAGCCTCAGCACCACTTCTGGCTTTTTCTAAGTATGTGGTACCAAGGAATCGAACCCAGGTCTTGGTGCATGCTAGGCAAGCACTCTACCACTAGGCCAAACTCCCAGCCCCATATTGTACTTTTTTTAACCTATAGAAAATTCTCTGCTGCTGAACTCTTTCGTTCATGTGTTTTAAGACAGGATCTTAGAAAGGTGGCCAAGATGTGTAGAGCTCACTATTGCAGTCCAGGGTGGTATTGAATTCATGATTCTTCTTGCAGGCTTTACATTTTAAGTGAAGTAATATTCCAGGTTGTTGTTGTTGTTGCCAGTCCTGGGGCTTGAACTTGGGGCCTAGGCATTGTTCCTGCTTCTTTTGTTCAAGGCTAGTGCTCTATAGACCACTTGAGCCACAGCACCACTTCTGCCTTTTTCTGAGTAGCTTGCCAAGCAAGCACTCTACCACTAAGCCACATTCCCAGCTCCCCCCCCCCCGTTTTATTATTTAAGATATAAAAATGTTGGGTTAAACTGTGTGGTTGTGGCTTGCTACCATAAGCCTGGCTGTTCAGGAGACCAAGTTCTGATCATCACAATTCGTACCTAGCCTAGGCAGGAAAGTTCATGAGACACTTACCTCCAGTTAACCATCAAAAATAAAAAGCTGAAAGTAGAGCTGTGGTTCATGTGGTAGAGCACTATCCTTGAGAAAAAGGAAAAGCAAAACAAAACAAAACTCAGGGACAGTACCCAAACTCAGAATTCAAGCTCCAGGACCACCAAAAAACAATAAAACTTTGTGATTGACTGTCCCGGATCCCTATATGGATTCTGTCTTTTCCTTCTCTCCCTATCACACTGGCTACTTGTTATTTCATATGTGGTAATGTGGGACAGCTAAGCTCAAATTATATCCAACGTCCCCTAAGTGAAATAACTTCAAAATTCACAGCCCTACTGATTATATTAGACAGAGCAGGTAATAGGCAGCCTGGGATTAGGAACTTGTAAATGCTACAATTAAAGATTTTAATTATTAGAGAACATTATTCAAATGTAAGTATATTAAAATATTGACAACGATTATTGTGTTTTATATAGACTCCCATTGAATGAGGAAATAAAGAAACAAGTTACTATGTTATACTCAATCCCTTCATCCATTCACTTTCTACTTAATAAAGTCATACTATATTTGCAAAAAAAATTCACAGCCCTAGATAAAAGTAACTCATTTTTATGACCTAAAATTTGATGTGTAGACATAATTAAAAATGATATTAAAATTATTCCTCCCAAAGGGCCAATTCCTTATTTGTTTTACTTTATTTTATGTTTTGTTGTTGTTGGTCATAGGACTTGAACTCTGGGCCTGGGTGCCATCCCTGAGCTCGTTAGCTAAAGACTACTGCCCTACTACTTCAGCTGAGGGGACACTTCTGGTTTTCTGGTGGTTAATTGGAGATAAGAGTCTCACAGACTTTCTTTTTTTTTTTTTTTTTTTTTTTTTGCCAGTCCTGGGCTTGAGCTCAGGGCCTGAGCACTGTCCTTGGACTTTCTCAAGGCTAGAGCTCTACCACTTGAGCCTCAGCACCACTTCTGACTTTTTTCTATGTATGTGGTACCAAGGAATCGAACCCAGGTCTCCATGCGTGCTAGGCAAGCACTTTAACCACTAGGCCAAACTCCCGGCCCGAGTCTCACAGACTTTCTTTCATGATGGTCTGGCTTGAAACCTTGATCCTCAGATCTCAGCCTCCTGAGTAGCTAGGATTACAGGTGTGAGCTACTGTCTCCCAGCCCAATTCCTTTTATTTCTTTGAATTTTCTAATTTTACTATTTTAAATAATTGAAATTTCTTTATTGCCATCTTTTTAATTCTGTACTGGGCTGGTACTTTAAAGTATGTTTACATTAGTCGGGCTCCAGTGGCTCACACCTATAATCCTAGCTACTCAGGAGACTGAGATATGAAGATTGCGGTTCAAAGCCAGCCCAGGCATTAAAGTACTGGAGACTCTTTATTTCCAATTAATCACCAGAAAACCAGAAGTGGCTCAAGGGGTAGAGCACTAGCCTTGAGCTGAAGAGCTGAGGAACAGATAGATCCCAAGCCCAGAGTTCAAGGCCCACGACCAACAACAACAACAAAAAGTATGTTTATATTAATTTGGCATAAAGGAGTATTATATCTAGAAAATAGAAACATGTTTTATAGTTTTGCATAGTACTGGAAATTGTGCAGACCCCATGCTTGTTCTGTATGTTCACATGAACTATGCCCTTAGTCCTTTAGTTTTCAGTTTTAGTATTTTCAAGGGAAATATCTTCGTTGGAAAATTATTACAAAGTAATGTTGGAAAGAAGAAAAGGACCAGTCAAAGATCTATTACCTCTGCTTATCTACCCTAAGCCAAAATCTAGTAACTATCAAAGGTATAGCATACCTATTTTTACCTTTGGCTCAGAATAGAGCACTAATCAATTAATTATACATAACACCCCCAAACTATAGAAAATGACCATCTTTTGACTGTGGCATTGAGGGGATGAGAATTGAGAACTATTTTTAAGTGAAACACCGTGATGGCCAGTAGCATCCAGTTCAAAGAGAATCTTCTGAACATCCTGAGAAACCCAGGAAAATCACACTGGAACATTACCTCAGATTTCTCCAGAGATAATCTGTGCCACATCCCCAAACACATGTGTACCCCAAATCGCCCCAGATAACAAAATATCCTAAGACTTGAGATTTTGGCATGTAGTTTTATATACTGCCTTAATTACCTCATAATTTGAATAAAGCCCCTACTAAAATCATACTATTACATTTAAAACTAGATACCTACTTGCAGTAGAATGCTGGGAACTATGAAAAATTGCACAGGCACTAGGAATTTATAGTATCTTCTTAGATTGCATTTGTCAAGCATTGGCAGCATTTCTTTTAAATGTGTTGACCCCCAATTTGCCAAACTGTCTGAAGTCAGTGAAGCAAGGAATTGAAGGTAAAAAGATGATTCAAAGATTGTCTCCCTCAGTCCCTCATCTTGTGTCTGAAATGGAACTCTGGAAGGCATTTATATTGAAGATTGGTCTGACAGCCTTTATATTTGCATTTTATGCTGGCATCCCTAGACTTTATGAAAAAAGAGAATTTTCATTTCTATTACATTGTATTTTACTAGCAAGTTAAGATGGCTCTGGTCCCTCAGGATGCTTTTTCCCCTCATAAATGTTCTATCTACATAAGAGTAACTCATTAATTTGGGGTTTTTCCCTCTTGTGCTAATCAATGTTTGTTGAGTATATATTTCCTTTAGCAACTGTACTGAAGATGAAATTGTATTTTGATACATTTTCCCCTAAAGAATCATGCCTGCATTTTAAAATAGAATTTGTCATTTGTGTGGTATGCTTGTTCACTTACAAGGTTTCCTTGGTTTTACAAAAACATTATAGTTACTAATATATTGTCAGAATATTACATGTTTGGTTAAACATAGACCTAAAAAGCTACATACCTTAGAGATATAGTTGTTGTACTATAGACATTTTTAATTGTGTGTGTGTGTGTGTGTGTGTGCGCGCTTGTGCACGTGCTGGAGATTGAACCCAGCCTCCACTGCAATTCAAGTTGACTTTATTCTAAGTTTGTAGGAATTATAATTTCTTCTCATAAAAAAATAAGACCAAAGTAATTATTCAAAATAATTTGATATTTGAGGACATAATTTTGTCAATATTCAAAACCAATGAAAAATGAGACATTACCATGTAAAGGTTTGAAAATAGAGACTTAGGGCTGGGAATGTGGCCTAGTAGTAGAGTGCTTGCCTAGCATGCATGAAGGCCTGGGTTTGATTCCTCAGTACCACATACACAGAAAAGGCCTGAAGTGGTGCTGTGGCTCAAATGGCAGAGCATTAGCCTTGAGAAGGCGCAAGGACAGTGCCTAGCCCGATTTAAAGCCCCAGGACTAGTGAGTTACGTAAATAGCCATGTCTATATACCCTTACTACCACCATTAGAACTCTCCAAGGTATTAAATCTGCTCTTGGTTAGTATTTTCCTTAAATTTTTGGCTCTTCTTCAAAAGAAAGGAGGTTAAAAAACGAACGGGGCTGGGGGTTTCTTTCTTTTCTTTTTTTTTTTTTTTGCCAGTCCTGGGCTTGAGCTCAAGGCCTGAGCACTGTCCTTGGACTTTCACAAGGCTAGAGCTCTACCGCTTGAGCCTCAGCACCATTTCCGGCTTTTTTCTATGTATGTGGTACCATGGAATCGAACCTGGGTCATCATGCATGCATGCTAGGCAAGCACTCTACCACTAGGCCAAACTCCCAGCCCCGGGGCTGGGGGTTTCTAAATAAGGATTTTTCACATCAGAACTTTATGGCACTTTAATAATCTTAATTACTTCGATCAAAGAATTGTATGCTCTTTTAGCTTACCTTAAAAAACAAGAGCTAGGCCGGGAGTTTGGCCTAGTGGTTAAAGTGTTTGCCTAGCATGCATGAAGACCCGGGTTCGATTCCTCGGTACCACATACATAGAAAAAAGCCGGAAGTGGTGCTGAGGCTCAAGTGGTAGAGCTCTAGCCTTGAGAAAGTCCAAGGACAGTGCTCAGGCCTTGAGCTCAAGCCCAGGAATGGCAAAAAAAAAAAAAAAAAAAAAAAAAAAAAAAAAAAAAAACAAGAGCTAAAGCCGGGTATAGTGGCTCACGCCTGTAATCCTAGCTACTCAGGAAGCTGAAATCTGAGGATCAAGGTTCAAAGCCAGCCTGGGCACAAAAGGACCTGAGACTCTTATCTCCAGTTAACCTCTAGAAAGCAGGAAGTGGTGCTTTGCTCAAGGGTAGGGCAGTAGCCTTGAGCTGAAGAGCTCAGGGACAGCATCTAGGCCCAGTTCAAGCCCCATGACCCACAAAAAAACAAACTACAAAATGAAATATTCGAAAACAGCCTTTGTATGACACTCAACAAAACTACTCAGGAAATCCACTTTGTGGATGCACCCTTTCTAAGGCTAGACACAGAAAAAGCCAGAAGTGGTGCTGTGGTTCAAGTGGTAGTACCTAGAGTTCAAGAAAAAAAATAAAAATATTTCTAAAAAAACAAATCAAGTTACTTAGAAGATCTATAAATGATAGAAGAAAATGCATAAAATCATTGTTAATATTTAGTATGTTTCTTTTTGGTCTTTTTCCTATGCATACAACATTGGGATCATTCTGATTATCCTGTTTTTATATTTTTTTTTACTTAAAATTGTCCTTTTAGTTAATCTTAAGCATATTTTCAGATTAACAAAACAGATTTTTTTTTTGCCAGTCCTGGGGCTTGAACTCAGGGTCTGAGCCCTGTCCTTTGGTTTTCGGTGTATGTGGTACCAAGGAATCGAACCTGGGTCTTCATGCATGCTAGGCAAGCGCTCTACCAGTAGGCCAAACTCCCGGCCCAACAGATATTTTTTCATAAAAATATTTCCTGGTCTTCCATCTTCCCAAAACTGTTTAGTAACAATCTGAGCTCCTAGTTATAGACTCCTAGATTTTCCTCTATCATAAGCAATTTGCCAATATTATTAAGTATTCTGCAGAGAAAATGGTTTAAGACCATATTACATAGTAATCTTCTCTTACCTGTGAGATATCTGTTCTAAGACTTGCAGTTTACCTGAAATTTTTTTAAAAAATAGCAACCCCTATATTTGCTGCTTTTTGACTATTCATTCCTGTAATAATGTCTAGTTTAGAAATTGAGCGTAAAAAGATAATGCACACATAAGACAGAATTACACACACACACACACTCACAATTTATATGCGCTTGCAAGCATCACTATTCTTGCTTTGACCAGGTGGCTTGGCCCTTTTGGTTACAGTTTAAGTTACATACACCCTTTTCCTGATGCACTTTAATTAAGACATCCTATAGAAGCTCCTTGAATTTGAGTTACATCCTATTAATTAAGCCTGGCATTTTTGCAGATTTGTGGAGTAGAGCTCAGATCTGAGACAAGAACTATTGTCCTAGGAAACTAAAAACTACAAAATGGGGACATTTGAAAACGGCCATTGTATAATAACACTCAACAACACTGCTCAGGAATCCCATTTTATGGACACACCCTTTTCAAGGCCAGACACAGAGAAGGGGATTGGGTGAAGTATCTATCCTTAGGGCACAGAGAATATGCACAAAATCATGACTGTCTAACTTAGACAAATGCAGTCTTTCTCTTAACAGGAGATTCATGGTGTCTTTTATTCCAGAGCATACTTGGCCTGTGTGTGAAATAAAACAATTTGCCTCTAGCCTTCAGGTAAATTCCATTCTGCTACCATTTTCATACTAATATCTTAGTGGAAAGAGGTACAAAGATCATTAACCACTTTGGATAATTCATCTATCTTGCTTCTAGAAAAAAAAAAAAAAGACATTAAAAGAAATCATGGCCAGGAGTGGAGTGTGGCCTGTGGCCTAGTGGTAGAGTGCTCACCTAGCGTGCATAAAGCCCTGGGTTCGATTCCTCAATACCGCATACACAGGAAAAGCAGGAAGCACTGTGGGTCAAGTGACCGAGAGCTTGCCTTCAGCAAAAAGTGTCCAAAGACAGTGCCCAGGCTCTGAGTTCAATCCCTAGGACTGGCAAGTAAATACGTACTTACGTACGTACATACATACATACATACATACATACATACATACATACATAAGACAAATCACTTTGTAAAAGTATATACATTGTGTGTGTGTGTGTGTGTGTCTTTTTGGCCACCTTTCCACTGGGTCAGTGCATTTAACTTGTATTCTCCCAAGTGTGGCTTCAAGACTTTGTCTCTTGTTGGAGTTCTAAATTGTGATTCATTCGTTCTCAGTAGAGACATTATAAATATATCTGAGAAAATGTCAAAAACCCATTTTTATTGTAATCTTGCTTATTGAAGTTTAGATGTAGCTTTTAAGATGATTTGGTAAGAGATGGAAAGAAACTCATACAGAAGCAATTTAAAATTTTACAGGCCATTCTGTTTGAGATTTTCTCAGTTTATTCTACTGTGGAAAAAGTTTAGATCTCCAAAAAGAAATAGATGTCACAGCTGGCTTGCACTTCATTTGTTCCATGGGATTCTGTTACTGCCACAGTTTTTCTAGGCTTCTGAGATTCCAGTTACCTGCACATTTCTGAGGCTTGCTGTTCTGAAGACAGGCCTGTGTTTCAAGTGCCTCTCAGGGCTGGGTAGTGTCTGTTCAGTTTTCTTAATTTCTTCATATTCACCCCCAAACTAAGCATTGCTATCATCCTCTTCTATACTACATTCTGAAATATGGTAGTACATTCTGAAGTTAACTCTTTCCATCATAAAGATAGTGATTAAGCATATCAGGTAAAAAAACCATATCCTTATCTTTGAATTGTTTGGCCTTGGGATTTCCACTGACATGTCATAGATTAGCTACAACTTCACTTCTCACATTTTAACCTGCACAAGTTGGGGATCCTGTTGCACGCACATTTTTTAGTTCAGTTAGTATGGATGGTTCGTTCCTACTTTCCCAACAAGCACACTGATGATTTTTAGCTTCTGGCCCATAGACCACATGTTGAGTATCCAAGGACTATGACTTTTCAGATATCTGGATTTCTTGTCTGCTAGCTCAGGAAGAGCTCGTTTCCTTGTAATAGATCTTAAGATATATGGGTCATTATTTTGTTTGTAAAGCTGAAATATAGTTTTAAAGAAAGTTCATTGTGGGCTGGGAGTTTGGCCTAATGGTCGAGTGCTTGCCTAGCATGCATGAAGATCTGGGTTCGATTCCCGAGTACCACATACAGAAAAAAAGCCAGAAGTGATGCTGTGGCTCAAGTGGTAGAGCTCTAGTCTTGAGAAAGCCCAAGGACAGTGTTTAGGTCCTAAGTTCAAGCCCCAGGACTGGCAAAAGATAAAATAAAGTTCATTATGAGCTGGGTGCTGTTAGCTATGCCTATAAGGATAAGATTTGAGAATCAACGTTTGAAGCCAGCTTATGCAGAGAAGTCTATACGATGCTTAATATCTTCTGTTAACCAGGAAAAAGCTGAAAGTTGTGTGGTTCAAACAGTAGTGTAATAAGGGTACAAGCTGTGAAGGAAGAAGCCAAGTAAGAACTCAAGGCCCCGAGTTCAAGCCTTAGTCCAAACACACACACACACACACACACACAAATTGCCTTATTAACAAAACTCTCAATTACAAATATCAGATGTATAAATAAGACACATGACAAAAATAGCACAAATGTTGACAGAAAAGGGATATTCTATGGCTCTTATACCTAAACCTATAAACTCTTAAGAAGCAACAATTTTTTAAAAAAAGACACCTAGCTTACAAAAGACATAAAATGGGATAAAATATAATCAAAAAAAGGGGAAAAAAAGAGATGTGCCTCATAGAAATCCAACAGCAAAACGATGTTTAGGTTTTATATTTGGGGGGCTGGAGTAGACATGGGGCTTGAATGCAGGCCTGGTTGCTTCCTTGAGCTCTTTTCCTCAAGGCGGCTAGCACTCTACCATTTTAAGCCACAACACCTCATTGTGATAAATTGAAATTGAGCTATGTTAATAAGCAGATAACATAAACTAAACACTTAAAAGCAGAGACTACTAGTTTGGATTAAAAAACACAAGATCCAATGCTGACAAATGTACTTACAAAGATTAATTACAGAATAATAGGACAGAGAAACAACCCATTTCAACATCAATCAAAAGAAAAATATAAGCTCATATCTAGAACTTAGCTACTAAAGAGGCTGAGATCTGAGCATTTCAGCTGGAAACAGTCCAGGCAGAAAAGTCCATGACTTTTTGTGTGTGCTGGTACTGGGACTTGAACTCTTGAGGTTTGGCTCAAGTCTAGTGTTGCGGTATCTGAAGTACAGCTCTACTTCTGGCTTGTTTGGTGTTTAATTGGAGATAAGAGTCAGCCTTTCCTTGCACTGCTGGCTTCCAACAGTTATCCTCATATCCCAGCCTCCAGATCTCAGCCTCTGAGTAGCTAGGATTATAGGAATGAGCCACCAGCATGTTCTCTGGTGTGCTGGCTCCTCCCCTAGTCTGCAGTGGTCCTCAAGTAGAGATCACATTTTTCTCATTCCAGGCACCATCCTCTATTCCCTCTTTTGGTGGATTGTATCCTGTCCACACTCTGTCACACCAACTCTCTCTCTCTCAAATTTTGGGTTGCTTGACAGCCTAGCTGAAACTAGAGGTAGGTCACTAAATACTGTCTGTCAATGTGAGGTCTCCCCAGCAGCTGTTCAATATGATTGGGTGAAAAGGAGAAAAAAAATCATGTCTCAACCAAATTTGGCAGCACAACAAATCATTCATGAAAAATCTATACTGTCACATACCACAGCCGAGACAAAGTTACCTCTTGGTATGACATAGCCAGGCTTAGGGGCACTTATTTTCTGTCATATTAATGACTGTTTTAAACTTCTGAGGACAGTTTCATTTGGGGAAAAAACTTGGGATCTTCAAAATTAATCTGTGTGTGTGTGGGGTTCCTTAATTGTGTAAAAGGCATATACCGTGCACCATCTCTAAAAATCCGCCAACCTAGTATTTGTTCTAGACATTTCATATAAATTGAATTGACACATGAATCACTTACAATGAGTTTTTGTGTCTGTTATCTTTCACTTACCATGGTTTCAAGATTCATCTTATATTGTGCAGCACTCAATGACATTTATTTTACAGTCATGGGGCTTGAACTCAGGACCGAGGCTCTGTCCTTTAGCTTCTTGGCTCAAAGCAAGTGCTCTCCCACTTTGAGGCTCAGCTCCACTTCCAGTTTTCTGGTGGTTAATTGGAAATAAGAGTCTCACAGACTTTCTGCACCAGGCTGGTTTTGAACTTCAATCCTCAGCTCTCAGCCTCCGGTAGCTAGGATTACAGGCATGAGCCACCAGCACCCAACACTTGAAGCCCTTTTTATGACTAAGTATTCATAATACGGCTATACCCTTGTGTACATCCATTCATCAAATTGACGTTCTTCTAGATTCTTTTTGGTAATTATGAATTCCATTAATGTGTACAGATTATTGTGTTTACATGTGCTTTTAATTCTCTTGGGTGCACCACCATGAATCAAATTGCTGGATTTATGACAAACTTTTCCTGTTCTGCCTGTGAATTCTAGGCAAGCACGGAACTACATTCCCTGACCTTGATAAAAAATTTTTAAGGAAGCCAGGCGTGGTGGCTTACACCTGTAATCCTAGCTACTCTGGAGGCTGAGATCTGAGGATCTTGGCTCAAAGCCAGCCCCAGCACTAAGATCATGAGTCTTATCTCCAATTAATCACTAGAAAACAGGAAGTGGTGCTGTGGCTCAAAGGGTAGGGCAGTAGCCTTGAGCTGCAGAGTGCAGGGACAACTCCCAGGCCTTTCAAGACCCATGACTGACAAAAAAAAATTAAGGAGGTACCCATCTGTTTTCTAATATGACCATACTTTCCTACAGGCAGGGGTTTAGCCATCCTAGTAAAGTGACTGCACTTTCCTTAGGATGGATGATGTTGACCATCTTTTCATGTTATGTGCTCAATGCGTTTACCTTCCTTCAGCCTGTGTGTACACACATATGTATTCAAACTATTTTTTTTTCTTTTTTTCCAGTCCTGGGCTTGAGCTCAGGGCCTGAGCACTGTCCTTGGACTTTCTCAAGGCTAGAGCTCTACCACTTGAGCCTCAGCACCACTTCCGGCTTTTTTCTATGTATGTGGTACTGAGGAATCGAACCCGGGTCTTCATGCATGCTAGGCAAGCACTTTAACCACTAGGCCAAACTCCCGGCCCCCAAATTGTCTATTTTTAATTGGGCCATTTTCCCCTACTGCTGAATTTAAAGTTCCTCTTTAGCTTTTGGGACAAGATCTTATACTGTAGCCCAAGCTAATCTCAAACTTGTGATCCACCTGCCTGAGCCCCTTGAGTAGCTAGGATCATAGGCCTGTACAACCAAACAGGTACGCTCATCATGTATGACTTGTGACTGTTTTCTTCTAGGAATTTTGTCATTGTATACTCTGGGGATCCTGTTGTTCACTTTGTTGAAATCCAACATTAAGTATTTAAGTATGTTGAATATTTTAGTATCATATTAACAAAGCCACTGCCAAACTTTCTCTAAATTCTGTAGTCCGGAACTTTTAAGCCTGTGATTCATTTTGAGTTCTATTTTGCACGTGGCCCTATTGTCCCAGCTTCATTGGCTACGAAGTCTATTACTGATCCATTGAATTATCTGGGCATCCTGTCAAAAACCTAATGAGGCATTATGGCATAGTCCTCTTACCCAGGCTACTTGACCTGTGGAGGGGGGAGGATCTAAGTACAAGGCCCACCTGCCTGAGCAAAAGCATCAGAATGCTTGCCTAGGAAGCATGAAGCCCTGGTTTTTGACCCCAGTACTGCCAAAACATAAAAACAATTGGACATAAACATAAGAGCTTACTTTTGTTGGTTTTGAACTTCCTAATTTTTGCAAAGCCAGCTATTGACTGATTTTTACTAAATCTGGAGATTGAATATTTCTTTAATAATAACAATTTCTGCTCCATCAATATGGGCTTTTTCCATTAGATGCTTTACAATTTTTTTCCAGGGAACTTTCTTTAGTGCCTATCCTAGGGCTTCAACTCAGGGCCAGAGGGCTGTCTCTCAGCTTCTTTTATTCAAAGATAGTGTTCTACCACTTGAATCACAGCTTCACCTTTCAGCATTTTGTGGTTGAGATAAAAAGTCTCAGACTTTCCTTCCCAGTCTGGCTTTGAATTGTGAGCCTCCGATCTCAGCCTCTTGAGTAGGTAGGATTATAGGCATGAGCCACCACAGCTGAAATTCAAGGATTCCTCAAAAATTGTAATAGTTAATCCAACTTTTTTCCTTATGAGTGTGCTCTTGATTTTGTTTTTGGAGTATGTATTGCTAGATTATAAAGGTAGAATTGATCTCTGTATCCTACAACCTAGTTCAGCTTTACCTTGTACAAGTGTACCATGCCATGAAATGCTCAATGACTAAGCAATTTCATATAATCCTTTCAAATGTTTTAGTAACTTCAATTGTCAGGATTAAAAGTGTTGCTTTTTTAAAAATTTCATTTTAAATCGATCGTGGGGCTTGAACTCTGGGCATGGAAGCTGTCCCTGAACTAACTCTTCAGCTCAAGGCTACCCTGCCCTACCCCTTGACCCACAATACTACTTCCTATTTGCTAGTGGTTAGAGATAAGAATCTCCCAGACTTTAGTGCCTGGGCCGGCTTTGAACTAGGATCCTCAGACCTTAGCCTCCTGAGTAGATAGGATTACAGGCATGAGCCACCACGCCAAGCTAAGTGTTGCTTTTTATCCCAAACCATTGGATAACCTCTAGAGCAAAAATAAGACACTTCTATACTTAAGATGAAACTGTCTTGTTGTAACCTCTTAGCCTAATTTATGGAACAAAAATTTACTCAATTCTAGTGTTTATAGTCATGTCGATACATATGTTAGGCAGTAAGAGTGAGAAGCAACATTCATGTTACCATTCTTTGCCAAACCATCACTATGTGTATTTCTCAAGGTCTTAGAGGGCAGCTGCCAAGATTTTCCTTCATGAAGGGATGGTATGAGGAGAAAGAAGCACGAGTTCAATGTGTGAACACACAAAATATTGGATGGAAATCTGGTCACTTCTAGTTATCACTTTGTCATTTCTTCCAGTCATGAGCTCAAATGAACTGCTGACGATTCCTGCTCACCACTCTTGACATAACTGAGCAGTCTCTGGGTTTGTCTAAGCATGTGATGGTCTCTTTGCATTCCAGAGATGAGCAAAAAAGCTTCAGCTTGCAGAAGGCTCAGGTACCTTATTTAAAAAAAAAATCTTCTATAGTGAATTAGGAAAAGATGCAAGAAGAGCAAATCAAAGCACTTAACAGACTTGACATTTATTGTGCAATTTTATTCCCAACAGAACATGTGGCATTCTAGAGGTATATGAGGTAATAAAATCAATACTCCAATTAGAACACCTGAAATAAGTGGCTCTAGTAACAAATGTCTCTTATAATTAAAAATATTCAATGTTTAAAAAACTCTTATAACATTTTAAGTTCCTAAAAGAAATGTACCTAACACTTAAAAAACAACTTACTCTTCTATATAAATTGCTCACAAAATTTTTTTGCTATTCTATATTACACTATGCATTTTGTAGTTTTATTAACATGTTCCTAGTGAGTATTAACTCTACACAAATACAGCCCAATAGAAATTATTCATAGAGAATCCACAAGACTCCAACAATAAAAATCTTAGGACCAATGGATTTGTCACAGTTTCTTCACATGTGTTCTCATAGAAAATAGAGTAAAGGCAAGTTGGCCCCAGTGTTAGGCTGCTACATGAAGTTCTGGAGAGGAGACACACAAAGGCAAGGCTTAAATTGGGCAGAGTTAGGCTGGACCAGTGACCTTGAATGTTTTGTGACCCACCAATGCCATGTGGTTGCCGAACAGCAACAAACCAGGCCCCTCATAGCCTTAACATGCTCTTGAATTCAAACACATCCAACGAGATGGTATAAGATGGTATATTAAAAACCCTCTGTTCCCGATCAGACTTGGCAACACAGAACTAGCAAATACAAAGTGGACAGAATGTTGGCTAATCCCCAATGCCATTTCTATGAGTTCTCAAACAGTATCCCTTCGCTAGGTTCAATCTTTTCCTGCTTTTTTATGATGAGAATGAACTGTGGCTTTAATTTACTATTTCTTTTTTTTTTTTTAATTTACTATTTCTTTCAAGAGGTGTCTGCATGGCTTCCTCTTACGGATGTTACTTATGGGTCGAGACTTACACAGAGAATCTGAGCCACCTTCATAGTGTGTATGCACAGTAAGTATGAGCAACATGCTTTGGAAGTATTTTCAAGAGCATAAACATCATCTTTCCCTTAATGGCATAAATAAGACAAAAGTGTTCAAAGTGTTGGCAAGGTTTCAAGAATCATGCAGAAAACTGAGCTGCTTCCTAAGGCCAAAGAGACTTCCTTAGTTGAGTGAGTGTTCTGGCTGTTTCTTTATCCATAATATGAAGACAACAGTAACGGCCTTCCAGGGCTGCTGTGAGGATTAAGACTAGCAGACACATCAGGGTGCTTACAACACCACTGGCACAGAGGAACTCACTAATTTCATAAAGCAGTTAGCTTTACTTAACTCCTATTGTTGGGCTGGGTGGTTATGAAGGGGCCATTGTTTTCCACCATGTCCTGGCACATATGACCACATGGATTGGTGTGATGAACAGGTTTTGAATGGATCTTACTAGCAGACATATTTTTGTTGCAATCTAGGAAATTATTTGCCTTCCTATTAGCCAGCAATGGATGCTTATGAGGAAAATGAACCTAGCTTCCAGGAATACAAAGGTTTGTTAATTTAGTGTTTTCAACAAATTGATCAAGCTGGTTGCAAAAAGAAAAAAAAATCCCGTTCTTCCGCTGTTTCTTATTGTCCAATATGCTGTGGTCTGTTTTTAAGTTCACCTGAGAGTGTTTAAGTTTACTTGTAGGAAGTGCTGACGGGTTCTCATTGCCCTTCATGTTGTCAGATGTCAATTCTCCCCTCTCCTCTACAAAAAACACAAAGAACCAGTGCTACTGGCTGATAATACAAGTAAGTAGCTTTGCCATCAGCTGAGTGACATTCTCCTGTTATTTCAAGTGAAGTGGTTATTTTTATCCAATACTTGCACGACTGAAAGAAGCCATCACCATGTTTACAAAAATACATCATGATACATACTGTTGTTTAGACACATTTACATTAGAGTTCTGACTCAAGCGTTCTAGTTGACATGTTTTGCCAAGCAGTTCTGGCAAATGTCGCCACATTTAACATACACCAGCAAGACTTGCACCATATGCGCAAAATCGCTATTACATTTCTACAAATCTGTATAGGAAAGCTGTCAAAAATTAACAAAGATCTGTGCTGTGAAATGACATAGCACTGAATGAGAAAACTTACATTTAAACCTTTTCTAGGAATGATCCTTTTTAAGGTAATTAAAGTCTAAGTGGAAACTAAAGAGGTAGTCAAGAAGGAATAGGTTTAGGTCCAGAGCACATACAGAATACAGAATACAGAATGCAAAGGGGGGCTGAGAGTCCCTGGGTTAAATCCACAGCACTACATAATGAACACACAGAAATAAAACACCCTCCCCAAATAAAAAAAAAAAAAAAACCAACAAGGGCAATGCATGTTTGCTCTTCTGATGCATTCCTTGTTATGTAATGATACAGACATTTTGAGAGCAACAGAAAGGAGAAACAAGTCACTGAAAGTAATGGAGACATACAGAAAACAAAAACCTGCAGGCTCTATCAAGTTGGGGTTATTGTCCAGATTTGGTGTAAACATTGTAGTATGAGAGTAGGTATGGGACTTAAAAAGATGCTGCCACATGGAATACACAGAAGCTGTTTCTATTCCCTTACTCTCCCCACACAAGTCACTCACATGCTTTTCCGTTTTCCTGTCAGTGGAGACTCACCCTCATCTTCCTGGTGAAGGTTGTAAATGACAAATGTCAGTCACCTAAGCATTCTAGTTGGCACTGGAATGCCAGGAGAGGATGAGGGAAAGCACTTTAAGGCAGAAGACGCTCCAGACTAAGTGTTTACAACATTTCTTGAAAGAGTTTATTGCCGAGGTGAAATCACAAGATCCTAAAGAGGCAAAGGCAGTAAGGGATGCGGCTGCATTCTCATGAACTGCTTGCAGAAGACTGCGGCCCTCCGTGGGTTCCTGGCCAGCAAGACAGGTCATTCCAGGATTACCCCAACCTTGTGGGGCCTGTGCTGGGGGCTTCCATGCACTGCGGGAAGCAGGCACAGCCTCTGCCCTTTCCATCCCGAAAAAGCAGGACACTGCTGTCACTGCTGGCACGTATGGACCTGACCTGACAGTTGGGACTCTGTGCCCACCTCATCAGAGCCCCAAACAGCATTTACTCTCAGTGGTGGTCAGAAGCACTCTGCACCCCTTCCCTCTCTCAACAATGAAGCATCAAGAATGGTCAAAGCCAACTAAGAATAAGCTTCTTGTTAGGGCAATGTGTTCAACAGTCAAGACAGAGATGTGGAAAATTCAATCAATAAGATAAGCAGTGCCTTCAGGTGTCTAGAGATCAATTCAAAGGCTTGCAGAGCAACAATGGCATCAAGGCTAAGTGATGAACTTGTAAGCTTGTCCACATCTAGGTCACCTTACCAAAAAGCAAATGGACATCATTTGTAAGCCCTGATTTAAGTGTTAGATGATCATGAAGCTTTGATAAACCCGGTAGCACAGAAGTCTTAAATGGTCAGATGCTAAGGAGAGGATCCAGCAGAATATCTGAGCAGATGCTGTCACATCTGTGGATGCTAGGACCTGGGAACAAGCAGTGGAGGTTAAAGAAATACAGTAATTACAGTCAGGAGTGGAATGCAACAGGTGGGTCAGGGGCTGAGAGAATTCTAAGTTGTAGACCTTAGAGACATTGTGCGTAGCTGTTGGTGCTGAACACTTTTTCCCAGTAGGCCTTGGTTTCGTCACATGTAGGATGGCTGGTCAGTGTGACATCTTGCCAAGCCGCTTTATAAGAGGAATAATTCACTTGAAATGGAAATGAAGGGGATAAGAGAGCCAATGTGCTTTAGGAGCAAGGCTGGTATATAAACTATCACAGGCGCTTTCTCAAATGCTCCACAGTTCCTGTCCCCTCAGCTCACACCTGTGATAAGGACATGTCACTGTGAAGGCTGCAGGGAGCGAGCATACAAAGCTCTTGCTACCCTAGGGAGGACCAGAACCACAAAGGACTCTAGGATAGGAAAGAAATCTTCACAAATGTCAAACTTAAGAGACCAACAAGATAGACTAAATGTTTTTCTAACTGGGGTCAAAGACTGCAGGTATAAGGGGGAAAGAGGAAAAACAGCTAGAATGACTACAGCCAGGCAAAATACAAAAGGTGAGGTGAGAAAGATGAAGCAACGGTGGGTCTTCCTCTGCCCATCATAGAAGAATCTCTTGAGACCGACTGCCAAAGCCTCTACACAAACATCAAGTTCTTTTCCAACTCTGGATGTACAAAGATACTAGTCTCACCGCACTCATAAGCAATAATACATCTGCCCATGTAGTTTCCTTTACTTCAAAGTACTACTGCTAATTGATACTGTGATTTCAGTATCAATTTTTCCTACACCTTTAGAGAAATCTGGCAAATGACCCTCTCCATAAACACTAAGCTAAGCAGTGGCTAAAAGACAGTCAGAAGAAAGGCTAGAGAGGAATGTGCTGCATAGGAATTCCCATACACTGGATATCCACTATTACTTCATGTAAATGGTCATTTATGATTTTACTTTGATAAAATGGCCAAAACCAGTTTGTGAACGGATGGTCATCACTTTGAATTTCTCTCCTATTCTTAAAACTTTGGTGTTGGTAGAAAATTAGTAACTTCCAATAAGACCATTACTACAATGTTTCCTGTTTAGATTGATGCTCAACAAAGGAAACTGTGATCTGGGCAAGTTTGGTAATAACCAATATATCTGCTCACATCCAAGGCTGAATGCTGATTTCTAGCACCTCTGTAATGTTTTCTGGTAAGGAAAGGTTGCAAAGACACTAGTAATTTACATTACACAGGGGACATGAGTGGGAGAGACCAGTGTGAACTTAGCCAGAGCTTAGGAATTCTGGGGAACAGTTGGGGAGGAGAGAGAAGAGGCACACACACTTGGGATGAAACAGTTTCACTGATGAAATCTGTCAAAATAACAGAAAACAGAAGTTTCATACAAATTCTAACCATCAAGTAGGCACACAAAAGGCCCTCAACTTTCAGAAAAACCACTGACAAGCCTATTGCATAGTAGTCAGGATGGCCTCGAAGCTGTGCCTACATGGCAAAAATCCTGATCGATGCAATAAATGCCATCAGTCACACCATGTATTTTGTCTTCAGTGCCCCAAAATGAGAGTTCTCTTTGTTCAACCCATCACTTTGGCATGTAGACAAAGCTGGATTAAGGCTGAGCAAAGGATGGATCTAGGTGTTCAGGAAATTGAGTTATCTGAAAATGATTTTAGATCTTTGGATGTTTTTTGAATGATATAATGCAAAGCTACTGTTTGTAAACTCCAGAGATCACAAAAAGCCTGTCTAAACAACACAGAGGAGTTTTTCTCTAATAGAAAAAAGTAATTAACTACAATTGATCATTGTCTATACAGACAATCTCTGTTTTCTGAATTTTCTGTTAATGATAGACCTTGTAATAATGGATGGGAGCATAAATGTCACCCATTCTGTGTCTTTGCTGAGAATTCTGAGTCTTTGGAAAACATAAAGACAACTTATTTGAACTGAAATACGAGAATATTTGTTTTTTAAAATCAGTCTATGGGTAGGAGCTCTCCCTAGAGTAGGAACATCAACCTCTCTTCCTTGGGGCTCACCTCTGCTCAAGAGGCAAGGCTTACCTGAAGATTCTGGACAGGTGACTAGAAGCCCCTCCCCCATTTCTCCCACCTTACTGTCTAGCCAGTAATCAACTTTACATCAAGCGTAGTTTTTCTTTTAATAATATAATGGTCCTAAAGTCTGATGTGGGTGCCACAGGCTTCCCAAACAACCCCAAAATGGATTTCTATTTGGGAATGATGGCAACAAGTCAAGTTTTAAGGTTGAGAATGTGTAAAGTATTATAGGAAAACATGCTTTGGATTCTCAGGTCACAGTAAAGAGAAATTCACAATTGGAGCTCTCAAAAGACCAGCTGCTGCAGTGGGAGATTCTGTCCCCTAATCCCCAGATCCATCCTGTGAACCTTTATTGAAGACTTCGTCCTGTGAAGCCTGGTGATCAATCCCTTCATAAAATGAGCCACCGTTGTGCAGGAAAGTCCCCACTGCCCGTCCCTGTCGGGCGTGGCCCACAGCATCGCTGAACACTTTGTTTATCTGCTCCTCTGAAGGCATCCACCAATCAGGGTTGGAGGTACAGTGCATCCTAATGAATTCTGTGGGAATATACACAACAGGGAGGAGAGAGAACACAGCTAGTTTTGGCAGAGAACGACAGAGCAGGCTGCATAACTTATACAGATGCTCTATAAGGAAAGTTTCATGGGAGAGCCAATGCAATGCTGTGATGACGTCACATGCCACACCCAGCTTATGCCACCTAAACCTCTTCAGCATTTAGCTGCTGCAAAGAAAGGTCAACTCTAATTAGGATAGGACATGTACATTGCCTGGTATATTAGCACATTCCAAAACCTACATTGTTACATGCTTGAAATTCAAGAAAGTTATCTCTAAAAGCATAGCAACTATCACCAATTTTTAAGTAGCTGCTAGTTTGAAGATGGAGTACAACAAAGTTCCAGGGTCTCAATGCATGAGGTAACTTTATCTCAGTTTAGAAAGGCTTTCCTTACTTACTCTTAGAATTCTTCATATGGGCTACAGGCTACACCACTCTCTCCTCTGCTGTACTATCTGCATATGAACTAGCAAAGTACTTTTTCAATGCCATGTCATCTAAGTATTTAATTTCACCAGAAGGTAGCTTGCCTGCCTGGAAGAACCGTTGCAGTTCAGCAGATGGCCCTCATTTCTTGCTTATATATATATTTTTACTTAAGGGCTAGATGGGACCCCATAGAAGTATGCTGGGGACTGTAGGCACTGGCGAGGTAGACATCTCATCATAGCAGCACTGGACCTCTGTGATGTATTTTAATCTGTTTCCCTAACTTGCTTTTAAAATGTAAATATGAATAAAGCTTCTGCAGAGGCATTCAGCTGGGACTCCTCGTATCAATTGGCTCCTTTCTTTTGTAAGCCTAAGCACAGCTTCCTTGGGTGGTACACAGGTAGAAGCTGGTAGAACCCTCAACCTCAACAGTGCCTTTGCTAGTAACTCCTACCACCTTCCATAATGCTGGAGTGAGCGAAACTGAGATAGATCTGCTAAGAAACACTGGAGAATTTCCCAGACCTGGAAGGTGCTGCTCTAGGGCACTAATGCCTATGTTCCTGATGTTTTGAGATCAGCACCAGCGGCTCCATCAAAATCCGAGGCTGACCAGGAGCATGTATGCCTCCCCTTCTCTGCTTTAAGAAAATCTCTGGGGTTGGCCAGGAATCTCAGCTGCACTCTTGGGCCCTAAGGGGAAGAGAGCATCCCAACTGCTAAAGTTGTATTGGTGACACTTTTGGAAAAATGGACTGACTTCCTCACTAGAAAAAATTTTGATTAAACCAGCAATGTCTTTGTAGTTGATGAAATTACTATTAAAATGCCTACACACCTGAGCTTTCTGAGAGACCTATTTCAGTGTGTGTATGCGCACATAAGCTGGTTCTGGAGCTTGAACTCAGAGCCTGGGTGCTGTCCTTTAACTTTTTGTTCAAGGCTCGTGCTCCAACACTAGAGCCATAGCTGTTTTGGTGGTAAATTGGAAATCACAGTTTCACAGATTTTCCTGCCTAGGCTAGCTCTGAATCTAGATTCTCAGATGTTGGCCTCCTAAGTAGCTAGAATTACAGGCATAAGCTATCATCACCAAGCTCTAAGAAATGTTTTTTAACACTCAAACTCATTGATCAAAAATTTAAAAAAGTATACTTCAGGCACTAAGGAAAACCAAATTCCATACAAATTTAATGAGTTAGACCAAGTATTCTTGAGAAAGAAAGCTAGTTAGGGAACCCAGGCTAGAATGGAAGCCAATTATTTTACATTTTCCTAAAAGAAAAACAAAACAAAACAAACAAACAAAAATCCCCCAAAACAAGTCTGTGTTCCAGTTGTGCTGGAAGAGGCCTTCTTTGGTAGAAAAGAAAATCTGAATTTAAAGCATGAAACATGAAGTGCTATGCAATGCTTATGTACCATAAGTGAGAACAACAAGACTAAAGCAAATGAAGCTTGATTAGAGCTTCTCAATACCAAGTAGATGGGGCACATGAAAAACCTATAAGATCTCAGTGGAAAGAAATAAAAATACAGTAAGGCTAATAAACACTTGTACGGGGAGCCACAGCCAATGCGGTGAAATGGGATCACGGATGGTGGACACTGAGAGGAAGGATGCAGTACCTCGGAGGCATGTGACTTTAACTGGATCCAGAGGGCGTCTTTCAGGACCTGTCTCTCCTGACTGCACTGACCTTTTCCTTTTCCCAAGGCCGCATGAGTACTTAAGCTCATCCGTTGTGAAAACAAATCTGATGAGATATCTCAGGAGTCGTCTCCCATCTTTCTTTGATGAATTTACAGCCTCATCCCACTGCTTACTCGTTATGTAGACAGGATAGTTGTTCAACAGCTGCTTGCTTCCCTGGAAAAGCAAAATATTTTCTCGTTACCTACTAAGCCAGTCAGCCAGAAGCCAAAGCGATCTCCATTTCAAAGGCAAACATGCTTTTTAACCAAGTGGCTGTGCTGACAATGAACCAAGTACTGAAGAGCACAAGTAATTGCTCACACTCAGAAACGGGCACTTTTCAAATTACATTTGCATTTTCTATAACAAGAGCCAATGAGGTATAATGAACACCTTTGAAAGAGGACCTATTTATAACTCGCATTTTAACAGGTAGGTTAAAATGTGTCAAGATCCAATGACAGGGAACACTATTTAAATATAACCTGTAACTTTCCTTTTCAATCTATTAAAATATGCAAAAATGACTTTGAAGAGTGTGATCAAACAGGTCCCTTCATCCTTTGGCTGGCAGTTAAGTTCTTTTAGAAATGATGCTGGTGGTCTATTTTAATAACATTACTTGTGTTTAATGTACCTAACATCTGATAGTCATTGCATCACAGTGGATACAACATTAAAGAGTGAATTTTTAGAAAAAGGAAAACTGAAAACAGGGAAAATATAATAATATAAAACATTTTCTCAAATTATAGCTTCTGCAAACTATACTATATCAACTCATTTTTTTTTTACTTTTCACCTTCATAATTTATGTCTGCTATAAAACTCCCAGGCTAAATAGCTGCAGAGGGACTAATTACAAGAATTTCTATAACATTTATAGGCCATGTTGAGTCAATCGCACCTACCTGACCATTACTTTAGTTCTGGCTGTCCATAAAATTCTACAGTCCAGGACAAATTAATTAACCCGTGATCTCAACTTTTAATATACTTCTTCCCCAGTAATTAAGGTGTACAAAATTTAAAAAAAGAAAAACTCATTCAACATTTTTACTACTGTAAATTTATTACAGGTTATAAATTTGGCCCTGTTTAGGTCTGACAGGGTTTTACTTTATAAAGTGTTCTGCTTATTGAAGCATTGAGAAGGGTAAGCAGAACAGAAGGCAACAAAGAAGCAAAGAGGTGGCACCAGACTTGCTTAGGAACCATCACTGAATTGCACCAAAAGTTCAGTTATGGTAGTAGTTTATGTACTGAAAGGCTGGGTTTAAAGTCAACATTGCTTTCATGTTCTCACAAATTAACTTGAGAAAATTTCTTGAACTTGCTGTACCACACTGTAAAATAGAAGACCTATGCCAAATGGGCTTAAGTATTTGGTACCAGGTGCTGGTGGCTCAGGCCTATAATCCTAGCTATTCTGGAAGCCGAGATCTGAGGATCACTGTTTAAAGTCAATCCTGACAGGAAAGTCCCTGAAACTTTTAACTCCAATTAACTACCAGAAAAACAGAAGTGGTGCTGTGGCTCAAAGTGGTAGAGCACTAGCCTTGAGCAAGAGTTTAAGGGCAGTGCCTAGGCACCCAGTTCAAGCCCCACAACTGGCAAAAATAATATGTGGGTATATACATACATACATACATACATACATACATACATACATACAAACGTAAATAAACAGGAATGGATGAATAAATGGAGTATTTGGGAGCACAGATGAACTGGTATCTCTGTGGATAATAGGAGACCCTGTGTCCAGAGATAATTGGACAGGAAGCACAAGATCACAGGATGATCTTCCAGTCCAGACTTTAGGAATAAGAGTGAGTCATGAGTGGGAATGGGCAGTGTCAAAAGAAAATGAGAGAGGGAGAAATGAAGAGGGAAGGCAGCCAGCTCAGGGAACCAGGGTGTGGGAGATAGACAACAGATGATTCCTAAGTGAGACAGCAGTGGCTTGTACAAAGATAAGGCTAGTGGGTATGATTGGGTAGAGGAAAGGGAGTTCCCTGAGAGGGAAGAACTATCAGGTTCTGAGCAGGTTGCTCTTGGCCCTCAGGGCACCAGGTGCAGTCTAGGGAAGGTAGGAAGGTAGAATCCAAGGCTGGTTGGCTTGGAACCACTAACTGTGCTTCTGTGGAAGAACTTTACTAATAGGTGCCACCCGTTTACTGAGTGTCTGAAAAGCAGACCGAGATGCGAGCTCGCCTCAAGCACTTTGCACACAGGCTCCTTTCTCTTTCCTTTCTTGCAGTACTCAGGTAATTACAAAGCTGACTCTGGGTTCACTCTTGGGCACTGACTATCTTCTTTCTCTTAACTTTAGCTCCATCCTGTCAAAATAGGGATAATGATGGCAGCTTGCTAATTGTAGTGAAGAGTCCACAAATCTCCCAACAAAGAGCTCTTGAGAATTGGTTTTATTCAATGCTCTGCTCCCAGGGCTTCAAACAGAGCCTGCCTTAAAGTAGTGCACGTGTCAACTGACCAGCCCAGTGCAATGGTGGCTACAACAGCAAACACAGAAGGGGTGGCTCCAGTTAAATACTCTTGATTTTTTTCATCACTGTGGAGCTGGGACATTTAAACACATGATGAGTATAAATGTGCAAAGTTAAACTTCTGAAGGCAACAGAGACAGGTACCATTAAGAAGGAACCCTGACCATCCTAAATTTAAACCCTTCTTTTAGTAATGGTCTCTTATAAACACACTTCTTAGCCTTAAGGAAAGGAGACTGTACAAGGTGCTTTTAAGATTATTTAGCACTATATAATTTTTAAACTCCCAGTATGTGAGCTCACTTAAAACGAGACTGTATATTTTTCCAAGGTCTTACACCTTAGAGATAGAGCTGGGGAACCTGTTCTTCTTGCCCCTAACCCTGTTTCCTTAAGATGGGAGGTACTTTCACAATCTAAGAGCTAATGACTCAAAACAGGGGTTATGTCAAATTCTTAGCAAAATCCACTTTCACAGGAGCTCAGCATTTATCCAAAGGCAGAAGCTCCACATAAAATATGCATTTCACAAAATACAGAAATAGCATTTAGAGGCAATTTTCACCAGAAAACAGAAAAGAAAGAGAACCAGCAATTTATAGCCCCAAATACAACTCAGAATGCCCTGTGGGTTATAAATGAGAGTATAAACCTGGTTTCAGCATAGTTAATAGAAATAATATGTAATAAATACTAAAAAGGAGAAAATGTTCATGTACATAAAATGATAATAATGTAGTTGCTGGGCACTGGTGGCTCATGCCCATAATCCTATCTAATTAGGAGGCTGAGATCTGATGATAGTAGTTCAAAGCCAGCCCAGCCAAGAAAGCTCTTGAGACTCTTATTTTCAGTTAACCAACAGAAAATCAGAACTGGAGCTGTGGCTCAAAATGGTACAACTAGTCTAGAGCAAAAGACCTCAGGGACAGTGCCAAGACCCCCAAGTTCAAGCACCAGGACTGACCAAAAAGAAAAAGAGAAAAAAAAGTACAGTAAAATGAGGATGAATATTGAAAGTGTAATGGTCTCTTCCTAGGGACATACAGATTATTTCCCCCATTTTTATACCCTCTTCAAATAGCCACAACCTTGACCTATTGTTGGGTCACCTTTGGGAAAAACAAAACAAAACAAAAAAAATCAGGAAGAAACAAAACCCCAAACCCAGAATGAATAAATCTCAGTCTTCAGATTCATATGCAAATGGAGGACACAGGTATAGATTTGCTAGTAAGTAATTAGGTAACTAGTCCTGAATTAAGACTTCGAGCAATGTGCCACACATACGAATGAAGTAGGAGGTGTGGTCTGAGAGGCTCCTAGAGAAGTGTGCTCTTCATCTTACGGGAACTACATACAGAACTTCTCTTCCCGGAGGCCTACCTCAGTTGGCTGGTCCGCAGGTTGTGGCAACAGGAGCTGGTTATGGTACTGCAGCACTGTCTTCAGATAATCTAGAACCGTCTGGCAGGGCACTGGGGAAGAGAATGCAACAATTACATCAAAAAAAGAGTTCTCTTCATCACAATATACTCTGAGATCTAAAAAGATGTTGATATGATCTTTTAAAAAACGTTAACTTTCCAAAGAAAATAGAATCTTTTTTTTCATTTAATATTTAGTTATTTCATTTTGTAAAATATAGAACAGATGCTATAGTTTTGGGATAAGTTTTAGGATTTAGCAGGGTTTGATAAGAACTTTCAAGTCCAATTTATTCCAAGAGAAATCTGGGTCAACAATGATAATAAGGAATGACTCACAGAAGAAACATGTTTCCTTTTCTTTGATTCTAGCTATAGCCTGAACAACTAGGGCATTTTTTGAAAGTGAAGTACTGAACTATCTCACAGATTTTTCTCTTTTAAGTTACTGGAGTTTGAATTTAGGGCCTTAGTAGACAAGATACTATACTACTGTGCCACTCCCAACTCTCTCCAGTTGTAAGAGATAGGCTCTTGCTTTTTGCCCAAGGCCAGGCCTGGTCTGTGCTTGTTCTGTTATGTTTTCTACTGTAGGTAAGTAACAAATGTGTGCCACCATGCCTAACTTCTTTCACTGAGATGGACTCTTACTAAACTTTTTAACTCAGGCTGGCCTGGAATCTCTTGATCCAACTTTCACATGCTAGAAAGACATGTAACAGGCCACTGAGCCCAGCTTGTTGGATAAAAGGGGCTCTTGCAAACTTTCGTTTTTGGCTAGGCTGACATTAAACTGAGCTTCCCAAGTCACTAGGATTGCAGATGTGAAATCACTGCATCTGACCCATAACATTCACACTGTTCATGTGCAGGCAGCTTGGCGCCTGGTGATGTTGAGAGCTGGTAGAATGTTTTAAGAGGAAGAGTCTAATGCCTGATGTCTGGGTGAAACAGATGATGGTCTTGAAAGGAACTGAGACAGTGGGATGCTGAGGAGCTCCTGAGAATGGGGTTGTCATGAAAGATCAAGTCCAGTCCTTCCCTGTGCTATCTCCCTCTGTTCCCATCAATGTGCCACCTGTTATGATGTAATACAGCAGGAGATGTGCTAGACGTAGTACCATGTTGTTTGGATTTTTTAGCACTCCAACCTGTAGACTAAATGATCTTTTCTCTATAATCGAACAGTCTCAGATAGTTCATTATAGTAATGTAAAATGGACTAATATACTTTTTTCCCCTGTTCCATTACTATGGCTTTAACTCAAGTGCCTGAGTGCTCTTTCTCAGACTTTTAGCTAAAGGACAGAGCTCTATCACTTGAGATACCACTTAACTGCTGGTTCTTTTGTGTGTGTGTTTAGGGGTTTTTTTTGGTTGGTCCTCGGGCTTACACTCTGGGCCTGGACACTGTCCTTGAGCTCTTTAGCTCTCACAGACTCACAGACTTTCATGTCTAGGCTGGCTTGAAACCATGACCATCAGAACTCGGCCCTGAGTAGCTAGGATTACAGGCATGAGCCACTGGCACCCCACTCCTTTCAGCCCTATAAAAACCAGTACTCCTGTTTTCCCCAACACTGAAAAATTTTCACAATGCTCCAAAATTGTGCATCAATGAGATAAGCAGACAATGCCATACTGTTCTCACTTATATAATGGGTTGCTGCCAATATATAGGTGCACTAAGTTATTCTGTAGTGCATGGGTACATCTGAAATATAAATGGATTTCATGTTTAGATTTGGATCACCTCTCGTTCATTCTCATTCATTATGTATATGTAAATATCCCCAACGCTGGAAAAAAAAATAAGGAATCTGAAACAGTTCTGATACAAAGATGAGATATTCAACCTGTACTGTAAATAAAAAAAACTTCTAGAGTGGGCACAACAACTGAACAGTTGTACAAAAAGTATCTCCATGACTGTTTTCTCCCCCTGACCTTGCCTCTACAATCCTCAGAGTTGATCATACAGTTCTGGAAGAGATGCCAGGCCAATTCTCCAATTCTCCATACCTAATATTTAATCAACACTACTAAGCTCTGACCACTGATTCAGGTGGTGGTAAAAGATAGAACTGTACATGTGTACTTATTGGTGACTGGAGCTCTATTTAAGCAGTAGGCTCTGTGCACTGATGCCTATGCCTGGGCACAAGGCTGAAGTCCAAGAAGGCTGATATCAAAGCTCACATTTAGCCAATATAACCACTCCCAGTAGCACTCTTAGTGACCTTATCCTTTACTGTCTTCCCAGAAGCTCTTCATCCCAGGCCTTTAAAAGGCAGAGGCCCTCTAGATCCTTCCTCCCCATCCTAGAATATTGGTATTACTCTTGGCCAGGGGCTCTTTGGATAACTGCCTAGGTTTACACAGGTAGGTTACAGGGTCCATTAAGTATTTTCTGTGAAAAAGCCAAAAATAAGTCAGTCAGTCAATCTGGAAAATGGAGGAATCAGAGCAATGTCCTACTGCCTACCCCGGAGAAACATCAACACCCCCAAAGGGAATTATGGAAATCTATTCTTCTGCCCCGTTGCTCTTTAAATCTACAGCTCTGTGACAACTATGGTGTGGAATTTCCATGTAAGGATGTTACTTTCCAAGATGGGGACTAACCAGCCAGTGCATTGTGTGTGGTTCTGGGCAATCCTCCAAATAGGGCACTGGGTCAGGATTTCCAGCTGTATAAACATCAATAACAGCGCACTGGTGCCTCACAGATATAGTTCTAGCTACTAAGGAGGCTGAGATCTGAGGATCACAGTTCAAATCCAACCCTGGCAGGAAAATCTGTGGGACTCTTATTAGAAATAACCACCAGAAAATTGGAAATGGAGCTGTGGCTCAAAGTGGTAAGCTTGAGCAAAGTACCTAGTACTGCATATTGCTAGATAACAATAATTTAAGAGTAAGAATCTAGTTTATTCTTCAGAGGTCACATTAATGCTGACTTCCTGCTTACTAACCAAGAAGTTATTATAGTATTAAGGTTCTTTTCCAAGGCAACTACTCCCATTCTAGTTTTGTTCACATTAAGAATGAATATGTTTTGAATTCCTGACTGCATTAGACTCTTTTTTTTTTTTCTTTTTTTGAGACAAGGTCTGGCTATATAGCCCAGGCTGGGTAGTGAGCTTTCAATCCTCCTCACCCTCTCAAGTGCTAGAGTTGTTAAGTGTTTACCTTTCCTCCCAGCTAGTATCAATTTCTGTATACTTTCCTAAAGCATTATTTAACATCGCTAAATAGTGATTTTTGAAAGACTTAAAAACTTTTCAAAATAGGTCCCAGACACATTTATTGGGAGGGTGACATTTCTTACTGTCCTCTTGACAATCTGTAATCGGTGTTAAGGATCCTATTCACATTGTTTCTGTAGCATACAATCTTCTAAAAGGAAATTCTAAGAAACTATCAGCCTTAAGTACTGCTTAGCTTATAAACAATTATATTTTTAATAATGACAACATCCTGTTTTCAATTCAATTAATGCGCACAGCTACAACAGTATGCCAGACAGTGGATCAGAATATGAGAATTTGGGCATGACTTAATCTCTGCCCTCACAGACCTCACATGACTTGTTGCTCTTCTTATCAGGGCATCAAGAGAAACACACAAAGCAAACACGCCCTTGATGACAACCTAACAAAAGTATGCACTGTTAAAGTCTTTAACTTTGCTTTGGAGCTGGGGGCAGAGTCTGTTACACAAGAGAGCATCTGTGCATTCAGCACACCCAGGAATTTCTCAACTGCTTTAGGAAGATTAGCGGGAGTAAAGAAGAATAAAGGCACAGAGTGTCTGGCTGCCGAGTCATAAACTGTCCCATGAACTGCAATGCTGAGTAACTGATGGGCAGTGAGGTTATTATTTCTAAAACTAAGGACCCTGGAACTAAGGGCCTCCAGGGTTACCCTGGTGTGTGTGGGGGGGTGGTGGAGGGTGATTCCCTAGAACTTGCTCCACAGGATATGTCAAGTCCTTATGGCTTTCTGCCACTTCAGACCTTGGGGCTGCTGAAGTGGAGCCACTGGGAATCTGGGAAAGGAGCAGTGAGACCGGTGTTCCCCCCCTCCCCCCATTGCACACAAGGGTCAGTGATAAGATGGGCCCCAGTGAAGGCAGAGGGAAAAAGAAGAGGGTCCAAGCCCACAGGTGCTTGAGAAGTAGAATCCAGAAATGGAAAATGGCTGAAACTGGGAGGAGACCAAATACTGTGGACTGAAGACCTCTAATAAACATGGTCTCTGTGATTCACAAGGTCAGAACAGCGCCTTCTACTCCAGGGAAAGCACTTAAAAGCCTTTGTATTGCTAGGTATAGGATGACTGTCCTTTTCTTTTTGATTTGGGTTAAGCCAGGGCCTTGCCAAGAAGCCCAGCCTGGCCTGGAACTCAGGATCCTGTTGAGATATAGGCCATACACTCAACAGCTCTTACTCCAAGTTGACATTTGCCAAGTACTCACTGGAAGACACAGGAGGTCTCACTACTCACTACTTACTGAATTATTAGTACTTTTAGAATTGTTAACTCTGCTTAATGAAAGGGGAAACTGAGACTCAGAATGGTTAAATGATTTGGAAGAAGCAACAGCTAACAAACACGTTTGCACTGCAGTTACTCTAAGGACCTTTTGTTCTTGTAAAATTCCTTTATCTAAAACCTGACATTGATTTATAAATGTTTAATCTTCTTACTTAGAAAATAACAGTGCACTAACAGGGTCATTATGGTATAACTCAAGGTTAGTTTTCTAGCCTGTAGACTATGTTTTAGCTGCTCTTACTACAAAAATAGCATAAAAGGGCCAGGAGTTTGACCTAGTGATCGAGTGCTTGCTTAGCATGCACAAAAACCCGGGTTCAATTCTTCAGTACCACATACACAGAAAAAGCTGTGGCTCAAGTGGTAGAGTTCTAGCCTTGAAAAAAACCAAGTGGGGGGGGGTGTGGAGAAATACCATGAAAGGGTAACTCAGGTGGATGTCAATTTTTTCACTATAGTTGCTTTTTTACTTCTATACCCTAATACATACACATCATATACGTTACATACACACAATAAAAAATTTGTTTAAAAAAAAATCAAGCCAGGGAAGTGGCGCTGGGGCTCAAGTGGTAGCCCACTAACCTTGAGCTGGAGAGCTCAAGGACAACGCCCAAACCCAGAGTTCAAGCCCCAAGACCGCCAAAAAAAAAAAAAAAAAAAAATCAAGCCAGGTAGCTAGGTACTGGGCACTGGTGGCTCATGCTTATAATCCTAGCTACTCAGGAAACTAAGATCTGAGGATTGCAGTTCAAAGCCAGCCTGGGCATTAAAGTCCATGAGACTCTTATCTCCAACAACTAACCATCAGAAAACTAGAAGTGGCACTGTGGCTCAAGTGGTAGAGCACTCACCTTAAGCTGAAGAGCTCAGGGACAATACCCAAGACTCACGACCAAAAAAAAAAAAAAAAATCAAGCCAGGTGCTGGTGGCTCTTATTTGTAATCCCACTTATTCAGGAGGCTGATATCTGAGGTCAGAGTACAAAACCAATCCAAGCAGTAAAGTCTATGGGACGCTTCACTCCAATTAACCACCAAAACGCTAGAAGTGGAGGAGTAACTCAAATAGCAGATTGCCAGTCACACATACACATACACAAGAATTGGTGACTCACACCTGTAATCCTAGCTATTCAGAAGGCAGAGACTTGGAGGACTGTGCCAAGGCAGGGAAAGTCCCTGAGACTATCGCCCTAATTAACCAGTAAAATGCTGGACTTGAAGGCATAGCTGAAGTAGCAGAGCAACAGCTTTGAGCAAAAAAGCCAAGGTTCTAGTACCTTGCTGGTACTAGCAAAAATAAATAAATCAACAAACAACTTTTCTCTCCTATATTTGGCACTTAAGTGAATTTTAAGACATTTACCACATTTCATGATTGCAGGCCCACAGGTTTTACTTTACTATCTATCTATAGACATTGTGTCTTAAGATAATTATAATGCATAATTATAATTTAACAGTGTTCTTTCTTCTCTTTTTAGTGGTGCACAAGGATTGATCTTTTATATCCAGTGGCATCCTAAATGAGATGAAGTGCAGGATCTCATATCCACCTTCCTTTGTGAGTGTGCTTACTTTTTACTGAGAAATTCTATTGTTTGTTTCCTTTCAATAAACTCATTCAGTACTTCCTATCCCTGAGCCAAATAGCATTTCCTTTTGTGACTTCTCCCTTTTAACCTAATTCCACTGCTTTTGAAAGAAGCTTAACCTTTTAACGTATCTACTGTGATGATCTAACACAAAAAACAAGTGTCAGTGTCTTTTTTTGCCAGTCCTGGGCCTTGATCTCAGGGCCTGAACACTGTCCTTGGGCTTTTCCTCAAGGCTAGTGCTCTACCACTTGAGCCACAGCACCACTTCTGGCTTTTCTATCTATGTATGTGGTACCGAGGAATCGAACCCCAGTCTTCTTGCATGCTACTAGGCAAGCATTCTACCACTAGGCCAAACCCTCAGCCCAGTGTCTTTTCCTGGGGAGAACAGTGAAATTGTGATGCTCAGTTGCCTGGTCGTCATTAAGACTGTCCTGGATATGTTGCACCTAATACGAAAGGTGGGGTCAGAAATAACATTCCTTCCCAGCCTGTTTTTGATAAGGAATAAGATCTTCCTCCCCCCTCACCCTGCCTTTTAAAGTTGCTCAAGTGAAATCATTTATTTTTGCAGACTGACAGGCTTGTTTCTTTTAATTCACCTCAAGAAAAGTTTCTACGTATGAAGGCTTCATTTTAGGAAAGAAAAGGATATGTGGTTCTCCAAATTCCTTCATAGTATACCCTTGAAAAGACAAAGAGGAGACCTAGGACCCCCTGGGCTCTGCCTGTAGCACTCACATTTATGTTCCTAGTGCTAGCATGCTAGCCACTGCATCTACCTTGAAAAAAAAAGAAAAGAATAATATGTTACTGGGCACTGGTGGCTCTTGCCAGAAACCCTAGGTACTTAGGATTGTGGTTTGAAGCTAGCCCAGGCAGGAAAGTCCACATGACTCTACACTCCAATAAGCATCCAAAAAAACTGTACGTGGTACCAGGAGTTTGGCCTAGTGGTAGAGTGCTTGCCTAGCATGCACAAAGGCCCGGGCTCAATTCCTCGGTACCACATACATAGAAAAAGCTGGAACTGGTGCTGAGGTTCAAGTGGTAGAGCTCTAGCCTTGAGACAGTGCTCAGGCCCTGACCTCAAGCCCAGAACTGGAAAAAAAAAAAAAAAAAGCTGTAAGTGGAGCTATGGCTGCAGTGGTGAAGTGGAAGTGCCCAAGCACTGAGTTCAAGCCTAGGACCAACGCCAAACAAAGATTATATACATGGTTTATATGCCTTTTTATCAGCCCCACATGGTCATCTTTGTGAACACTCCAGTCTTAATAAAGAGACCATTCATACTGGATTTCTCTGTCCGTATTTAACTTCACTTACTATTTCTTTAAGGCCCTACCCTCTACATGTAGTCATACTCTGAGCTACTCAAGATTTCATCATATGAACTTGTAGAGGGAGACACAATTCAGGCTATCACAGACCATCCACCATTCTTAATGATTATAAGCATATTTGTAACTTTTAGGACAGTGCCACATAGCTGGGCACTGGTGGCTCACACCTGTTTTCCTAGCTACTCAAGAGGCTGAGATCTGCAGATCCCACTTGAAGCCAGTTGGGGTAAGGAAATCTATGAAATTCCCATCTCCAATTAACCACCAAAAAGCCAGAAGTCGAGGTGTGGTTCAAGTGGAAAAGCAGCAACCATGAGTGAAAACATTAAGGGACAGTGTCCTTCACTCAGTGTTCTCACTGTTCAGATTATAACAGGTTGGGTGGCTTATCACTAAATTATTTGTCATGGGCAGGCTAAGGGAGGCTTTCCAAAGTGTTGGAAAAAATAAACTGGGTCCACCATATGTGCTTACAGATGAACAGTGAAGACCAATGAGAAGAGCTGCAATTGTCCTGCAAGTAATAGAGCAGCATACCTGGGATGCTCTCTAGCTTCCTTCTGAGCTCTTCATTTTCCTGTTGCAGTGAAATAACCTCCTGCTCCAGCTCTTGGCATCGAGGACAGTAGCCTTCCTCTTCCTCCTCCTCCTCCTCCTCTGGCAGTGTAGAAGAAGATGGGTGACCATGAGATTCGGATGTTGCTGGAGAAGTCCAACCACCTAGTGTATGCACAGGGGAGGTTGACAGCGGATCCACATCGGCCAAGTGGCTATACTCACTGACCGATGATGTGTTGGGGGTTGGGAAGCTCCCCGAGAGCAGGTAATTTTGGAGGGAGTCAGTGAAAACTCTCAAAAAGGCAGATGTTTGTTGTTTCCTTTGCATATATTGCATCTCTATGTCGACACTGTCTGAGGTCTGGCTGTGGACCCCTTTTCCAATGTGACATGGTTCTTGTCTGTCATTATAACTAGAACCTTCTTGCTTTATGCAAGAAATCATGGATTGAGAATGATTGGAGTCCAGAAGTTTTCCTCCACAATTTAAGAGACTAAGAACACGACTGCATTGCTGGGCAAAAGCATCCAAGATCATACGGCTCTCTGAAAAGAAATTAAAAGACATATCAGTGGCTGACAGCCAAAGGCAAAAAAGAAGCAAAATCCTCAATTTTGAGTTTAATGTTCAATCATATTTTTTAAATAGGCATTTCTATTCTGTCATAAACCAAGGCAACGAATCCACTATGAACAAGACACACAGATTCCTGAGAGGCCCTCCCTTATCAGCTCTTTCCTCTAAGAAAGAGCTGAGCTTTGACTCTGTTGTCCCATGGAGAGAGTTCCCTCTGTGGCACTGCAGGTCTAATTGCACACCTTTGGCTTCATTAATATCTTTACTCTAATGAATTGAGCTAGCCACTGATACTCGATTCCTCATTGATAGGAGGACTTACAGCAATCATTACTTCTATTTCTGGAGTGCCCTCGTGCCCTTGCTATTAATCAGCTGATACAATCCCTGTCGAGAGAACACAGCTCCACATGCAAACTGGAGAAAAGAGATAAGTCTTTTTGTAGAGCTCACTAGAAATCTCAAGTAAAACAAAGAGTGAGTCTACAGGCAAAGGAAAAGCACAAAACTGTGATATCTAACATCTGTGTTCACTATGATGCTTTTTAACTTGGATTTGTCAAGGTTAATACTTATGTTGGCCTAGATCAGCATCATTTGAAAATCACTAGTGCCTCTTCTCAGAGACTTCCATCAGTCTGTCAGATCTCCTAGCTCACATTCATGAATTCTAAAGCATACTACTAAGCAGTGAAAAGCAGGAAGCAAACAGAAAACCAAGGAAAAAAAGTAAGAAAAAAGCCCTCCCAATTTGTGAAAAATTTTTACTGCTGTCAGCCTAAGGTTCTTGAAAAACAGCTTCCGTGTATGACAAGGCAGCTTCTCTTCGTCCTTGCTACCCTCTACAATGGGCCATTCTAAATGGAGTGACACTTGGTAGGACTTAAATAGTGGTAAGAGTATGTCTCTTAGTTCCTTTTCTGCTTACCCAGATAAATAGCAACAAATAAAATACTGGAGACTGCAGATGTCAATAATCCTATGATAGAAATACTGCTAGTCTAAAGGGGTGGTGCCTCATGCCTATAATCCTAACTACTCAGTTGGCTGAAATCTGAGGATTGTGTTCAAAGCCAGCCGGGGAACTAAAGAACATGAGACTCTTATTTCCAATAAACCTCTAGAAAATGGGCTATGGCTCCAGGCGTAGGGCGGTAGCCTTGAGATGAAGAGCTCAGGGACAGTGCCCAGGCCAAGTTCAAGCTCCATAACCTACAGGAAAAAATAAAATAAAATAGTGCTAGCCACTGGATGTCCCTGAAAATGCTAACTTGTTGCCTTTTTTTTTTTTTTTGCCAGTCCTGGGTCTTGAACTCAAGGCCTGGGCACTGTCTTTGGACACTTTTTCCCAAGACTAGAGTGCTGCCATTTGAGACACAGCACCACCTCTGGCATTTTCTATGTATGTGGTACTGAAGAATCGAACCCAGGGCTTTGTGCATGTTAAGTGGGCACTCTACCATAAGGTTATGCTCTCACCCCACCAAAAAAAAAAAACAAAAAAACAAAACAAAACAAGATGAGATGTTTGAGGGCTTCCATGGGGCTGGAAGGATTGTAAGAAACCTTCTATAAAATATAAGACAGGGGGCCAATTCATACCACACTTAAAGAGGCCTCTATGTTAAATAGGCACTGTAGTGTGCACCTATAGGTATATATGTATACTTGGGAAACTGAGGCATGAGGGGGGAGAAGGGAGGAAGGGAGACAGAGAAAGGAAGGGAAGAAACAGTAAAGAAAATAAAACAAATCTTAACTTGTGTGGGGTGGGATGGCAGGCCCGCCCTTGGGATGGTACTTCCTTACTCTTAGACACAGTGTGGCTACTACTCTACTCATCCTTTTACCTAGGTGGAGGAAGCCCAGGCCTTACCCTCCTCTCCCAGCCTATCATATTCCTATGGCAAAATCCTTGAGATCTAAGAATTCCCTCCATAAACAATGAGAAGTGAATTCTGGTCTCTTTCCTGAGCCATCCAGTCAGACAGACCACGGTGCCAGGGCTCAAAGTATAGACTGGGGTATTTCTATGTGTGTATTTGAGGTCCCAACTCAGGATGGAAGGTGAGGCAGAAGAGAAGACCATGGGGTTTGAGTGAAAACCTCCAAGGGCAAGCCTGGTATTATGAAAGTGTTATCTGTTCATTCAAGTGAATTAATAAAACATATTTTACTTAACAGTTTATTAGCTTCATTCAAGCTTTTTAATTATGTCACACATGTTTTGTGGGCCCACTTTATACTTTTGTCCTGAATTTCATAAATACGTTGGATGCCATTTCTTTACAATGACCTAACTATTATTTAAATAAGAAAGTAAAAGATTGAACCTCATAAGGGAGGGGGTAGGCTTAAGATGTTCCACTCTCATTATTTTACTTCCCAGTTTTTGTTCTTTTATTAGTAAAATCAAAGGATGGTATTGATTGGGAATGTTCAATTCTAGCACAACAGCAGTTTTCATTCATTTTAATCCTATAATCCCATTCTAGACCTGAAGTTGTATTTACTGTTTGCATTTTAATCAGCCTTGTCCCAATTGATTTCGGTCTATTCACCTTTAACATAACCTTGACAAAAGGGACAAACATAAAGAAAGGCTGAAACAGAATTGCCTAGCAAGAGGCTGCTCAAATGTATCTGTCCAATGTACTGCAAAACACTGAGCAGTTTTAATCATATTGATGAATCTCATTATGGCATAGATTTTTAAGGGAAAAAAAACTGGCTTAGGGACAAGTGTGATTTGTTTTCTTAATTGAAGGATAAACTCATAACATGCTGAGGAAAAAATCATTATGTAATATACTATGTTATGAAGATAATCTATTAAAGTGCATTCTGTATCAGAAAAAGGTTACAATCAAAATAGTTCTTGTCTGCAGTTTTGGGAAGTCTGCCTACACATTCATTCTCTGAATAGATATAGGAAAAACTTATGAACCCTTCAAATTGAATTTCCCCCTCTCATTACCTTAACATATCTTAACAGTATTTTTATGCTGATAAGACTTTGAAAAATATAAGTACTATATTTGTTAGGAAAAACAGCAACTCTTTCCTCTTAATATACACGGCAACTAGTGATACTTAGGCTTTCTAGAGGAATGTAATTAGACCTGTAAGTGCCATGTGATGCCCACTGCTATTAACAAGTAAAATTTATAGTTTTCATACCAACACAATGGAATGGCTGTTGATTATGATTTTTTTGGAGGGGGTCCGTTGTGGCTGAACTCAGGGCCTAGGTGCCGTCCTTGAGCTTTTTTGTGCTCAAGGCTGGTGCTCTACCACCTTGCACCACTGTGCCATTTCTGGTTTTTGAGTCTTATGGACTTTTCTGTCCCGCCTGGCTTCAAACAGTGATCCTCAGATCTCAGCCTCCTTAGTATCAAGGATTATGGATATGAGCCAGCAGCACGTGGCTTATGATTCTTAACTGAGCAAAGTATCAACATGTATTTTGATTTTTTTCAACTTTTTGTCCTACTTATAAAGTCTTGTTATACTCAAAGATGGCAGAGAAGCAGAGACAGCAGTATACAAAGGGGCTTTAAAACTGCCTGCTGTATATCTCCAACTTCCCTGAAAGGAAATACCGAAAAACAGTAATAAATCACAACCACAAACCACTTTAAAAATGACCAGTTCTCATTCATTTTGCTTCATTGTGCATGCAGCCTGTTGGGAGATAATATCACATTGCAAATGGTGGTTGGTCGGATTCAAAAAAGTCATGCCTTTATTTTTAATTAAAATTTTCATTTCGTGAAATTCTTCTGCATTTAATTGGTTTAATCCATCCAAAATCTCATAGTGACTAGGAGAAGGAAGGAGAAGGAGACATCACACAGCCTCCCTACTTTCATGTCCTTTTTTGTAAGGAAAGCCTGCATGGAATGTGCCATCACAGAAGATCCCGAGAGAACCCTGTTTCTATGAGGGAGATCACAGTCGTCAAGATTACTGGTAACCTTTTGATTTTAGTCCACTGAAGGGTGAAATACATTAATATTAAAAATGCAGAAGAAATTCTTAGTGGCCTACTCTCATGTATTCCATATATCTTTCATAAAAGCTTTCAAGTAGTTCAAAATAGATGATTTCCTTAAAATACTAAATTCACTTCTTTGTAAGAGAGGACTTCTTGGAATAGAAAATAAAAGTTAAGAAAATGAAAGCATCGCCCTTCATGAACAATGTCTTCTTTTTTTTTTTAAAGAAAAATGCCATCCAATTTTTTTTCATAATGACAACATCAACATAGCAAAACAGCATGCAATTTTTCTAAATAAATAAATCAATGATGTGTCAAAAATTAACAGATGAGTTAATATACTCGGTGCTATCAAAACCAGATGGTGCTTCCTAATATTCATCCTGCTCAGTCAATCCCTGAATATTTTCTGGACCATCGGTATATAAAATAGGATGCTGCTATTTGTGATGGCAAACAAAAGCAATCATGCCTGCCAAGCACATACTATAACAGGCAGCATTTCAGCTCTGCTAGACAGAAAGTAATTAGAATGCTTTTAATGTCCAAAAGAATGATGCTGATAGGCTGCCACAGATGTGTAGATTTATGAATATTTATATGGTGGTTTATAGCTGACACTTTTATCAGTTGAAGAAGATAAAATATCTGCCTGACTCAAAAGCTTGACAGTCAGGTTAATAAAATCTCATTAAAGAGAATGACCTATGCAATTATATAGGATTTATTGTAATTCATTTTTGATTGTACTCTGCTTAAAGATGCAATTTCCCATTTCCTGATGCCAAATTTAGGCTGCATATCAAGATCTACGTGGGTTTTAACTCTAAGCCTCCCACAGAGGAAAAATATGCTTTTAAAACCACGGTATATTACCTCTTTTAAGGAAAATTACACTCTTCATAAGATTTTATAAGATTGTTGAAAAAAATCTATTTTTAATCATGTTTCTCTTCTCAATGGCTTATGGCACTTAATGGCAAATAAGATTCACTTCAACTCTTTCATCTTTTCACTACATTTACCTTGGACAGTCAAGTTTTGCCTCTCCTTCTATCGAAACTCATGTGATCATATTGAAGTTGTACAATTTTCAGCTTATGAGGTGATGTGAGATACTGCAGTGAGACATCACACTGTGGTGAGGGTTCAACAGGCAAAGCTCTAGCAGGCCCCACCCCATGTATTTAAATAGCCCTAGTGTGTACATGAGCTCATTGGTTCAAAGTGAAACTATTAGCTCCTCAAAGAGCCAATCAGCTCTCTATGTGGCTGTCCCTCTGATGATGGCCACTCACATGCCTGGGTCTGCTGCGAAGGCTTTGCCCATTGATGGGTAAAATGACCACCACAATTCATGATTTATAGTTCTATGGCTTTTTTCCCTTTTGCCTCTGTATTTTACTCAGTTTATGGAAGTAATCTACATTCCATTTTCCACCTTTCCAACAAGTAGTAGGCAGTCAGCAGTCTCTGTTAACTACCTTCCCTAAGCCATCTCTAAGAATGAACTGAGGACAGGAGGCATAGGCTAGAGGGCTTGCCTTGCAAATACAAGGTTGAGTTCAACCCCAGGACTGCCTAAATAATGAACATTTTAAAACCAGCCTTGAAAGCAATACAGGGAAGTTTGAAGGGCATCCAAATAAGCTCCTTCACACCTTTATAGAGAGCAATGTTGATATCTACCATAAGACAATGACAAAACAAACAAAATAAGAAGGGGTTGGGACCACAAAACAAAAATTCTTCCAAATGAGGGGAAAGCAGCAGAAAAACTTTCAGAGCCAGAGGAACCACTGGAAAGATGGCAACTGACTGCAGCACAAAGAAGCCTACAGAATAGGGACGTGCCCAGGAAAAGCAAGATATAGATAAAAACAGAAATAAGAGGAGGCAGATTCACAATATATAAAGGGGAAGTAAAGATTGGAAGATAGCAAAGCCTGAAAGGATGAGTACAAGAAGACAAAAAGCTGAAACCAAGTTCTTTTGTAAAAGGTGTGTGTGGGGGGGGGGGGAATCCCCCAATGGACATGGTGGAACTAAGGTTAAACAGCGAACAAATAAAATAGAAACTAGACCCAAACTGCAGAAAAACAACAATAAAAAAAGGAAATGCCAGAGCTGGGAAATAAACATCCATGAATACGATCCCAATGAACCTCAAAGAAAAAAAAAGAGGGAAATGCAAGCAGGCAAGCAGCTAACAATGAATATAAACACACAATGGAATATTGGGTCAACTGCAACTGGCCGGGGAGAGGGGGGGAAGAAGCCACCCCACAAACAAAAAGGAAGCCTAAGCAAGAATCCCACTCAAACCCTTCAAGCATCTCCAAATGTGCGAGGGAGGTGACAGAACAAGTCTTTTCTGATAACCTGTAATTAGATTACCTGACTCAAAACCAATCCCTCACATGTCAAAATATTGACAAACAGTTGAACATTTAGCTCATCCATAACTCATTTAGAGACAAAGCGTTCCTACTTTCACCAGGGAGAAGGAGGAAAAAAAAAAATACTCCCGTGTATACGAATACACAGCATTCAGAAAACTTCCAAGTGCTGTAAAAGGCCTGAGAAGGAACTTTAGTTCACACTAGCTAAGGGAGCTGGCCTGTGGGTGCTCAGGGCGCAGGGCTGGCCCTCGGTGCAGGCCTCAAGCCCACCAGCACGGTCCCTCCCCGCAGTCCCGCAGGCCGTCGGGGGGCGGGGCGGTCTGCTTGCTGATTGTGGATCCTAGAGAAGCGTTTTGGGACCCTGGGGCGCGTGCCCCCCCCCCAACATTTCTACCAGGCGAGGGCGGAGAAGCTTGGGAGAGGCCGGAAAGTGCGGCCAAGAAACCCGCGTCCCAGTGCGGTGGCGATGGGGGCGCGGGGCGAGGGCAGGACACACGCGTGCGGAGGGCAGAGGCTAGATTCCCGGCCGGCCCGGCGCGCGGACCCCGAGCTCAGCGCCCGAGTCCACGAGCGCCCGCGGGCAGCGCCGGGTACCGGGGGTCAGGGTGGACGCGGAAAGGGGGCAGAGAGACGGAACGCGCAGAAAAGGAGCCCACGGGGGAGCTGGAGTGAACGCGTCTAAGAGATGGAGGGAGGGAGGGAGAGACACAGACGGATGGACGGACACGAGCTGGAGAGAAGGAAAAACAAACGTGGGCAGGGGGAGGGAAGGGGGTAAAGCGTGGGGGAAAGTGGAGTGGCCGCGGATAAAGCGCAACGCAGGGTCCCCCTTCCGTCGCGGCCGTCACCGGGGGGCATCCGCCCCGCTCTCCCCTGCCCTCCCCGCCGGGAGAGCCCAGCCGCCGCCGCACCACGAACCGAGCCACCACCTGTTAGGCGCGCGCGCCGTCGGAAGCCGCCAGGGAATCTTCCAGAAGTTGCGGGGCGCGGGGAACGCGCGAGGCCTCCGGGACGGCTCTTCCCCACCCCACCGTCCCCCGGCCCGGACGCCCGCGAGGGTGTCGTGCCCGCCCCCCCCACACCTCGCCCGCATCCCTCCCGCACCCCGTCGCGGCGGGCGGGGAAAGTTGCGCCCCGGAGTTGGTACCTGCGCTGAGTTCCAGACTGGCGCCGTCGCTAGCCGCGAGGCTGCCGGCCGCGGCCACCGGTGGGCCGGGGCCGTACCTGACGACGGCGGCGAAGGAGGACGACGACGAGGCGGCGGGGCCCGGGGGCGGCGGCGGCGGCGCCGGAGTCCTCAGGTGGCCCTGGGACGCGGCGGGCGCGCAGGACGGCGACGACGACGAGGCGGCGGCGGCGGCGGCCCGGCCGGGCGCGGGCGGGTAGGAAGTCTGCGTCGGGAACGGCGGCGGCGGCGGCAGCGGCGGCGGCGGCGGCAGCGGCGGCGGCTCGCTGCTGCTGATGGAGACGGCGGCGTGGGGAGCGAAGGGCGGCGGGGGCGGCGGCCGCGCCGGCGGCAGCTCCACCAGGGTGGGTCGGTCGTAGCGCTTGGCCAGCGCCGGGCGCTTGCTGGGGAACGTCTTGAGGACGCTGTAGGGGCTGCGCTGCTTGTAGATTTTGGGAACGCTGGGCCCCTCCTCCGCCGGCTGCATCTCCTCCTCCATTCCGCGCCTCCGGGCCGGATCCCCGTCGCGCGTCTCCTCCTCCTCCGTCTCCTCCTCCGCCTCCTCCTCCCAGCCTGGCACTGGGCTCCGAGGGCGCCTCGGCCGCCCGCCCGCCGGCTCCGCTCCCGAGCGCGCGAGTGGGAGGGTGTGTGTCTGCGCCGTGGCCGCCGCCGCCGCCGCCGCCTGTCGCCGAGCCTGGCATCTCCGAGCCCCCGCGCGGGGGGCTGCCGCCCGAGCGCTGATTGACAGGCGGCCGCGCCAATGCCTGCAGGGAGAACGGAGGTAAAGAGCAAGTGTTTAGGGTAATATCTGCTAATGATGATGGGGGCGGGGGCGGGGCCTGGCGCCGCGGCGGGCCGGGCGGGCCGGGCGGGCCCGGGCGCCCCGAGCCGAGGCCGACCGGGGGCGGTGGGGGGGGCGGGTGTGGGGAGAGGGAAGACTGGAGAAATACGGGGGGGGGGATCTGGGGGGCGGGAGGGGAGGTAAGGAGAAGAGACCTGGAGGGCGTCCTGGTAACAGGTGAAAAGAGCCGGGGTCCCGGGTCCCGGTAAGGGCGAGTCTTGGGAGACCCGGAGGTGGACTGGAGGTGTTTGCGGCCGCCGACGGGGTCCGAGCTACGGAAATGGGCGGGAGGCACCCCCCGGCGTGACCTCTCACTCCGGGAGTTGCGCGCTGGGGGTGGGTCCTGGTCCTTAGGGCGGGGTCGCCGGAGTGCCCGGGTGGAAGGTTCGGGGAGTTCTTCCAAAAGGAAAGGCGTCCCCCCCCCCTGCCACCCCCGACGTTCGGCAGAGAACGCCGGAGAACTCCACCCACGTCGAGGGAGCCTGGCGGAGGGCGCCGCCCGGGGGTCCCGCGCCCGCGGGCTCCTTCCGGGCCTCGGCCCCGGGCACACTCGGGGCGCTGCATTTACATATTCATCCATTCATTCATTCTCCAGACCAGCCCCGAGGGCCTGCCTCGGCTTCTACCCATTTTACGGACCTGAAGACCGAGGCCCGGGACCTTAAAGGGAGTGACCCCAGGTCAGGCCCTGAGAGGGGTGTGTGTGTGATTGACCTACACGTATTACCTGCAGATCTCTTATTATTGTTATTATTTTAGAGGGGGAGGTGTAGGGAGGCGTTTTGAGATTTCAGCCCCAACTGGCTTCCAGCTAGCGATTCTCTTGCCTTAGCCTTTCTAGTGCTGGGATTATAAACATACGCTATCAAGCCTGACCCAAGTCCTCACTGTTTACAGTAACTAGACTATACAATTGAAGGAAATGTTAAAAACAATAACAGTAACTGACCCCTGGCATTGGGATAGTGAGTCCTTACCACAACATTGTTAATATACATATTATGTGTATTCTTGGAGTACCAAGAGTAGGCCAAGGTGGCCTAAAAACTCTTAACTGCCTGAATTACCCATAGTCACTGAAGCTGGTGACAGCCTCAAGTCACCGTCTCTGGAGAGCACACGATTTTAATGGTTGTAAGAATAAGAGCTCTGTGGTTTTTGAGGAGCTCCCCCACCCTGCTCCTATGTGATACAGGTATCTTCAAATACAGAGAGAGGTTCTGGCTTCTCCCAGTCCCTCTAAAGCAGAGTCTGTTCCTCCCTATCTTAAATCAGTCTTCTGTTGGACCAACACCAATAGTGGCATTTCGTCTCCAGCCCCTTGTTCTTACACAGATCACAGTCATGGGTGCCGCTTCACATCAAGCACTCATTTCTCTGCTCTGAAGTTTCCTTCACTGAGCTTTCCTTCTAGTTTTGGGAAGAGTGACCCATTTTCTTCTGGGGTCTGAGGCATTGGCCTCATATTTGGCCGGCAGTCTCCCTTCCTTTGACTCTGTTCTTTGCTGGTTACGCTTCCGTGTTCTTCCATCCCAGACTGTCTCCCTCTCTGCTGCAGGCTCCTCGCAGGGGGCTGTGCCCCCCTTCCTTTATTAAAGATGAAATAAATAATGCCATAAATAAAAAGTATTTGGGAGTCCAGGAACTGTCAGGGCTGATTAGGGCATAGAGGACATTTTCTTTCTCATTATGCAAAAGCATTTCATGGGGAAATAAAAGAGGTTTCATTGTAACTCATGCATGTCATATTTCAAGGAATTCAAGATATTAATCATATTTAACATTATTTGCAACGTTTCTCCCTGGCTTCTGAAAACAGCTAAATGAGGACACGTGGAGCAGCAGGAGGAAGGAAGAGAAGCAGGAGAGGGACAGTTAAGAAATAATGAAATGCTGGTGAAAGACACAGAGAGGGAATGAGATGCCAGGGAGAGGTTTCTTAGGCCCATAAGTGAGAAATGGGGGAGCTACTCTAGAGATGTGAGACAGCTGAAACTGAATGATATACTGGAGGAAATAAATGATAACAAGTCTTCCCACACTTCCTTTTCTATAGAGCAGCTCTGAATCTTGAGCCCAAAGAGCTCCCTCCTACTAGACTTCCAGATTATTTACCAATATGTCTTGGCTTTTGTAAAGAAATTAGGATGAGACATGGCGTGTTCAGGGGTGAAATCTTTGCTTTTCTACTGAATGTATGATTTCCTGCATTTGGAGACTTTCTCTTCTACTTAGGTATTTTTAAAATTTATTTCTTCCTCACTAAACACTATACAATACGAGATTGAGACTAACACTTCTGTTACTAAAGGGACCTGCTATTCTTATGTCGAAAAGTGGTCATTTTTTATCTAGTTGACCACTGAACTTAGTAGTTCCTATGGTTTGAATATTCCCAAAGATATATGTTGGAAATTTAATCCACAAATGCATTGATATTAGAAGATGAGGTTAAAGAGAGACCTTTTAAGTCCATCAGAGACTTATGAGTGAATTAATGCCTAACCACAAAAGAGCTTGTAGGACCAGGCATAGTGATACACACCTGTAATGTCAGCTACATGGGAGGCAGAGGTAGAAGGATTATGTATTAGAAGCTGGCTGGGGCAAAAGCATAAGAATGTGTAAAAAGCTCAAGGGGACAAAGTACATGCCTAACAAGCTCAAAATCCTGAGTTCAAAACCCAAGTACTTCCCCCATGCCCCCAAAACTCAATAAACAAAAGATAAACATGAGGCTGTAAATTTAATCTCTGACATGTGATACCTTCCACCATGTTAGGACTCATAAGAGGGCCCTGAACAGATGTGATCCCCTCAGTCTTAGACCCCTCATCCTATAGTACTGTATGTAATAAATCTCTGATCTTTATAAATTTCCCCATCTGTGTTAATTCTGTGATGGCAGCACAAAACAAATACAGAAATAGGTAAGAATTTGGAGGAACTAGAAGAATTTGAGTGAGCAGGCTAGAAAAAAGTCGTAAGATTGTTGTGATTGCAGTGTTAAACCAATTCTAGTGAATGGCCCAGAAGGAAAATACTATAGGGAAAATATGGAATGTCTTACAGATTGCTTAAGTTGTTTTGTTCAAAATGCTGGTATAATTGGAAGTATTGGTACATAGCTGTAATCCCAGAACATAAGAGCTGAGGCAGGAAGATCAAGAGTTCAAGGTCAGCCTGGACCATAAAGATTAATATGGATAACAGGTAGCCATATGTTTTTGAAGGCATTGGCAGAATAACCCTGGAGGCATTTCAGATATCTTTGAGGCAAACTAGGCCTTTGATGAGAAGTTCTCCTAAGAGGTGTTTACAGAATCTCAGCATTTGCTGCTCGGGACCGCCTTGGGACTCTCACTTCCACTTTCCGATGCAGTGCTCCTGGGCCACCACAGGCATGACTGAAGTGGGCCTAGGTGTGGCTCCTGCCTTAGCTCCAGCCTGAACGGCACAAGTGGTAAGCCATGGAGGTGTTCTCCACGGGTTGACTCTATAGACGGGTAGAGTGTGAGGCCACGATGGTATCCAGCTAGATTTCAAAGACGTGCTTGGGCTCCTAGGGAACCAGAAAGAGACTAATTGGAGGAGCAAAACCACCACAGGCAGCCCCAACTAAGGCAGTGCCTACTGCAGCGATGACATTGAGACCATCTTAGAGCCTCAGATAGCTTGGGAGAGCTGCTGTGTGAGCTGAGCCTAGCACAATCTTAGGAGCTGGCCCACTTGACACTTGCGGGGCCCAATCTCTCTCTTAGAACTAAGATGTGGCACACATGTTCAGAGAGTACTCTGTAGTTTTAGGCTTTAATGATGGATCACCCCTGTACTCCTAGCTATTCAGGAGCCAGAGATTGACAGGATCGAGCTTCATAGGCAATGTGTTAGTGAGATTCCCAATCTCAGTCAGTCAGCTGGTGGTGTACCCCTGCGATCCTACCTAAGAGTGAGGCATGAGTGGGAAGATTGCGGTGTGAGGTCATGAGACCCCATCTGAAAAGTTACTGAGGCTGGAGGAATGACTCAAGTGGTAGAATGCTTGTCTAGCAAGCCCAAGGCCCTGGGTTCACAACCCAGCATCACAAAACAAGAAAAAGAAAAGTGGTATTTAATGTTCACTTAGTAGAATTTTGAACTTGTCCCATGCTGGTCTTACCATTGTATTTTGGAAGTAGACTATTTGCATTTAAAGGAATCACCTGGGGATGAATGGTGCCTTCAGTCTCACCCAGTTGTGATTTAAAATGAGACTCTGAACTTAGGACCCATATGCTGATGCACATTAAGTTTGGGGCTATTAGAAAGAAGGACATGCATTTGAATGTGCTCCCCAAACACAAAGGCTGGGAACTTAGTCCCCAATGTGACAGTGTTGGAAGTGAGGCCTAATGGGCCACAGTTACATCATGAGGGTTCCACTGCATGAGGGAATTAAAGCAGAGTATAAGAGGGCTTGAGGCCTCGCAGTCAATCTGTTGCTTTTTCTCACCTACACCTTGTTTCCTGCCATGAAAGCAGAATACAATGAAAGCCTGGACCCCTCAGTCTTGAATTTTCCAGCCTCAACAGCTGGAAGCCAAATAGCTTTCATTTGTCCCATCCCAGCCATTCTATTATAGCAATGCAACAATGAAATAAGAATGGGATTTAGCTTAAAGTACACCCCCTAAGCCAGAATGGGTTCTCAAAGGAAGAAATATTAGAAATTTGAAAGTCATTACCTTCTGGTCCATAGCAAAAATAAAAAGTAACTGGGTGTGGTGACACATGCCTATAAGTCTAGCTACACCAGAGGCAGAAGTGGGCAAATAATGAGATTACATTAAAAAAATAAATAACTGGGCACTGGTAGCCCATGGGTATAATCCTAGCTATTTAGGAGGCTGAAATCTGGGAAACATAGTTCAAAGCCAGGCTGGACAGCAAAACCTATAAAACTCTTTCCTCCAATTAACTACCAGAAAACTGGAAGTGGCCCAGTGGCTCAAAGTGGTAAAGTGCCATCCTTCAGCAGAAAAGGTCAGGGACAGTGCTCAGGCCCTGAGATCAAGTCCCACAACTGAAACAAACAAAACACAAGGCTAGAGATGGATGTAACTCAGTGATTGTACACCTGCACGCACATGACTCTTGGTATTCAATTCCCCATCACACAGCCGGGTTTGATCCCCAGTACTTCAAAAGGAGAAGGAGAGAAGAAAAAGAAAGAGAGAACAAAGAAGAGGGAGAAGGACTTACCATGACTTAATAACCTACGGATCTTTAGAAAATAAAATGCATAATAATCTTCAGAATAAAATGTATATTAATTCCAAGGGTGAAATTATATGCAATTTTAAAATTGTAACTTACCTTTCTTCAATGCCTGGAATTGCATGAAGTGAATATTCTACACAAATATATGAAGCTGAATTTCTCTGAAGAAGCCGTATCTATATTTAAAATTCTGCAGACTGCTTAGTCTTAACTAACTAGAACATTGTGATTGTGGAAAGATGGAATGTTGCAGGTTTAGGGCCAAAATAATCTTGGACTATCTTGATCTCCTCCACCGTCATTTACTTCCTGCTTCTGTATCTGACCCAATGCTCTTGTGACTACTGGGTATAATTCTTATAAGGGATTACTAAGCTTAGCTGACCTTTAGCCACCAAGCAAGTTTTAACATCTGCCTTGCTGTAGCCTCCTACCTAATACCCACAGTGGTGTATGTGGTCAGTGTATTGCTTGATGGTCTTTGTTCTGTGGCCATAACAGTTTTTATAACTTCTTCCACAATAGGGCGTGTCCTTCATGATAACTAGAGTCCAGGTCCTGGGCCATGGTCATTAATACTTAACTCAGAACCAACTATTATTCCCTTGAAAGCAAAGTTGTTGTTTTTACAACTCTTCATTACAAATGTAATATACTAAAGTGTTTATAATCACTAGCAGCACTCAGTAAACATCTTGCTATAAACTGTAGTCTAAATTATCAGATGGTGACTTTGCTGGTATCTTTTCGTGGGGAGTCTCACAGGGGCTGATAGGATGGTAATTACATTCATGCTTTAAATCTTTTCAGATATTTACTCTTATCTTGAAAAAGAAAAGATAGTGAACTTTTAAAAGCTAAGGGAGCTATTTATGGACAGGGTGATTTTTTGATTGGCAGCATGTCAATTCCTTGAGCCACTCAGAATATAGCTTTTAAATAATAACTGAGGCATGAGAAATGCTTTTTATTGCACCAATTTCAATGATATTTAATGAGCTTCTGATTGACTGTTTGATCTCCCAATGTTTTGTGCTACTTTTAATTCATTTTGTATAATAGAAAAAAAAGTAATTGGAATAAAATTTTGTGACAAGATAATGACCTTCCACTTTGAAATTAAATGTCTGATTAGCTTCAACATTTTAATGCTGAGATGATATTGCAGCAGGCACAGGAGTGCATACTATCATTCAGTGGAAAATGACTAAGGAGTACTCCTTTACTTTTTCTATTGCATACCAAAATGGGTGTGGTGGGCATAGATTCAAAGGATTAGAAAGGAATATAGTTAGTGGTTTTTATCATTGTGACTGAGCCTGTGTCCACAGGTCTTCAACATCCCTATCAAGAGATCATATGAACCATGCTTAAATACCTCCAGAGATGGAAATCTCATTGCTCCCAGAAATACCACTTTATTCAACAAACATTTATTACATGGTCTACTCTGTACTAGGCACATTAGTGCATAGCGCTGCTGGATAATACAGTGAACCAGAATCTGAGGCCCTTGGAGGAAAGAAGAGTAGATAATGAAACACTGGTAGCTAGCATAAAAGTATTATTTCAGGTAGCCATATGTTGAAAAAAGTAGAGTGAGGTGTTACTTTTGATAGATGACCGAGAAGAACTCTCAGAGGTGGATTAGTAGAGCTGAGTTCGTGTGAGAGAAACTCGTGCATGAGAAGAGCAATCCAGACCAGCACTGTAAGGTGAGGAGCACGCTTAGTGTTCTAGGAGAGCTGAAAACAGAGTAAGGGGTCAGATGTGCCAGATGTGCCCAGGCCATGCAAGGCCTTGTACACCAGGAAAATGTTTGTAATTCATCCTAAGTGCTCTAGGAAGTCTTAAAGAGGGTTCAACTGACAAGTGATAGGACCAGATTTATGTTCTTAAAAGGCAATTTCAGGAAAGGTAAAATCATGACTCTCAGACATAAAAATGAACATGTGTTAAAGATTTTATTAAGCTTGCTCAACTGCCTTCATAGTGTTTAAAGGAGATCACAAATTGATAAGGAATAAAGGAATGTTAGATTGGGTATGTACATAGATATTTCCAAGGAAAGTGGGGGGGGGTAGACAAAGGGAAAAGGATAAAGGGATCCCCTACCAGACAGAACAATTTGCATGTCTATCAGTTATATTGACTTTAAAAATTTCAAGAGAAGCTCAAAGATCATGAAAGAGTAATAGCAGATACTGTGAGGATGTTCCAGATACTAAGTCCATAATTATCCATGGAAGCACAGCACTTTTCCTAGAAACTCTTCATTTTGGAACAATTAGATTTACAGGAGGTCATAGAGTTAGTGCAGACAGGTCCCAGGTACACTGGGTCAGTTCTTCTGGTAGGAAATCTTGGTTACCTGTTGTTTTAGAATTCTGCTATATTTGCAGTGGTAGAATTCTTCCTCTTCCTCCTCCTCCTCGTCTTTGTCTTCTTTCTTCTTCCTTTTCCTCTCCCTCTTCTTTTGGTGATGAATTATGATCTCAGGACCTTATGCTTGCTAACCAAGCACTGTAATACTTAAGCCATGCCTTCAGCCCTTTCTACTTACTTTTTCAAATAGGGTTTTTCTTCTTTGTCTGGGATAGCCTACATAGTGATCATTCTTTTTACACGTTCTGGGCAGCAGCTAAGATGACAGGCCTATGCCACCATGTCAACTTCATTTTGGTTAAGATAGGGTTGGGTGGATTTTTTGCCCAGGCTGGCCTTGAACCTCTATCCCTCTGATCTCAACCTCCCAAAAAGAGGATTACAAGCATAAGCCACTATGCCCAGCTCTTGCTTTTTTTTTTATAATACTGAGTAATATTCTGTGTTGTGGATGTACCATAGGTTTTTAACCAATTCCTTTCTCTAGGATGCTTTTTTTCCTTTTGAGGACTATCACAAATATAGCTGCTTTAAATAATGTATACATTTTGTGAGGATGTAAGTTCATTTTTTTCAGAAAATAAATATATAAGAATGGATGATGGGGGTCCGGGAGTTTGGCCTAGTGGTAGAGTGCTTGCCTAGCATGCATGAAGGCCCGGGTTCAATTCCTCGGTCCCACATACATAGAAAAAAGCCAGAAGTGGTGCTGAGGCTCAAGAGCTAGAGCTCTAGCCTTGAGAAAGTCCAAGGACAGTGATCAGGCCCTGAGCTCCAGCCTAGCACTGGCAAAAAAAAAAAAAAAAAAAGAATGGATGATGGGGTCATTTAACAATATTTTCAATGCTTCCTTCTGTTTGTGGATAATGAACTTCAAAGTATAGGATTGGCAGAGGGAGACATTATTTTCAAAACACCTGCTGAGTGAGCCTTTAAAACTGTAACCATGCTGCTACTCTCCCCCATCCAATGCAGAGTCACAGTTGCCAGCATCAGGTCTTCAGGATCTGCAGGGACCCTTTCCTCTCAGATGACCCCTCTTCTCTTTCTCCCTCCAGCATTATTCTTCTCCTTGAACAAGTCAGAAATATTTTACCTGACCTGGGCACGATGGTTCATGCCTCAGGAGGCTGAGATCTGAGGGTCATAGTTCAAAGCCAGCCTGCACAGGAAAGACCGTGAGATTCTTATCTGCAATTAGCCATCAAAAAAGCAGGTGAAGGGCTGTGGCTTAAAGTGGTAGAGGGCTAGACTTGAGTGAAGAAGCTCAGGGAGAGCACCTAGGCCCTGAGTTCAAGTCCCATGACAGACCAAAAAATAAACATTTTACCTGGAATGTTCTTTCTCTAGATGTGTGTTCAGGTGCCTTTCCATTTACCAGCCTTTGCACTGGTCTGCCTTTCTCAGTAAGATCTTCATTGAGCTTCTACCCCTTTTATTTGCAATTATAACCCAGTCCACCCCCTTTTCCACACACTATCTCTATTTCTGTTTAGCACTATCTCTAACTGCCTTTCTATGTGTTATACTAGTTTGTCCTTTGCTTTTTTTCTCTTAACTATATTATCTCCTTAAGAGCAAGGAGCTGTGTAGATTTTGACCTGTGCTGGGTCCAATGCACTTAGAACAGGTGACACACTATTTCTTACATGGATGGGTGACCCTTGGGGGCTCTGGCTGTAGTCCAGAGGAGTGCTAAGATTGCTTGGGATTTTGTATGATGGAAGTAAAAATATGCAGAATAATTAGAAGGGGGTGGGGGAGGGAAAGGGGAACAAAAACATAAGAAAGGATATCAGTGTTTGAGAAGTAATATACCCACTACCTGATGAATGTAGCTGTAACCCCTCTATACATTACCCTGACAATAAAATACAATAAAAATATGCAGAATATACTTAGAAGGCATCCTGTTCCATTTTATATAATTCTCACCAGTGGAAAGCTCATAGTTGAGCTGAAATTTATTTCTTTGGTTTTTCCAACAGTTGGCCTTTGGGGCTACTCAGAGGTCACTCACTTCTTTCCTTGGAATGAAGCTTGTACACTTCTTCTCTTCATATAAAGGTCTTCAGGACCTTCATGGAATAGATACTGCTTTTCTAAAAAATAGAAAAGAACAATCATCGTTGTTCCAAACTCTTTTTTTTTCTAATAGAAAGCTGAAGTCATTAGGACTCATCATAGTAAGTGATTGGAACCCAATTCGAGTAGATTTAAGGGTAAAGTGTGTCTCATAGAACAATGAAAGCTAAAGATTATCTTCTAAACTGAACAGGTGTGGATGGGATGTTATCAGTAAGTTACTCTCCATTCCTGCCACCTGATTTCTTTCTATTGACTCATTCTTTTGCAGTCTGTTTGTTCCTTGTTGTGGTGCCCATTTGGCGACTAGCAGTTGTCAGATATACAAAGAGAATTTCCTTCCTTATTGGCCCCAGCAGAAAGGCTAGACTTGGCCATCACTGCCCAATTGGGTCTTGAAAATGGATTCATTTGTTTATGGGAACTCTAGGATTACACTGTTGGGGTCATTTCCTTTTATGTATTTTATGTGAAGAGAACTGTAGAACCAACAATTGAATAAATTTCCCCACAGACATCCAGCAAATTATTGAAGAGTTTAACCAAAGTAGCAAAAGTACCTTGACAAGTTTAGTAAAATTAAATCTTTTATTCTCTTATTCATTAACTCCATCCAATTCCTAAAAGAACATTAATCTGAAAGAGCTGAAAGCACCATGGATAATGAGTGTGAACTTGAGATATCTAGTAGAATAAAGTTGGATATAAACACCAGAAGGGAAAAAGAAATAAAGCTGTCAATTCGTGGTTCATAGCTTTAGCCTAGCATTTAGGAGGCTGAGATCAGAGGACTGTGGTTTGAAGTCAGTTAGGATGGAAGAGTCCATGAGATTCCCATTGATTAGCAAAAACCCCACACCAGTGGCTCAAATAGCAGAGTACCAGTAGTGAGAAAGCAAGCCAAAGAAGGGCTTGAGGTTCTAACTTGAATCCTTGCTGTCAGCACAAATATAAACAATAGGATTCTTCTCATCTATCAGAAAGAATGATATTGTACCATTCATAAGGAAATGAAAAGACTTGGAAAAATTATATTAAGTGAAGTGAGCCAGATCCAGAGAAACACGAACTGTATGTTTTCCCTCATTTGTGGGAACTAGAATGTGCTTATAAATGTAGAAGTAGGGGCCGGGAATTTGGCCTAGTAGTAGAGTGCTTGCCTAGCATGCATGAAGACCCAGGTTCTATTCCTTGGCACCACATACATAGGAAAAAAAAAAACTGGACATGGTGCTGTGGCTCAACTGGTAGAGCTCTCACCTTCAGAAAGCCCAAGGCCAGTGCTCAGGCCCTGAAGTCAAGGCCCAGGACTGGCAAAAACAAAAACAGAAAAAAACCCATAGAAATAAAGGTACTGGGTGGTATCCAAGCTCTTATGAATGCATGAACTGAGGTATAATAAATAGACCCTATGGAGAGCATAAATAATATAATTCTTTAGAAAAACTAAGTCAAAGCCAAATAAAATAAGTACTAGTAAATGGGTACTTGCAAGCAGGAAGGCAAGGGGAGAAGGGTAGAAAAATGAACAGGAGAAATTCATTGTATATACCACAAAACTGAGAAGGGGTGAGTGGAAGTGGGGGAGAAGATATTGAAGGGGTAACACAGATCAAGGTGCATTATATACACAAATTGCTTTGTTGAATGGCAAAATCCCCCAGTATATAACCTAACAATTAAGAAAAGCAAGGGAAGGGTATGGTAGGAAGAATGGATGAGAATGTTAAAAGTTGTGACATTGATCAAAAGGCATGGTATTCATAAGCTGCTCTGTTGAAGGGCATCTCCTTTGTACAACTACTTAAAGACAACAAAAATATTAAAAATAAACAAAAATACATGTTAAGCTCCAGTTTTACTAGTTGTGGAACAACTGCAGTGCATACTGATGGAACAACTAGTGCTGCTGCTGGAATGCAAAATACTCTAGCCACTCAAAACCAGCTAATTTCTTGAAACAGTAAATGTGAACGACCCATATGTCCCATCATTTGACCTTGAGCATTTACCTCAGAGAAATAAAAATACAGGTTCCTATCAACTTTGTTGTAGTAGCCCCAACCAGTAAACACCCCCCATCCATTTTAGTTACGTCCTTTTACTTCAGGGAGACAGAGCCTTGCTGTTCAGCCTACGCTGGAGTGTAATTCATCAGCCTCAGAGGAGTTAGGATGACAGGAACACCTTTCCCGGATTGATGAAATTTGGGTTTCTGTTTCGTATATATTTTTGCTTTTCCTTATCATGGCCAGGTGTCAGTGGCCCAGGCCCTTAAGCCTAATTACTCAGGAAGCTGAGCTCTCAAGATTGTGATTCAGAGCTGGTATGAGCAGAAAAGTCTTGTCTTCAGTGAAAAGTGGAGGAATAACTCAAGTGGTAGAGTACCAGCACTGGGTGAAAAAAGCCAACGGCCCTGAATTCAAGTCCCAGTAGCAGAAAAAGATATATATTACATTATGCAAATAATGAACTCCATTAACCATACTTCCTTATCACTTTCCCTTATACTTTTTCCCTTCCTTAAAACAACTTCAGCTGATTTCATTGTTTAGTTTTCATACACACATCTAAATACTTCCACCATGCTCACACTTATTCTCTCTCCATTTACCCTACAAGTAACATCACATATAACCAGGACAATCTATGAGCCGAGATAAATGCCACTAATAAGGCAAGCTGTAGCAGAATCTCTCCAGGTACAGACTTACTTTGTGTGGGGTGTGTGAGTTCAAGCCCTGCCATCAGCACACAGGAAGCCTGCATCAGTGGAGCTACTGTCTATCACTACTTGATCCCGCCTACCATCTACTGCAATTTCCTATCTCTAACACACTTTGAACCCAGTCCTGAGCCTGGCTGTCTCACACAGATGAAGGGAGAGGGGATTGGTGTGACCATAATGGAAGAACCCCATCTACAGAGTTCCAGTTGTGACAGGAAGGGCCGTGGGACAGGAGAAATCCAAAGTTACTAATTTAGTGTGTTTGGTGTGATCACTTCTGTTCAGCAAGCCTGATTAAGCCTGTTTTGTCGTTGAGAAGTCCAGATGATAAATGTCATGAATTGCATGATCAATAATGGGCTTTAGCTTACTATTTCTAGATGTTCAAATGACTGTGTCTTCCCCTCACTATGGCATCAAATGTGAATGATTACAAACTCTTAGACTTTTTTTTTCCCTCTAAGGGTCTTTATCAATTTTCTGAGACTGTCATAACAAAGTATCTCAAACTGAGTAATGTAAGTGAAAATGTATTTTTTGGAGGGGTTGCTTTTTAGGACTAGGAGGAAGTATGTTGTATACCTCTTCCTTTGCTTCTTCTATTGAGTTTTCTGGCAATCTCTGGTGTTCCTGGATGTGTAGAATATCACCCATCTCTGCCTTTACTTTCACAAGGCATTCTCCTTGTATGCCTGCCTCTCCATATTTCTGATAAAACACCCAGCTTGTGATACTTTCTTACTGTAGCTCTAGTAAACTAATACATAAACCATATACTATCCAGGTTAGATGATCATCTCTATTACCTAGAAAAAATTATGTATAAAAGATAAAAGTGTTCCCCCTCCCCCATTTTTATAACAAAGTCAGATTTGTAAAACATAATATAGAAAGATAGAAGGTTTAGTGGCATACACAGATATACATATTTAGGTACAAACAATGGGTTCTTAGGAGACCACAGAATACAGAGGTAAGGACTGACTGCTAAGAACAGATATCTCTGTTTATTTAGACCACCCAGGAAACACTCAATGACAGTAACCTTAGCTAATATCTCCATGTTCTTTCCAACTCCACCACAAAACAAACAAAAAGCAAGGACAGAGAACAAGTTATTCTAGTTGTGTTGCTTATAAAAATCACTGAAGCCATGTGTACATAAAAAAAAGAAAATTTTAGTTAGGCTATTAACCTTGAAAGGAAGAATTTTGAAAAATACTTCTCTCAGGGTCCTTCTGTGGACCAATTAAAATAAAATCCTTTGGATGAGAACTTGGCAATGGCATTTTGGCACTATCTGCAGGTAAATTTACTATAGTGCTATCTTGGGAACCACTCTTTGAAGTAATGGCAATGTCACTGGAGGGACACATCCAAGTATCAAGGTAGCCCAGATGTCTCTACCTTGGATACCCAAGGTACCCACTTGGGAAGACCAAAACACACTGGGTTGGCCAAACATTTTGCCATTTCTGTGTAAATGGTATATTTTCCAGTCTTCCCCCTGAACAAAGATACTACAGTTTCAGAGCAATTGTCTTTTCCTCAAATCCGGAATAAGTACAAAGTAAAAAGGACAAATGATTTTAATGCAAAAAGGACTGAGGCTAGTAACCTGTTTATTGGGTATACAAGAAACTTAGTGTTTTCCAAGGGAGGGAAATACATTTGACTCAGGCAACTACCTTCTGTGAGAGGTCAAACCAGCAATTGCAATTTAAACTCTTAATCCTTTATTTGAATTTTTTTAGTTACAAGGAAAAAATTCCAACTCAAACCAGATCAAGCACAAAGCAATATGTGTTGACAACTCTGGAGGATGTTAAGATATCTCATGGGAAGGAAGAGCTTGCAGGAAATTTTCTATAGGATTAGAAGTAGGCTCATGGATTCCAGAATTTTCTCTTTCTATTTCTCATCTCCATTTGCTGGCAAGATTGCCTGTAAAACTCAGTATCTATTATTTGTAAGCTGTTGAAGAAAGCCAGGAGAGATGGTGAGGTAGTTTCAACTAGGCAGGAGTAGCAGCAGAGCCAATAGTGTATCATTTAAGTTTAAATCCACAATAGAAGATCAGCTGTCAGTAATTGTGTTTACATTTTATGGTGCCTAGTATTGACAAAATGTTATTTTCCTATATTAAACAGATGAATCCATAAAAAAAAAGATCAACTGACAGTTTGGTACTGTCACAAGAACAGGCCTGAGGACCAATGAAATAGAACTGAAGACCCAGAAATTAGCCTGCACACCTACGGCCTCTAATCTTTCAACAGGAAGCAAAAAATAGGACAGAAGGAAGACAACATCTTCAACAAATGGTGTTGGCAGAATTGTTTAAACACCTGTGGAAAACTAAAGCTAGATCCTGATATGTCACCCTGCACCCTAATTAAATTCCAAAAAGACCTTGAAGTAAAGGCAAATAAGTACCCAGAAAACTTTACAGGAAAGAATAGGAGACACATTAAGGTTTCTTGGCACAGGTTAAAACTTTAATAAAGGCTTAGAAACAACAATGAAATTTTGTATGAATGGGATTACATTAAACTGCAGTGCAGAGCTTCGGTATGGCAAAAGACATAGCTAGCAAGTTAAACAGCCCACAGAGTCAGAGAAGATCTTCACTATCTATACAACGACAAGGGCCTCATATCTAAAATATACTTACAGCTCAAAAACTCGAATATCCCCAAAACAAATCTTCAAAGAAACAACCATCCCATTAAGAGGTGGGTAAAGACTTACAGAGAGACTTTTCTGAAGAGGAAATAAGAATGGTCAATAGACACATGAAGAAATACTCCACATCTCTGGTCCTAAAAAGAAATGCAAATCAAAACAAGTTTGAGATTTCACCTCACCCCAGTTAGAATGGCCATTATCAAGAAATCTAATAACAACAGATGCTGGTGGGTATGTGGCCAGAAGGGAACAGTACTACACTATTGGTGGGAGTGTAAACTTGTTCAACTCCTCTGGAAAACAGTATGGCATTTCCTCAAAGGACTAAATGTAGAGCTTCCCTATGACCCAGCAATTTCACGTTTCCACTTCTGTGCATTTACCCAAGTGTCCATAAATAAGGACATACTAAACCTACTAGCACAACCCAACCATGTTCCTGCAGCATTATTTCCCATAGCTAAGATATGGATCCAGTTGATGACTGGATCAAGAAAATGTGGTATTTATGCACAATGGGATTCTATGCTTCCATCAGACATTTCCCCATTTGTAAGGAAATGGAAAGACTTGGAAAAATATTACATGAAGTAAACCAGACTCAAAGGAACACAGGCTCCATGGTTTCCCTCATTTGTAATAATTAGTATGTCTAGGATTCTCCTAGCAGAGGATCACAATTATCTTAAAAGTGATGCACATATGGCCATATAGGATGAGGCTAAATGAAATGAACTCCAGGGTATGGAAACAAGAGGTTTATCTTTGTGATTGTTCTTAATGTACTATCTGAAGTTATTTATTTTCTCTGCCCCCCCCCGTGTTTATCTTGTTACTGTGTCTGACTTTAGTACCTGATATATTGTATATATGTTTATTTGAAAGAGAATGGGAAAACCAAGGTGATTGGGAAGGAGTGGGGGGAGGGAAAGTGGGAGAAAAACCTGGGAAGGGGTATCAATGTTCAAGAAGTAATGTACCCACTACCTGATGAATGTAACTCTAACCCCTCTATATATCACCCTGAAATAAAGTAAAGTATTTTTTTTTTAAAGATCAGCGGTCACATGCCAGCCTTGAATTACTGTTTTTACTGCCTGGACCACAGGGCACTGTAAGAATTTCACTTGGAAAGGGCATGATTCCCTAATCAAGGGATGCTGGATACACAAAAACAACTGCTCTCTCCCGTGTCTTTGAGAGTTAGTAAATAGCTAGCTCCTCTTTCAACCTTTAATAAAAGACATTTCTGTGGAACAAAAAAAATTCCCCAAATCAAGTGAAAAATAAAACTATAAAACCTTCACTAAAAAATGAAAGGACAATTGGGGCCGGGAGTTTGGCCTAGTGGTAGAGTACTTGCCTAGCATGCATGAAGACCCGGGTTCGATTCCTCGGTACCACATACATAGAAAAAAAAAAGCCAGAAATGGTGCTGAGGCTCAAGTGGTAGAGCTCTAACCTTGAGAAAGTCCAAGGTCAGTACTCAGGCTCTGAGCTTAAGCCCAGACTGGCAAAAAAAAAATGAAAGGACAAAAGCAGTTAGTCATAAATATCTGAAGTCAGATGATTTTAAGCTTTGCTGTTTTTGTTCTAGTTGATGAAATCTAGGAAGATTCATTAGGACTTGTTTGTCCACTGATATACCTGCAGAGGCTAGAGGCTGCCCTCATGACTTGGTAAACCAGGTCATGTATTTTCTGTAATATTCATGACAATGCTTAGGTTCCTTGCCTTTAATGAAAGAATCTACTTTTACCTTCCCCCAACCCCTCCACATACTCCTTGAGACTTCTCATGGAAGGTCATCCATTAGAAGATAAGGAATTACCTTGCCTTGGATTGCTCATGCCTTGAACCTGTGGGAACATGTATTTTCAGCCTTTTGAAAGGTTCACCTATCTGTTGTAGACATTCCAAATTTCCAAGAACACAGATTTTATTTCAAATATAGATTTATCATTCTATTGACGAGAGCGATCTCTATTTTTTGATTTAAAAGTTATAAGCTGCTCAGTGTCCCATCTGTCTTATTTGCCAGAAGAGGATAACATGAATGTTGTTTTGAATAAAATGACAGGCGCCCCAGGGTGGTAGGCTGTGTTACCTATTATTACATGTATGTCTCTGTGTCCAAAGGGAACGATTCAAAGAAGTTAGGAGTAGGGATTCCAGGACCAGTTGTCTGGGCTTTTTCTTTTCTTTTTCTTTTTCAGTATTCATGTTTGAACTCAGGGCCTAATACCTGTTTACTCTCTACCATTTAAACTACACTATTAGTCCTTGCCTGGACTTTTCTTTGGCTCTTATCACTTACCAGGTATGTGTCCTCGTGTTGGGGAATTGTCTTGTCATCCGTAGGTGACAATAAGGGCGTTACTTTGAAGCATTGTTTGAAGGTTAAAGGAATGTGTGCAGTGCTTGCCTGGCACACAGAAAACTTACAGGAAGGATTGGCTTTTAGTTTTCTCTACATTTTTTGACTCAAATTAATTCATGTTTAGATCTTTCCTAGGGCATTTGAAGGTCGAGTTGCACTGCTGGCATCTTTACAAGCCACATATACTGAATTCCTGGATCCAGATTCTCCTCCCATTCTTCTTTGTGAGATCAAGGTGAGTTGTGTGACCCTAGACATAGATTATGTCTCCCTCCGGGTCCTGTTTTCCTCAAATATGGAACTAGCATGGTCCCTCTGAACTCATGCTTCTACCACATGAGCAAGTTCCTTCCCTCCCACCTGAGGCTTGGCACTGTAGGTGGCACTGGGCAAGTGGGTGAGGCCACTCAGGGTGTACTCTGTGTCCCAGCTCCTCACTATGTTTCTGTAAATGTATGACATCTTATACTGCACTGTTATTTGTTCTTAAGTCTCTTATTTTGTCCCTGTTTCACTCCCAAGTTTTTGCTATTCTGAATTTTAGAAAATAGTTCAGTTGCCAAAATTGGTTGAATGAGCTACTTTTAAAATTTGTCAAGTGATATAAAGTACTGCTCTGCAGATTGATTCTAGCAGTTCCTTCATAGAACCATCCTGTGAGGCAGTGTTTGACAAAAGAGGAGGATTTTATAAAATTCACATCAAGAGGGCTCATTTTACTGCCCACTTTCAGGAAAATCCATATGTCATATAAATCTTCCTAAACCAGAGAAGCAAGATAAATCAAGACATGGATCATCCCCCAAATAATCTTACTTGGAGGTATCCAAAAGATCAACATTTAAAATTTATTATTATTACTTTTAGGGGTACTGGTTTAGTCCTGACTGGATGGCCTCAGGTTTTAACCTTAGCTATTTAATTTAAAATTGGTTCAGTAGCTCATGTTTATGGATAAATGAACAAAACAGTAAAGATCAAAAGCAAAAAATAAAATTACTATGGAATTCAATACTTCAGAAGCCAGAGCTGGGTAAATGTTAGTGAAGTGTGGCGTTCAGAATGAAAGGCCCCCACTTATGATAATATGCCTAACAAGGAAATGAGATTGACACAGCAATTCTCTGTGTTTGTTGTCCCCTGAGGTTAGAGATTATGCAGTGCATGTTTCTGTTTTTAGCTTCTTTGGTAATTCCTATGGTGAGAGACTACACTCTGCATATTTGTCACAGTTGCACTTCTGTCAGGTGCCAGGGTCTTTGAGGTTACACAGGAAGTACTATTCTCCTGTGAGCCTTGAACCTCCCCTCCCCCTTTCCCCCATGCCCTTAGATGCTGAAAGCCTCATTCCCAGGACTGAGGCTGATTTTTTTTCTTAATTGATGTTCAGTTGCCAGGAAAATACTCAGGGGAATCATGATTCTATCTCAGCAAGAATTGTTGCTATGTGAATGATGTCTAAGTGGGAGACTCAGTGACAAGAGGTTTACATTCCTTTTTTTGATGCCTCATTGTAATCCTGAGGCCTTTTACTACTAACTAAAGGTACATTAATAACAGAGAGATCAGCGTGGAGTAGAATGAAAAATAAACTAGTTAAGCTTCTCCTAAGACAAATAAGTTTGCATCTGTTGACTAGTAATGTTCATTGAGCTTAACCTTGGATACAGAGTTATCCAGAAAAATAGAATACATACATACATACATACATACATACATACATACATACATACATACATAGGCAGGTAGATAAGAAGGTAGATAGATGTAAATTTATAACATGGAATAAGCTTGAACAACATGGAAACTAAGAAACCTCATTATCTGTCATTTGTAAACTCTCAGAGAAACCAAGGAAAGATGGTGAAGTGGTCTCATCTAGAGATGAATAGCATCAGAGCCAATAGTATTTAAGTTTCTATCTAAGTGTGAAAATCTAAGAACAAGAAATGCTGCAGGTATAAGTTCTAGTTTAAGTTCTGGAAAGATTGATGTCCCTGTTAAGCAGGATAGATCAAGGAAAGTGAGATCGGGAAAACAGGAGCCAGAAATTCAGAGATAAACATTGTATTATTGCATTTCTTGATTAAAAGCACACATATATTCTTTTTGCTTTTGAGTTTGCTTTAATCTTCTCACTTCCTCCTTGACCTGCAAAATAGAGTAAAATACAAAACAAAACAAGATAAACAGTTCTCTTCCTCTGACCTTGCACATTGCCCAAATGATTACTTTGCTCTGAGATCTGAGCAGAAATATCTTAAAGTGAAACACTTATAATTAATTATCCTGGGAACAAAATATTTGCTAGATGATCCTTTGATCACAAAGTGCTTATGAAGAAAAAACAATTGTTTATCTGAAGGTAGGACAATTGTCTTGAAAGTATCTGATGAAACCCTTTCTTCATTTAAAGAGATGCTCAAGGATCATAGACATCTGTGTCATAATGACTCAAATTTAGTAAACTAGACTAGACTTGGTATCTCTGGGCCCAACTGATAATGACAAAATAGTTTAACAACAAGAATGATTGAAGTATACCAAGTATCCAGAAAAGCATGAATTTAAGCTGAACCTCCAACTCACTTTTCACCATCAACATCCTTGATGTTAGCGCACTCAGCATGCTTCAGATGTGCCTGCCAATATCTGGGTGTATACTGTCTTATCTTTTGCTTTACTGACAGCTTTTTCCTAAAATTTGATTTTGTGTGTGTGTGTGTGTGTGTGTGTGTGTGTGTGTGTGTGTGTGTTCACAAATTCAAATTTCAGAGGTTTGGGAGAAGCTTTGTCTTTTTAGGAGATGATCTTAGAGCTTTATCAGTTCTAGTAACACATGATCAAAACCAAAGAAAGAAGAATTTTCCTCCCAACTACACTTTACCTCTTGAGCAATGCTTACTCAGTGCTTTGGTCATTTTTCAGATAAGGTCTCATGCTTTTTGTCCAGTTCAGCTTCAGACCACATTACAACTAGTTCTGCCACATCAGTAGTCGGGATTCCAGATTTGTACTACCAAACAAGTCCAGTCCTCATTTTTGTTCTATCCAGATCTACAAAGGATTGGATGAGGCCTACCAATGTTAGGAAAAGCACTCTGCTTTATTAAGGCTAGCATCAAATGCCAGTTTTATCCATAAGTACCCTCACAAGAACATTTAGCATAATGCTTAACTGAAGGCACCCTGTGGCCAAGTCAGAGTATTCATATGATGAACCATCAGAACAACTTAGATCAACTTAAGGAGAAAAGAGACATATGGCCTGATGTATCTGGGAAAGACAAGAGGATAGTAGAACCAATAGCAGTCAAACAAGGCTAAAGTAACCAGTAAGGTCTTGGTGCTGCCAAGGCTTCTGTCTTCCTATTATTCCTTATTTCTGTCTCAGTTTCTCCTTGGGAATCAACATCCTTCTCTGCTATTGGTGCATTAGGATACATGGTTACTCTTAGTCCCAGCTTTATGTAGCAAAAAAAAAAAAGATTATCTTATCCGTGGTTTATACATAGACCTCATAGAAAGACGTTGATTCACTCTGCTTGGGAATATATGGTTAGCTTTTAGAGCAATCAGAATTTGGCCAAAGGACAGATAGTGTTATTGGTTGACCTTGGTAGTCCAAAGCTCATCCTTGTAGTCAGCATAAAGTGTTTCCTCTATCCTTCTCTTCTTTTTCTTCTATTTGTGATAATGATCTCTATATGTTTTCAGTTGATGGCTTTTTGAATTTGTCCCTGGACTCCTTTTTATTAAAACATTTTATTAAGACTGCTTTTTATATCATATTTCCAGTGTCAAGTTTAACAAACAAGATTTCAAGAATGAATCTCTATATGCAATCACTGACACATAAATTTAAGAACAAAATTAAAATTAAGCTGAGAGTTTGTATGTCATAGATACATATTGATCTATATAATATATCATTATATCTATAGAGTATATATCCCATCATAGATTTTTTTATGTCTATATAGTGATATTTATATCTCCAAGACTGTGTCAATGACCTTGAATACCCGAGTATTAAGTCATCGCTCTGGTACTATTATCGCACGCAACATGATTTGCTCTAGTTTGATCCACTTCCCAGTGAATGCCATTATTTTATTTTGTGTGGTGGCTATGTAGAATTCCATTGTATATATATGTACCACATTTTTTGGAACCATTGATCTGTAGTGGGGCATCTGGGTTGTTTCCATGGCTTGGCTTTTGTGAATAGTGCAGCAATGAACATGGCAGTGCAGGTGTCCTTATCATATCCCATATTATGATGCTCAGGATAGAAGCCTAGGAGTGGTATGGCAGAGTCATAGGGAAGGTCTACTTTTAATTTTTTGGGAAACTTCCAAACTGCCTTCCAGAGTGGTTGTACTAGTTTACATTCCCTCCAGCAGAGCAGTAGGGTTCCTTTTTCTCCACATCCCTGCCAGCATTTATTGTTGTCTGAATTCAGAATATTGGCCATTCTGATTGGGGTAAAGTGGTATCTTAGGATTATTTTTATTTGCATTTCCTTTATGACTGTGGATGAAGAGCATTTTCTCATATGTTTCTTTGCCATTTTAACCTCTTCTTTTGATAGGTCTCTCTTTAGTTCTCTTACCCATTTAGTGACTGGTTTGTTGAGTTGGGGGGAGGGGTTAGTTTCTTGAGTTCCCTGTAGATATTGGGTATCAAGCATTTGTCTTTTGCATTATTGGTAAATATATTTTCCCAGTTACTGGCTGTCATTCTACTTTAGTAGCTATGTTTTTTTGTAGAAACTTTTTATTTTTAGGTAGTCCCATTTGTCCAGTCTCTCCAATTTGTTGTGACCCTGGGACTCTGCTTAAAAAGTTTTTGCCTATGCCTATAAATTCCAGTGTCCCTCCTACTCTGTTGTGCCACAGTTTCAGTTTCAGGTCTGATATTGAGGTCTTGGATCCATTTTGAGTTAATGTTTGTGCATGGTAACAGGCTAGAATCAATTCTTTTTTCAAATTTGGACAACCTGAATTTAATGCTTTCATATTAAACATGAAAGTCCATGTACATTCTGTAATTTAGTACATAATGATAACAAGTGATAATTATTTATATGTGTAACAATTTGACAAGCAATATTAAGAACAATATAACATTTCACAGTAATTTTAGGAGGAAATTTCTGAAATCTTGAAATCAATATCATTTTTCCCTCCTAATCCTACCTCTCCTGATTGGAAGTTAAGGAAAATACTAAATATAGACAATAGAAAATACTAAATATAGACAATAGCATTGTTAGGAAGATGTTATGATACGGGTTTTTTCTGGAATCAATTTTTAGTTTCCTGCATGTGGCTGCCGTTTTCCCAGCACCAGTAATTGAAGAAGCTGTGTTTATTCCACTGTATATCTCTGGCTCCTTTGTCGAATATAAGTTGACTATAGGAATGTAGCTTTATTTTTGGATCTTCTATTCTGTTCTATTGATCTTCTGGTCTATTTTTGTGCCAATACCAAGTTGTTTTTGTTACTATGGCTCTATAGTAGAGTTTTAAGTCTGGTATTGTAATACCACCTGCATTGCTCTTTTTGCCTAGAATTGCTTTGGCTATTTTAGATCTTTTGTTGTTCCATATGAACTTTTGGATTACTCCCTTTATTTTAGTAAAAGACTATCGTTGGGATTTTGAAGAGGATTGCATTGAAATTGTATATCAATTTTGGTAGTATGGCCATTTTTACTGTGTTGGTTCTCCCTATTCATGAGCATGGGAGGTCTTTCCATTTCTTGGTATCCTCTTTGATTTCTTTCTTTAGGCTTTTATAGTTTTCATTAAATAATTCCTTTACGTTCTTGGTTAGGTTACTTCCCAAATATTTTATTCTTTTGGGAGCTATTGCAAATGGGATCATTTTTTGATTTCTCCTTCTGTTTGTGTATTGTTGGTGTGCAGGAAGGCTACTCACTTTTGAAGGTTGATTTTGTGTCCTGCCACTTTGCTAAAATGGTTTATTAGTTCTAGGAGTTTGGGAGTGGAATTTATTGGGTCATTCAAGTATACAATCATGTCATCTGTGAATAGGGATAGTTTAATCTCTTCTTTCCCTCTGTGGATCCTTTTGATGTACTTCTCTTGCCTTATTGCTCTGGCTAAGGGTTCTAGCACTATATTGAAGAGAAGTGGAGAGAGTGGACATCCCTGCCTAGTTCTTGATTTTAAGGTAAATGATTCTGGTCTTTCTCCATTTAGTGCGATGGTGGCTGTTTATCATTTATGGCTTTAATTATTTTAAGGAGTGTAACTCCTATTCCTATTTTCTCTAGTGCTTTCAACACGAATGGATGCTGTATTTTGTTAAATGCCGTCTTGGCATCCAGAGCAATTATCATATGATTTTTAACCTTAGCTCTTTTAAAATGATGTATTACATTAATTGATTTGCTAATGTTAAACCAGCCTTGCATCTGGGGAATGAAGCCTACTTGATCATAGAGTGTAATTTTTAAAATTTGTTCCTGGATTTTCTTGGCTAATGTTTTATTGAGGAGCTTTGCACCTGTGTTCATCAGAGAGATTGGTCTGTAGTTCTCTTTTTCTGTAGGGCCGTTCCCTAGTTTGTCTCCCTGGATTTTTATTATTGTTGTTTGTTTGTTTTCTTAGATAGGATCTCACTGGACAGCTCAACTTTGTCTCAACTCAAGATTCTCCTTCTTTAGCCTTCTGAATGCTAGGATTACAGGTTTGTATCACTACATGCAGCTTCTTACTGGGTATTTTGATAACTTGTAGAGCCAATAGTATACAATACATAAAATCATGACTGTTCTAGAATTGTTAGAGCCACAGAATAAGTGTTTATGATCCAGCAGAGAGGACAATTTTAGTCTGGGAGGATTTCTGATTCTTTCATCAGTATGGAAAGTTAGGATTTAGATCAGGTCTTCTCTCATGCACCTTGTTTTCTCTTTGCTCTCTCCATTTGGAGAGAGCAAAAAGCAAACAAAATAGCAAAAAGTTACAACTAGACCAAAACAGTTTTGGATATGTTCCAGAAAAATGTATAACTTGACTTTTTGTGGGAGGATAATCTTTTACCCTGTAGATTTTTGGACCTGTAGGACATTTAAATGACAGAAGAGCTGTTTTATGCATTATCATTAGATGTAAAATGACTTACCAGTCTACTTTTGTTTTGTTTTGCTTTATTTCTTGGCAGTGCTGAGTGAGCCAGGACTGTAGGTATGCAAGGCAAACACTATAGCACTTCATTATTACCCCACTCAGTCCAATTTTGAAAACCTCAATGGAAATGTTTAATAGATGGGATTAATAGATGGAAGGGAAAAGTTGGATGAATAAGGGAAGGAAGAAATATATCTTTATCTGACTTATGTAACTGTAACCCTCTCTATATCATTATAATAACAACAACTTTTTAAGAAGATGAATTAATGGGTAAATAGGAACACATAAAATTAATTTCTTTTCAGTTTCAAGTCAAATACATCCCAGGATTTGTAGCACGGACATCAGAGCTTATTAAAGATGACTCTTTATTGGTTCATGTCATTTCTCTGCTGAGTGTGATAGCTAGTTTCCCCCTCATTCAGACCAAAGCCTTCACCATGCCTTGAATCCTCACTGTCTGATCTCACCTTTTTCTGTGTTCACCCTGCTCCATCCACATCACTCTGGCCATTTCAGGACACTGGAGAAGAAACCCTATTTCAAAGTCTTTGCTTTTTCTGTTTCCTCTGCCAGAAACTCTCCACCTTTCTGACCCACATGGCTTACTACTTCAGTTCCTTTTGATTCTTTGATGAAATTCTCAGTGTAAGCATGTGCTAAGTGAGAGGTTACAATGTCAGCTTCTCAGTGAGGCCTTCCTGTGTAGCTCCACAGTCACATGACTTCTGCTTCCTCTACAGCCATCATCCCTTTCTAACAATCTTTGTGTGTTATCTACTGTCCTCTTTTTATTGTAAACTCAGTGAAGCAGACTTTCACTCACTACACTCTTCCAAGTACCTAGAACAGTACCTGGTTCAATGTATTTTTTAAAATTAATAAACCAGAGACCAATATCCTTAGGGCTTAAATGATCATCACCAAGAATGGAAGCATTTAGAAGTACAGATATTTACTGGCTAATAGAAGAGATATAATTTTGAAAATTGGCTATAAAATAAAATCCTTTTTTGCTTTTTGATTCTCATTGTGGAGTTAAATATGCATTTTAAGGGGAAAAAAAACTTCCCACGAGATTAAGCAAGGATTAGGAAAATTTCCAAGCCTATCACATCCTGCGCATCTTTGTCAGGCTATGGTTGTTTGCTGTCTTGGCATTCACTTATCCGTTCTTGCTCCATGTGACACTTGCAGCTCATATTGGCAATACCTATGCTCTCTCTCTTTTTTTAATTGTCATAATTTTCTAATTCTTTAATGTTCTGAACTTGCCTCTCATTTCCTTCTTCTTGGACTTTATGTGTAATGGCATTCTCCAAAGGTTGCCAAGCATATTACCTTAAAGATACAAAATACAAATGAAGTCAGAGTCAAAAAGTTAGACTTCATGTTTGTGTTCTCACTTTCCATACAGCATCTCGTGTCCTGAAAATACTTCCCTTAACAAATATCTCTTAAAGGTCTCTAAGAAGATGAGCCCCACAACTTGGATGCCAGCCATAGACACCATTTAGTGTCGCCATGTGCCTTGTCTCCTGCTTTGGCTCTTCTGGTTGGTATCTTTGCCAAACACAGCACTCAGAAGGTTCGCATGACGATCAGTGGTCGTGTTTGTTGGAAGCACACCATAGTTTATATGCCAAGTATGCTGCTTCCTGATGCTCCCAAGGCTGCCTGTTCTCTAGGTGGCCAAGAAAAGTAAGTATGTGAGAGAGGCACTGCTTCATTTCTTCATGTTCTTAAATGACAACAGTCTACTGGCTTTCTAATGTAGTATATTTAAACATGAGCCAGGTGCTGGTGGCTCACACCTGTAATCCAAGCTACTCAGGAGCTGAGATGTGAGAATCATGGTTCAAAGCCAGCCCGGACACAAAAATCCCATGAGACTCTTTTCTCCAATTAACCAGCAGAAAACTGGAAGTGGCATTGTGGCTCAAGGGATAGGGCAGTAGCCTTGAGCTGAAGAGCTCAGGGACAATGCTCAGACCCAAAGTTCAAGCCTCACAATTGAAAAAAAAAAAAAAGAACAACAAAAAAACCCGCTAACATCAAAACTCAAAACCTCAATGAAAGTACATTTATTTTTTTTTATAATTTTTCATTGTGATTAATAGAAGGGTAAGGGGCCGGGAGTTTGGCCTAGTGGTTAAAGTGCTTGCCTAGCATGCATGAAGACCCGGGTTCGATTCCTCGGTACCACATACATAGAAAAAAGCTGGAAGTGGTGCTGAGGCTCAAGTGGTAGTGGTAGAGTCCAGGGACAGTGCTCAGGCCCTGAGCTCAAGCCCAGGACTGGCAAAAAAAAAAAAATAGAAAGTTAAGTACATTTATTTTTAAGGAATGTAATTATTTGCATATGTTTATGTTGATTTTGCTTGCATTTTGTGCGTGTATGTGTGTGTGTGTGTGTGTGTGTGTGTGTGTGTGTGTGTGCGCGCGCACATGCGCACGTGCCTCTATATTCTAACTAGGATTGACCCCAGAGCCTTCTTCATGCTTGGTTCTATGCCACTGAGTTACATCCTATTCCTATTCAAAATCTCTAAAGGACCCAAGTCTTGTCATTGTTTTACAATGAAGCAGTATAATATTACACAGATGAGGAAGCCGATCAGAAAGGCGATGATTACCTCAGAAGGCAGTCAAGCAGTAGGGGTTGGCCTCAGAGTTGATTTGTCTGCTTTTTCCCTGCTGGTGACTGCTGCAGGGAGCCACCCCTCACGATGAAAGATTTGTCCAGAAAGATGTAAGCAGAAATCTAGACTTAGGAGGCAAAAGAGAAATTGGAAATGTTTTGCTCCTCTGTGTGTGTGTGTGTGTGTGTGTGTGTGTGTGTGTGTGTGTGTGTGTGTGTTTACAGTTATTTTTTATGCCATAAATACTGTGACTATCAAGGTATCTCCCTTGGAACACACACACTTTTCCTATTGGAATATACTTGTGCTTTCTGCTGAAATAAAGACACTGGGTCTAGGCTGCAGCATCTTGGCAACATGCTGGATGACAGGGAGCTGGATTTAAATGATGCCAACTTGTTTTCATGGTGAAGGTGAAGTCCTCCCCACCAGGTGATGGGTTTGCCTGTATTTCCAGAGAAAAGGGCAGGGCTTGGACAATAGGTTACTGGACTTGTCAGCCTTGGGTCATGAACTCTCAAGCTCCCTGTGACCTTGCCCCCAGATCAGGACCCTCTTTAGGCCTGGACTAGCTCAGGCACCACTACTCCATACCTCATGTCTCCTGGCTGTCTTCCAGCCATCATGTGTCCTACTTCATCTCTCCATTGGAGTTGGTATTGTTTTTCTGCTTTTCCTTCCATCTCCTGCTTTCATGGCTCAGTTTTCTGACAGTGTTAAATGTATTCCAGGGGCTACTCAAGTCTCTGTGACAAAGTCCACCTGCAGTCACCAAAAAGACTCCAGATTCCACCTCTCAAAATGCAGCTTCTCTGTGTCTTGTGACTGAATTCCCATACAGCACTGCTTGCATGCACAATGAAGCTAAATTTCCTTTCCTTCCTCTATTAGATTTCCTTCCTTTGTGACTTTTCCAGTAAGTCTTATCAAAGCCAATGACATGGGACAAAACACTGAGCAGAGGGCCTCTTAACATTTAAGGGGGATCTTCACAGATCCTTAACAGCCAGGAAGCCTTTCTTAAAAGTCTGACACCATAAAAACGTAAGAGTGACATTTGTAATTGATTACAAGTTAGACCTTCACACTAGGAAAGAAGGAAAGGACAAGATGTGTATGAATGTATTTAGGTCCCAATCCAGTTAGAAATGCTATAAAGATTAAAATAATAATTTAAAAATCAGGATGAGGAGGGGCTAGGAAACTGCCCTGGAATCTGGATGCCTTCCGTGTTGTCCAGTCTTCACTCCATCTCATCTGTCTGTTGTTCTCTGCTCTGCTAAACTACTTTCCTCTAAGAAAAAAAGTAATAAAATAATGAACAAAAGTTCAAGAAGATAGTGTGAACTGAGCAGATTAAAAAATATTGTAAGGCTATAGATATAAAAACACTGCTAGGCCAGTAATTGGGTGGCATGATGATTCAGAATTAGGTGAAGAAGCAGACTGACTTCCAATTAAGTAAAGGAAAGCATTTCTGGTGAAACCCTTAGCAACTCCTATCAGAAACTAACACTATGTCTAGCTTTTGAGCTGGTAGTTTTGTTTGCAGTTGAGCAGGTACTTTCAGCAACAGTCCCTATGCTTTCAGGGGAAGCAGCTGCCTCTTTAAAATGTCTGTGAATGTGCCTCAAAGTTGTCTTTTTGTTTCATATACATCCTCACAGTAATTTACAAGGAAACTGTCAGAATCCCTGAGTCATCATTACTTACCTCTTTTTGGTGACCTAGAGTAAACTCCCTCTAACACTGAATTCTATGCAGAGTGGCAGAGCACACCTGTTTTCTTTTTGAAACACGATATATGAAGAAGCCACTTGGAAGGAATCCTGAGCAAAAATGTCCTCACCTCTATATGCTTTGGAGTGTCTATCCTGCTTCGAACTTGTGAGTTTCCCTGAGAAAAGTCTTTTCTTTGTTTGCTCAGGGAAATTCTACTTTTGGCATGATTACCAGTGTGCTGCTTACTTACCCCTGTTTTTGATAGATTTGTATCCACCAAGAAGTGAACCCATTCCCTTCAGTTACAATTTCACTTAAAAGATTCTTCTATTGTTAGTTTTGGTGGTTCAATAGGTCAAAAGTTAAAGCATTTATCCTAGGAAATGACTGGGAATACAGAGAAAATTAATAGTTGTGTGGGGTTTTTTGGCCAGGTGCTGGTGGCTCACACTTGTAACCCTAGCTGCTCAGGAGGCTGAAACGTGAGAATTGCAGTTGGAATACAGCCCCAACAGAGGCAGAGCCTCCAACTGAGTTCAGTCCCCCAAGACTAGCATGCGCACACACACACACACACACACACACACACACACACACACTAGTTTCGGCTAGATATGGTGGCTCTCCCCAGTTTAATCCTAGCTACTCAGAATGTGGGGTTCACAGATAAAGACTAGGATAAGAAATCAGCTGGGCCAGCAACTTTGCATGCCCTCATCTTAACGAATATGAGCTGGATGCTGTGGTACTTACATGCCATCTCAGCTGGGTAGGAAGTATAAACAGGATTGCTGTCCAGGCATAAAAACAAGATCCTATTTCACCAGTAACTAAGCAGCCAGATGCTGGTGATTCACACCTGTCCTCCTTAAGAGGCGAAGACCTGGAAGATCTTGATTGAAAACCTGTGAGAGTCCATAAAACAGGGCTAGAAGCATGGCTCCAGTGGTAGGCTATGAGCTGAGCAAGCAAACTGAACAAGCACAGGGCCCCAATGTCAAACCCCAGTACTACCAATAATTAAAAATGAATATAAAACATAATTTAAGCAAAAAGATTGGGAAATGTGGGTCAAGTGACAGCGTATTTTCTTTGCAAGCACAAGGGACTGTTTAAACCCCAGTACTTTCCCCATCCACACCAAAGGTAATAGTTTTGGCATTAACAATTATAAATATTTAGTGAAATGGGAATAAATATTTCAGTTATTATAGATGATTTTTATTTCTATCTTTAAGCTTTTGTGAAGTCTGAATTTCTTATAGTATCACATATTTTCTTTATACTAAAGGAATATTCAGTAAAAGAATATTTAAAAGGGCTTTCTCTGTGGCTTTAGACAAATTTGAAGCAAATCTTTCTTGGATGACTACCCAGTTAAATGATCAATCTTAGATGCTGCAGTTGAATTAATTTATGAATCTATTCCTTTGTAGCTAAGGGGCCTTGGTAGAGCAGAGAGAAGGCAGACCAAGGCATGATGCTTTATACCTTAAGTATTTTATAGACTTCTTTAAAAAATAAAAAAAATAATACTTTTCAATTGGATTGGTTAGTGGTCCCTGCTTATCCTTTTACTGGTGGCCTCTAGAAATGGGAGACAATACATTCTAGTTAAGTTAGTTTATTTGTTATAGCTATGGTATATTGTTGTATGGAGAGAGGGAGAAAGGGAGAAAGAGAAAGAGAGAGAGAGAGAGAGAGAGAGAGAGAGAGAGAGAGAGAGCGCGCGCGCACTAGCTTTCTGAATAAAACCTAGTTCTCAGGATCTGCCTCAGTGATATTGCTAATGCAGCATTCTACTTAGGTAATATTAAAAGGGCCATGCTTTGAATATGAAGTAACCTTTACAGGCTCTTGTGTTCTAGGGCTAGCTAGGGACCTAAAGAGGTTCTGGACAGTGTAGAAGAATGCCTAGCTAGACAAAGTTGATACTGGGAGTGGGGAAGAGTCTTGAGGAATAGACTTTGCGGTCTTTCTCTTCTCTCCTGTCTCTTTTCTTTTCTCTCTTCATTTTTGCTTCATCTCTCTTTCTGTCCTTTTCCTGGCTACCATTACAATGGATTGAAACCTCTGAAGTCATAAATCATAATAAATCATTCTTTCTTTAATTTGTTTCAGCCAGGTCTTTTGTCACAATGACAAAAGCTCTGAGTAGTATAAGCCACTGTCCAGGTTTAGAGGTATATATTTTCAATATAGATGTTATTTCTATATGCCATCTTCTAGGAATAGAACTCATTGTAGTTTTTAATTGATTACTTTATTATATAAGTCTGATAAAATATAACATCACAAAACAATAATTCATAGTTTTCTCAGAGATTACAGTTTCACTAACTTGGCAATATAAATCTTGGAAGTATTGACAGAAAGTGTTTATACAGATATTTCAAAATACCTTGATGTGAGCAGAAAAGTGGGAATGAATAACAAATTATATTCAACAGAAGTTTAAAAATTGATTTCCACTAAAATCAAAATGAAAAAAGATTCATATCTAGGGTGAATATTAATTCTTAAACTCTATCAAGGGCCAAATTAATCTGTACTATAGAATTTTTAAGTCAACCAAATAAAAATTAAAGATCTCACAAAGAGTTCAAGATTTATTCAGTGAGTTTTGGGGATCAAAATTTAAATCATTTATGACTGAAATGATGATTGAAATGATTGAAAATATGAACAATGGTCTTTGTATAAAAATATTAGTTTTGGCCAGATGTGGTGGTTCATACTTTCATACATGGAGAATTGTAATTAGAGTTCAGCTTGAACAAAACCATCTTAACCTACGAAAGCTAGGTGCAGTGTTAATCATTTGTTATCCTAGATGTGTGAGAAGTGTAAATTGGAAGATTGTTGTCTAGGTCAGCTCAGACATAAAAGCCTGAGGCAGTTGCTTGACTATAACTTGATCTTTTATTTACTTTTTGAGGTCCAGCAATATTATCAAACAATTGTTACTTTGTTTGCTTCATAAATTATTTTTATAATGGTGATTTACAAGGGCTGTTTATTTCCAGTTTATGTATTACTCACAAAAAAATGGGATGAAAAATGAGAACATTCAGTGGTGAAGTGTAGGGTGAGGAAGGGGAGACAGCTTGTACCTTCAAAAATGTAACTTAACTTCTGAGCCTGTTTTCCATAAGACATAATTGCAACCTACCTCATTTTCAGATGTGGAAAGCACCTAGAACAGTGTGAAGCAGACGATAGGCAAAATTGATGTTAAAGATATCTTTTCCATTAGGATCCATGATGAGAGGCAGGTAGTTGATGGAGTTGGGGATGTGTAGATTTTGGAATTGCCTTATAAGGATAAATTTCAGCCTAGCTTCATACCAGTGTTAGATAATTATTTATCATTCTTAAACTTTTCTGAGATTCTCTTTAATTCTCTTTACTTTTTCTTTTTTTGGTGGATTGTGGGGTTTGAACTCTGGGCCTGGGTGTTGTCCCTGAGCTCTTCAGCTCAAGGCTACTGCCCTTGAGCCACAGCACCACTTCTGGTTTTCTAGTAGTTAATTGGAGATAAGAGTATAGCAGATTTCCTTGCCTGGGCTAGCTTTGAACCAAGATCATCAGATCTCAGACTCCTGAATAGCAAGGATTACAGGCATGAGCCACTGCACCTGGCTACAGCCTTTTTTTCCCTTAAAATTTATTTTTATTATCATAGTGATATATAGAGGGGTTAAAATTACATTCATACAGTAGTGGGTACATTACTTCTTGAGAATTGTTACCCTTCCCCATGTTTTCTCCCATTTTCACTCCCTCTCTCCCAGGTTGTAGCATTCATCTCCTCCATATTGTCTTGAGAATATTGCTGTTACACTGGTTTGTCCTTTGTCCTTCGATTCATCGTCTTGTTTTTCCCCCTTCCTTTCCATGATTCAAATAAGCAAATGAATGTATATTCAATACACCAGGTACCAAAGTCAGATAAAACAACTGAGGATAAACCATAAGGAACAAAAAAGAGAAAAAAAAGAAAAATAAAATAAAAGAGTAAAGAAATAACTTCACATTGAACATTAAAACCATCAATCATAAAGATTGTTTTCCTATCCTGGAGTTGATTTTGTTTTGCCTCTTCCTATGTAGCCATATGCATGTAGCTTTTGAGCTATTGTGATCCTCTGCTAGGAGAATCCTAGACATATACTAATTATTACAAATGAGGGAACCATGAAGCCTAAGTCCCTTTGGGACTGGCTTACTTCAATTAATGATTTTTTTCCCAGTCTTTCCATTTCCTTACAAACGGGGCAATGTCATACTTTCTGATGGCAGCATAGAATTCCATTGTCTATATATACCACACCTTTTTGATCCATTTATCCACTGAGGGGCATCTGGGTTGATTCCATATCTTAGCTATGGTAAATGTTGCAGCGATCATGGTTATGCTATAGGTTTATATAGCCTTGTTTCTGGACATTTGGGTACATGCCCAGAAGTGGGATTGCTGGGTCATAGGGGAGCTCTATCTTTAGTCTTTGAGGAATCTCCATACTGCTTTCCAGAGTGGTTGAACAAGTTTGCACTCCCACCAACAGTATGGTAGTGTGTTCCTATCTGGCCACATCCCTTCCAGCATCTTGTAATTAGATTTCTTGATAATGGCCATTCTAACTGGGATGAGGTGGAATCCCAAAGTTGTTTTGATTTGCATTTCTTTTTTGGCCAGAGATGTTGAATATTTCTTCATGTGTCTATTGGCTATTCTTATTTCCTCTTCAGAGAAATCTCTCTTTTTTTTTCCAGTCCTGGAGGGAGCTGAACTCAGAGCCTGGGCACTGTCGTTGGACACTTTTTGCTCAAGGCTAGCACTCTGCCACTTGGGCCACAGCATCACTTCCAGCTTTTTCTGTGTATGTGGTTTGGGGAATTGAACCCATAGCTTTGTACATGCTAGGCAAGCATGCTACCACTAGGTCACGATCCTGGCCCTCTCATTGTCTTTAGCCAACCTTTTAATGGGATGGTTGTTTCTTTGAAATTTGTTTTTGAGGGATTCAATTTTAGATATGGGGCCCTTGTCTATTCTATGGCTAGGGAAGATCTCCCACGCTGTGAGCTTTCTATTTATCTTCCTGGCTATATCCTTTGCCACACAAAAGCTCTGCAGTTTAATGTAGTCTTATTTGTCCAACTTTCTTTGATTTGTTATGATCTGGGCCTTTACTAAGAAACTTTCAACCTGTGCTGAGGAGCCCAGGTCTGTCTCATATTTCTTCCTGTAATATTCTCAGGTGCTTTTACCTCAAAGTCTTTGATCTATTTGGAGTTGATTCTGGTGCAGGGCCTTTAAACCTTTAAAATTCTGATTTTGCAAGACATGTATTGATTATATGAGATAATATAAGAGAAAGCACTCAGCATTGTAATTCTGAGGGTCACTTCTAGCTTGCATCTTTAGTTGAACTGTTTTTTTTAATCCACCCTTTTTTGCCAAATGATCATAGTTAGAGAATCATCTTAATGTATTAATAATAATAAACCATTTAACTTTACTTATTAGGTGATGAATTAATACATATTTCTTCTTTTTCTCATTGCACAATGGTATCTTTTTCCAGGTGGGAAACTCCCTGGTAGATTTTGCAGCTTTAACGGAGAAGTTGCCATAACATGTAGTGAGAAGTCTCCATGAGGAAGCAAGGTTATTGTTCTTAACAATAAGATAATTTTTCTTGTTCCTTTGTCATGAAATGCCTGTGAAATTCTATGGCACTTCATAAAACATTCATCTTACAGCTTTCAGAATTTCAGTTAGTGATGTCATGCAACAGCTTAAGGTAGAAATCAGGGAATCATCCTGTTGTCTCCTTCATTTTTCTCTCTCTGTCACCTCCCACATTTAATCCATCACTAACTTTTTCCTGTTATCTATTTCTGATCATTTCTGTTGCCATCCACTGGGGTGAACCAACCTCCTAGACTACTGCTTCTAACCTGTCTTCCAGTTTTATACTCGCAGTCTTCCAAACCATCCTCTATCCTACATCCATGGTGGTTGTCACTCTGTGAACATTTCATCATATCCTCCTAATGAAGACTTTTTAGCTGCTTGCCTTTTCACTAAAACATGAATGTCATTCCATTTCTACACAAGTGTTGTCTGCATGGTTTAGGTATCTCATCCTTTTCGTCCTTTATACCTCTTTCCCCTTACTCTCTCTTCTTGTGTTGGCTTCAGTTTTCCTTAGAATATAATCTTTTCCTTCTTTGGGGTTTGTGAACATGTGTTTACTATGTATGAAATTTTCTAAATGTAATAAGTATCATTTCTTCACAGCTTTTTTTTCTTCTTGGTTGTGGGACTTGAACTCTAGGGCTGGGCACTGTCCCCGAGCTCTTCAGCTCAATACTACCACCCTACCCTTTGAGCCACAGCGCCACTTCCAGTTTTCTGGTGGTTAATTGGAGATAAGAGTCTCACGGGCTTTGTAGTGCCCAGGCTGGTTTTGAACTGTGATCCTCATATCTCATCTTCCTGAGTAGCTAGGATTACAGGCATGAGCCACCATACCTGGCTTTCTTCATAGCTTTGAAATCTTCTTTTGAATGTCACCTCTCTTGTTCATCCCATGTCAAGGGTTCTCTACCACTGTTATTCTCTTGCAGTACTTTGTTTTCTTCTTTACATTTATTTATTTATTTATTTTTTATATATATTTTATTGTAATTAATAAAAGGGTTACATGATATTTGCCAGATAGAAGGTGCATTAATTCACATACATTGATACCCTTTCACATGTCTTGGCTTCTTTACATTTATTATCGTTATGATTTCATTTGGATTTCCTTGTTGGTATTCTGCCTGGTTTACCTGCTAGACTGTGAGTTTCATGAAGGCAGGAACTATGAAGAATTCTCCTCCATAAGGCTTGGCACATTGTAGGTACATTTACTATACTTTTGGATGGAACTTGCTGTTAGCTTTTGGTTAAGTTACTACTACTACTTCTTCTTCTCCTCCTCCTTTCATTCTTCTCCTCCTCCTCCTCCTCTTCCTCCTCCTCCTCCTTCGTCGTCGTCTTCTTCTTCTTCTTCTTCTTCTTCTTCTTCTTCTTCTTCTTCTTCTTCTTCTTCTTCTTCCTCCTCCTCCTCCTCCTCCTCCTCCTCCTCCTCTTTCTTCTTCTTCTTCTTTCTTCTTCTTTCTTCTTGTATCTGTCCTGGGCTTGAGCTCAGGGCCTAAGCACTGTCCTTGGACTTCCTCAAGGCTAGAGCTCTACCACTTGAACCTCAGCACCACTTCCAGATTTTTTTTTCTGTGTATGTGGTACCAAGAAATCGAACATGGGTCTTCGTCCATGCTAGGCAAGCACTTTACCACTAGGCCAAACTCCTGGCCCCTTAGGCTTGTCTTTTAGCCCTAATTCTCTCACTTAATCTTAAATTTATATTTAAAAAATCAACTTCTTCCATATCTTTGCTATGGTAAATAGTACTGCAATGAACATTATTGTCCTAGTAGATTTAGTATGCCCTTGTTTCTGGACGGTTGGGTAAATGCCAAGTAGTGGAATTGCTGGGTCGTAGGTTGTATGGTTAGTGAAGATCTTCTCCCACTCTGTAGGCTTCCTAATTTACTAGCTATGTCCTTTGCCATACAAAAGCTCTGCAGTTTAATGCAGTCCCACTTATCCAGCCTTTGTCTGATTTGTTGTGTTTCTTGGTCCTTATTGAGAAAGTTTCGACCTGTGCCAAGGAGGCCTAGTGTGTCTCCTATTCCTTCTTGTAAAGTTTTCAATGTGTCAGCTTTTACCTCGAGGTCTTTGATCCGTTTGGAGTTAATTCTAGTGCAGGGTGACAAAGAAGGATCCAACCCAGATGTCCCTCAGTTGATGAGTGGATCAACAAGATATAGTATTTATATACAATGGAATTCTATGCTGTTGTCAGAAAGAACGACATCGCCCCGTTTGTAAGGAAATGGAAAGACTTAGAAAAAATCATATTAAGTGAAGTAAGCCAGACCCAAAGGAACATAGGCCCAATAGTCTCCCTCATTTGTCATAATCAGTAGAAACCTTGGGCTCTCCTAACAGACATTTACAATAGAACAAAATCTAGAGACATTAGGCCAAACAGCACCACACTAAATGTAAGGACCTCCAGGATAAGGAAACAAAAGCCATATAATGAATGACTGTTGTCCTTAATGTACTATGTTATCACTCATCTCTTCTGCCATCCTTTGGTTATCTCATATTGTTACATTTTTTCACTTTGCTATCTGATATATTTTATATGTGCTTAATTGGTTATTTGAAATTGGATAGGGAAGGGGGGAAATGAAGATAAGCGGGGGGTAGGGTGGGAGGGAAATGGGGACCATGTCATGAGAAAGGGTATCAATGTTTGTGAAGTTATACACCTTCTATCTGGTGAATATAATGTAACCCTTCTATTAATCACAATAAAAAATATTTAAAAAATCAATTTCTTACCATCTGCTTTCAAACAGCAAAAAACAACTTTGGTTAATTTAAACAGAAAAAAAGAGTTGATTGGAAAGATTTTGAGGAATCCAAGGAGCAGGCGAGACTAGGGAAGCTATGGGAAACACCAGTGCCTTGTGACTATCTGATCAGGCCATACCATCTGGACTCTCCTACCTTCCTCTTTACCTCCCTTCTGAGCATCCTTCTCAATTCCTCCTTTTCTCCCTCCTTGCTTGCTGTTTTCTTTACCTCTTTTATCTCTGTAGTGTGGCTTAGATGGCTTCTTGTCATGTCCTTTTTTTCCTCTACTTTCTGTGAGCAGCTTTTACAAATTATCTGCTCTAATTGTGTGAGATCTCATCTTTTCCTACTTCGAGTTATTTGAAGGCTCTATGTTTTGTGTCCCCTCTTTTCGTGTATAATAAAAGAGAGAAAATTGGGGAAGAGGTGGTTTTATCCATGAAAACTGTTAGATTATACTTCTGTGTTGTATATTCTTTTAGTTTTTAACTATCAATTTGTTTGCTTGTTAAAAGGTTCTGACAGAAAGAACGACATCGACCCATTTGTTAGGAAATGGAAAGACTTAGAAAAAGTCATATTAAGTGAAGTAAGCCAGACTCAAAGGAACTTAGGCTCAATGGTTTCCCTCATTTGTCATAATCAGTAGAAACCTTGGGCTCTACTAGCAGAGATCTGCAATAGAGCAAAACCTTGATACATAAGGCCATGTAGTATGAAGCTAATTGAAAGGACCTCCAGGATATTGAAACAAAAGCCATATAATGAATGATTGTTGTCCTTAATGTACCATGTTATCCCTCATCTTCTTTGCTGTCCCTTGGGTATCTCATATTGTTACAGTATCTCACTTTGTTATCTGATATATTGAATTTATTTGTATTTGGTTATCTGAAACTTGATAGGGAAGGGGGGAAAACCAATATGGGGAGTGGGTGGTGGGTGGGGGGAGGGTAATGGGTACCAAGACATGTGAAAGGGTATCAATGTATGTGAATTAATACCTTCTACCTGGCAAATATCATGTAACCCTTTTATTAATTACAATAAAAATATATTAAAAAATAAAAAAATAAAAGGTTCTGACAATGTAGCTCAACTTGGCTCTGAACTTGAGATTCTTCAGCTTTATCCTTTGGATTTCTGGGATTACAGACACATGCCACTATGCTTACTTCAGTTCTCTAGTATGATTCTTTCAGTTGACTTCTATGAGAATTCAGCCACCTGCTTGGGATGGGATATATTACCATGTGCCAGTACCTCTGAGTTCTATATCCTTCAATCCTTATTCTTACTCCATTTTCTCTCTGGCCCTCAGTTCACTGAGAAGCCCTGAAACCCTCACTTCAGGCAGAGTAAACAGGACATGGGTGTCTCCTCTCACATATCCATTCTTCCTTAGGAGCTATTTCTGGTCTTTATCACTCAAAAGAGGGAAATATGCAATTATACTCATCTCATTTCAGATTTAGAGTAAAGTAATGGCAATGTAGCATTTTTTTATTTTCTAGTATTACAACTGATGGGCCAGGAGTTTGTAATGGTAGATGGCTGGAAAGAATGGATTTTGTGCTAAGGGTCATGCTTAGATCTATGCTTGGCCTGAATCCCATATAGCTGGGATGACCAGATACCACAGATTCTTTTTATTGTTTTGTTTTTTTTTTAGGTCTGAGACCGACTCGAACTCAGCAGCAGATGCTGCTTTTACTTACTGGTTAGCACTTTGCCAACTGAGCCATCCCTCTAACCCTGCTACTACAGATGCTTAATTTGTGCTTTGAGAGGCAAATTATGTTGTCTTTTGTTGACACTTCAGATTTATCAAGACAAGTTTTCTGCAAAGGAAAGATGCTCACTCTGGAGTTAAACTATCTGGCTTAAATCTCCAGTTCTACCACTTACTTAGTATACATCTGGGGAATTTTTTTTTTTTTTTTGCCAGTCTGGGCTTGAGCTCAGGGCCTGAGCACTGTCCTTGGACTTTCTCAAGGCTAGAGCTCTACCACTTGAGCCTCAGCACCACTTCCAGCTTTTTTGTATGTATGTGGTACCAAGGAATCGAACCCGGGTCTTCGCTCATGCTAGGCAAGCACTTTAACCACTAGGCCAAACTCCCGGCCCACATCTGGGGAATTTTTATATTGTCAATATGGCACAGTTTTCCCATTTGTAATATGGGATACATGTCCAGCTGTTTCATATAACACTGGGTGTGACTGGAGAAAATGGACACAAAGCATTCGGTATTGTTTTTGATACCTACCAACTCATTATTCGTTCTTACCAGAGGCCCTCCCTCTAAACTCATAACTGAAGCTTTACAGCACATAAACTAAAGGGTGTGGGGTCTGAATCTCACCTTATAATCAAACATCATTATATTTCTGCAGTGAAAGTACTGCAGAGGGGGAAATAAAGGTCATATCATATTGGTTTGAGGCAGGTTTTTTTTCATCAGAAAAAAATAAAAACTTTCTCATGGAGCCTGTTACAGCATACAATGGTTCATCTAGTGTTTTCCAGGCTGCATGTGTCTTGCCTTCTGTATTCCTTCTTTGTACCCCTCTATCCTCAGCACCAGGACTACAACTCTTGTTCCTGTAATAGGTAAAAGGTTTCTGGATGGTATAGCTCTCTGAGAGTTATCTATCCTCAGGTAGAAAAAGCATTCTTGACCAAGGTCAACTTCCCTTCTTGGGGTAGTCCATACCCAATGACTGGTTGCTGATAAAGAGATTAAAAAGGCTCACATCCTATCTTTGGATTTGGAACAACCCTGAAAAACATTCCTCCCTCACACTCCTTTGTGGACTGGCTCTATTTTTTCTTCAACTGTACTCCAGCCCATTTTCTTCTTTTACTCATTCCAGCATTGGGTTTTCTCACTGTTGAATTTAGAATACTTCCCAAAACTCATGCAAATCATGAGCTTGGAACCCAGTATCTAAGGTCTAGAACAAAAAAAATAACCAGGTCTCTGTGGGAGGTAGAAAAGAAGTACTTTAGTTTTTTGGACTTCGTTATGAAAAACAAACAAAGATACTTTTGGTATTTATCTGATCATTAAAAGGAAACAAAGATGACTCTTCTCAAAATTCATTTTATCTGACTGAAGGCACACTATCATTTGTTATTTCCCTTTATTTACTAATGTTCATCCTGTTTTTAATTTATTTCAAAATTCTAATGGACAAGCCTACTTGAACCAGTTTTGCAATTAAAATTTGTTGCAGAGCAGGAAATAACTCCAGGAACTTGAAAGACAACACATTTGTTGGAATAGGAAATATAGACCATTACACCAGTACTTTTGGTAATGATGCATGAGGTTGAAATGATGTGAAAGGGATATAATTTAACCATGTAAATCGAACAAAGGAGAATTCCATGATAATGACCCTAGGCCCTAGTGTTTAGGAAAATAAAATGATAGGCATGGAATGAGGTCACCTTGGCACAAATGTCATTGACCTGGTGGATTGCTTTGCTTTGTCAACCTGGTTTGACTCTCTGCCAGAGCATAAGTTAGTTTGAGCTCAATAGTCCTTTTGCTCACTAGCAGGTGAGAAAAAAATAGGCCCATTTTATACTATACCATGAGATGTTTCAGAGTAAGACCTACTTTAGAGAAGGAGGGTTTTGACAAACAAGTTAACAACTCAATTTGGACTGGAGATTCTAGGTTGGAGCAATTGCATCTGCTAGAGAAAAGGAAGAGGCAGAAGGGCTGATATTATCATTGTTTTCCCCAATATTTTCTACCAAGTGACTGCTTTGGAATAATAACAAAATGATTTTACTATGGAAAAATGCAGAGAAAAGAATCTGGGGCTGTTTGATTGGCTAATAATGAACATAAAGGACTTCATGCTTGTTGAATGGCAGATTGAAATCCAGTGTGTATTCATGCAGATCTTATGGGGATGGTATTGGATTGGACCACAAATTAGTGCTGGCATTAATGAGATGGAAGCTGTAAAATATAGAGTTCCAATAACCATGATCTTTGATAAGGCCCAATTGAAAGCACCCAGACCATTCAGACAAGTTCTGTGTGAAAGCAGAGTAATAAACAACAAAGAGACATTTAAAACAGGGAGAAAAAGCAGAGGATTATATAACCTACTGAACTGGTATTAGAAAGCTTGGTTAAAACATTCATGCACAGCTGAGTGACAAACAGACTTGTGGAGAATAATGATTTGCAAAAAGACATTGTTTAGATGCTATTCATATAATCAGAGAGAAATATTCTAGCCCTTTTATTTTAGGTTCTACAGCAGTACTGCTGTTGTCTTCTGTGAGTAGTATATACCCCTTTACCTAAATCTATTTAACCTGCGTAGTATTTTTACAAGAAGAACTGAATGCTTATCTGTGCTCCCAGATAGCTTTGGAATTCCATGACTACAAGAAGTAAAATCATATTCCTTTTATGAAGTACCTCCTCTTTTCATTGTTTATGAATTTGTTTCAAAAAATATTTCCAGGTGGAAAATGCCCCCTTTCCAGCATTTCTAAATTTACTTGGCAGATAGAACAAATGATAACTGGGTAGCATATTTGAATGGTATTCGAATTCTTGGATAACTGTACTTGGCAAAATTCGTCTTCAATCATTGTCCCTCTGTTCTTCTAACTAAAGTAAACTAATGTGTATATATTTTTTAACAGTCTGAATGTGAGAATTTAGTTTATTTGGGGGAAGGTCATGGCCAGTGCCTGAAATTCCTCCAACTGCTTTGGGCAATAAATTTTGTGCTGCTGATATCTGAAAAAAAATAAGTCTGAATGTGATCAAGCATGCTTATAATCCTTTCAGGAGGCAGAAGCAGGTGGATCATGAGTTTGAGGCCCGCATGAACTATAGAGGGAGACTTTATCTCAAAAAAAGGAAAAGAAAATCTTGTTAGCATTTTTTTTGTAGGTTTATGGAACCTCCTAGTCTCGTGTTGCTCCACTAGTGAGCTTTCAGGAATGCCTTGTCAGTCTTATTTCTGTTGAGCCAAATGGAACTTCTCCTGTTGGTGCCACCCATGCTTATATTTTGCTCTGTCTCTCATCTCATTTCCCTCTTTTTAGGGAAGCCCTGTGTCATGAAGGAGTTACACTTTACCCATCCTACTTACTGCTCAAGGCACTCAAAATAGTTTATTCATTCTGATTATATGTTTCTACAGGAATTGGAATCCTCTTCTGTGTTCAATGCCTTGTTTTTATTCTTTCACACCCTCATTTTTTTCATCTAGCATGACAGGTGTCCTTTTTGTCTTCCAAAGGCCTCTCTCAGGAGAACATACTTTAGCCCTGTCATCTATTATGGTTTGAAATGGTTGTGTCCAACACAGGGCCTGATATACAAAGTATACTTACTAAATGGTGAAATAAATGTGCTACTCTGTGAGACATGTACTTATATATTTATTGTGGATATGAGGAACAATAAAAAAGTTGAATTTATAATCTGAGATTGATAAAAAAAATTTACAACTGAGAAAATCCTTAGGAATCAACTAAGCTTCTCTACTGCATTCCCATTGCATTGAGAAGAAAAACTTAAAAGTTGAATTGACTTGCCTATTATCTAGTAGTTAGTGGGCAGTTTACTGAAGGTGATGACCTTGGGCTGTAGTTTGTGTCTTTTTCTCCATTTCCCCGTATTTTTCTGAACAATAAAGGCAATAGATGAACTTACAGCAAAATCTTTCTGCCAGGTACAGTATATGGTTGGCTTATTATTTACATTGCTTGATGACTTTTGTTTCTTTGTGCCAACTAAGAATGAGAGTGGGGGCCAGGCATGGTGGCTCACGGCTGTAATCCTAGCTTCCCAGGAGGCTGAGATCTGAGGATTACCATTCAAAGCCAGCCCAGGCACTAAAGTCTCTCATCTCCAATTAGCCACTAGAAAACTGGAAATGGTGCTATGGCTCAAAGGGTAGGGCAGTAGCCTTGAGCTGAAGAGCTCAGAGACAGCGCCCAGGCCCAGAGTTCAAGCCTTAGGACCGTCAGAGAGAGAGCGAGAGAGCGAGAGAGCGAGAGAGCGAGAGAGAGAGAGAGAGAGAGAGAGAGAGAGAGAGAGAGAGAGAGAGAGAGGGAGAGAGGGGGGGGGAGGGAGGGAGGGGGAGGGACGGAGGGAGAGAGGGAGGGAGGGAGGGAATGGTTGGTATAGAATCATAGTCTAAATGTTAGGAGTTTGGCAGACCTCTGAGATGAATTGTTAGATTCTATGTTCATACTGTACCATTTTCCACAGTGGCTGCACCATTTATATTCCTACAAGTAATGAAGATTTTAATTTTTCTACATTCTCTATAGCACTTGTTACTTTCTTTTTTATTTTATTTTTTTCAGTCTTGGGGTTTGAATTCTGGGCCTGGGTGCTGTCCTTGAGCTCTTCACTTCAAAGCTAGTGCCCTACCATATTGAGCCACAGCACCACTTCCAGTTTTCTAGTGGTTAACTGGAGATAAGAGTCTCATGGATTTTTGTGCCTGGGCTGGCTTTGAACTGTGATCCTCAGATCTCAGCTTCCTGAGTAGCTAGGATTACAAGCGTGAGCCACTGGTGCCTGGCTCATCATCATCCTTTTAAGTCTAGTGTCCACAATTGAGTGTAAACTTTTGTTATTGACTTTTGGAGATTGGTTTATTTCATGTAACATAATGATCTCCAACTCTATTTTCCTGAAAATGACATAATTTTGTTTCCTTTATGGTTGAGCAATATTCCATGTTATATATATGTGTGTGTTTCTTTAACCATTTGTTGGTTGGCTTGACCAGTTCCAGATATTGGTTATTGTCACTAAAGCTTCAATAAATATGGTGTTCTGGTATCTTTTTTTGTGTGTATTGATCTACTGTCCTTTGAATATATGCCCAGTAATGGTATGGTAGAGTCATAGGTAGGTTTACTTTTAGATTTTCGAGGAACCTCCATATGGATTTCCATAATGGCAACACTAGTTTACATTACCACCAATAGTAAAGGATGGTTTCTTTTTCACTTGAATCCTCACTAGCATTTGTTGATGTTTCTTTTCTTGGTGATTTCCATTCTGACTGGGGTGAGATGATGTGGTTTTGATTTACAGTTCCTTGTAGCTAAGGATGTTAAACATTTCTTCATATATTAGCCATTTGTATTTCTTTTGAGAATTGTCTGTTGAATTTTTGCCCATTTATTAATCAGAATATTTGTTCTTCTGCTGTTTCATTTTTTATCTCTTTGTGTACCCCAAATATTAATCCTTTGTCCATGGAGTCTAGCTGTCAGCTTCTATATAGGCCCCATAAGCTCCTCAAACTCACCATGTCTAAAATTAATCTCACAACATCCCCCCTCCAAAATGTCCTTCCTTAACATTTTACTAAATTAATAAAATTTACTGTCATCTGTACATCTCAAATGGGGAAATCACCCTACATTTCTCCCTCTTGTTATCCAATGAATATTTTCCCACCTTGTAGATATATTTCAGATCGTTCCTCTTCTCTGCCATTAGCCACTGAATTCAACCAGATAATGCTTGCACAGTTCTGCCTTTGGTCAGAGTACTGTGTGTGGCAACTGTGCCTGCTTCTATTTACCTAGGTTTTTGTGAATTGTTTCCTATTCTCTTGTTTCTAGTCTTTTCTCCACCAAACATTTTTTTTTTTTTTTTTTGCCTGTCCTGGGCTTGAGCTCAGGGCCTGAGCCCAGTCCTTAGACTTTCTTAAGGCTAGAGCTGTACCACTTGAGCCTCAGCACCACTTCCAGCTTTTTTCTGTGTATGTGGTACTGATGAATCGAACCCGGATCTTCATGCATGCTAGGCAAGCACTCTACCACTAGGCCAAACTCCCAGCCCCCACCAAACATCTGTTAATGCACTTCAATCACAAGTTTGTTTCTCTCTTTTTCTCTTTCTCTCTCTCTCTCCCTTTTTCTCTCTCCTCTCTCTCTTTCTTTTCTTTCTCTCCTCTCATTCTTTCTCTCCTCCCTTTCTCTCCTCTCTTTCTTTGTTTCTTTGTTTGTTTGTTTCTTTTTTTTTTTTTTTGCCAGTCTTGGGCTTGAGCTCAGGGCCTGAGCACTGTCCTTGGACTTTCTCAAGGCTAGAGCTCTACCACTTGAGCCTCAGCACCACTTCTGGCTTTTATCTATGTATGTGGTACTGAGGAATCGAACCTGGGTCTTCATGCATGCTAGGCAAGCACTTTAACCACTAGGCCAAACTCCCGGCCTCTTTCTTTCTTTCTTTCTTTCTTTCTTTCTTTCTTTCTTTCTTTCTTTCTTTCTTCCTTCCTTCCTTCCTTCCTTCCTTCCTTCCTTTCTTTCTTTCTTTCTTTCTTTCTTTTTTTCTTTCTCAACTTTGAGGCTTGAATTCAGGGCCTGGGCACTGTCCCTGAGTTCTTTTTTGCTCAAGGCTAGCACTCTACCACTTTGAGCCACAGCTCCACTTCCCAGCTTTTGAGTGAAATTAATTGGAGATAAGAGTTTCACAGGGACTTCCCTGCCTGGACTGGCTTCAAACCTTGATCCTCAGATGTCAGCTAGGATTATAGGTGTGAACCACCAGTGCCTGGCAATAACCATGTTTCCTTTTTCTTTTCTTTTCTTTTCTTTTTTATTGTTGGGCAATGTATAGAGGGTTAACAGTTATATTTGCCAGGTAGTAGGTGCATTACTTCTTACACATTGATATCCCTTCTTATGTTTTGCCCCCATTTCCTTCTCCCCACCCCCTCCCAATCATCTTGTTTTCCCCCCTATCTTTCACAATGTTTTTTTTTTGTTTTGTTTTGTTTTTTTTGCCAGTCCAGGGTTTGAGCTCAGGGACTGAGCTCTGTCCTTGGGATTTCTCAAGGCTAGAGCTCTACCCCTTGAGCCTCAACACCACTTCCAGCTTTTTTGTAGGTATGTGGTACAGAGGAATCGAACCTGGGTCTTCGTGCATGGTAGGCAGGCACTCTACCATTAGGCCATACTCCTGGCCTCACAGTTTTTTCTTACCGCACAATCCTAATCCTTCAGTGATTCCCTTTTTTCCTTTGGTTGAGTTTCTAAGTTTGGCATAGAAGATGTTCTAGGATCCAGTTCTTATTCTAAGTCCAATCCATTTTTGGCTAATTCTCTGTTAAGGATCTACATGTAGCCCATACAAATGCTTACTGTTCTCTTAATGTATTACATGTTTCACACACTCATGGCCTCACACACAATTCCCCTCTTTATATGAAAAGTGTTCACACCTCTTTGTCTTCTAGTCTCACCTCATCTTCAGAGACCTCAGCAAGCATCTTCTTTTACCTGTCCCCTTCCCTGACTTTGGATATTTTATAGCAGTTGACTTATCCTCATGATGTAAAGTAACCATAAGGTATACATCTAAAATATTTAGGCCTCTAATCAATAAAATAAAGTTGTAAGATCTAGCCACTAGAAATTCTGGCATAGTAGCTTTTTTCCCTTCATATTTCTTTATAATTACATCTTTATGTGTCTGTCTCACAACTAGTATGACATCTGGGATAAGGTTTAGGTCAAAGTTGTCCCTGTAGCTTGTGCCTGGCACGGTGCCTGATACCATATATTTACTGAGCATCGGCTGTGTGCTAAGCATTGCTTTAGGAGCTGAAAACATAAGAAACAAAATTCTTGTTCCCCGCCCCCCTCCCCGAGAGAAGTCTGCTCACTACCCATCATTTTCCAGTCTCCTTGCTACCCAAAGCCTAATGTTATTCACTGCGTTTTCTATGATTAGTAATATAAGGGGAAAATCATTCAGAGAGAAAATATGAACTGTCAGATGAGAATGAAATTATAAGTGGTAAGAGGAGAATTAAATTAAGAGCAGTAAGCATCATGGATTTATAAAAACAAGTCATGTCAGACAAACTTAATTGCTTTTCCTGATAGAATTACCAAATTAAGGGATGGCGGGGTACAATATCCTGAGAGCAGTTTCCTTTAACAACCAGGTAATGAATATTAGTTTTGAAGTTAGCGGACCTTCTGAAATAGAATTTTGAAATTGTACAAAATGAATTCAGATTGACTTTGATGTGAGTCTAGTTGGCTGACTTGACAAGAGATTGAAGAGCAGAAAAGCTAAGGCCTTGACAAACACCATGGCACCAGTGAGCTTAAAGATACTATCTCACAGAAGCAAGCTGAAGGTCTTTACTCAGATGGATTTATCATGATCAGTATTGGAGCTAATGGGTGATTTGAAGGTATTTAAAAGACATTGAGAGAAAAACCACAACTCCCAGGGGAAATCATTGCAAGGAGTGTAGAAATGAAATATTTTTACATTGTCATTGTAAGAGCATGGCCCTTGGAATGATAATGCACAATGTTGTGCCTAGTGCTTTAAACTTTTGTTTCTCAAACTGTGGTTTGCAGCCAGCAGGAACTTGTTAGAAATGCAGAGTCTCAGGTTTTTCCCAGATGAATCTGAATCTACATGTTAGCAAAGTCTCCAAGAGATTCATATGCATTATAAAGCTTTAGAAGCATTGGTGGGTTTACTTTATATTGTAGTATATGGTTTGATTTTTAAGTCATACTCAGAGATCAAAATTTTTATCTAATATTCCATGATTCATTCCTTGTCTCTTAATTCCACTATTTACTCTTTTCACTTTCCTTAAAATAAAGCATATGAAGCTGATGATATTGAATCCTTGTGGGAAGCTTCTTAATTTCAATAGGGTTTGTAAGGAGGGGCTAACCACTTGTGTTTATGTTTTTTATGTGTCACGTATCTACACCATCTATTTGCATCTTTTAACATCAAGAAGTATATTTTTAGCCAGGTGTAGGTGGCTTACACCTATAATCCTAGTTAACCAGGAGGCTGAGATCTGAGGATCACAATTGAAAGCTAGCCTGGGCATGAAAGTCCGTGAGACTCTTATCCTCTAATTAACCACCAGAAAACCAGAAGTGGTGGCCCAAGTGGTAGAATGGTAGTCCTGAGCTGAAGAACTCAGGGACAGCACCCAGGCCCAGAGTTCAAAGCCCCATGACCACCACCACCACCAACAACAACAACAACAACAAAAGTATGTTTTTATTCCCATCTTACAGACACAAACACCAACATTAGAAGGGTTAATATAATTGGCCTAAGTTAATAGTTTAGTAAATAGCCAAACTGTTATTTATGACCAGATTTTCTGACTTTCTTCTTTTTTTATTGTAATGTATACAGGGGTCACAGTTACATTCACCATACAGAAGGTACATCACTTCTAACACATTGACACCCCCTCTCATGTTTTTGTCCCCATTTCCTTCTCCACCCCCTTCCAATCGTCTTTCCCCCCATTCCCTTGATTTTCTGACTTTCTAAGCCAGATTATATGAAAGGGACTTTGTAGTAGCTTTGTGTGATATAAATTTCAGAAATTGGGACTGAGGGGAATTCTGTTAAGAAATATTTGTTAAGCACCTATGATATTGTAGGAGTCACTAATATGCATTAGGAAATGAAATAGATTGAGCCCAATTTTTGTACAGTTTATAATTTAGTGGAGATAGGAAAGTATGTGTGTGTGTGTGTGTGTGTGTGTGTGTGTGTGTGTGTTTATATATGTATCTATGTGTATGTTGAGATAGGAGATATTGCTTGCAAACATGTCATTTGCTGGAATAATAAAAACCTTAAGGATGAAGGAAAATTGCTGTAGGACTATGATCAATTGACTGACTGGTAGAAATAATGGTATGGAAATGTGGTATATACTATTGAATTGTTAATGACAAAATTTGCCCAACCATTTTGTCTTTTTTTGAAAATTTTTCCAACCTTAGAGAATTCTGTTATAACCAGTACTTTAATTAGGTATATAACAAGTACCTTACATATAACCAGTTAGATATACCTTAGAGAATTGTGTTATTTCATGTATGAAAATGAGAGTTTTAGAAAGTAAAGTAAAATAGATTTTTTCTTTTGTTTTTTTAATATGTGTATGCCTGTCCTGGGGGCTTGAACTCAGGGCCTGGGCGCTGTCTTTGAAGGTTTTTGTTTTGTTTTGTTTTCCTCAAGACTACTGCTCTACCACTTGAGCCACAGCTTCACTTTGGGCTCCTATTATTATTATTATTATTATTATTATTTGGTAGTTAGTGGCAACACACCAGTCTCATGGACTTTTCTGCCCAGTCTGGCTTCAAACCATGATCCTCAGATCGCAGCCAATATTCCAGGCATTTTTAACAGGCCATCTTTTCTATTACTGACCTTGGCCTACATCCTATTTCCCTACTAAGACAAGCTATTTGTCTTCTGTGTGAGTCCACTCTTCAAAAAATGGCTTGGTGAGAGGCATTGCAGACATCCAGAAAGCCCAGAAGACCCTCCATAAGGAGGTAGTCTGTTATAAAATCTGAGACTAGGCATCATGCAGAAGTGTCTCTCTTAATAAACTACTTTGGCTCTCCTTCCAGTTTCAGCTTCGAAGTCCCTTCTTCCGGGAAGCCTTTCCAATTCTGCAGGCGAGGTTAATTGAATAGGTGTTATCTTCCAAGCCCTCCTAAAACTGAGATTTTAAAAAGAAAAATCCCTCTCTTCCTTCTTGTTCCCAGTCTATGAGGGTAGACTCCATGCTTCTTGGAATTAAATGATGTGTTTGCAGAACCCAGAAGAGGGTAGGTATCATTGGTTCTAATAACTGAACTCAAAAGCTTTGTATCATTTTTTTTTTTTTTTGTGGGTCATGGGGCTTGAGCTCGGCCTGAGCACTGTCCCTGAGCTATTCAGCTGAAGGCTACAGCTCTACCCTTGAGCCAAGCCCCACTTCCCATTTCCTAGAGGTTAACTGGAGGTAAGAGTCTCAGATCCTTTTGTGCCCGGGCTGGCATTGAACCTTGATTCTCAGATCTCAGCCTTCTGAGTAGTTAGGATTACAGGCGGGAGCCAGTGCACAACTTTTGTATCTTTTTGAGTACAAAGCCAATCAGCACAGCCAGGGGATAAAATAATGAAGTTTGTTCTTTGCAACAAGAAGTAAACTTGGAACAATTCCCAGAGCAGGGTTTCTCCTAGCAAATAAAGCAACAGGCTGGGCTCTCTAGTATTAGGGAAACTCATACATACTAATGCAGAAAAAACTGCTCATGTAGACGTGGGTACATTAAGGTATGCTCTGTTTGAATGCTTTTTCATAACTCACATTTCAAAAACTAGTGGATGGAACATCTCTAATGCAGAAAATTTAATATTAGACCTACTGAAGTTTACTGTAGATGACACAAAATAAGTGGGTCATAATGACTCGGATTCTAGCTAGTTGATTCTGTTTTTCTCCGGAAGGTCTTGTCAGAAACAGAAATGAGCTTAGAGGTAGGCTTCTAGTTACTTAAATGGACAGCCAACATATATTCCCGGATAACATAGGTGATTCTCTTGAAAATACCTTCTGAGGAGCAAAGAAATCCACGATTCACTAATTCTGCTAAAATTTGATTACTTGATATTTGTGAAAAGTTGTTTTTACTCTTTCTAAATGTAGCCCAATAAATCTTTATTATTTGTGTGTGTGTGTGTGTATGTGTGTGTGCATGCACTAAAATAAAATAACATAAATTCTATCACCTTAATTTTTGTATGTGTACTGGGACTTGAATTTAGCGCCTACGTGCATAGATTTTTTATTTAAGGCTATTTGTCTACCACTTGAGCCACACGTCCACTTATGAGTTTTTGCTGATTAATTGAATATATGAATCTCACAGACTTTCAAGTTTAGGCTTACTTCAAACTGTGATTCTCCTATCTCAGCTACCTAGAATACCTAGGATTACAAGCATGAGCCGACCATGCCTGAATGAAATACATTCACATTGTTGTACAAAAATCACCACTATTCATCAAGGGATACTCCCCATTTCCTTCTCCCTAGACCTTGACAACTACTCTTCTATTTCCCATACTCTAGGTATCTAGGTATCTGTATAAGTGGAATCATATAGTAGGTGTTCTTTAAGGCCTTGTTATTTTATCTTTCTGAATTAGCAAGGGACATAGACCATGGTAACATTTGTTAAAATGAACCTTTTTCATCTAATTTAAAGATAGGTATGCTTATTCTTGGTCTATTTGTATTTATAGAAACAGAGATTAGTAGAAGACAAAGAGATAATGTGTATATATTGTCTGTTCAGGCTCCTTACTTTTATGCTCCAAAATATAAGATTTCCTGCTAGATTAGTATCTAAATGGTACAGGAATGGTAAGCCAAATTTTTCTTTCCTCTGTCAACAGAGTGAGTGTGAAAGGAAAAGCATAGAATCAACATAAGGCCTACAAAGAAATAGAAAACATGGTCAATGTGGCAGGCATTCTAGAATGGGCATACTTGAATCTAAGGCACAATATAGAGACCAAATCACTTTGATTTAACAAGATTGGTTAAGTTATATGATTTTTTATCATTGCTTTAACTAGGAGGTGCTAAAAAAAGTAACAGATTTTGATGGCATTGTCAGGATTCTGCCTGAAATTAGACTGTACATCCCACTTTGGAAACCTTGTGAGTATCTGAGAAACTTAGAGTTCTATACAAAACTATATTTAATTTTTACTTAAGCAGAGGTGAGCATGGGGCTTCATTTATTCTTTGTTGTTTGGTCATGGGACTTGAACTCTGGGCCTGGGTGTTGTTCCTGAACTCTTCAGCTCAAGGCTACTGCCCTACCCCTTGAGCCACAACACCACTTCCGGTTTTCTGGTGGTTAATTGGAGATAGGAATCTCATGGACTTTAGTGCCTGGGCTGTCTTTGAACTGCAATCCTCAGATCTCAGCCTCCTGAGTAGCTAGGATTACAGGGGTGAGCCACCATGCCTGGCTCTTTTAACTTTTTTTGACTATTGAAAGAAATAATCTGCTGAGATTCTATGTAGCCCAAGCCCATGTACAAATACATACATCATGAAACGCACATATGTATGCAGGCATGCACACAGACATGGACATAGACAGACAGAAAGAGACAGACACACATGCATACATATACACACAAATACACACTTTAGAACTTAGCCTTAAAACCTTGTCTTCGCTTTTGCAACCCTAGATCCAATCGCCACACTAGGTAATGGCTTTCTTCTTGGATCTTATGGTATGTGCATCAGTCTGAATAACATTAAAACTATTTCTCTTAGCAGAATGTGGTAGGGTTGTTTTCTTTTTTAATTTCAAATAACACCATTCCTTGAACTGGGAACAAACAATTCACTTGCAGCTTGGCTCTGCATTTATTTGTAATTTTCACATAAATCAACTTATATGAAAATGTATTCATAATTTGAGCTTTCTCTATAGCTATAAAATGTTTCTGCTTCTGTGGTAGAAAATAGCTTATTATGCAAACAACATTGCCACTCTTACATTATGCATGGGATTTACCTGAAGAACATCACAAAAGCTTTAAAAAAAATCCAAACCAGTGAGGGTATAGGATGCTTCATTTACTGCACCACTTACCTATAATAATTAGCTACAAATGAACTAATATCTGTGCTTAGCAACTTATTTAATATTACTTTGGTTAATTCAGTGAAACAATGAAGGAGGAAGAAAAAGAAGTACAAAGGAGGTCTCCTGACAAATGGTGCCTTTCAGGATGTCAGCCTGGTGAAAAATGAGATCTGGTGGTTTCAAAGTTGGGCCACTGCTAGTGAGTAATTAATGGCCAACTCATTTGAACTTGTGTGCTTGATCTAATTTGGGATATTGGGAGTTCACACTGATTTGCCTTTAGAAAGAATGTCACTGTCAAATAAGGTGATTGTTTAAGATTGATATGGAAAGCTCTGACTGGGGTATATGGCAGACTTTATATTTAGAGAGGCAGCAACAGTGTGATTATTCACCACACCAAAGGAAAAGATGGCACTATTTCTGCATACAATCCAAACAGTAATCACTTTGGGTACAGATGATGAATGGTATTTATTTTTTTAACCATAGGACAAATGTGTCTCTTTTCTTTAGAACAAATACAATTTGAGCATCTGGTCTCTGTGTCCAGGTGTAAATAAAACAATAACATATGATCCCTTCTCTATTATTCTATTAGAGGAATGGAAAAGCAAGGAAATAATAAGTAGAATGGACAATTAAAATATTTTCAATAAGAATGATAAACGTTACGAAGGAACCCTATAGGAAACATGTTTCAAGGCTGGGTGCTGGGTGCTGGGGGCTCACACTTGTAATCCTATCTACTCAGGAGGCTGAGATCTGAGGATTGCAGTTCAAAGCCAGCTCAGGCAGGAAAGTCTGTGAGACTCTTTTCCCCAATTAACAACCAGAAAAGTGGAAATGGTATTATGGCACAAAGTGATAGTGTGCTATCCTTGAGCTGAAGAGCTCTGGGCCTGGGACAGCTCCCAGGCCCAGAGTTCAAGCCCCATGGCTGATGAAAAGAAAGGATGGAAGGAAGGAAGGAAGGATGGAAGGAAGAGAGGGAGGAAGGAAGAGGGACAGAGGGAGAGAGGGAGAAAGAGAAGAAAGAAAAAAAGAAAGAAAGAAAGAAAGAAAGAAAGAAAGAAAGAAAGAAAAGGAAAGAAAGGAAGGAGATTCAAGGAGCTATGGTGTGGTCAGTTAACCTAAGATACAGAGTATAGTGTTTGACTGTTGACTTAACCTCTCTAAGTTCATTATTTGTAAGTATGTAAAAATATATGTGCATAGATTATCATTACCTTAAAGTTCCACACTCAACACTGTGGTCCCAATGAATCTACCATCTTGAATCACTGGTTATTTTATCTGGGTCATCCCACCTTAAATGACCAAATGTAAAAGACTATTCTGATGTTGCTTTCCAGATGTTCCAAATTCTTCTTTCCAAGTTTTATGACTGTTGTGTGTCCTTCAAAGGGTAGTCTTGCTGTTGGATTTTTGCTCACCATCTTTGTTTTAATCAGGATTTCAGATCATCCCTGGGGAGAAGTGGTGGAAAACTGTAAGCCAAACACCAAGCCTGGAATAGGCATTGGGTGTTTTCTTCACAGCTTTGCCCTGAATGATGGCTGAACTTTATGTTCTTTTCTTTCTTTTTCATTTTTGCCAGTCTTTGAACTCTGGGCATGGGTGTTGTACCTAAGCTACTTTTGCTAGAGGGTTAGCACACTACCACTTGGGCCACAGCACCATTTCTGGCTTTTTCTGAGTAGTTTGTTGGAGATAAGAGTCACATGGACTTTCCTGCATGCACTGGCTTCAAAGCACAATCCTCCTGAGTAGCCAGGATTACAGGCAAGAACCACTGACACATAGCTTGTGGTCTTTTCTGAATATCAGTTCTTTGTCATATTTAAAAGCTATTTAAAAACACCTTCCTACCATATTACTTATTATAAAGGAAGATTAAAATTCTTGAATTACTGAAATAATTTCAGGCCATAGAAGGGATAAAAGGACAACCCTTCATTCATTTTACAAAACTAGGACAACCTGATAATTATACAATGATTTGACTTATAAATATGGATGTGGAGAGCCTAACTCAGATAGCTTACCATATAAATTGAAGAACACACCATGACTGAACAGAATTTAAGTAGTTATTTTAATATCACAGAATCTACAAGATAATTCATCGTCTGGGGTTGTTTGGGTTTTTTGTTGTTTTGTTTTGTTTTGTTTGTGGGTCATGGGGCTTGAACTCAGCCTGGGCGCTGTCCTGAGCTCTTTAGCTCAAGGCTACCTCCCTACCCTTGAGCCAAGCCTGATTTCCAGATTTTTAGAGGTTAATTGGAGATAAGAGTCTCAGGTCTGGCTGGGTGTTTGGCCTAGTAGTAGAGTGCTTGCCTAGCATGCATGAAACCCTGGGTTCGATTCCAAGTACCACATATGGAGAAAAGCCAGAAGTGGAGCTGTGGCTCAAATGGTTCTCTCTAGCCTTGTGGAAAAAGGCCAAGGACAGTGCTCAGGCCCTGAGTTGAAGCCTGGGACTGACAAAAAAAAAAGTCTCAGGTCCTTTTGTGCCCAGACTGGCTTTGAACCCTGGTTCTCAGATCTCAGACTCCTGAGTAGCTAGGATTACAGGCATGAGCCACTGCGCCTGGCTTCTTAGAATCTTTTTATGTAAGTAGGCTAGCCCTGAACTAGCTATGTAGCCCAAGCTGCATCATACTCCTCATTCTCCTGTCTCAGCCTCCCAAATGATGGGGTTACACTGCACCTGGGTACAAAATAATTCTTCTTTTTCCTTTCTTTTTTTCTTTATGCTAGTACTGGGGCCTAAACTCAGGGTCTTGTGCTTTTGTTTGGCTTTCCCCTTTACAGCTGGCCTTTTCACTTATTACTAAACTGTAATTTTGCTGGTTAATTGGAGGTATTCTCACTCATGGCTTTGAACTATGGTCCTGAGATCTTAGCCTTTTCAGTAGCTAGGAATCCAGGTGTAAGCTGATGGCACCTGCCTTTACAAGATAATTCTTAACTGTAAGAGGGGAAAATTCATACAACTAAATAATTAAGTTATAATATTTTATATAATTAAATAACCATTCTTGACAAAATTGAAACAAAATTGAATACAGGTCATTTTCCTTAAACATGAAAAATGCTCAAATTTTCTTAAGCAAATATAATAAACAAATGAAGTTATTTCGTTTGAAATCAAGAACAAAGCAAGTTCTTCCTGTGATTACAATTATTCACATTAACTTGGAAGCAATAACTAATGAAATGAGAAAAGTGAATAGTAGGTATAAGTACTTTTTTTGTGCGTGCTGGGGTGGTCAGGGGGCTTGTCTTTGGACCTAGGCACTGTCCTTGAGCTCTTCAACTCAAGGCTACTGCCCTACCAATGGGCCTGGGTGTTGTCCCTGAGCTCTTTAGCTCAAGGCTACCACCCTACCCCTTGAGCCACAGCCCCACTTCTTGTTTTCTAGTGGTTACTTGGAGATAAGAATCTCAGGTTCTTTAGTACCCAGGCTGGCTTTGAACCCTGATCCTCAGATCTCAGCCTCCTGAGTAGCTAAGATTACAGGTGTGAGCCTCCATACCGTTAAATATGTTTTTTTTCTTGTTGTTGGTATTGGGACTTGAGCTCTGGGCCTCGGTGTTGTCCCTGAGCTCTTCAGTTCAAGGTTAGCGCTCTATCACTTGAGCCACAGTGCCACTTCTGGTTTTCTGGTAGTTAATTGGTTTTCCTGCCTGGGCTAGCTTTGAACTGCAGTCCTCAGATCTCAGCCTCCTAAGTAGCTAGGATTACAGGTGTGAGCCACTAGTGCCCAGCTAGATACAAGTACAAAATTTCTGTATTCCTAAGTGATAAGTCTAGATACCTAGCAAACATAGGAGACTCAAAAATAAGTAAGCTGGGGGCCGGGAGTTTGGCCTAGTGGTAGAGTGCTTGCCTAGCATGCATGAAGACCAGGGTTTGATTACTTAGTGTTCGATTACATATACATAGAAAAAAGCCAGAAATGGTGTGGTGGAGCTCTAGCTTTGAGAAAGCCCAAGAACTGAGCTCAGGCCCTGAGTTTAAGCTCAGGACTGACAATAAATAAATAAATAAAATCAGTAAGCTGGGTAAAACTTTTGGTGACATATTAAAATAAAAATATGTGTTTTTTTTTCTTTTAGTAGCATTTGTCCTCTAGGATCCTGGAAAAACATCATACTTATAACAACATCAAAAACAAATATTTAACAATAATTTTACAAGATTTTTACCTCCTTAAAAAACACTGAAGTGTATATTAGATAATTAAAGGAATATAATCAGTAGCATGGAATATTTAAAACTGAAATTTACAGTTTTTCAGTCAATAAATATATATACATATATATATTTCCTAGTGCATTCAAAACCAAAACTGGGGAGTTTCCAAATAAAATACCTTAAATTTCACGTAGAATAGGTATCTTAAAATAGTCAAGAAAATTATGCATAATATTAAATCATGTTGTACTATAACGATATATAGAAAATATTAAAAGTCACTTAAGATTCATTGTAATAAAACTTCCTTGCTATTGATAACAGGTAAGTTGAGTACAATAGATCAAAGGAATAGAGTTAAAACTCCACAGAAAGAGCCAAGTGTGTAGGAGACTATTATATGTCAGAATGACATTGTACTTCATTAAAAAGGCAGTTTATTTAATAAGTGATACCAGCAAAACTGACTACACATGTGAAAGAAAATAAAGCATACACCCCTTATTTCATCCAGATGGATACAATAAAGTAATAAACATGTCAATATCTAGTAAAATGAATAATGTACTATTAGCTATGACCCAGTATAGTAAAGGGGAAGGATTTTTAGCAAAGAAATAAAGTGTTCATCTATAAGAACATGTAGTAGGTGTTTATTATTATAGCATTGCTTTTATTGACAAACAAAAAAAATCCCTAGAGACAACTTCAATGTTCATCAACAGAACTATTGAATAAAAAGATCCATACACAGGAATTTTATGTGGCCATTTTAAAGAATGAATTCCATCTATCTGTTGGTTTGTAGGGATGTCTATGTGGTAATTAAAGGGAAAAAATAGGATTCAGAGTTGTGTGTTGGGTATAAATCCAGTATTTGTGTCTATATTTTATATGCACAGGAAGAAAAGGTAAAAATTGTAAACCCAAGCTGTTGCTCTACTATTCCCAGAGAAGTCTGGGGAAGAGAGTGGGCATGGTGGGGGGAGGGGACGGGGTTGGGGATGAAAGGACAATGCTGATTCCTTTATGCAGTATCAGACTGTGTCATTTGTTTCAAGGAACCACCTTCCCTTTAAAGTGAAAAAGTACTAAAAACATAAAAATGACCACTGAGGTAATGGAGATTTCCTGTCTGATTGCCTGTACCAGAGTTCTTTTCCTTTTGATCAAGATTGAAAGCTTGCCTTATTAAGAAAGGGAAAACCCTTCCTTAATTAGATACTTTTCAGATGTATTTAAGGAACTCAGACTTACCAAGAAGTCCTAGATCTTCAATCCCTAAATATTTTTATGAAACTTGGATTTAAAATCCCTGTTTGTTCATTTTACCCATGATGTTCTTAAAGAAGAGTGTTCTCATCAAGCACTGTGGCTAACATAGGTAATTCTTGTACCCAGGAGGCTGAGATTAGTAGGATAGCAGTTTGAGATCAGCCAAGGGAAAAGTCAGCAAGATTCCATTTCAGTCAAAAAAAAGGTGAGTGTGGTGGTATGCACCTGTCATCCCAGCTAAGCAGGAAACAGAAATAGAAGGATAGTGATCGAGGCTAGCCAAGATAAAAAGGGAGACATTGTTTGAAAAATAACAAAAGCAAAAGGGGCTGGGAACATGAGTAAGGTCAGAGAGAACATGTCTAGTAAGCATAAAGCATGGAGCCCAAACCTTAGTAGCCCCCAGACAAAACAAAGCAAAACAACACCAACACTTGTCTGTCTGGCCTGCATGTGCGCGTGTGCGCGCGCGCGCACACACACACACACACACACACACACACACACACACACACACACCAGTTTAAAAGAGATTTGAGGATTTTAAAAGCTGTTATAGTGCACTAAAATGTCATGAGTCTTGAAAATATTCTGCTGTTTTAAACCCTGGTTTTCAAGAATCTGGATACACCGAAAATTTCTCAGTATGTCTATGGACACTTTGCTAGAGCTGGCTTGGGGTCTAACGTCAAATCGATGCCAAGTTCCACCATCTTGTTTGACATGTTACTGCCATCCAAGCAAAAATTAAGGATGAATCGCAGACTAGTGAGCCCCAGGAGCCTCTTGGTCTGACACCACTGTTCCCTGGGTATCTGACATGGGGCAGGTTATACAGGAGAGGCAGGCTGGCAGGAGGGATGAAGCACCCCTATAGGAATTTGTGAGCAGCTGTAACCCATGCCTTTGTGTGTATGCATTTTTAAGGCTTAATATCATTTAGAAAACAATCACAAGCACTTTCTGGTGATGTTTGCAACCTGTGAACAAATGCCAACAATTGAACAACTGGCTGAGCTGGATGAATCCCTCAGAGAATGGGTTGCTGGCAGCTGTTGCTGATGGAGCCTTAGACACAGTCACTTGTAATAGCAGAAATGAAATTGGAGCAGAGATAAGTTTGGCTTTATTCCTCTGATAGAGGCAAAGAGTTGTGACTTGAACTTATCTGTCTGTAACCTGATGTTAAAAGTAGCTTGGATGTAAATTTCAAATTAAACAAGAGTGTCTAAAAGAATGCATCAGAGCTTCATGCTCGATGATCAAAATAAAAATGATTTCAGCCAAGGAGTTAATTTTACTCTAGGGATGAGTTTATATGTTCTTCCTTTAAGCATGCTTGGAATTCAGTCATGAGGGTCAAATATTGACATTTATAAGATGGCTTCTTATCCTATAAAGCAATGAGAATGAATAACTAACTGCCTCGTACAGTGTGAATAGGCCCCACAAACATAATGTTAAGCAAAAGAAGCCAGATATAAAAGAGAATTCTGTATGAATCCATTTATCTGCAGTTCAAAACAGCCAAACTGCTCATGTTAAAAGCCATGATGTTAGAAGTCAGGATAAGTGGCGGCAGCTGGGGGCTGGGATTACAGGGAAAGGACCAGCCTGAACATACTCAATTTCTTCCAGATGTTGAGTACATGAATATGCTCCATGTGTGAAATTTCCCTCACCTCTATACTGTGTATAAGAATATTTTTCTTTTTTTATAGAAGTTTTATTATAATTAATAGAAGGGTTACAATATATTCACCAGATAAAAGGTGCATTACTTCAAAAATATTGATACCCTTTGTCATGCTTTGGTCCTCATTTCCCTCCCCCCCATTCTCACCCCTCATCTTGATTTCCCCCTTCCCTATCCTATTTCAAATAAACAAATAAACATATATACAATATATCAGATAGCAAGGTATAATATTGTAACAATATGGGATAACCAAGGGACAGCAAAAGAGATGAGAGATAACATAGTACATTAAGGACAAAAATCACTCATTATATGGCTTTTGTTTCTATATCCTGGAAGTCCTTTCATTTAGTGTCATTTTATATGGCCTTATGTATCTAGGTTTTGTTCTATTGTAAATCTCTGCTAGGAGAGCCCAAGGTTTCTACTGATTATAACAAATGAGGGAAACCATTGAGCCTATGTTCCTTTGAGTCTGGCTTACTTCACTTAATATGATTTTTGCTAAGTCTTTCCATTTCCTTACAAATGGGGCAATGTCATTCTATCTGACAACAGCATAGAATTCCATTTGTGTATAAATACCACATCTTGTTGATTCACTCATCAACTGAGGGACATCTGGGTTGGTTCCATATCTTTGCTATGGTAAATAGTGCTGCAATAAACATGGTTGTGCTAGTGGATTTAGTATGCCTTTGTTTCAGGATGATTGGGTAAATACCAAGTACTGGAATAGCTGGGTCATAGGGGAGCTCTATGTTTAGTCTTTTGAGGAACTGCCATACTGCTTTCCATAGCGGTTGAACAAGTTTGCACTTCCACCAACAGTGTAGTAGTGATCCCTCCTGGCCACATCCCCTCCAGCATCTGTTGTTAATACATTTTTTTGATCCTGGGCATTCTAACTGGAGTGAGGTGGAATCTTAGAGTTGTTTTGATTTGCATTTCTTTTATGGCCAGAGATGCCGAGCATTTCTTCATGTGTCTATAGGCCATTCTTATTTCTTCTTTCAAAGAAGACTCTAAGTCTTTGGCCCATCTTTTAATAGGATGGTTGTTTCTTTGGAGGTTAGTTTTAGAGGAATTCACTTTTTTGAGCTGTTGATATATTTTAGATATGAGGCCTTTGTCCATTGTATGGTTAGTGAAGACTTTCTCCCACTCTGTAGGCTTTCTAGTTAGTTTGCTAGCTATGTCCTTTGCCATACAGAAGCTCTACAGTTTAATGTAGTCCCACTTATCCAGACTTTCTTTGATTTGTTGTGTTTCTTGGTCCTTATTAAGAAAATTTCAACCTGTGCCAAGGAGACCTAGTGTGTCTCCTCTTCCTTCATGTAAAGTTTTCAGTGTATCTGCTTTTACTTTCAGGTAAGAATACTTTTACATGCCAATGAAAAGTAAAATTTTAAAAATGATGCCCTTAGATGATAGCTGTTTTTCCTTTTCTACCCTATTTCTATTCTATGAGGAAATCTTTAATAAGGGCTCTGATTGATGAGTATGAAACTGTTTTTAAATTCTTGACTACTTAGATTGGCTTCATCCCTTATGATTGTTTCTCCCTGATATTTTTACTGAGCAGCAGCCTCAGAGAGAGAGAGAGAGAGAGAGAGAGAGAGAGAGAGAGAGAGAGAGAGAGAGGGACAGAGAGAGACAGAGACAGAGACAGAGAGAGAGAGAGACAGAGAGACAGAGAGACAGAGAGAGAGAGAGAGAGAGAGAGAGAGAGAGAGAGAGAGAGAGAGAGAGAGAGAGAGAGAGAGAGCGCGCGCGCGCGCTAGCAGGTGCAAACAGCTTGACTTAAATGTTAGGCATTAGGAAAATAAGGCCCATTAACCTCACACATACAAAGGTGCTATAAGGTGCTATAATTATAGGTAAAAGTCAACTTTCACCCTCTTCACAATTTGGTCAGGGCCTGGTCATCTCACCAAACTTTCCATCTGAGTATTTTGGGCATTTATTCTGTTTAGAGGCAGGGCATTGATTGGGGAAACCTCTGTAAGATCTTTTCTGGCCCTGTGATTTCAGAGAATTCAGGGGTGATAGTCTAAAAGGGCAAAATTCTTCGTAACCAACTTACCCATCTGTGCCACTCAATTTTGTTTCCAGGTGTCATTTGGAGTCACCATGTTTTTGTCAGGGAATATATCCCACATTATCTTCACGTCCTTTCTCTAGATCATCAAGGTGTCACATCGCTAAGCTGCAGTGTCCATTCCCCATGTGTCTTGATCTGTTTTTTTTTTTGCCAGTCCTGGGGCTTGATCTCAGGGCCTGACCACTGTCCTTGGACTTTCCTCAAGGCTAGAGCTCTATCCTTGAGCCACAGCACCACTTCCAGCTTTTTCCTATGTATGTAGTGCCAAGGAATCGAACCTGGGTCTTTGTGCATGCTAGGCAAGCACTCTACCACTAGGCCAAACTCCCAGTCCATGTCTTGATCTGTTTTGTGTGGCTATAACAGAATACCTAAGATTGGGTGACTTTTTTATTAAAAAATTTTATTAACACTGATTTTTTACATCATATTTCAAAGGTCACATTTAACAAATAAGTATTCAGGAATGGAATCTTTATATGCAATCACTGGCACATAAATTTAAGAACAAAATTAAAATTAAGCTGAGAGTTTGTATGTCATAGATACATACTGATCTATATATCATTATGTCTATAGAGTATATATCCCATCATAGATTTTATGTCTATGTAGTGATATTTATATTGCCAATATTATGTCAATGACCTTGAGTACCCAAGTATTGAGTCATCACTCTTGTACTATTTGGATCTAAAATCAAGGAGACCATACACCTCTTGTACCTTTGATCTTGACTTATCCCACTCAACATGATTTGCTCTAGTTTTATCCTCTTCCCAGTGAATGCCATTATTTATTTTGTCTGGTGGCTATGTAGAATTCCATTGTATATATGTACCACATTTTTTTGTATCCACTGATCTGTAGTGGGGCATCTGGGTTGTTTCCATGGCTTGGCTATTGTGAATAGTGCATTAATGTACATGGTTGTGCTCCATTATGATGCTCAGGTTAGATGCCTAGGAGTGGTATGGCTGGGTTGTAGGGAATGTCTATTTTTAGTTTTTTGAGGAGCATCCAAACTGCTTTCCAGAGTGGTTGTACTAGTTTACATTCCCACCAGCAGTGGAGTAGAACTCCTCTTTCTAGATCAGGCAACTTTGAAGAACAGTATGTCCTTGTTTTTCTGGAGTAGGGAAGTTTAAGAGCCAGGCTCCAGGACCTTTCTACTATCTTATCCTATGACAAAGGCAGAGGGTAAGAAAGTAAAGGAGAAAGAAAAGGCTGCCTTTCAGACAAGCCCACTCTGGAGAGAGAACTAAACCTTCTCACAATAGTGGCATTAATTCACTCACCAGAGTGGAGTTCTCATGACCTAATCAGCTTTTAGTAAACACAACTCCCACCAATACTAGAGATTTAAATTTCTAGCACATGAAGTTAGTGAAATGCATTTAAACCATGACACCATGTATCAGTGAATTTTTGCTGGCAATAAAGAAATTGAAAAGGAAAAAGAAAAAATAATTCCTTTTTCTTATTTAACAAAAAAGCCTTTTAGGAGGCTGTAGTTCACATGGTCTTTCTAGAAACATTCTCTAACCATCCTTCTAAAATGACTTCATTTTTATTTTATCACTCTGTTTTAGTTTCTTCATTCCTAGTAAAATTATTTTGTTGGTTTACATTTTGGCCACTTAATTTTCTACTCCCCTATGACTTTCATCGCTATAAACAAACCTGTCTTGCTCATTATGACATCCTAATGTGAATAGGACATGATATCATGATAGGAATTTTTTTAACCAAAATTCATAAAACCTGGCACCAGTGGCTCATGTCTGTAACCTTAGTTACTCAGGAGGTTAATATCTAGAGGATCATAGTCTGAAGCCAGCCAAGGAAGAAAAGTTTGAGAAATTCCGTCTCCAATCAACCAGCAAGACACTGGGTCAGTACATTGCTTAAGCAGTAGAGTACCAGCCATAAGTAAGTATTTTCAGCCCTGAGTTCAAGTCTCAGTGTCAGAAAAAGAAAAAAAAAGAACAGATCAATCAAATATACTCTATTAGGTGAATTAAGTTTGAGTAGCTTCTCCTTGGAATATAATACATGAAAATTAAAATAGATTTGATGAATGAGATAAATTACTAGGATGTTGATTTTGTCTTGCCAAACACAGCTGGTCAAGGACTAGAGGCCCGTGACACTTGAGATGGTTACACTGTGATCCTGATAGGGATTTCCTTGAGATAACTATAAACCACTGGCTTATGATGGAGATGTTGCTTTCATAGCCCAGCTTCTAATTCCAGAGTCTGAAGAAAAATATGGCTTTTAATTACAGAAGTGCAAAGGTCTGCAGGGTTAATTCTGAGTTAAGTTTTAGGATTTGTCTGTACTAGGAGACCTAGAAAAAGCTAAGACTTTACATTAATATGTAACCAAACCTTAAGCTCATATTTCAGCAACAAGAAAGAGTAAATAATGTATGGCTTCACGAAGATTTGCTTAGTTTATTTACTTACATTATTTATAGGTTATGTTGGGAATAGACTTGGCCTGCGCTGCTTTGTTCACAGTAACATTCCATAAATATAACAGCAAGCAATAAAATAGCATTGATTCAGAAGTGAGCTCATAGCTTCGTGTAACATCAAACATAAAAGTTGTGTTCCAATGATAAATACTAAATCTTTAAAATATCTTTAAAATATCATTGGCTTTTTACTGTCATTACTTATGCAGTATGTATTTCAGATTTTTATGTTCCATATTATACTTTTTATGAGGGAGTTATGTATTAAAGCTTTTGGTGCAGCCTCTATTATAGACTTTTTGAACTTTTGGATGGGTGGCAGAAGATTCGAGTTCAAAAGATCATCCTAAATTGTCTATGAAGGTCTCAGGAAGAGAACAAATGGCAACAAAATACATTAGGTTTTTCCTCCCTCTTTTGAGTATGAAGATCAAGAACTCTAGGCAAAAAAGTGGAGGCTTTTAATAGAAAATACTTCCAATTTTTCTGTCATGGGAAATGTCTTTGTTTTTTTGTTTGGTGTATCCTAGAATTGTTTGATGTTTTTCTGATGTCTCCATGTGGTCTCACATTGGTCCAGTGGAATTTGGGTTGGTGCTTGGCAGCTGATAGAATGTTGCTATCTTCATTTGTTTTCTGTTATTATAACAAAGTACCTAAGGCTGACTACTTTCAAAAGAAATGTGTTTAGCTAATGGTTTTGGAGGGTCAAGAGCACAGTTTGCTCAGTTCTGGTGAGTGTGTCATAGTGAATAGTATCACAATGTAGCAGTAATGAGTGGTGCCTATAGAAAAGAAGTTCAGGGGTGTACCAGTTTCCCTTATAACAACTAGATCTCAGGGGATCTAACACTATACCAGGAGACCTGCATTAATCCCTTACAATAGTAGTGCGCCCATGGCCTCATTTCCTTTAGGTCCCTACTGAAAAAAGTTGTACCACCTCAATAGTACCACTTGAGGACCAGGTCTCCAATACATGAACTCCTTGGGGGGAGAAACTATACTAAATCATTCCAACAGGTATTGAAAAATGTTAAAACACGGATCAGATCTGGGCTTAAGTCCTGCCTCTGCTGTTAATAAATTGTGTATCCTTGGGCAGGTGACTTAGCCACTTGAACCTTATTTTTCTTGTCTGTGAAGTAAAGAAACTACTTTATACCTAATAATGTGCATTCCAGTAAGTAAGGATTACTGAGTATCTATAAATATTGCATTTACTTATAAATGGGCTGATAAAAAGAGATAAAGACATTATAGCTGTGCAAATAAGATAGAATTTGTAAATTAACTGATTATTTATGATATAAATGAATCATGTATGATGAACTTTTCCTGTGATAGAATATCTCAGACAGTCAACTTACAAGGAAGCAAAGGTTACTTTGGCTCATGGTTTCACAGTTAATAGTCAGTTGGCTTGTTGCTTTGGGCCTGTAGTGGCACAGTTCGTCATGCCTGAAACATAGGATGAAAAAGAGCTGTTTGTCTCATGGAAGCCAGGAAGCAAGCAGAGAGGAAGGAATTAAGGTCACAATTTCTCCTTCAACGGCATTCCCTCAGTGCTCTGATGTCTTTAGGAGGCCCCACCTCCTAAAGATTCTGTAGCCTACTAAGGGGGCCATAGGCTGAAGATCAAGCCTAAAGGTCTGATGAAACCTAAGGTAGTGCTCTATAGTGATAGGCCCTACATGTGTTAGTCTGTGGGCCTTTGAGGGATATTTAAGATAAAAACTGGAACCTAGTCATTATTGAAGCTTTACCCTAACTTATTTAACATGAGGCATATATATCTTGTACATATTTCAAAGAAATATTTTTAAAACTAGCATAATAAAAAGCCCTGTCATAAAATGGAATTATGCTCATGTGTTTATGTTACAAAGGCCTGGAGGGTTGTGTGTGTGTGTGTGTGTGTGTGTGTGTATCTATATTCTATCTATATCTATATATAATAGCCTTTAATATAGATGAGTCTGAGTGTTGAAGAATTTTTTAAATTTTTCTGTGTTATTATAGAAGGCACAGCTGTATTTTCAGTACAGTGGTTCATTGAAGCAGAGGTAGAGAAGCTGGAACAATGATGGATGAAAAGTGGGAAGGGCTGAAAATGGTCCCCAAACAGACCAACGCAAGCTACTCGTGGGCTATTATATTCTAACCCTGCATATCTGGCATGGGTTTTTTGACATGCAGATTAGAGTAGAAAGCAGTGATCAGACAGAGTTCCCACAGGATGTGTCCTATATTACAGCCTCAGTGAACTGAGACATGGGGGATTTGATACAAATTATTTTGTATCCCTTATGGCTCCTCTAGACCTATTGAAACCTCTCTGAAAGTTTCAAGTACTCATTGGAATCATGGTATCTTGCTGTGAATTATCTTTTGTTTGTTTGGTTGGTTTTTGTCTTTTTTAAAAAAAAATTAACCTTTTCATTTGAAAATTTTCAACCTTACGGAAAAGTTGCCAGATAGAAGAGTTATGTATCTTCACCACGATGAATCCATTTTTACAATTTATGTCACAGTTTTTCCTCTCTGCCCATATCTATCATATCATGTCTTTTGCAGGATATGCAATATATTTTATTGATATTTTAGCTAAAATCTTTGAGAGTAAGTTGTGGAGATTTTAGCAGTATCAGCAAATATTTCCTGAGAACATTAATTAACATTGTAAACTTGTCAAATCTAAAAAATTTCATGTGCTGACCAAGCTAAAAATTTGTTATTTTGTCTGGGGGTTTAGTGTGTTTGGGGATTTTTTTTGTAAGGCTAGGTCTCCCTAAGTAGACCTTCCTGTTGAGTACTAAAGTTACATCATGCTCAGCTCTAGTTATTTACTTTCTGTCTCCCTCCCCTACAGAGTAGATGCTGTAAGGATAGAGATTTTGTTTTGTAACCCCTACACTGTGACCATAGCTGTAGGAGTGGAGGGACATTGAAAAAACTTGCCCTTCACACTCTGAAGGTTTGTTGGAATAAACTGACCATATACAGTTTAAATAGGAGAACAAGTACAAAATAATGAACACATACAGGGAAAGATCCCACCATGGAACTGTACACAAAGTATGAGCCTCTAGAAAAAGCAAGATGGTTGAAGTTTAAATAACTTCCTGAGCAACAGGGAGGAAGAGAGGCTGGGCTAGGGAGGTGCTGGGGCAGCATGGAGGATGAGGGCAGTAAGTAGTGGAGAGCCTGGGGGTGGAATGGGAGTGTCCTGGGCTTGAGAACCCAAGGTTTTCTTTATCTCCCCCCCCCACACACACTTAATGAGGTTTTATAGCCATTGCATTCCTTCCAGAGCTTCACAAGGAAGGTGTCTGTGAGCTTTGGAGAGAGAGTTAATGACAGGTTATAATGGGGCTGGGGGAGAAGGTCAGGGAAACCCAGAGGTTATTCCTTCAATCTGGAGACTGTGGCATTGTTTTCTGAACTCTGACTTTAGGTAATGAGTGACTGTGTAAAGCCTGAACGAGTAAGGCCACTCTATACCCCACATCCCACAGAAATTGAGGACCCACCCCAGAGAATTAAAAAAAAAAAAGATTAGGTCAGTCCTTTGAGCCCTCTTCCTTGCTTTGCATTGCTAAGGGAGCAGTTGTTTACTGCCTGTGGCTCAGAGCTTGGCCTCTCTTATTTTCTGAGTCCTGAAGACTTATAGTTTGGAAGTAGGAAATGAGGGAAAGAAAGAAATTGTTCAGCATATTAATGTGACACATTGACTTGCAAGGAAGGCAGCACCTTGAACTGTACAAGCAGTTAGAAGGTTGTACATCTGGGAGCCTTTTTTCTAACCTTGTGCAGAAGCCCTGGTCTAGATGTTACTATCTACTTAACTACTCACGCTTGGTCACACTTGGAAAACTATAACCTCAAACTGAGGCCAATTTTCAAGAGAAGAAATTGGAGTTGCCCTCAAGATGGGTTGAAATTCATGAACTAGAAAGAGAAAGATACTTTTTACAGGATCTAGCAAACTTGACAAAGAGGGGTTTGCAGAAATGATTTAGCTTCTGCTGCTACCCTTTGTATATGATGTCTGAAACACCTCAGCTACTTGCCATGCAACATTTTTTTTCCTTCAAGTCACAAGGGAGGGTGTAAATATTAAAGCCATTTTTCTTCAGAAAGGTATGTCAGGGTCACTGAATGTACACTTTCATTAAGGAACAATATGTAATAAATGTATATTTGTTATTAAGAATTTTCCCCATGATGCCTTCTAATATTTGGGGATGGACTTGTCCTTTTATTTGAATCCTAAAGGGTTTCACCTGGGTGATGTCTAATGGAGCTGTCCTAGGATTAGATCTGGGGCAAAGATGGGTTCTTTATGATCATCTCAACTCTTGCTTGGGGAAGGGCTGGGAGCCAAGGGCCAGAGGTGGAGCAAAGTAGGGAGGGAGGGGCTGATGGAACACTTTTATTAGGAAGTGGAGATAAAATTTTACTACTTTGTTTGTGCCATGTGACATATAACATTCATTGCTCTCTATGACAATCTTAAAGCATTGGCAGTATCATTGTTTCCTTTCTAAAAATAGGTAAATAGAGAGCCAAGAAATTAAACAAATGTCGAAGACCCACAGTTAGGAGTGAGTGGAACTTGCTTTCTGTCTTTCCTTTTTTTTTTGAAAACAATTTTCCCTCACTGTTAGAAAGAACCAAAGCAAATGATTGACAGAAACTTGAGTATGACATGAAGGTATTTTTTCTTTCCTCCTTCTTTACTTTGGCTTTCTTCCTGCCACTGCAGAAATGGGTGAGAATGAAGGATTGATGGAGCTGTTAATCCAAGGAGTGAAAGAATGGGAAAGTCTCTGTTTTTGAGTGAAGAGGGACATGGTGCATTTTTTATGCTTTTTCGAAAATGAAGAGCACAGAACTTGTTTGGATTTGAGAAAAATCTTCCTTAAGAAAGTTCTCTTCTTTAAAAAATATAGTGGATTAGGCTGAAAAATATCTTCCTAACCAATTGTGTCAACAAAGATTAGTAAGCAATAGGAATAATTCACAGGTGGATCATCAAGAATGACTATTACACAAACAATGTAATAGCCATCTTTTCTTGAATTTCAAGGAGGTTATAGAATAGAATCATTGCCAAAAGTCAGATTGTAAGATTCTTCCCCTTGCATGATGCTTTTTCAAACCAGAAAACACTGTATAAAGGAAGTGTGGGCTGGGAAAGAAAAAGAATATGCTGGCTCAATATCTTCCTATATTAGTAGATGAAAATAAGAAAGCAAGTTTAAGGGCGCTAATAGTTGGGAGAAAACTTAAACCTTGTTCAGGAAGAAACAGGAACTTAACCTCTAGGGGAAACTGGTCCAAATCACGTTGAGCTTGTATTAATGTGTAGCCTGGCCTTCTCCACAGAGCACAGGGCTAGAGAAGCCAATTCATAGTGACATTCTTGTTCCATGCTGGATCACATTGTCTCAGAGGGCAAGAGTAGGTTCCACTGTTCCTTGACTGAATGAAACCAGCACTCTCTAGCTGTGTGGCCAGTGCCATTGCTCACTAGTATTTCCAGTTCTCTACCCTTCCCTGGCGTATGAGGACTAGTTGTTCTGGCATTCCATTAGTTGGATGGAGCAATGTAGTTAGTTCAGTCAGTCTGCTAACAGTAAAACTGAAAATTAAAATGGGGAGGGGACACATTTAAAACCTAGTATGTTTTCATTTTCTTCTCCATACCGTCATAAACTACTGAGGATTGTGTGGGAGATGGGATGCTCAAGATCAATCCTGGAATGGTGAGTCACCAAAGGAAGGACAAATATCCTAGGAAAGCCACCTGTACCTTCCATGGACTTGGTATGAATCAAAACCCTGAATGCTTGTTATTTTAACACCCTGAACTTTTTGGTGATATTTGCCTGACCTACTCTGTCCTGATGAGCACACGAGAAGGGAGATATGCTCACATGCTAACAACAGAGAAGGTCAAAGGGATATACAAAATTGGCCATTGGGCTTGGTTCTTACTATCCTTTTTTCAATACAGACAGATATTATACAGAATGGGGATTTGAAATTTTCTCCCCTCCCTTGCTTTTTCCTATCTGATACTCAACTCAGGAACCTGTAACCTTAGCTCTTAGAAAATACTAATGTAGTTGGATTTCTGGTGTTACTACACTTTCTTATGTTCTAATTCTGTGTGCGGGGGTCTAACAGCCTGCCCCTTCCAGCTGAGTTCCTTGACAGTCATTCCACTTTGTTCTGAGAATGGGATGAAGGTATTTAAGATTCCTATGTAGGACTATTTGTTGGACAACTAGAATATGCCACCATCAGGATAGCCTTTGAGTCCCCGGTAAGAATGTAGTGTTCTGGTTATGTCCATCGATCTGTACAGGTTTTGGGGAAAAAGGAATGTATGTGTTTGAGGATAGGTAAGTTGAGAAAGGAAATTTTTTTTAACATCACATTGTGTCAGACATGAGACTCATCTCTGATGAGTAAATGCTTACTTTTCATTTATGTGGTCTTTTTAGTTGTTTCCCTAACCTGAACATGGTGTCAAGGGAACTATTAATGGTTTCTATTCAAAGACATGCGACTCGGTATTTATATATTACCTGCCCACTTCATAAAGTGTTAATGAATGTTTGCAAAGCTCTTTGAAATTCTCTGGTGAAAGGTACGACACTAAGTGAAAAATATTATTATTATTATTAGAAGGTAATAGACAGCTTTGAATGATCGGCCATAAGAATAATTGACATAAGCATTAAAAGAAGCACCAGAAATCATCCAGAGCCATTCAGCTCCTCCAGCCCTATCAGCCTCCACATTACATATATTACACTGTTTCCTTGACTCCCATTCTAATAACCATATAATTCACACACTAAATCACCACTTCCAGGAAAAGGTTGAACACGCTCAAATCCTCTATTGATAGTGACACTCAGAGGGTAGTACATGTTGAAAGGTCTAAAGTGGAGAAGTACTCTTGGATGGAGCCGCCACATTCAGCTACCATGTTTAAGGGGATGTGAGTGAGGAACCAGTAACCCTAGAAAAAGGGGAAACTTTAAATTAGATGTGCTATGCCCAATAAATAGCTGTATACTGTATATTGTATACAATTGACTTCAAATCTCCCATCCTTCTGATCTCCAACTTCCAAAATAACAGATATGAGGCACTGTGCTCAGCACCTCTTATTTTCTTTTGGAGGATTAATGTTTTGGTTTGATAGCCTTGGCAGTCTGTACAGAGGAAAATAACCCAAGGTCACCCAGAGGACAAAGAGCAATAAACTTCCTGTCTTTCATGCCCTAACCACTTCAGCACCCATAAACAAGTTTGCTACCTATGGAAAATCTGTGAGTCTGCCATTCATTGTGTTTCATTTCTCAGGCCTCATTCTGCATTATGAATCCCCAGATGCAGAATTTGGGGATTTCCTACTTGTGTCCATTACCTATGGGCAGGCCTGACCATGGCTCCACACAGTACACTGCACGGTGTCTCTACCACAGAGTGGTTCTTGGCATGGTGTCTAGAAGATCTCTGCTTCCTGAAATCTTGTTGACTATTGTGAAGGGGGTCATAAACTGAATAATTTTGTTTCTAGAATGCCTAACAATTTCTAATTTCCATCTGGTTTGGAAAAGTAAAGTGGCCTCATCATTATTTATCATTAGAAAACAGAGTTTGAGTCATTTGCTCAATCAGTCTTTATAACATTTAGAGCTAACACTTACAGTACTAATACTGAACACTTGCCAGGCATGAAGCATTGTCTCACATATTTGCTTTCATATTTTTTTAACCCTGCCAGGTAATCATTGTCCACTGAGGATGTTAAAGCTTAGAAGATTACTTTCTCAAAGAAAAAAAAAAGATGGGATTTGAAGCCAGAGCAGCTGGCTCATTGTTTCACCACTCCATACTCTCCACTCTTTGGTGCAAACTTGAATCATAGTAGCATGTGAGGCTGGCTCCTTTTAATTCTGTCTGTGCCTGCTTTGAATAGTCTCCATGGAGAATGAAACTATTTTGGTTTTCCATTCCCTTCCTTTTAAAACTTCAGTCTCACATGTGACCTTTCAGATGATGTGACTATAATCACCTGTATACTTGTGGGTTCTGCACCCACAGATTCAACCAACTGCAAACAGAAAATACGAAGGGAAAAATTCTAGAAAGTTCCAGAAAGCCAAACTTGAATCCACATTAAGAAATTGGTATGCAGGCCTTGTATTAGGCATTATATGTAATTTCAGAGATGATTTGAAATTCAGAGGAGAATGTGCATAGGTTACATGTAAATAGCACAAGAAATTTGAGCATCCTCAGATTTTGGTAACTGTGGAAGCTCTGAACCAGTCTCTCACAGACTCCAAGGGACCTTCTACTGCAGTTACAACATTTACAGATCATCTGGAATGACCTTGATTTAAAAGAGTGGATGATGGGGCTGGGAATTTGGCCTACTGGTAGAGTACTTGCCTAGCATGCATGAAGACCTGGGCTCAATTACTTGGTGCCACAAACATCAGAAAAGCCAGTGCTGTGGCTCAAATGGTAGAGCCCTAGCCTTGAGAAAGCTCAGATTACCTTGTGAAATTGGCTGTCATAGAATTGTGTTCCTTTCTTCAGGGCTCTTATCTCTGTAAAGTTGCTTTTGTTAGTTGGATCAATTAATTACCTTGTCTTCGGCTATTTATCAGATTGTAAATTCCTGTAGTGAAGAAACTACCTAGTTTTGTTCCCCATTTCATTCCTTTCACTTAAACCAGTGTTTGGCACCTTGCAGATGGTCATGAAATAATTTGGATAAATAACTAAAATGGGTGAATATGTAACTATTGCATAACAAAACCTTACAGATAAAAGAAGGAAGGGAATTTAAAATAAGGAGAAAAATGCCACATTGTCAGTGTTTGGTTTAATTTAAATTCTTCAACTGTAAGAACAAAGGGATCCCAGAATAGAATAATACACCATGTAATAAGATTTAGGAAACTTCACAAACATGGAAATATGAACATTTAGATTGATAGAAGACAAAGGCACAGCAGGCTGTGTTCTCCAGCATCCCAAACATGTGAAACAAAAAGAGATGGGAAGCAGGAAGAAATACTGTGAGTCTCATTTTATTTCTCTTGTCCCTAAAATGTTAGGTGAGAAATGAGCATAGGGAAGTATTGAGGATAAAACATCGTGCTTATTGGATCCAATGTTCTATGATAGTCTTCCTTTCAGGAATTCTATATGCTTTTTTTTCTGGTTGTGGGGCTTGAACTCAGGGCCTTGGGGCTGTCCCTGAGCTTTTTTGATCAAGGCTAGCACTCCACTACTTGGAGATAATATTGCACTACTTCTGGATTTCTGGTACTTAATTGACTGGGCTAGCTTTGAATTGTAATCCTCATATTTCAGCCTCCTGAGTTGATAGGATTACAGGTGTGAGCCACTGGCACCCAGCTTGAATCCTGTACTCTTTAACAGTTGATCTCTGTTGTAAATTCCAGTTTTCCAGCAAATAGTAATGAGATGGAGTTAGCCAATGAATTAAAGCAAGTTAGCTATAGTCTCTTTTAATATGGTTGAAAAGATACTATTAGTATTTTATTTGCTTCTCTCTTAGTTCTATGTTAGTTGAACTCAGAAATGAAGTCCTAGAAGAGGATTAAAGACTACATGGGGGCATGTAAGCTAAGCAACCATAAAAGGTAGTTGCATGAGCCTCTCTAATAAGGTAATCTCATAGTAATATCAGTAACTCAGTCTGGCCTTCTAAAGAGAAGGGTGATAAAAGTGAGAAGAATCTGAGAAGATTTCTCCAAGATTGGAGAGTGGAGTGTGGAGTAGATGACTACTGTTTAAGAAAACACAAAAGTAAGATAATATCCTGGTTTCATCAGTGAGTAAACTGGGAATACTAGAAAGCAAGCCAGAAATAGGATAGAATGAAGGGATGATCAAGTCCATTTTGGATGAGCTAAATTATAATACTATCACATGACCTCAAGGAATGAATCAGTACAGATTAAATTTCTGGTCCTGCTTTTGCAATGTCTCTTGTGTGCTTAGCAGCAATCTTCTAAGCAGTGAAAGGAATCCAGTAGCTTTTGTATTGTGTTTCTAATATCCTATGAGGACCTCCACACTGCCAGGGAAGGGACAGAGAGCTGACATTCTTTACCTTGACCTGTAAGTGAGATATATTACTCCTGTTCACAGTCTTACAGGGCTTGTCATATGGTTGCCTAACCACAGGACACCCCCATTAACTTTGGCTCCTGTGGCATTGTGCTTACTTCTTTTACTTATAAGTTCTTATTAGATGCTTGCCTTCACACTAGATTATATGTGTGTATCTGCCTTGTCTCTTGCTGAATCCCAGCCAGCGGAAAGCAGACTTTCCATATTCTTTTCTGAATATTGCACAATGTTTTCTGATCTAATACATCAATTCAATGTGGAGGGAGGACACGGGGGAAGGGACTGCAGTGTGTGCCCATCTGCTGAAACTGTGCCTGCCTGTGGTTGTGCGGGAGTGTCTCCAGCTCTGTCCCTCCCTAGGGACTCATCAAACCACACTCATGGAGTAGCTTGTGGAATTGCAGCTGTTAGAGCAAATTGATTGCAACATAGGTATTGGTATTTTTTAAAAAAAACATATCATCAGACATAGCTCTTTTGTTTATAGTTTATGGCTGTTTGATATTCGAACTTAATTATAAATTTAGTTGTAAATTCTGGTTTGTTACAAATTGAGGATAGGCTAAAAAGAAAGTTTTTGTTGTTTTGTTTTTACTGTATATTTGCCTGTTATGGGCTTTGAACTTAGCGCCTCATGCTGGAACTCTACCACTTGAGCAGGCCTGTAGTTCTTTCTGCTGACTAATTAGATGAGTCAGATTTGTCTGCCAGGGCTGATTCTGAATCTTGATCCTCAGATCTCAGCCTCATGAGTAGCTGATTATAGAGACCTGAGCCACTGACACCTGCCTAGAAAGCTTTTGACTTATACGTATTCAAGAAAAAAAGAATCTCATTGAGGGGCATCTTCATCTACATATAATTTGTTGTACCTCAATTATTAAGATAAAGCTTATCTCACAAAAGTCTTCAGACTCCTTCTTAGGATACAGTTGCATTAAGGTTGTGCGCACGTGTGTGTGTGTGTGTGTGTGTGTGTGTGTGTGTGTGTGTGTGTGTGATAGATGCTGGGTCATTATTATGTAACACAGAATTCTGAGCTTTCTCATTGAATTGTTTAATTGTATGGGCATTTTGGTCTCTGTCACAACCACTTAGTCTGGTAGTTTTAACTTCATATATCATACTTGAACAAAAGAGCCTAGCTTTTGTACTCCTTTTATTGTTTTACAGTAAATATTCACAACCTTAGTGGCTTAAACAACGTACACTTGTCTTACACTTTCTGTGGGTCAGGAATCCACGTAGTGAAGTCCTCAGTTTCAGAAGGCTAACATCAAGTTGAAAGGGGAGAGTTGTAGTCTCCTCCAAGGCTCATGAGTCTTAGAAACTCAAGAACTTCTTGTTGGCAGCCTTCACTGCAGCTGCGTAACTCCTGCCCCTCCCACAGGAGGCAGCATCTCTGTGGGAGCCTCAGAGGAGCTAAGTGATATGTAAGGGCTTACCTAATCATTCTGGCTCACCCAGTGTAGTGAGTGATAATCGCCTTTGGTTTTCTCAGAGTCAACTGATGCAGGAGCTTGACTCCATCTATAAAGTCCGTTCATCCAATTGATACATACAATCAGATTTGCTGTAGTGATAGTCCCTTAAAATCACAGCTGCATTAATACAGAACAGGTCCTCTAGGGGAGGAGGATATTGAGATCATCTTGGAATCCTGTTTTATCACAGCTTCATTCAAGTAAAACAGTATGAGCTGGAATATCAGCATTTGGGTTGTAAAGGTAGGAAGATCATGAGTTAAAGGCCAGTTTGGGCTATATAACAAAACTCTATCTCAAAAAGAAACCACAAGCAAACAAACAACAATAACAAAACTAAACACATAGACACTCAAATATGAGTATTCAATAATTTTCACCTGTTATAAAGTGTTCTTTCTTTTCAAACATTTAAAAATGTAAAAACCATTCTTCTTTGTTTTTTCATATATTGTTATTATAATTAATAGAAGGGTTACATTATATTCACCAGATAGAAGGTGCATTACTTCACAAACATTGATACCTTTTCTCATGTCTTGGTCCCCATTTCCCTCATAAAAACCATTCTTAACTTGTATGCTGGGGTTGGCAGGAGAGGGGAAAATGCAAACCAACAGATACTGGAATGTATTTTGCCTGGGGGCTGTAGTTTGCAAGTCCCTGATATAAACTATGAACAATGGGAACTACCTTAAGTGGGTTGGTAAGAAGTGGCTCCTAGAACTAGCTAGTGGTTCCTAGCTCCATGACACTGCTTCCCAGTACATGGTCATAATACTGGAGTTGCAAGATGACTTCACTGGAATAGAAGACATGAAGTGCCTCTTGTTGCTTCTTGTGACAAGACAGGATCTGACTCCGGACAGACAGAATACCAAGGATAGCAGGGGCCTCTCCAATATGAGGACAAGGGACCCATGTAAATAGTGGGGATCACTAAGTATGCCTTATCCAATAGCTCCTAGTTGCTAAGAGTTCAGGTATTCACTGTACTCAGGTCTTTGGGTGCATTCTCTATAGGGCTACTGAAACTTAACATACTCAAAGATTAGTTTGCTCTTTTGTTTCACTGAAAATATACTTTTGCTGAAAAAGAATTTAGTCAAAAAAAGTGTTGCTTTTGATAATTTCAGATATTTGAGTTGTACATCTAGGTTAATTTTCATAGTGCTTAAATCTAAATTTCCATATGAAAAACAAAAAGATCAACAACTGTGAAAAATTATAGCTTCAGAAGCTCAAGAAAATTATAGTAGAATAGCGTATATAACATTAGAGTCTGATATTTCATCTTAGAATCCTAATGTATTTGTCTAGCTACAAATATACTTTAACAGTGTTTATTTACTACGAGCAGATCATGTTCTAAGCACTATAAAATATTAATATTTTTATAATCCTCAGAATAACCCTTTGATGATAGCAGATTATTACCTTTGGTAAACAAAAACAAAATAAAAAACCCAGAAGCATAGCAGAACATAGTGGTACACAGCTGTAATCCCAGCTACTTGAGAGGTAGAAGATAGAGTTCAAAACCATCCAGTGCAAAGCTAATGAGACTCTGTTTTAGAATCAAAATGCAAACAAAAGTGGGAAGGATGTAGTTGAAATGGTAGAGTGCTTGCCTAGCATGATTTAGGTCCTAGGTTTAATCCTTAGTACCAAGAGAAGATCAGACAAACAAGCAACAACAACAAAATGGAGGCACAGAGCCCAGTAAAGAAACCGGAACAATACATGCTGACTAGTAAGTAAATGGCTGAACTGGCAGTTGACCCATTGCCCCCATCCCCAGCAACTTCAGATCATTTCTCTTTTCTCAACCACTGTTATACAGCACTTCTCCATCTAATAATCATACTTAGAAAATCTTCCCTGAGTAATGCTCATGTAATTCATGCTGTATACATATGTTGTGTCATACAAACAAGATGCTTTAATCACACTGAACCAAGTAGGAAAATCTTTGAAGGTGACATTCTTCTGGATGGTTAAAGCAGCCACTTGAATGACCACCTTCCTTTCTTCAGGCCTAAGCCTCAGCAGACTTGCTGATTGTCTTGGCTAGCATGTCATCCATTGCTATCTTTAAAATTCTTTTCTAATAATGGCAATAGCAGAATCTTAGTAAGGATCAGTTACATGGCACGCATGGGCAACAACTGTATTAATAATTCATCAGATTTTTTTTCAGCTGATGTAGAAGTTGTTATTGTAAAATTATTCAAAATTCGTTGCATTTCTATATTATGAGTGAGGACAGTGAAATAATCATGTGATCTTATCAAAGACAAATTTGGTCCTATTCAAACATAAGATTTCTGATACAGATGCCTGTTCTCAGAAGAATACTAATAATGTCTCCACCATCACATGCTTTGGTTTTATCAGCTGAAAAGTTCCATTGTCAAGACATTTGCCAAAGACATTAAATCAAAACAAAACCATTGCAGTATTTCATGACATTATTTCCAAAACGAAGGGGAAGAATATTTTCTCCATGTGAATCCTTGCATTTTAATCAGAATTGGAGAGAAAGATGCAGATGTGTATGGTGTCAGTGTCATTCTAAAAATAAAAGAATACTGGGAGAAAATTGCAAATAATGTGGAATATTCATTCTGATGTAGATTTAGTGAGATCAGCTAGGAACCTGGGAGATGAGTCACCTATCTTTAGAAAGCATATGTTGACAAGCCTTTAACAATTTGGCTTTATTTGGGAAGAAAAAAAGGAACAAAACTTGTTATTGGATCTGAAAAATGTAGAGAGGGCTGAGAGTTTGGCCTAGTAGTAGAGTGCTTGCCTAGCATGCATGAAGACCCAAGTTTAATTCCTAACACATAGAAGGAGTGTTTTCAGTTAGAAAAAAAGGTAAAGAGAGACATGGTGGAAAAAAATGTAAGCAACATGAAGAGTTTGTGATTTGAGGATATATGTTTTGTGTGCGTGTATCCAGAAGAAAAACATTGCAGATACAAGGTGATTCTTGATAAGGTAATAATCACTTACTGTAGTCAACTCTTGTTGTACTTCAACCACATATTACCGAGCACCAGGAAAGAGCTATTAGGTATTGTTAAAGCAATTGATCACTTCCATCATTATTTTTTTGTGGCTGGAATTTCACAATCAGAACTTATCATGCTGCATTATGAAACCTGTGGAAATTCACAAATTTAGAGGAACAAATTGGCTGGATGATTACAAGACTGTAAGACTATCATTTCTGAGTTGAGCATTGACAGAGAGTAGAAAAAAATCATAATGCACATATATTATCTAGGCACCCTGTGTTGGAATAATGCTTGTAAAGCTGACATTAGGCACAAAGTCTAACATATCTGGTGGTTAGTGTTTTGAAACAACTGAAGGTTTCTGGCTGGGATAGTGGAAAATACTCCTATTTGCTGAATAGAAAGGAACAAATCTTCAAGTGTTTAGTATGTGCCAGGCAATCATATAGGTATAAAGGGTACACCAGTGAACAAAATAAACCCAGGACTAAAGCTCATAAAGCCACGTACACCGAGAAAAATATTGTTTTGTGACATCAGGATTGATTACATGTAAAAAAGAAGATACAAATATATTACAACAAAGATATAAACAGTGTGTAACTACGGATATAACATCACCCAAAAACTTGGATTAAAATTTCCATCAGGGCTGGGAGTTTGGCCTAGTGGTAGAGTACTTGCCTAGCATGCACGAAGACCTAGGTTCAATTCCTTAGTTCCACATACATAGAAAAGGCTGGAAATGGTGATATGGCTCAAGTAGTAGAGTTCTAGCCTTGAGAAAGTCGAAGGATAGTGCTCAAACCCTAAGTTTAAGCCCCAGAGCTAAAAATAAATCTAAGCTGGGCGAGGTAGCTCACACCTGTAATCCTAAGATACTCAGGAGGATGAGATCTGAGGATCAAGCTTCAAAGCCAGCCCAGGCACAAAAGGACCTGAGACTCTTATCTACAATTAACCTTTAGAAAATAGGAAGTGGGCTTGGCTCAAGAGTAGGGCAGTATAGCCTTGAGCTGAAGAGCTCAGGGACAATGCCCAGGCCAAGTTCAAGCCCCATGACCCACACAAAAAAAAAGTCTTATCAGTTGGTTGCTAGCAGCTCTGGCCTAAAATCCTAGTTAGAATTAGGCTGAGACTGGGAAGACCATGGTTCAAAGTCAATAGTGACAAAGCAAACCATGAGATTTCATCTCAACTGCAGAAGCTGGGCAGGGTAGATTCTATCTGTCATCCTGTTTACACTGGGAAGTGAAAAATAAAGTCCAGGCATGGGTCTAGACAGAAAGTGGGAAAAAAAGAGCTGGATACAGGCTCAGTGACAGAATACCTACCTAGCTGCAGCAGTCCGGAAACTTGAACTTAGAACCTCGAGTTGACTAGGCAAGCACTCTTTCATTTGAGCCAACCCCTCTGGGGTTGGTTATTTTCAAGGTGGGCTCTTGCTTTTTTAAGTGTTGCTATGGGCTTCAACCCTCCTATTTGTGCTTCCCCAATGCCAGATGAATGCCACTGCACCTAGAAACTGTGATTCATCTGTAGCTGGGATAATAGACATGGGCTACATCTCAGCCATTGAAGATGGAGTCTTACAACTTCTTGTTCCCATGTTGATCTTGAACCATGATGTTCTAACCTCCACCTCCTATGTAACTAGGATAACAGGCTTGACTCACTGAGCCTGACCATTATATTTTCTGAAAATAGCCCGTAATTAACGTTTACAACATTGGAATTTTTTTCACTTATTTTTAAAGAACATTAAGGCCTTTATATATAATCACCCAAATTAGAATTGATCAACAAAAGGACAGATTTAGCATATAAAACCTAGAAAGGAGCCAGGAACGTGGCCTAGTAATAGAATGCTTGCCTAACATATATGAAGCCCTGGGTTTGATTCCTTGGTACCACATACATAGAAAAAGCTGGAAGTAGTGCTGTGACTCAAGTGGTAGAGTACTAGCCTTGAGAAAGCCCAAGGACAATGCCCAAGCCCTGAGTTCGAGCCCCAGGACTAGCAAAATGCATACATACATACATAAATACATAAATGCAATTAAATAAAACCTAGAAAAATTCTAGCATTGAGGAAAGGACAAACTTAATGTTGCTCTACTTTCTGCTTTCTAATAATGAAGTGTTTCCAAATACTGTACAATTTAAAAAAAATAGTTCTCCTGTGTTGAATTCTAGATGTTTAAATATTTTCAGATGTACCAAAAATATTATGATAGTTTCCCATGAAGATACAGTCTTTAGGAGCAAGTAAATACACATAATAGTAAATACCCATAATTAATATAGAGAATAATTACTCATTAACTATTATAGACAAAAGCTAACAAACTAGGTATTTTGAGTTAGCATCACAACCGCAAGACTGTAGGGGAAGATCCAATTTTGTGGGCCCTGAAAGTTACAGACTTTTGGAAGCCCCATTTAAAAAAAAGAATATATCACTGTTTTTGATTTTAGTACCTTGTGTTTTGTATGTATGTTTATCTGATTTGGGAAACGGAGGGAGAATAACAAAATGGTGAGCCAAAGGACAAGATGTGAGCCAATGCAACAGCAATACTCACAAGACACTATGTTGGAAATGAACTTCACAACTTGGGGGGCAGGAAAGTGAGAGAAAACAAGGGAGGGAGTAACAAGTAATGTTTGACAAGAAATGTGCTCTTTACCTTACTTGTGTAACTGTAACCCCTCTGTACATCATGGTTACAATAAATTAAATTTAAAAGAAAATAAAATCATACATACAAAATTAGACATTTTAATTATAAAGTGAATATCTATTTAGAATGGGAAAAAACAATCATTACAAGTTATGTTTGTCCTGCCTTACCAAGGTGTAGTTGGAAAATACAGGTTGAAAATATAATTCTGTGCACAACAGGATGCTTTGATGTACACACACATGGTAAAATGATTACCACCAACCAGTTAGCTAACCTATTCATCGCCTGTGTATAAATTTATAGGAACAATTATACTTTTTCCCCCAGAATGTTGGCTTTCCATATTTGGTTTCAGAATGTTTCATTTTGTCATGTTTAATCAATAATCTGCAATAATAATCCAAAATGAATATCAACTTAAGGCATTTGAAATAGGAATACAAATGATTTTTAAGAAAGCTGTTATGTTGTATTGAATTACATAGTTGTGTAATGAAATTATTCATATTACATACAGTGACATTGATTTTTGTCATTGGAATTCTTGTTTCTCAGGCCATTTTGCTGTGTTGGTGACACATTTGCATGCCATTTCATCTGAACTGCCAGACTTCATTGAGAGGAGATGTTCCAGGTACATGATCCAATTTATATTGGGGCGTGTAAAAAATGTTACTTTACACACAAATGTATTTTATTTACTCACTGCTGGTGGTTCTGCTGTAGGGTTATGCACTATCAACAGAAATTTTGTGATAAAATTCCATCAAAAATGGATGTATTTATAATTAATCTACTGAATGGCCGACAATTTACAGTGCAAATCTTCTGGTTTGACTTGGCAATGCTAAGAACCAAACCTCTACATAAATTGAATATATCTGCTAATTCCAATGATTTTTGACAGACTACCTTGTAGCTCTCGGTAGCCATTGATACATTAGCCATAATGTATCAATAATGGTTATGAATAATTCTATCCCTGGTTATGGACTCCTCTGTCCTGAAATTAAGTAAGTCAATAGTGTGGAAGAAGTAAAAGGAAAGGACTAAAGTAAGCTCATTGTTTTTTGTTTGTTTTTTGCCAGTCCTGGGCTTGGGCTCACGGCCTGAGCACTGTCCTTGGACTTCCTCAAGGCCAGAGCTCTATCACTTGAGCCTCAGCACTTCTGGCTTTTTTCTATGTATATGGTAACGAGGAATTGAACCCGAATCTTCGTGCATGCTAGGCAAGCACTCTACCACTAGACCAAACCCCTGTCCCCCAAAAGTAAGCTCATTGTTTTAAGTGAACTGGTAAATATATATTCTTAGATTTGGGGCCAAGTATCTGTGATTGGCTTTCATAATGTTGGTACAGATACTTGAGCATAATGCCAACCTTGTTTCCTCAGACCTATAATAGCTGTCAGAACTTCAGCAGGGAAGTGACACTTGATGTTGACACGAACTTGTGCAGCAGTAAAAAGGCATCCTTTAAGTCTGCCTTGATTGTAAACTAATCAGTAAGGGTAAATCAGAGGAAAGATGGAGGCAGGCCTGTCCCCAGGATTTGTAGTTATGATCTTGATACAACATGCATAAAAGGAGGAATCTATTAGGAAGGCTGTCATCATAACATATCACTCCGTGATACCACCATGATGCCTTGAGCCCTTGAGCACACCCCATCAGAGTTGGATATCACTAACCATTCCTCAGGTGCTTTTTCTTGGAGAAGGCACAGCCTGGGCTTTATAATGACACCGTTGCTTTGCCCAAGGGCTCTCTTTGCTTATCCTAACCCCCAGATCCAATGTGTGCAGCTGGGAGCCTGAGTTCTCGGCTTCTCGTGGACTTTGAGATCAAACAGTACTTTTTCTTTCCCCAGGGAATGCCAACCTATGACTCTGAGCTTGCTCTACCAGTATTGGGTACTGTCCTTTTCCTCACTAGCACTTGAGTTTGCAAGATCCCCAGTGTGGGGTGATTGATCTGGTGTTCCTAGTGAATCTACAACTGTTTTCACATATCCTTGAGGCCAGAATCACTGTCAAAGATGACACAAGATCATCTTAACTTACATTTTATCTTCCTCAGCTCTGACCAAGAATCCCAGTGACAAAAATAACTTCCCATGGTTGGTTCTTTCTTCCTCCATTGTCCTTGCTTGCCTTGTTGATACTCAGTTCCTGAGCTCTAGTCTTCTTCCCTTGGCTGTACTGACCTGAAGAGTCTCTGTGAAACGGTCTCCCTTGCTTCATCTGAACTTAAGTTTGACTGTCTTTTGTTATTGTTGTTGGTGAAGTAGATTGCCTTAAGACCTGGGTACTGTCCCTGAGCTTTTTGAGCCACAGTGCCACTTTCAGTTTTCAGTTGGTTAACTGGAGCTCAGAGTCTCATGCACTTTCCTGTCTGGGGCTAGCTTTGAATCTTGAGCCTAAGGGCCTCAGCCTTCTGAGTAGCTAGGATTATAGGTGTGAGTCACTGGTGCCCAGAACTCAGGCTTGACATTCTGTGCTACACCCTCAATCCATATTCTCAGGAAAGTACCTTTTTCTTCCTTTCTGAAGGAGAGATTCCCAAAACAAATGGTCAGGCCCTCAGGCCTTCAAAGCCACTAAGGCATCATTGACCAACTATTTTACCCTAAGCATAGTAGAAATACATTTTATATGGAAACCCAGTATGGGTAACTCACAACACACATAACTGAAACAGGTTTGCTAGATGTGCACAATTTCTGCTATCTGTAAGGTTCATTCTTGACCATTTATTTATACATATTTCATTATAATATCTGATCAAGCTCACTGATTTTGCTTCATGACCCCAACATGGATTATATGCCTGTGAAAAAATACCCAACCCGTCTAAAGAGTCTGAATTCTGGAGCTCTGCCGAATCTCCCCATTTGGCCTGAAAGCAGCTCTGAATAGTAGCTTGTTAGACCTAGTTCTCATTGTGAGCAATCAGGATGTCAGAGAGACGAGCACACTTTTCAGGCTTGACCAATTCCTCATTTGCTTTTGGTTTGTTGGTTTCTGAGATTTACTATCCTCCTTATAAGAGACTGGTCCTTCTGGCAAAGGCCACATTCTCTCAGGAAGACTCTTGCTAGGAAGGTGACTTTCCTGGAAACACAAGGTTCTTCTGTCCTTGGCCTTTTCTTCAGTGCTCTTTTGGAACTTTATTGCTTTGCCCCACTTCTAGGGGGTAATAACTCATCACCATCCTGCATATTGATCTTCTCTTATATGTCTTCCTCTTCTGCTTTCAGCATATTTCTTTCCTTCATCTAGTTCATCATTTGTCCTTTAAAGGACAAAGGCTTGTCATCCATCACCTCCCTGGGAAACCTTTTCTGACACCCTGAAGTCTGGATAAGTTCCCATCCTGGGTGGGACACCATGACTTCTCCCTACCATGATCCTTAACCACAGTGTTGAAATTAGCTGCCAGCCCACCTGAATATTCAGTACCTGTAGAGTATGTGTGCGTGTGTGTGTGTGCCCCAGTACCAGGGCTTGAACTCAGGACCTTATGCTCTCATTTGACTGCTTGACTTTTTTGCTCCTGGCTAGTGTTTCACTGATACCATCTAGGGTTCAGGTTCATTATCTTCATTGATTAAAGAATTCAAAGGGCTGGAAAGTGTAAAGCAGACTGATCAGGTTATTTGAAAGCAAAAGAACAGCAAACAAATTCCTTGTACAAGAAGGGGCTCCCGGGAAATCCTTCTCCCTCTTCCTCTCCTCCCCCACCTCTCACCTGTTCCATTGGTTGAGGAATGGACATGCACTGCAGAGAATTTCCTGATTGTGGTTTCTATTTTGGAGGACAATCACTGAAGCTGCCCTAATATTGGGACCCCCATCTCCATGCAGGGCAAGGAAAGGACTCCTGATTGGAGTCTGTGCCAGGTGAGAATCACAAAGGGCACCTGAGCCTTGAGGATCAATGGGAACATTTTTAATTACATCACTCTTACTCATTGCCATGTTGGAGCCAGTCTTGGCTGCCATTTTCTATCCTGAAGTACCTAGCCAAGGAGGCATAACTTCCCTTCCCTACCACTGGAGTCATTGTCATCTTGCTGGTTAATTTAAGCTGGAATCTCTCAAAGTTCTGCCTGACCTAGCTTTGAATCACAATCCTGCATATCTCAGTACCTGATTTAGTTGGAGCTGCAAGTATGAGCCAGTCACTGGCCCTGATACCTACAGCATCTTAAAAAGAAGAACTACATCTTTAAAGTTTGCATTTGCATGCCTCAGTACAGACACATCACATGTTTGTTAAATGAATGAGATATATTGACTTGCTTGTCATCAAACCACCCCAGACCTTTGTGATCTTAACGCTTCATCATATTCTGCATAAGCTGATTGCATATTGATCCTTTGCCATTGCTTCATGTAAGGAAAAAAAAAACCTTTTGGAAACGTGACTGCAGCTGTAAAACAACAAAACAGAGTCTATAAGGCATATATCAATAGCAGCCTCATTATTTGATAATCCTTCACAAGTGAAAATTTTACAGTGACTCACACCTAGACTTGAACACATGCTTCAAGAATCATATTTTTGTGTTTTCATATAAAAGTAAATTGAAATTGAAAAAGTTGGAAAGAAGTAGGCTGTTTTACTTTGGAAATATTTATTCTTTGTGTGAACTATTTCATCTTTACTTTGGAAATATTTCTGTAGTGAATCCAGAATTTTGCACATGCTAGACAAGTAAGTGCTATACTGCTAAGCCCCCCAACCCAAGAATAGTATTAGATTTCACTTCTGTTAAATGCTCAATGAAATCTATGTCTTTGTCCCAAGACACATATTGCTGATATAAATGTACCACATACAGAATATTATAATTTATGCAGTTCCACTAAAGTTTATTATATTCTTTCTATTTTAATTGTCAGTATTGTGATATTTGTGGGAGTTGGAGTACTTATATACCATGTTCTCCCTTTTTATTTCTTTGTTGAGCAAATATTGCCTAAGTTTGTAAGGCACTGCTGGACTTACTATGGATGATAAATGTTCCTGAGTTCAGAGAAATTAAATAATTTCATTAGAGAGATGAGGTACATAGGCATGGCTGTTTAACATCAGCACTGAAATTTTATTTCAAAATAAACCAATGATATAAAAAATCCTGTTATTAAAGCAGATCATTCTCTGGGTCTCTAGCTTCACCTTTATAGGAAGCTGGGGTTGGCTAGGGAGAAAATAAAGAAGGTTTGGGGCCAGTGGAGTGGCTCAAGTAGATTCCTACTTCAAAAGTAAAAGACCCTGAATTTAAATCCCAATATCATCACATAATAAAGTTACTGACTTCAACTGCTAAATATGTATCTGCTCCTAGACTTACATGGAGTTACGAATGTAGAAGGGCATGTAAAAATGACATTACAAACTTTCCATTCCCATACCCTCTCTCTTTCCCTACAGGGCAGGCATACAATTGCCTACCCTGTTGCCTCCTCCTTGCTGCTTGGGTAGGAGACACTAGCAATAGGCTCAGAGATAATGGTGCTGCAGGTGAGTAGAGCACATGTGACAGCCCCTTATCACAGCACTGGCTGCTTCCAAATGTTGGGAGGAGGCCTTTCTTTCAACTTGTCATTGGGCGGGAGAGCTGAAAACAAAAGTTAAATATGCCATTAAATATCCAGTTTTCAGCAGCCTCTATCTAGTGCTTAAGGAGTGGCCTGATCACCAACTGTTCTCCTTCAAAGAGCTCACTGAGTAGAAAGGAGCCACTAGGCTCCCCAACCCCAGTGGGCTGTGGGAGACAGTGGGTTGTTTCCACTCTTCACTGTGGGAGGGGAAAAGCAGGACAGCAGTTGACAAAAGAATCTCAGAGCTTCAGACTATGATGATAGAAGCATATGTGTGTGTGTGTGTGTGTGTGTGTGTGTGTGTGTAAAGAAGAGAGAAGGAGGGAGAGAGAACAGGTATCATCAAGTACTATGGACAACCATAAAAAGATACAAGAAACATGCCATGGGAGTACCAGCATAAGAAAGAGAAAGCATAAAGTAATAACCCTTCCCATGTTTTTCTCCCACTTCCCTTCCCCCACTCCCTCCCACTCATCTTGTTCTTCCACTCCCTTCCCATTTTCAAATACACAAATAAACTTGTCCAACCACTCTGGAAAGCAGTATGGCGATTCCTCAAAAGACTAAAGATAGAGCTGCCCTATGACCCAGCAATCCCACTTCTGGGCATGTACTCAAACATTTAGAAACAAGGCCATACTAAACCTACCAGGACAACTATGTTCATAGCAGCATTATTCACCATAACTAAGATATGGTACCAACCCAGAGGCTCCTCAGCAGATGAATGGATCATGAAGATGTGGTACATTTACACCATGCTGCTATTAGGAAGAATGACATTGCCCCATTTTAAGGAAAAGGAAAGACTTAGAAAAAATCATATTAAGTGATGTAAACCAGACCTAAGAAACATAGGCCCCATGATTTTCCTCATTTGTAACAATTAGTATACATTTAGGATTCTCCTAACAGAGGATCATAATAGCTCAAAAGCTTTGTATGAATGTCCATATAGGATGAGGCTAAGTGAAATGAACTCCAGGATTTAAACAAGAGGTATCTTCGTGATTGTTGTTCTTAATGAACTATGAGAAACTATTTCTTTTTTCTTCTTTTCCCCTTAAGGTTTACCTCATCTTGTTACTGTTTCTGACTTTGGTACTTGGTATACTGTATATACGTTTATTTGTTCTGTGAAAGTTCTCTTTTCTTTGTGAAGGGTAGGGTGGAGTTCAGGTCTGCGGATGCAGCTAGGGCTAGGGATACTTGTGGAGGGCTTATTAGGCCCTGAATGCAAGAGGACATTCTAACAATATGGCTTCTCAGAAACAACTTAAGCAGGGAGAGCATGAGGCAAAATATTTAACTGAGGAAAAATAAAGCAAACCCCTCCAACCTCGAATTCTGTATCTTCTCAAATTAATGGAGAAATAAAGTGTTTTCATTTTTCTCAGCCAAACAGGAATCAGCGCTTACAGTAGACTTGACTTGAAACATGATAAAAAGAAGTTGTTTAGAAGGAAGGAAAAGGAAATAGGGCAGAAACTCAGAAACATGTAAAGAAATGATGACTATAACAGCAGGAATACAGTGATGGTAACTTAAAACTAACATTGTTTAGCGCACTTAAAAACTCAGACTGACTAGGCAGACTTCACTGGGTTCTTTGCAAGCTTGCCTGGGCAGTCTTACTTTGTTAGGGTTTTTTAGTCCTTGGTCCCTCCCGACCTGCAGGAGGGATAGAGAGAATATGTCCCAACCAGGACAAGCCAAGAAAGGAGAGAGCCGACTGACCTCTCGCCGGAGGACAATCAGACAAGTCAGGGCGACCCGTCAAGGCAGGAACTCATTTATTGAGGAAGTCCATTCAGCTAATGTAGGATGCAGGAGCCTATCAGCACACAGGTGAGCAAGGCAGGGATGGTACTCTCATGCTGTCCCAGAGGGCGGAAGGGTTCGGGGCCTATCCCAGAGGTGGCCTTAATCACAGCCACACCTTCCAACTGGGTGGCAGGCACCAACTCAGCTAGGTGCGGTCCCAAGACCAGGGAATGAGCACTGGGCCATGAGTTAGGCCTCCTTTTACAGCATAGGTTTCCATTTCCCTGATGTGATGTGTTCCACATTACTTGAAACCCAAACACCACAGGACACGATAGGAACATTAATGATAATTTAAAGGGGCAGTAGCCCTCACTCTGCAAACACAGGTAATTGTTTTGAAAAGATCAATTCTGACATTTTGCAAAAAGCAAAACTGTGGAAGCAAGAGGATAAGTGAGTGTGGGGTATAGGAGATGGATAGAGAGAACACATCGTTTCTTAGAGTAGAAAAACTGTACCTATAATGCTACAAAAATACCTGTTGAACATTTGTCAGTGTCCAATGTAATGTGTCAGTGTTAGGTTCTTTATTGGTAACAACTGTATCTAGATTAAAAATAGTGGGGAAATTCACTTGTTTATGTGGATGTGGTGGTGAGGGAAGGTGCGAGAGGGATTCAGTTTTTCTGCAAAGGCAAAATTGCTCTAAGAATATAAAGCATTGAAAATTAAAAAGCCATGCCTCCTACCTCTCTTGCCCTGCTCCCTCCCTCCCTCCCTCCCTCCCTCCCTCCCTCCCTCCCTTTCTTCCTTCCTTTCTTCCTTCCTTCCTTCCTTCCTTCCTTCCTTCCTTCCTTCCTTCCTTCCTTCACTCTTCCCTTTATGTTCCATACACATGGAAATGTAGCTAAGTCATAAATGGCATAGCCATTTAGTTTTCTTTTTAGCAGTGGCAGGATTGACCTGAGGGTTTTATGCTTACTAGGCAGGAGCTCTACTTTGAGCTACACTCCAGTTCCTTTTGCTCTGGATATTTCTGGGGTAGGGCCTTACTTCCTGCCCAGCATGCTGCTCATGCTTGGACCTTGATCCCCCTAGTTTTAGCTTTCCACTATAGCTGGGGTAACAAATACATCTACCACATCTAACATCTTCTATTGAGATGGAGTCTTGTGGACTTTTCTGCCAGGGCTGGCATGGAACCTCAGTCCTCCTGAACTCAATCAAGGTGAGGTGACAGGCATCCACCATTGTGCCCAGCTATTAGTTGAGAGTCTTGAGAACTTTCTCCTGGGTTAGCATCTCCTCATTTTGATGTTTCTGGTCTCATCCTCCCCCAGAGCTAGGATTGCAGACACCTGTCTAACTCTGCTATAATTTCTTTGGGCTTAATTCTTGGAAGTAGATTCGCTGTAACAACAACAACAAAATCTTATTCAGTTAAAAAGGGATTCTGATACAACTTAAATTTGCCCTTTAGTAAAGGATGTAAGTCCTTAATTATATGTATTTTTTCACTGTAGAACCTTGGTTCAGGAGATGGACGGAAGATGGCACCGGTTCAGTGTGAGTCTTTCTGAGCTCTCACCAAGATACTAGTTCATTCAGACAGGAAAAAGGCAGAAAACAGGCACAAGAAGACAGCATGGAGACAAAGCCTCCCTCCTGAACCTGAGCAGACAGCGCTTCTCGGCAGCCCAGACCCACCGGCTCCACACAGAGCCACACAGAGCCTGCGCGAGCTCAGGGCCATCACCCGGCCATGGTGTGGACCTGCCAGCTTCATGGAACCAGAAAATCCAGCAATTTGGGAGTACCTCTGGGGAGAAGTGTCCACTTCTGCTCACAGAACAGCTTTGGGAAGGAAGCCCCGCCCCCACCAGCCGAGAGCAGCGCCATCTTGACTGCTGGCAAAGACCCAGCCAAACCAACTGGAGCCTGAGAAGTGGTGCTGGCAGCGCCATCATTCAAAAGGGCAAAGGATTTCCCAGAGGCAGCTTAGCCGGACATCCGCCCCTGGTGCTAGTGGAAGTTCCTCCCCCTGGGCGGGGCTGCAAACCAGGTAAACAAAGCTGCTCATGGCTCCACCCTTTTTTTTTTCTGCCCAATCAAGCTAACTGATCAGAAAAACCACAAAGCCAGATCACAAGAGAAAAAGACTTTTTGAAGGGTTTGGATCCTGCATTTAGTGGAGACACAAGTTTCCTATCCTGTCCTGCCCCCCCTCAAAAAAAAACAAACTGAAGAATATCCCTTTTTTTTCTACCCTTTTTCATTTGCATTTTTATGTGTTCTTATATTTTTTTGCCATTTTACCTCCACCTTTTTTTTTTTAAATGTTATGATTCTTCCCCCCCCCCCCAGCTTTCCTTCTGTCATTGTGGTCGTTCCTAGAAACATAGTGACAGCACTGGGTACAGACTGGATACAAATGATATTTATACTGATACAGTCACCTTCTTTTTAATCTGTTGGTCCTTAACCCTAGTATTTTTTGTCTAAGAACTCACAATTGTGTGGGATCTCCCCCCACCTTTTTTCTTCTTTTTTGTTTTTTTATTTTTACTTTAAAAAATTTTTATCATTGAACTCTCCTTTATGTACCTTCCTCTTTTCTCTATATATTCTTCTTATTACTCTTCCTATTTTCATAAGTTTTATCTTATTTTTTCTAAATTTTGTACTCAACTATTTTACCTTTCTATCATCTTAAGTCAGTTATCCTTACGCTATTCCTTTTCTTCATTATGATATTAATCTTACACTCCTACATTACTCTTTTCTTACCTCACCTCTTGGCTTTCATACTATTTTTCTGGTCCTTTGTTCATCCTTCAACTTTTATAATTCATGGATCTACAGTTGATGGTTGTTGAGCAATACTGTATATCTAGGTGTTCAATTATACTGTAGGTCTAGAGGGACTTAAATACATTGAGATTGGATTGAGGAGTTTATTTTTTTGGTCATGAAATGGTGATCGGGCCGGGAGTTTGGCCTAGTGGTAGAGTGCTTGCCTAGCATGCATAAAGACCCGGATTTGATTCCTTGGTACCACATACATAGAAAAAAGCCAGAAGTGGTGCTGTGGCTCAAGTGGTAGAGTTCTAGCCTTGAGAAAATCCAAGGACAGTGCTCAGGCCCTGAGCTCAAGCCCAGGACTGGCCAGGACTGGTGGTGGTATTAGATTTGTCTCTAAGTGCACAAAAAGAGAAAGAGAGAATGATAATACCAATCTATAATTGTGAACATCTATTGTCTGCCCAGCTAAAGATGTCTAGGTTGGTTATATCTTAAAAATTGTAATTTTGTGCTGTATTAATCTTGCTCCTGTTTTCAAATGGGCAGAACAAGAAACTCAACAAAAATGTCAAATCAAGGAATAGCATCTCTTACCCAATATAAATAGGCAATGGAGCAGTCAATGGCAAAACTAGAGGAGGGTCCACTAAATGCTATACAAATGCAATTGATAAACATGATTAATGAAAAGTTTGAAAACATATAGAAAGAGATACATGAGTAAGCCATATCTAAATGAGATGAAACCATAAACAAGCTGATACATGAAAGAGAGGAAGCCATAAAGGAGGCCATAATAAAGGATTTACAAAGAAAAATGGACAAATTCATAGAATCCACAAAAAGCTGACCGAACTCAAACAAATGTCCAATGAGAATAAAGCTGTTGAGCTAACCACTCAAATGGAAATCAAGGAGTTAAAGAAGTCCATACATGATCTAAAACAAGAGATGTAAGGCATCAAAAGTGAGCAATTGGAAGGGAGATGAAGAGTAAAGTATAAAGTTTAGATAGCAGGTTAGACAATGCAGAAGAGAGAATTTCTGAGGTTGAAGATAATCTAGTTGTTATAGAGAAAGAACAGAAAATGAGTCAAACCAAATCTTGGAAATATGAGAGGAAGCTTCAGGAGGTTCAAGATACAATTAGGAAGCCTAATTTAAGGCTAATTGGTATTGAGGAGGGCCTGGAGAAAGAGGTCAATGGTATTGGAAATATACTTCACAGAATCATCTCAGAGAATGTCCCAAATATCCAGAAGGACAGGCCCATCCAGATACAAGAGCTTTTAGAACCCCAAACAAACCTGACCAGAAAAGGACATCCCACTGCCACATTATAATTCATATAGGATCAATAGAAACCAAAGAAAGGATACTAAAAGCAGCTAGGGAGAAGAGAACAATCACCTACAAAGGAAAACCAATCAGAGTAACCACAGATTTCTCAGCAGAGACCATGCAAGCAAGAAGAGATTGGAAGGATATGTATCATGCCCTTAGACAAATAACTACCAACCAAGAATACTGAACCCAGATAAGCTTTCATTCATAACTGAAGGAACAATAAAAACCTTCCATTCTAAGGAAAAGTTGCAACATTATGTAGCAACCAAACCAGCATTACAGAAAATTCTCACGGATGTTCTACACATTGAAAAATAACACAAATGTAATACAGAGAAATGACACCTAAAACTCATACCATCTAAGTACCACAAGAACTGTCAAGCCACAGGACCTAATGAAAGATTTAAAAAATGGCAGGAACTAGTAAATATTTTTTAATCCTAACTCTCAATATCAATGGACTTAACTCTCCAATTAAACGGCATAGACTCTCTAGCTGGATCAAAAAGCAAGATCCATTGTTCTGCTGTCTTCAAGAGACATATCTTGCCGAAAAAAAAAAAAAAACAAGCATTTTTTGAAAGTGAGAGGTTGGAATAAAGTTTATCAAGCTAATGGCCCCCATAAACAGGCTGGAGTTGCCATCCTCATATCAGATAAAATAGACTTCAAACTAAAATTAGTGAGAAAAGATAAAGAAGGTTATTACATACTAATAAAGGGATGTCTCCTACAGGAGAACATAACCATCCTAAATATCTACACACCTAATCCCATAGCACCGAACTTCATCAAGCAAACTTTACTTTCACTAAAACCACACATAGATTGAAAACACAGTAATTGTTGGTGACTTTATCTCACCACTCTCACCTATGGACAGATCAACCAGGCAAAAACTCAACAGAGAAACCTCAGAATTGAACAAATGTATAGACCAACTAGATCTAACAGACATCTGCAGATTATTTCACCCAGCAACATCACAATATACATTTTTTTCAGCAGCACATGGAACATTTTCCAAAACAGCCACATTTTAGGGCATAAAACACAACTGTGCAGATTCAGAAACACTGAAATTATTCCCTGCATTCTCTCAGACCACAAGGGCATCAAATTGGAACTGAACACCAATCTCCACCAATAAAAACCCTGTAACTCATGGAGATTGAACAACACATTGTTGAATCACCAATGGGTCATTGAAGTGATCAGAATAGAAATCCAACAGTTTATGAAATTTAACAAAAAGGAGCACACAAAATACCAGCTCCTTTGGGACATGGCAAAGGCAGTGCTCAGAGGAAAATTTATAGCTCTGAGTGCTTTCATTAGCAAATTGGAAAAATCACAAACCAACAATTTAACGTTGTACCTTAAGCTCTTGGAAAAAGAGCATAAAACCAATCCTAATCCCAGTAGAAGGAAAAACATTATTAAAATCAAAGCAGAATTAAATGAATTGGAGCCCAAAAAATTATAGAAAGAATCAACAAAACAAGGAGTTGGTTCTTTGAAAAAATTAACAAAACTGACAGACTCTTAATCAAATCTTATCAAAAAAGAAGAGAGCACACCCAAATAAACAAAATCACAGATGAGAATGGTAATATCATGACAGAAATTACCAAAATCCAGAACATCATGTGGGAATACTATTCAACCTTTATTCCACCAAATTTGAGAATCTAGAAAAAATGGATGAATTTCTAGCGAATATTAACATACCCACCACACTGAACCAAGAAGACCTAATCCAACTAAACAGACCTATTTCAAGCACTGAAATAGAAATGGCAATAAGAAACCTTCCTTCCAAGAAAAGCCCAGGGCCAGATATATTCACAGCTGAATTCTATAAGGTCTTCAAAGCAGAGCTCACACCAATACTCCTCAAACTCTTCAACAAAATTGAAAACAAAGGCTCTTTGCCAAACTCATTCTATGAAGCCACTGTAACCCTCATCCCAAAATCAGACAGAGGGTCATCAAAGAAGGAAAAATATAGACCCATCTCTTTGATGAATATTGATGCAAAACTTCTCAACAAAATACTTCAGCAACTCATCAAAAAATTATACACTATGATCAAACAGGATTTATCACAGAGACACAAAGCTGGCTCAACATATGCAAATCAATTAATATAATTGAACACCTTTGTGCTGATAGGCTCCTGCATCCTATATTAGCTGAATATACTTCCTCAATAAATGAGTTCCTGCCTTGATGGGTCTCCCTGATGCGTCTGATTGTCCTCCGGTGAGGGAGGGCTGAGTGCGGGCAGTCAGTTGGCTCTTTTCTTTCTCTGCTTGACCTGGTCAGGGCGTGTTCTCTCTATCCCTCCTGCAGGTCAGGAGGAACCGAGGACTAAAAACCTCTACAATTCCTCAGTATAATAAAGGCTGTGTATGACAAACCCACAGCTAGCATTACACTTAATGGCAAAAAGCCAAAGCCATTCCCTCTAAAATCAGGAATGAAACAAGGATGCCCACTCTCTCCACTCCTCTTTAACATAGTATTAGAATTCCTAGCCAGAGTAATAAGGCAAGAAGCAAGCTTGAAGAGGATCCAAATAGGGAAAGGGGAAGTAAAACTTTCCCTCTTTGCAGATGACATGATTTTGTATTTAAAGAACTCTATAGACTCTACTCCCTAGCTGCTTGAGCTGATTCAAAACTTTGACAAGGTAGCAGGGTATAAAATTAACCCTCAAAAATCAACTGCCTTCCTATATGCCAACAATGAGAGGGATGAGGCAACAATCAGAAAAGCAACTCCTTTTGCAATAGCCTCAAAGAAAGTAAAGTACCTAGTAATTACCTTAACTAAGAATGTAAAGGACCTTTACATTAAAGCAGAACTGAGGAAATGGAAAAACCTCCTATGCTTCTGGATTGGAAGAATTAACATAGTAAAAATGACAATCTTGCCAAAGACTATCTACAAATTCAATGCAATACCCATCAATATCCCAATGTCATTCTTTAAAAAAATAGAAGAGGCAATCCAAAATTTCATATGGAATAATAAAAGACCCCCTTATAGCAAAAACAATTCTTAGCAGAAAGAACAACGCAAGAGGAATTTCAATACCAAACTTTAGACTCTATTACAGAGCAATAGTGACCAAAACAGTTGGTACTGGCACAAGAACTGGCCTGAAGACCAGTGGAATAGAACTGAGGACCCAGATATTAATCCACAAACCTATGGCCACCTAATCTTTAATAAGGGAGCCAAAAAAATAGAATGGAAGAAAAACAGCCGCTTCAATAAGTGGTGCTGACAGAATTGGTTAAGCACCTGCAGAAAACTAAAGTTGGATCTTTCTTTGTCACTCTGTACCAGGATTAACTCCAAAATGGATCAAAGACCTGGAGGTAAAAGCACATACACTGAAAATTTTACAAGAAGGAATAGCAGATACACTAGGTCTCCTTGGCACAGGTTGAAATTTTCTTAATAAGGACCAAGAAATACAACAAATCAGAGAAAGGCTGGATAAGTGGGACTGCAAACTGCAGAGCTTCTATATGGCAAAGGACATAGCTAGCAACTAACTAGAAAGCCTACAGAGTGGGAGAAGATCTTCACTAACTATACAATGGACAAATCTAAAATATATCAACAGCTCAAAAAATTGAATCCCTCCAAAACTAATCTCCAAAGAAACAACCATCCCATTAAAAAGATGGGCCAAAGACTTAGAGTCTTCTCTGAAGAAGAAACAAAAATGGCCTATAGACACATGAAGAAATGCTCGGCATCTCTGGTCACAAAAGAAATGCAAATCAAAAGAACTCTAAGATTCCACCTCACTCCAGTTAGAATGGCCACTATCAAAAAAAATCTAATAACAGCAGATGCTGGAGGGGATGTGGCCAGAAGGGATCACTACTACACTGTGGGTGGGAGTGCAAACTTTTTCAACCACTATAGAAAGCAGTATGGCAGTTCCTCAAAAGACCAAACATAGAACTCCCCTATGACACAGCAGTTCCATTATTTGGTATTTACCCAATCATCCTGAAACAAGGGCATACTAAGTCCACTAGCGTGACCATGTTTATTGCAGCACTATTTACCATAGCAAAGATATGGAACCAACCCAGATGACCCTCAGTTGATGAGTGGATCAACAAGAGGTGGTGTTTGTACACAAATGGAATTCTATGCTGTTGTCAGAAAGAATGACATTGCCCCATTTGTAAGGAAATGGAAAGACTTAGCAAAAATCATATTAAGTGAAGTAAGCCAGACTCAAAGGAACATAGGCTCAATGGTTTCCCTCATTTGTTATAATCAGTAGAAACCTTGGGCTCTCCTAGCAGAGATTTACAATAGAACAAAACCTAAATACATAAGGCCATATAGGATGATAGTAAATGAAAGGATATATCCTCCAGAATATAGAAACAAAAGCCATATAACGAGTGGTTGTTGTCCTTAATGTACTATGTTATCTCTCATGTCTTTTGCTGTCCATTGGCTATCTCATATTGTTACAGTATTTCACCTTGTTATCTGATAAATTGTATATATGCGTATTTGGTTATTTGAAGCAGAATAGGGAAGGGAGGAAAACAATATGAGGGGCCAGGGTGGGGGAGGGAAATGGTGACCAAGACATGAGAAAGGGTATCAGTGTATGTGAAGTAATGCACCTTCTATCTGGTGAATATAATATAACCCTTCTATTAATTACAATAAGAAATACATGAAAAAAAACCCTTGATGCAGATCTGTGAAAATGAAAATCATGCATGTCAGCCATGATTAAAGCACCTTTCAAGTTTCATGGAGGACAAGGCCATTGTAGGAGGGAAAGTAAGCCAGCCACCAGCCCTCCCTGCTAATGAATACTGTTCAGCAGAACTGGCTTTCAGATATGCCAAAGTGAAGGAATGTGCCACAAGCTCCTCTTCCAGTCATTGCTAGTGCCTGGTCCCCTCTTTCCCAGCTTTTCCCTCTTCCCTAAATGCATCATTGCTCCACTTCCTGGAACCTCATTAAACCATTTGTTGATAATAGAACATAATGATTAGAATGTTCCCTTGAAGAACTATATACTTTTTACCCAGACTTTTGAAGAATGCATGCATTCTTAATGTTGGGATTTGGGGAATCCTTGTGTTGGGAGCTAGGACATAATGGGCACATCCTGTTTTCTATGTGATTATAGCATGCAGGTGGTCTCTGATTAGTTTCAAGGTCAGACTTCATATAGGGACTTCCTAGATAAAATGATGAGCCTCAATTTTGGGATGAGTTGTTTGCATTTGTGTCTTTTGCTAAGCAGTATGACGTAGACCCCCTTTTCTCAAAATGTGACCCCTGGGCAATCCGTTCACAATTACTTTATGAAATTTTATTTAAAAATAACATCCAACAGCAGGCAGTGGTGGCTCAGTCTGTAATCCTAGCTACTAAAGAGGCTGAGATTTGAGGATTAAGGTTCAAAGCCAGCCTGGGCAGGAAAGCCTGTGAGATTCTTAACTCCAGCTACCAAAAATCTGGAAGTGGAGATGAGACTCAAGTGGTAGGGCACTTCTTGAGCACAAAACTCAGGGACAGTACCCAGGCCCTGAATGTAAGCTCCAGGTCCTGGCATAGGTGGACACACACACACACACACACACACACACACACACACACACACACCTTTCCACATACCTGGATTTTAACAGCCTCCTTCAATCTTTTGAAGCATACGAAGCATATTCTTCAAACTAATACTTAAGGACTGCAGGTACTGAGGACGTGCTTTCAGCCTTGGCTGCATATTGGAACAGCTAGGGAGCTATTTTGCATTTTTGTGATTTGCTGATCACATTCCCAGAGATGCTAGTTTTATCGGTCTGGGAGAGGTACCAGGTTCTAGTAGATGTTAAATTTTCAGCTGTTATCCTAAGACTGAGAACTAAGACTATCATCCCCAAGGTAGACCTGGGCACTTGGAAAACTTCAAGTACCTTAGTGTACTGCTTTACTCATGTACTGCTTTACTCCCTGTATGAACATGACTTTGCTTCACTAGAAGATAACAAATCAGGGAGTTTCTTACCAGAGCAAGAACGCAAATCATTACAAGAAATTCCCAAAAGACATATGTCTCCGAAATCATACCTCAAAGGTGGACACTTTAACATACTGATAGGCCTTAGCATTTTCATAGAATCAAGGTCCCTCTAACGTTGTCATGTTCTCCCTGTTAAGAGTGTAGAGAGGCTCTGTCTGGAATCCTTTAATGTGCCTTAAGATTGGCCCTGCACAGGGTCAGGCGTTTCGTCTGGTAGTAGAGTCATTGCCTAGCATGCACAAAGACCTGGATTCGATTCCTTGGTACCACATACATAGAAAAAAAGTGGGAAGTGGTGCTATGGCTCAAGTGGTAGAGCTCTAGCCTTGAGAAAGTCCAAGGACAGTGCTCAGACCATGAGTTCAAACCCCAGGATTGGCAAAAAAAAAAAAAGATTGGCCCCTGCACAATGAGAATACAATAGCCTGCCACTCTCACATGATCTATGGCCAGAGACAGGTATGTAACCACACCTGGACTGACAAGACAAGGCAGCACAAAGTATTTTTCTCTCTCAGGCTGTGTATTACTTATTGAAAGAGGCTATTGATTCCTAAAGGGAAAGAGTCTATTTTGGCTCCTGACTGGGCAGCTTCTTTCTCTAGGCCTCTGGCAAGGGCAGTATGTCATGGTAGGAGCACCTGGTTGTGCAGACTGCTTTTTATCAAGAACCAGAAAGCACAGAAAAAGGACAGTCCCATTTGGAGCTTGGTCTCCATGACCAAAAGACCTCCCACTAAGTCCCACCTCTTAAAGGTGCCACACCTCCCAATAGTGCCACTCCAGAGACCAAGCCTATAAAAGTCCAGGTGGACTTTTGAGAGGATGCTGTCCATATTCAAACCATGGCATCAATGCATTCACACACCAGGGAGTCATTCACAAGTTAATATCTGTCTCATCAGTCCATTTATTCTGCCTAAAAATCAGTCTCCTCCTAAAATTATCTACAGTTCCCTCCCATTTCCTTCTTCTTTATTAAGAGGATATTTAAGTTTCAACCATCTGGCCTTTCTTTGAGTCTCATGCTTTGTGTCTGACTCCTATGTTTGTACATGTAAAGAAATAGGGGCCGGGAGTTTGGCCTAGTGATAGACTGCTTGCCCAGCATGCACGAAGACCCGGGTTCAATTCCTTGGTACCACATATACATAGAAAAAGCCAGAAATGGTGCTGTGGCTCAAGTGGTAGAGCTCTAGCCCAAGGACAGTGCTTAGGCTCTGAGTTCAAGCCCCAAGACTGGCAAAAAAAGAGAAATGTGTATGTTTTCTCTCTGTTTATTTTTCTATTGCCAGATTGGTGTAGACTGAATTTACTGAACTTTGTAGACAAAAGAAAAAAATTTAAACTTCACATAGGCAACCCTTCCTGCAGCAGGCCTTATGACCTCAGGTTTTTCTGTGAGCCTGGAAAGTTGATCCAGGCTAAAACCTTGTTAAAATCTATTTGTCATCCTGGCCAACTACCTGCCAGGCACTGTATTTGTATTAATCTTCATGACAGCCTAATATGGTGGATTTTGTTGTCCCCATTTTTCTGACAAGACACTGAGGGATAGAGAAAGTAAGTAATAAGCATTTCGTAAGTAGCAGAGGTTCATCTTGAACCCATGTTTTTTTTCTTCATAGCATATTTTATTCATGTAATGACCATTTATTGATTATGTTCTTAAGTACCAAGTCCTTTAATATAGAATAGGTTAATGTAGTTATGATTTGACCTATGTATGGTTTGTGACTTTGATGTTAGGAAGGAGAATTTTTTTTTACCTCTACTTTCTTGAAGTGTTTTTATGTTCCTTTGCTAAAGAAAGCAATTGTGAGAAAGTAATTGAAGTGTATGTGGCAGGCTAAAGGAAGGTAAAATAAGGTCTCTTTTTACAGATTGCCTTCGCTTCATATCTTTGATAACAAACATTCTCTTTACCTTCCTTTATAGGGAGGATATCTAGATGGGAGTTTTATTCCTAGATTTCAGGGAAAAAAAAGAATGGGGAGGGGGGTCAGACATACTTCCTGCATGCCATTAACTTAAAATAATCCTTATACCAAAGTGGTTTATTCTGAGGTAACATATTTTGCCATCTTCAGTGTCTGTCTGGGGAAATACTGCAAGGGTTACATTTCCTGAAGTCACAGAACAATCACAGAATAAATTTTCTGAATAAATAAGACAAGCAGATGTAGATACTAGCCTCATACTTCCATTCCTATAACCCATGGAATTTGCCTAATTCCCAGCACTGCAAACACAAATGCATACAAGCAAGCAAGCAAGCTGATATCCTAGTGTGAAAGGTTTCTTCTTTTCACAACCACCCATCATGACACAGCTATAATAAACACAATGAGCATTTGCCCTGAGGGAGCCCAGATAACCTTGATGGGAATAAATGAATGTGCATATTGATGGAGCAATTTGAGTGCTGTATTGATTCTTTGTAGCCCAGTCCTGATTCTTCGCTCATATAATAGGTGGTAGGGGTTACTTGTAAAGTAGGCTACATGATATTTTGTTTTTTTAACTCAACCAACCCTTTGGGGGGATTTTGTTATTTTTGTTTATGAATCTGAAATTGATGAAAAAGTGCACTGTGGCCTGTGGTTTGGTGCTTAATGATTTATAGGCATAATGAACACAACTCAAAACGTATAGGTGGGTACTGTGACAATCCTGAGTAGAGGACAAGCATGAGTCCTCAATGAGATATTGATAATGCACATTGTCCCAATAGGAAGCATGGAATTCCTACTTCTCTCTAAACTGGCTCAATGTAAACACTAGAGAAAAAAGTGACCATGGTACCAGAGTTGGTGGAATGTCATGATTTTTTTTTTAATGATTTACTCTGGCTTTATTTGTATTAACCCAGATGTTGAATAATTTGGATACATAACCCTGCATACAGAGCTGTTTCATAAATGGCACAGCTCTGTTAGGCAGCAGTGACTGAATATTAAGAGAGCTTTCTCATCCAGGAGGAGGTCTATGCTAACATAATAAAGGAAGGAAATGACATCTTACTTGTCAAGACACAAGACACCAAGATACCGCGAGTGTCATGATTTTAAGGCCAGCCTGGGCTACATAAGATCTTGTGTCAAATTAATAAATTAATAATGATAATAACAACCACTATTGTGATCCATGGTATTATGCACCTAGTTATATTCAATCACCAATTGTGAAGTCCAGCATCTTGTCATAAATAATGTTTAGCTGAAAGGATACCATCACGTGGTTCAGGCAGAAAAGAGTTTATTGTCAGGGAGAGCATACTACAGGCTCACACCTGCTCAAGCCTGGAAGGCTTGCGCAGAGAAGGGAAGGGAGGGAAGAGAAGAAAGGGCAACTGCTGGTGGGATTGGGGTTAATGTAAGGAGAGTGCTGGGAGGAAGAGAGGCCACAGGGGATGCAGATGTGACCTCAGAGTCTGGTAACGTCCCATGGTCGGAAGGAGGGGTGATCAGGTTGGTCAAGGATGTGACCTTAGAGAAAGGGGAGGCAACTGCCCCCAGATGTGCTGGTCTCCTGGATAATGCAGGTACTGGATGGAGACTGTTGGGGGTGGACATGTGTGGTCCTGCGTGGAAAACAAAAGGGGAAGGGGAAGTCTACGAATAGACTGGCACTGAGAAATCAGCCCCTTTCCAGGAAGACCTCACAATAGGGAAGGTCATAGCTATAGTCAAAGAAATTACACAAGGATAGGAGACTGCGTATCTACTGTTAGATCCCAGGCAAAGGCATACCCAGGAATGTTGTAACTGGGACATCTATTTACTCTCCCATCCATCCATTATATCTGCTGAGTGCCAGGCTGGGACTGGGACATGGGGAGATACACAGATAAATGAAACCCAAGACCCTGATTCAGAAGCTCAGTCTAGTAAGGAAGAAAGGGTGAGAGGCATGGAGGCAAATGTACGTGTCCTTATCGTGAGCATCTAATCTTTGAATAAATATGTTTGTGTATTAGTCAGCCTCTCTCAGTGATGTGACAGAATGTCTAGCCTAACAGCTTGAAGGAAGGTTTATTGTGGCTCATGTTTTCAGAAAGCTCTATCCATCATGGTGGGGTATAGTGGAGCGGAGCAGTCCACATGACATCCAGAAAGCAGAGACAGGAAGGAACCTGACATCCAGGAAGGGAGGAGGGCAAGATAGAGCCCCCCAGGTGAGCTACTTTCTCCAACCAGGTCCTGTCTCCTACTGGACACCCCTTTACAATAATGACATCATACTAAGAAACCAACAAGGGATTAATCCATTGATCAAGTCAGAGCCTTGGGGATTTAATTGTTTCTACACCCAGTGATGTGCTTTACTAATCTTCTAGATGTTTCTAAACTCAATCAAGTCAACAACATAGCCAGCACAGTCAGACTGCATATTTGCAGGTAGGGAAACCTATTGTCTATTATTTTGATTTCTGTCTGTCTGTCTGTCTGTCTGTCTGTCTCTCTTCTTCACCCCTTGTTTATCTCTCTCTTCCTCCCTCTCTCCCTTTCTGTCTTCCCTCAGCAGTACTGCAATTTGAACTCAGGGCCTCCTAGAGGCGAAGCAAATGCTCTACCTCTTGAGTCATAGCTCCAGCCTAGTCTTTTAAAATCAGAAAAGCAATTTGTTCCCATTTTATCACAGTTTTCAGCAAGTTCCTCCATGTATGTCTCAAAACATTTGTAAATATCTATACAACTAGTCACCAAAGGTCTGGTTTAATAGAAAACATTTTATTTATTATTTATTTTTTATTATTGAGGTAATGTATAGAGGGTTACAGTTACATTTGCCAGATAGTAGGTGCATTATGTCTTACACATTGATACCCCTTCTCATGTTTTTGTCCCCATTTCCTTCCTTCCACCCCCTCCCAATCATCTTGTTTTCCTCCCTTCCCTTTCCTATTTCAAATAAACAAATAAATGTATATAAAGTATACCAGGTAACAAGTCAGATACAGTAACAATATGATATCAACCAAAGGGTAACAGAGAAGAGAAATAACATAGTATATTAAGAACAACAATCACGCAAGATAAAGGTCTTGTTTCCATATCCTAGAGATCCTTTTATTTAGTCTCATTCTATGTGACCTTATTTATCTAGGTTTTGTGCTATTGTAATCCTAATAGAAGACATTTATGCAGCAATTGTCTATTTCTTTTTTTTAGCTTTTCATGTACCACTTATGGTTTTGTATAGTATAAGCTATAGTATAAGCAGAAATTGAAAATAGTATGAATTATATTCTATTTCTACTATGTAGAACTTGGTCTTAATTTGAATGAGGCTATGGTTACCTGTATGCTGTATTTCTTTATTTTGAAACAGTACAAATCTGTCCAATTAAGCTTTCCAGAACAGGCAACCTTATGAGAATTTTTCTGCATTTTCTCATTTACAGGAAAATGAGATGGAGATTCATGGCAACGTTGGGCTCATTTTGTGTTTACCTCTCAATCTACTTTATCAATTCAAATGTATAGACTTTCTCTGGTAACATTTGATAGACATTTTCAGTTGACATTGTGGGGTATCTGAAAATGATAATGGATGGTACAGAGCAAACTCTGGTACCAGTGCTGGAACTCAGAGACTCATGCTCTTGCTTAGCTTTTCCTCTCAAGAGGCTGGGGGCAGAAGGCTCTATACTTGAGCTACTCTTCCACTTCTAGCTTTTTAATGGTTAGTTGGAGTTAAGAGTCTCATGGGATGGCTTTGAACCTTGATTTTCCTATCTCAGGCTCCTGAATAGCTAGGGTTATAGGCATGAGCCCCTGATGCTTAGATGGTAAAAAGTTTATAAATCACTAAAGCCAATATTCTTTTTTTAATATTTTTTATTGTAATTAATAAAAGGGTTACATGATATTTGCCAGATAGAAGGTGCATTAATTCACATATATTGATACCCTTTCACATGTCTTGGTCCCCATTACCCTCCCCCCCCCCCCGTCTTGGTTTTCCCCCTTCCCTATCCAATTTCAAATAACCAAATACAAATAAATCCAATATATCAGATAACAAAGTGAGATACTGTAACAATATGAGATAACCAAGGGACAGCAAAAGAGATGAGAGATAACCTAGTATATTAAGGACAACAATCATTCATTATATGGCTTTTGTTTCAATATCCTGGAGGTCTTTTCAATTAGCTTCATAATATATGGCCTTATGTATCAAGGTTTTGTAAAGCCAATATTCTTAAACTGGGTTCTCAGGTAACATGGGACCCATACTTTGAAGAGGGGTTGGCATAAGGAATGTGGTTACATAGAGGAGAATGGTAGATGCTGTCATGGATCACCATAGAAAGCTATCTAGAAGTTAAGGGGATATCGGGGATTGCTCCAGGATGATGGTTCATGAGACAGGCAGGCAGTGAGGTAGGTGGAGGACATCTTAGACTGAGAGGAAACCATGAGCAGCCTGATTAACAAAACAATTCATTGTACTGTATCCAGAGGATTGCAAGCATTTCTGAGGCAGGATAGCCTAGGGAAAATGAAGCATGGCAAATGGCTGCCAGGGATTCAAAGATTCAAGCTTGAAGCTTGTCGCTTCCCTTCACTTAAGATTAAGGGAACAGGGCTGGGACTTTGGCCTAGTGGTAGTGTTTGCCTAGCATGCATGAAGCCCTGAGTTCAATTCCTCTGTACTGCATACACGAAAAAGCCTGAAGTGGTGCTGTGGCTCAAGTGGTAGAGTGCTAGCCTTGAGAAATCTCAGTGCTCAGGCCCTGCATTCAAGTCCTAGAACTGGCAAAATACATACATACATACATACATACATACATACATACATACATACATATATACATACATAAGTGAACAAAGTCATTTCAGGAAAAATGAAACTGGATAAACTAGGGAAAATAAGGAACAGTCAGCTAACAGCAAATACAGAAGTATATTCCTTCATATACTTCTTTAAGATTAAGGGAACAAAAGTCATTTTTATTATAAGGCGAGAATTTACAGAATATGCAGAAGCCACTCTTTGCGGGTTTGAGTCTTTGAGTCTTTATTAAAAGGCCAGTCAGAGGCCAGGAGTTTGGCCTAGTGGTAGAGTGCTTGCCTAGCATGCACAAAGGCCTGGGTTCGATTCCTCGGTACCACATACATACAAAAAAGCCAGAATGGTGCTGAGGCTCAAGTGATAGAGCTCTAGCCTTGAGAAAGTCCAAGGACAGTGCTCAGGCCCTGAGCTCAAGCCCAGGACTGGCAAAAAAAAAAAAAAAAAAAAAAAAAAAAGGCCAGTCAGTGACTGCATAGCAGACTCCTGCCTCAAGTCCAGCAGCCAGAAAACACACTCAGTACAGTCAGGAAACAGGTCAGAGATGACAGAAACTACAGATACAATACCAACAGACCAGTTCAGCTTTGATGGAGAGCTGAGTTGGGCAGCCGTGATGAGAACAGCCAGGAGACAGGACACAGAGCAGAGAAGTCCCGGGGCATGCTGCAAGGCTGCCAGATAGACTCGGGGAGGGGGCGGGGTCACAGGAAACTCCCAGTCCCAGGTCCTTGACTGACAGGCCTGGTAACCTATCACTCAAGCACCCACTCCTGTCTCCAGGGATGCAGGCACCACCCATTACCTGGGGGAGGGAGCTTCACCTCTCCCCCTCCACCCCCCCCACACAGTGGGAGCACAGGAGCCTAATCTTCATATGTAAAGCTTTGTTTTTGTGTAAGGAGATCCCTCACTCGCATGGCCTCTTTTCACCATTAGCCTTTCCAGTATTGGATGGAGAATTCCCCCCCCCCCCCACTTCTCCCCAGTCAGTGGCACCAGGATGGCTTAGAAGCCATCAGCCCCTAACACCTGGCCAGGCACTGGCATGGTTCTGACTCAGTTTCCTTACTTAGGCTCAGCCACCTTACTTCAATTTCAGGAAAAATGAAGCAGGATAACTTCAGGAAACTGAGGCCTGGTGAAGGCAACTCTTAAGTATGGTATTTAGAAACATAGAAGGGCTATCTTTGCTTCAAAGAGAGACAACAGGATGCATGTCTTCCTGAGGGGTACATTTCTCACCCAAGAATTAATAACTGACTGACAGAATGTATACCTTTCTGAAAAAAAACTTAAGGTACTGGTCCCAAAATACAGAGAATAGGGTGCATCTTTGTCTCTAAGATAAGCTTCTGTTTTATGGCAGGATGCATTCCTACCTGAAAACCAAGAACACTAGGTGTGATTGCTAAAGACAAAGCATTTATTTTTACATAACTTTGACCAGACCCCCTGCCTTTACCCCATACACACCCCAGTAACCCAAGGAGCTGGGTCCCCCCCCCCCATCACCTTGTGTGTGTTTATCTTTCTCTGGCTCTATCTTCCTATGGGAGCACACACAGTCTGTTAGTGTGCCCCTTCCATTCTACTTGTCTGCTTTTTATTTTATTATTTTATTTTTTTTATCAGTCCTGGGCTTGGGTTCAGGGCCTGAGTACTATCCTTGGATTTTCTCAAGGCTAGAGCTCTACCACTTGAGCCACAGCACCACTAATGGCTTTTTCTTATGTATGTGGTACTGAGGAATCAAACCCAAGTCTTCGTGTATGCCAGGCAAGCATTCTACCACTAGGCCAAACTCCTGGCTGTCTGCTTTTTGTCTATTTGTCTGATTGCCTATTTGTTTATTTATTCAATAAAGCTCTGCCAAGTTTTCTTACCATTGTGGCTTCTCCAGAATTTCCCAGAAAATCTTATTTTGTGATCAAAATCAAGGACCCTAAGTGAGAAGTTCCTATATTTAAAGGAAAACTTCACTGTCTTATGGCTAAGATTCAAGGAGCAAAGAAGATGGGACCAAAAAAGAGATATGAGTGGGAGTGTCCTTGGTTGGACATTATTCTGGAATATATGGACTATAACTGAAGGCCTTTGAGCAAGAACATGATAATATCACATTTGAAGTTTAGAAAAACGCTCTAGCAATGTAACAGGGAAATGATCTGAGGGCAGAGACCACAGGCTAGAGATTCTAAGGATGGGATGGAGTGGAAAGATGCCTGAGAGGTGAACTGATTACAGCTCATAATATGTGCAAGAGAGCAGCTTTTTTCTCTCTTCTATTAATTTTTAAATTATAACTTAATATTGGTGTTAGCATACATTAATACCAGAGGGTTTCATTGTAATAATTCCATCCATCCATCCATCCATCCATCCATCCATTCAGTATACATTGAACAAGATGACCTGCTTCATTATATTTCCATTCTTTTTCTATAGGCAGCTCTTTGGATCTCATTGTCATAGATTTATCAAGATTGTGTCTTTTCATATATTATTGCCCAAACTTAACGTAATTCTTGACAGGTACATGAACTCAGTTCCTTTGTTTAGATAACGTGTGTGTGTGTGTGTGTGTGTGTGTGTGTGTGTGTGTGTGTGTGTTACTGGGGTATGAACACAGAGCTTTGCAATTGGTAGGCAGATGCTCTATTGAGTGAGCCATACCTCCAGTCTTTTGCTTTTTTGTTTGTTTTGAGATAGGGTCTTGTTTTCTGCTTAGACTAACCTAGACTCCCATCTTCCTGTTTATAGTTCCTGCTGTAGCTGGGATAACAGACGTGGACCATGAAGCCCAGCTTTTTATGTGGATACGGTGGGAGGGGGGGGGGGAGGGGGGGGAGCAATGTCCTGGCTGCTGTAGAACCATACGCCAATCTCTGGATTCTAGTAGCTAGAATGACAAGTGCAAGTCCCTGGCACTTAGCTTACCACATAGATTTATCTGGGTGCTGAGGAACCTAAGTCAGTGACTGAATTAACAAACTAAGTGACTGCTTTTCTAGCTAGTGCTTCGTGGCTTCTGTCTTAACCCAGTTTCCCAGAGTACCTGGGATTGGGTAAGTATAAAGACTAGAAATGTAATCTGGCTCACAGTTCTTGAGCTTGGAAGTCCAAAGCATCTCCTTGGCTTCTGGTGAGAGGCTCCTGCTGTAGGGCCAGTGAGTACATGAAGAAGAAACAAACCTGGAGGGATGGATGCTGTTGTTTATAGCAATGTGCCCATGACAACAAATCCAGTCCCTTAGTAATGACATTAATTCCTTCTATCTGTTATCTCCTAAACACCCTTCTAGCCACAGATTATTACCTCTTAAATACCACTCTACCAAAATGACAACACATCCTTTTCTTTTAAATGTTTGCTGCCCCGTTGTAGTCATCCTTCTCGGATGTCCACGTGGCAGGGGTAAGATGGTGACGGAGCCCACGGGTAATACAGACTCCAGATATCAGACTCTCGGTGCAGATCTACTTTATTCCACAAAACGTGCTCACTAAATACAGATGAGCGATCGCAGCCACGTCATCAAATAGGCATGACCTCAGCCAATGGTGTCCTGAGACACACCCCACTTGCTCAAAACTGGTGGGGCTGGTCGCCCTCTGGCTCCTGACTGCTTGCGTCACTGAGTGTGTACGTGCTTAAGGGCATATAGCAAGCAGCAGGGTTCCCGCACACCCCATCACACAGATGGCAGATGTTTCATTTGGAATTTTCCAATATCCGATAAGCTAATGCCCTAGCCTCTTGTTTTCTTGCCTAATGCCCCAAAGTTACATTCCTGAAGTGGGATCTTGTGATTCCATTCAGAACTGTCCTTACCTTAACTGAGCTTCAGCCATTCCGCTTCTTCTATCATTCTCTCTCCTTGATGGAAATAATGATCAGTATTCCTCCACTTCACACAGATTGATTAATGTTCAAAAATTGCTTTGAGGATGAAAAATGCCAATTATTATTATTATTATTATGTTGTTGTTGTTGTTGTCTAAGGGAAACACTGCTTTTGTAAGAGAGCCACAGAACAGCTATCGGTGTTTCATTTTCCTGCTCTGCATCTCACAGGTAGAACATTTATTTGCTAGTAAAATAATCTCCACATTGAACAGCTCATTGAAGCCCATTCATCTGTTTTTAAAAGACTATGACCCAATTTCCACCATGGAATGTGCTTGGGACAAAATGTTAAGGCTGATTTTGAGACCTTTATATCTCTGGGGTTGGTCCTCTTATCCTGAGGCATGATGACAACAAATGTCTTTGTCTTTTGTCAGCAGATGTTACCTCAGCTGCTACTGACCTCAACCTAAACTGTAATATAGAATATTTTGTGTGTGTATGTGTATTTCCTTCCAGAATACTTTGAACTTACAAATTTCAATTCAACCATTGTTATGGGGTCAGGGGGAGGGGATTCCATATCCCTCCAGGTGGGGATTCCACATCCCACCAGCGTCCACCACACAGACAGTCTCATATAAAAAGGTGAATTTATTGGGGAAGTAGATGGTAAACTGACCGGCCAGGGACACAGTGAAGACTCAGAAACTGACACTGTGACCCCGAGCAGCTCTCACGCTGAGTTTTTAAGGGCAAAACTCATGCAGTCAAACCTGGCCACACACAGGTGGCCGATGGGATAGTTACATACACAAAGGAACCATAGTCAGCTCCAGCCACACGCAGGTAGCCAATAGGGTTACAGGCCAGTGTTTGAATTTACATATCACCTTAGTTGGAGTTGGCTTGTGAATTGGCCAGGTCTCCACACAAAGCAGCCCCCCACCCCAAATGGCTATCCCTCCTCTTGGGGTGGGGATAGGTTGCCCCTTCCTAGAAGGGCAAAGGTAGCTGGGCCACTTTACCATTGTTGACCTTCCACAAAGGGTGGGGTAACTCAGTGCATTCAAGATGGTGCCAGTCTCTGTTCCTCTTAACACCATGAGTAAAAAATGTTTTTTTCAAGGATGTTTTTTTTTTATTTGTTTGGTACCAATGTAGTCACTACTGAAAATTCATGCTGAAAAGAAGGGGGGAAAAAAGAACTCAAGTGAACATTTGATTCCTTCTTTATTTTTCAGGTTAGAGAATGAAATAAAGTCAGTGAAAGTTGTAAGACAAGCTTAAATAACACTTAAATAGTGGGAAAAAATCACTTGCAGTATAGGAATGTGGAGTTGATGCTGATGCCTTGATATTCTCAGTTTGATTTGCTGTTAGTTTTTTTCAGCAACTGGGCTTTTAGCATGATTTATGTCTAAACTTTTACAGTGAAATTTATGAACTGCATTAAGTGCTAGGAAAGAAACATAAAAATCAGTAATATGAGGTTCTGCAGTGGTGGAGTGCTGTGTACAAATAGGCTAAATGGAAATAACAGACTAATAGATGCATTGGAGAAAAACAAATGGCTTTCTGACACAATTGGTAAATTATTTAATTATCTTCTAATTGGCTGGATGAGGTAGTGTTGCCATGATGTATGAAAGTAAATAAGTGACATTCTAAGATGAGACAAGTTTGAGTAGAGAAATGGGGAAATGAATGAATGCAGAGTTTTGTGAAGTCAGTGGTTGGTCCAGATTAGATCAGAGAAGCTGCATTTCAGAACTTTCCCCAGCAGGTGGCAGAAGTGAGACTTCAAAACTAGAAGTGGGCCCCGGGGGTTGGGGGAGAGCATTGCTGAGCCTAGGTGTGTTTTCTTCACCATACTCAAGGGCTGTCTGCTGGTCATACCTACTCTGGGTGGGATAGATCTGGCAGAGAAAGTTTAGGGCTTTCTTCCTGAGAAGATGAATGCCTTGTGTGTAGCTGGAATCGCTACTGGTAGCTATTTCTTCTTGGGCTATATCTATACCATTCATGTGCCTCTTTCCCTGTTTCATTTCCAAAAAAATAAAATCTTCTGCAGCCATGTCCATGTGTCCCCTCCCCTCCTACTGTCCTTTTATTGGAAAGCTCAGAGCTCTACTTCCTCTTGTATCCGAAGTGCTCACAGACTGATGAGGGAATGGGAAAAGTTATCATGTAAAGCACTTGCCTAAAATTTTCATGTTTAGCTTTACCACAACCAAATTCCCTTTTGATATATGAAGAAACTGAGAAGAAGTGGGAACTTGCCTGCCTTTAGTAGTCATTTTGCACCAACAGTAAGTATGCCTTTCCCCCTCCACATTCCCTGTTACTCTCTCTGTCCACCCATTCCTGCCGTATTTGGCAAGCGTCCTTAGCAACGTGGGAATCCCAGGCCTAGGAAAGGCTTGCCATCACCCCTGAGAAGGGGTCTCAGTGCAGACAGTCTTGATGAAGGTGATATGAATCCACTGCCCTGGTCCTCCTGGACTAGAAAACTATGTGACTGGGTGGGGAGGGTTGGGGGAGCTGCAGTGTGGAGACCCAGGCTACTCTCTGAGAAAGGAGGCTCTTATGACTCACCTTCCATGAGATCTGGGAGAGGAGCCCAGCAAGTTTTGGGGCTAGAGAGCCCTGTGTGCCGGGAAGGGTGGGCATGGAGATCGATGCTTCCCCTTCCAAGTAGAGTTGAGAATCTTGGGAGTGGAAGGGGTTGGTGACATCAACAGGACAGCACTGTATGGAAGGAGCTGGAAGGGTATTCTGCAGAGATCCAGTAATGGCTGAACAGACTTGCAAGTGAGGTCCCCGTAGCTGTCTCAGAGTGCACAGGCAACCAACCATGGATACCAGGCTGCCATGCTGAGGTTCTGCATTGTCCCCATTAGGTGCCAGCCTACAGAAACAAGAAACAGTGGGGATTGACCCCAAGCCCATAATTGTCCCCTGGGAGAAGAGAGGCTCATTGCAAAAATTAAGTTAGGAAAAGCAGAAAGAGCTCACAAAGTTCTGCCTTTCCTAACCAAGCATTGCTTCTGAATTTTCCTGGCTCCACAGACTTCCTATTTCATGCCACCAAGAAGGGATGGCATTGTTTGTTTGAGGATTTGACATAATTCAAAGTAACTGCTATCTGTGAATCGCCTAGATGCTTCATATAAACCTTGCACCATTCCAAGCTGGACATGGAGGCTCCTTTCTGTAATCTAAGCTACCCAGGAGGTAGAAATTGGGAGGATTATGATTTTAGGTCATCTTAGGCCAAAGAACAATCAAGATTACCATCCCAACAATAAGCTTAAAGTGCACCTGTGATGTTGATTATCTGAAATGATTGTGGTTCAGGCTGACTTCATCCAAAAAATAACTAAAGAGAAAGAGTCTTAAGTATGGGCTAGTGGTAGAGTGCTTGCCTAGCATGCACAATGCCCTGGGATTGATTCCTTGGTACCTACCACATACACAGAAAAAGCTAGAAGTGGTGCTGTGGCTCAAGTGGTAGAGCAGTAGCCTTAAGAAAGCTCAAGACAGTGCCCAGATCCTGTGTTCAAGCCTCAGAACTGACAAAAAAAAAAAGGCTGAGTGGGGCTCGAGTGGTAGAACACCTACCTGGGAATCATGAAGCCTTGGTTCAAACCTTAGTATTACCTTTAAAAAAAAACCTGTACCTCTCACTGGATGCTGGTGGTTCATGCCTATAATCCTAGCTACTCAGGAGGCTGAGATCTGAGGATTGCAGTTTGAAGCTAGCCTGGGCAGAAAAGTCCCCATGAGACTCTTACCTCTAATAAACTACTCAAAAAAAAGCCAGAAGTGGTGCTGAGACTCAAGGGATAGAGTAGTAGCCTTGAGCACAAAGAGACTCAGAGACAGTGCTCAAGCCCTGAGTTCAAGGACCGGTAAAAAGAAACAGTTACACCTCTCAAACTCATTTAATTCTTAATTCTCTCCACTCTTCCCCATTCTATTTAGTGAGCTTTTATTTAATACTCTATTGAAGCACTTACCAAGTATCTGCCTTCAAATACTTTAGTGCATGTTACAAAAAGAAGGGGGCACTCAATGATAAGAAGTATTTTAAATATTATAAAAACATGATTTCAAAACACAATTTTCCATCACACTATATATTAGTGCTTGTTTTGTTTGCCCGCTTCTCCATCTCTTTCTTCTTTCCTTACGGTGGGTTGGGGGTCCGATCCAGGGTCTTCTGTATAGTAGACAAACTCAGAGCTACTGATAAGTGAATTATCCATTTATTTAAAGTGACTTCTCACACCAACTGTTCTCAGTCCTCGACTTCATATTCATGAAGAGACATTCAAAGGGCATTTATTTATCTGCCCTGCTCAAGTGCTCTATCATGGAGCCATTATCCCCAGCTCAAAGGCACTTATATCATGCTTTTCCAGATTTATCCCCCATTCCATCACACAGCCAAACAACTGGTTGTAGAAAATCACTAGGATTTCCTCACCTTCCATGGAAAGAAATTACATAATTTTCCCAAAGTCATGTTGATTGTTGGGTCCCACTAAATGATAGTCCCATAATCCTCTCTGTAGTCTACAGCCTCAGTGAAGAGCAAGGAGGCTGCTTTGTCAGAGAGTCTCCTTTCCAGCCGTTCTAGTCCTTGCCAGCATGGATCAGAAGCTCATTCACACCCAAGATCTGATTTCTTTTTGTGGCTTAATTCCCAGATTCTCTGTGGTTAAGACCACACTAAACTTCAGCCTGCTCTGCTGTTTCTCCCATCCGCAGCCCTGGTTTTGTACACTTAATCATGAACCACACGCCTAAAAAGAGAAGCTGACAATGATTCTGAATATTGTACTTTTATTCCAGGGTTCAGCCCCACAAGAGCAACTGTACCAGGCCCAGTTCATGGGCCGTAGTAGAGACAAAATTCCTCTAGAGGGTGCTCGAGGACTCTCCTTGAGTCCAAAGCTTGCCGCCATTCAGTTCAACAGAGGAACAACCATGGGACTGATAGGAAATAGATGGATGCAGATGTGTTAAAAAAAAAAAAATCACCAGAACTAATACTTCTGTCTTTTTGTTTTGTTTCAGATCAGCATCTGTGACAATTATGCACTTGTGGGAAAGTAAAATGTGGAGGAGTTCTTTTTGTTTCCATTGTGAATGAACAGTGAACCTCCATCTCGCTGTGAGCTTACAGTGTCATATTTACAATTATCGAGAGAGGGAGGGAAATTAAGAGATTCAACTGCTTCACTCCCTGCAGGGGAGCTGTAGGCCTGGGGGACATGCTGAGAACTCGGAGTTCTGGCTGTGTTCCGTGGAAACCCTCAAGAATGCCATCTGACCTCTCCCTGGGCCACCTGAGGAAATCAGCTTTGGTTAGATTAGATGGGCTGTAATTGGCTTTGGAGTTGTTAAAAAGCACACTCCGGCGCACATTTCTTTGTGTTTTGAAAGGAGTGTGTTTTACTTGGATCAACTCAGTGAAGAGGGGAGTCGATCACTGCCTGGGTGGCTGGTTGGACTAGAATATTGTTTCCCAAGATCTCGTATGCTTCCTGGCCTCCCCAGGTGCCTTGGGTGCCTGCTCAGCATGCCTTTCTCCATGCTTCCCCAGTTCCCCAAGCATTAGGGTCTGGGAGAGGGTTGAGACTGTTGGTCCTCAGTGGGGTTTGAAAGCTAGGATCTGAGTGAGTTTAAACCCTTAGGTTGTATAGATTCCTGAATCCATAGAATATATGTTTTGTGACAGCCCTCAGGCTTGAACTAGGGGCCAGAGTACTGACTCTGAGGGGGTTTTTTTTTGCCTTTTTGTTTGTTTTGCTCAAGGTTGGCATTCTACCATTTAAACCACAGCCTCACTTTCAGAGTTTGGGTGGTTAAGGAGAGATGAGAGTCTTACAGACTTTCCTGCCTGCGTTGACTTTGGATTGTGATCCTCAGATCTTGGCCTCCGGAGTAGTTAGGATTACAAGTGTTAGCCACAGAGCCATTGGTACCCAGCATGAGATCCTATGTAAAAAATGAAAAGGGCTGGGCAACAGGGCATGGCTCAACTGGTAGAATCGCTTGCCTGGCTTGAGGGGTTCAATCTCAGTAAGAAGGCAAAAGGGGATGTAGATCACATCATGGTTTTCTTTTCGGTGGTTCCACAATTTGCTCACTGCAGAATCCAAACTTCTTGGTACACACCTGTACAGGGCTTGTTGTGATGTCTCATGCCTTATGCCCTCCCTCCTGAGGAAGAAGAGATAGCCAGTGCACTATTGTCTCATTCTCTTTCTCAGTATCCAGCTGTCCCTCCTGGAACATAGCCCCTGCCTCCTATATGCTCCTTTCATGGATTGTTTTGCATTCTTTTTGTCGGTTATGAGGGTTGAACTCAGGGCCTGGGCCCTGTCCCTGAGCTCTTTTGCTCAATGCTAGTGCTCTACCACTTTAAGCCACAGTGTCACTTCCAGTTTTTGTGTGGTTAAATGGAAATAAGAGTCTCACAGGGATTTCTCTATCTGAGCCAGCTTCCAACTGCCACCCTCAGATCTCAGTCTCTTGAGTAGCTTGAATTACAGATGTGAACCGCTGGTGCCTAGCCTGTTTTGCATTCTTTACGACTTACCTTAAGAATCCCTCTCGGACTCAAAGGCTGAGTGATGTGCCTTTTCTTAGGCTGTCTTAATATTCTGGTCTGTGTTAGGATCGCCTGAGGATTGCCAAGGATTGCCCTCTGAAGCTGGAAAGGCCTCACAAGAATGCCTGGCAGTCTGTCTAAATAACTCAGGCCTATCCAGGACAAAGTTCACAAAGTATTTTACTCATCTTTTGTTTGCTGGTACTAGATTTGAACTCAGGGCATTTTCCTTGCTAGGAGCCCCCTTTCCTTTCAACTCTTTTTTTACTTTGGGTTCTTTTTCTAATAAGGTCTCATGCTTTATGCCCAGGATAGGCTTCAGACTATTACTTCTTCCTCTCAACTTCTGGGGTTACTGGGGTAGGCCACTACATCAAGCCCTAGTCATGTTGTTTTTTTGGCTAGTCCTGGGGCTTAAACTCAGGGCCTGGCACTGTCCTTGGGCTTTCTCAAGGCTAGTACTCTACCACTTGAACCACAGCACCACCTCTGGCTTTTCTGTGTATGTAGTACCAAAGAATTGAACCCAGAGCTTAATGCATGTTAGGCAAGTACTCTGTCACTAGGCCATGCTCCTGGCCCCCTAATCATGTTTTTGTCCTCCCAAGAACCTAAACGGTCTACTCCCACATTCAACCTCCATGCCAAAAATTTAGAGCCTGAGAAATGATGCTACATTTGCCAGAGGTTACCAGGAGGAACTAAGTAGAGACTTGAATCCTGATTTAATGTGCAATCACACTGAAAATAAGCGTAAGAGGGTGTTTTGTATTAAGTAGCTGGTGTTAGCCAGCCACAATAGTGGAGACTGCCAATCACAAGTTGCCAACCTGTGAGACAATGATGGAATAAGGCAGACGCCCAGGAATAGCTAGCCAACTAGTTCCACTCCTCAAGTCTGGTTTTTCTGTCTTTAAATACTGCCTTTTGACAGAGTGGAGCTTTCTGAATCTCTTCTGATTTTTGTTCTTTCGTTGCTCAAATTGTGTGGTAACATAGTCACAAGTTTTTCTTTAGAGAATCCAGACCTTTCTGTTTATTGCATTACTCTTATTAACATTATACTACACTTCTTTCTTCATTATCACTTTATATTTCTGGAAATCCTCTGCACAGGCAAATAAATGGATTATTCACCTGCAGGACTTTTCCCAAGGTCTCTTCAACTCTTTCACGAAATGTTCTAACAGCAGTAATGTGCTCCTACATCTTTGCCTTAGAAAATTCTTGTCTTTTGCTGATTCCAATTCTGGATTGCTGTTTATGATTCAGCCACATTTTTACCTTATGTTAGTTCCTTGTGAGACATGGCCAGGCCCTTCCTGTAGTGCCTCCCTCAGCTTTGTAAGTTGTTCCATCCACACACACTGCATTAGTATTGTTGGAGAACTATACTTCAACATGCTTATTCAGTGGGGAATGGAAAATGCTCACCCCTTTAAGAAACATAGTGGAACATAATTTACTTGTAGTTGGGTGTTTATGTTCTGCATGGAGAGCTTCCAAGCAATGCCACAGGAAATGACAATTCTGGTAAAGGAAAGAGCTTCGTGGCCTGTGCAAATGTGCTCTCCTTTACTCACCCATGCACTCATTTACCTGACCCTACTATTTCCTCATATCCTAGTCATCCATAGTTGATTAGTAAGGGACGTGAGTTTATCCAACCAGCCTTACTGAACATGTTCAGGCCATGAGTGGAGGTACACTGCTGGTGCTGGTGTCATGCCAGTCCTAAAGGAGGTGAAAGCAGGAGGAGAGAGTTGAAAGACAGCCTGTGTTACATAGTGAGACTCAATCCATACTCTAGACACAACCACATATTCAGCAATATCTCTTGAAAACAAATATCCTCTTGACGAGGACATTCAGCACATTACTCTGTAGGGCCAAGTGGCCTTTGGACTCTGTTTCTCTTTCTGGGTTGGGTTTGTTCTTTCTCTTCCTGCTGGTAGCTTTCCTTACCACTGTCTGGCTCTAGTCTCCACCTCTTTAAATTGTAGTTATGAGAATATCTGATTGGTCAGTGACTATTAGCAGAAGCATCTGCAGGAATTTTGTCCAGTCATATTCCAAAAGGGGTTCAAAATCACTTGACCTTTTGCCTTTCCACAAGATGACCAGTGGTAAAAGTGTTATGGTTTGGACAATCAAAGTTCCTGATATTACAAAGATTCCAGCTGTTAAAATACATAAATGTACTTGGCTCCTTTTTATAGGATCTTCTTCATGTCTAGCTGGAAACATCCAGCAGGATTTAAAAGAAAGAGTCTCTGTTCCACTTTGATTTGAAAACAAAGTCTTAAGATCCATTCTGAAGCAAGTGTCGTGACAGTCAGATGTTGTAGAGAGAAAGCAGGGATTAATTAATTACAAAAGTGTCTTTTGCATATCAAGTGTAGGGAAAGAAGCATGTGAATTTGATGATCTGAACAGAGTTTTATCACAAACCCAAGGTAGGATATGCTGCAAGGCAATTCTCTCATAGCTTCCAGGAGCAGGACACAACAATATGAGAAGAACTAGAGATAGGGTGTGATAGAAGATGATCAAGGAAAATTTTCTAGGTAGAGCAAGCAACATGAAAGAATGTACTTGGAAAGGAGAGGGGATGGTGTATTTTTTATTTTTATTTTTATTTATTTATTTTTGGTCACTCATAGGGCTTGAGCTCTGTGCCTGAGTATTGTCCCTGAGCTCTTTAGTTCAAGGTTAGCACTCTATCCCTTGAGCCACAGCACCACTTCTGATTTACTAGTGGTTATTTGGCGATAAGACTCCTGGACTTTCATGCCTGGACTGGCTCTGAACTATGATCCTCAGATCTCAGCCTCCTGAGTAGCTAGGATTGCAGGTATGAGCCACCGGTACTTAGCTAATTTTTGTTTTTAAATTGTTATTATAAAGGTGATATATAGAGGGGTTACAGATATGTAAGTCAGGTAACGAGGACATTTCTTTTTGGACATTTTCTTCCCTTGCTTGTTCCCAGTTTTTTCCTCCTGTCCCCACCTACAAGTTCTTTTCCAACCTAATGTCTAGTGAATACCATTGCTGGATTTCTTCACTCTAGAACACGGTCAATTTGAGGAACAACAAGCTACTTGTGAAAGAGACTATCTAGGAAAATTCTGGAAGGTAAGGCCACATGCTGATCACAAAAGGCAGGTGCCCAGAGAAGTTTACCATTATTCTTGGAGTTCTGGGGTTGGGATAAGAGTTGAAAGGAGGCTGAGTGCTGATGGTTCATACCTGGAATCCTAGCTACTCAGCAAGCGGAGATCTGACCATATTGATTCAAAGCCAGCCCCAAACAGACAAATCCAAGAGACTCTTGATCTACTTACCCAGCAAAAATCTGGAAGTGGGGTGTGGTGGTAGAGCTCCAGCCTTGAGCAAAAACACAGAGTGAGGGTCTGAAGCCCTGAGTTCAAGCTCTAGTGCTGGGCACACAAATAAGTTAGAAGAGGAAAGAGGATGAAACAAGTGAGAGGAGAAGACAGAAGCTAGTTATGGGCACTAATGTCTGGAAAGGACCATCATTAGCCATGGGTTTCAGGCCCTGGATTGCCATGTAGTGCAGAGGAGCTTGGGGTGGGAGTGGTGGGGCTGTCGTTCCTCAGAACTGCACCCTTATTTGGGCGTCTTCTCCAGTCCAGAGCTGCTTTGCTACCTTTCCATCCACAGCGCTGAAAATGTGGGGTTTTTTCCCCTCCTTTATTGTCATAATACATGTAGACATTGAAATGTGAGGTTCTCCCCACCCCCAACCAAACAACTTTCCACTCTTTGGCAGACACAGACTGGGTGTTCTACAAGTTAGTTTGATTTGACACTAATTACCCTGGACCAGCAACCTCACACATAGTTTGGATGTGTATATTACCATTCCTGGCTTATTTGTTAAGATGTGAGAAGTGCTAACTTTCTTGCCCAGGGTGGCAAGAAAGTTCTCCCGATCTCTGACTTCTATGAAGCATGAATTATTTTTCCTGGTATTTAGGTTTGAACTCAAGGCTTTGAGCTTGCAAGGCAGGTACTCTACTATGTAAGCCACACCCCCAAATCAACTGAGTAGATGAGCCTGTGATTATTAAAGTCTCTTTCAGTTCCAAGATTTAAGGAATAAATTATATGAGCACCTTAATTAAAGGGATTCCCATGAGACCAGGGAAGAATTCTGAGTGATATCTGTAAGATTCATTAGAGTTTAGATTTGATTCTTACTGGAGAAGAATGTTGATTTTTTTTAGAGGAGCGACTTTAAAGAGTGTTATTATCCCTGTCACCATTATATTTTGATTATGTGCTCTATAATTAGATGTTGAAAATGCTAATGCATATTAATACTTGATTGATTTGATTACCTATCCTAATTATACTTTGATCACTTTTGATAAATATATTGATTCATATTTTGTTTACTTCACAATATTCTTTGTGTAACTATGCTTTGATAATACCTGATTACATCTTAATATTTGATTACTTTGAGGAGCTCTTGCTCCAACCAGGAGGAAGCTGGATTATATTAGCTATGATGTACATGACTAGTGGTTATAAGCATCAGATTTGACATTTTTCCTTGCTTCCATGTTGTGACATTTATGTCTGTTATTTTCATCATCTCTAAAAGAGAATGATAGAAACTACTCATAGGAGTTCCAGATGGATTAAATGATGTAAAATGTAGGAGTAAAGCCTTGGAAGGACCATAACAAACATTTTAGATAATTCTAAGATGAAGATACTCTCTCTTCCCAGTCAAATACTTAATGTGCATTGAAGCTTTATGTGGTTGTTTCAAGAGAGGTTCAGGGAGAACTGATAAGTAGCATTGGATAGGGCACTGGTGTGGGAGAGAATGGAGGAGGAGATGCAGGGCAGGGCCCATGACATACTTTTTTCTTCCATTTCAGCCACAAGGTTCAGGTATTCTCTATAAATGAGGGCCGGTGGGCAGATGGTCATGCCTGGCCAGTGGGCTGCATTGTCTTTGATGGGAGTGTCTTTCTTAGTTTACACAGAGGGATCAGGACAGCTATCAAAGATACTGTATGGGAGAGGGCCTTGTGCTCATTCGTTGACTTTACACCCAGCAGAAATAGAAAGAGAACTAGACAGGACAGACAGAGACAGAGAAAAGAGAACTCACACAGTGAAAGGATAAGCATGTCTGCAAGATTTCTTGAGACTTCAGGCCCAAGAACAGCTATTTTAGAGTCCAGAGGACACCCCTTCCCCCACCTACTCTTTTGCTCTGCATCCTAGAGCTGAGTTCTGCAAAATGGCTGTGCCTAGTGGATGAGCATTCTCTGGAGGTGCAGGGACACTGGTGTGTTCATGTGTATGCTGGGAGGCAGAGAACTTAATTGAGGCTCTTAATTACCATAATAGCTAGAGATTCCAGAGCCTAAGTCCAAATACTCTGATAAACACTCATATACACTGCCATTCATATGCATGAACACAACAGCTCCATGACACCACTTGCATGGACTTTAATTATGTCTGTCTCAAAGGGACTCCATGTTTCAGAGCACAACTGTCAGAGAAGTATTTGTATCCAGACAGATGTCAGAACCACAATTCTTTTGCCATAGCTCCCTATCACCTCCTTATTGGGGAGCTGGAGTGATGACTGGGCCTCTTCCCTTACTCCTGCAGGGACGTGGAATGTCAGGGGCTAAATTCTGCTTGAGCCTATGGCCTTGAACACTGCCTCTCTCTCCCCAGATGTCGTCTCTTCTCTTCCGCAGACACTCTTATTTTGGGTATATGCACATTGGTCCAGGCCTGATGAATACTCAAAATTCAGTCGTGGGGCCATTTTTCCTACTCAAGGTGACTGGCCTAGCATCTCCTCTCTCTAGCCAGTTTAAGAGATGACAGGTTAGAAACCCTCTCAATCAGGCTCCTGTTGTGTCTACCCTTGTCTCTGACGCAGCCTGACATCCACAGGGCAATAGGTTGATGTTCCAGGGGAATGGGAATGGGCTCCTGACACAGGGTCGGTGGAGAAGCTGCCTATTCATCAGCATCAGTGCCTGCTCCCCAGAATAATCCTACAGCCCTAAGAAGATACCAAGCAATGACCAGAGGCGGCCCATGTGCTCGCTCTCAGAACAGATTCCTATAGAAACAACCCATAGGAATAACCTCACATCAACAACGGCCTTCTTTCCCTTTCTTCTCACCAAGCCAGCCTACCTCCTACCAGACACTGTGATATGTTATCTGCTTTTCCATGACTCCATTATTTTATAGCTTTTGAATCCTTAGTATTATTTATTTATTTATTTTGCCAGTATGGGAGCTTGAGCTCTGGGCCTGAGCACTGTCCTTGGATTTTCTCAAGGGTAGAGCTCTACCACTTGAGCCTCAGCACCACTTCTGGCTTTTTCTATGTATGTGGTACTGAGGAATTTAATCCAGGTCTTCGTGCATGCTAGGCAAGCACTCTACCCCTAGGCCAAATTCCTGGCCCTCCTTAGTATTATTTTTTAAAAATACATTTAGTTTTGTCACAATTAAAATATTACTTTTTTTTCCTTTATAGATGAAGTTAAAATATGCTTTTAGTCATGCATGAATTAAGAAAACCATCTTTGAAGTAAATATAGTGAAATGTCAACAGAATCATGGGTGATGTGATTGTAGGTTGTTTTCTTCTCTCTGCTGTAGTTATCAGCAAGCATACTTGCTCTTCTAATGTGAAAGAATCTGGATATTATTTGTTTGTTTTTTAAACCAATTAGTGTGAATTTTATTTAGAGTAGACATAGCAGTTTTTGTTTTTATTTTCTGGAAATCTAAAGGACAAGTTCTAGGTTCCACAAACATGAGGTACTTCAGTCTGCTCATTGGCAAATCCAGTGCTTAGACTCAGAGGCCTGACCACTTCCTTCCAGATTTCAGCATCTGTGACTCTTCTCATGGAAGTCTTGTGGAAGTCAGTGGGAGGACAGGGCAACAGCGAGGCTACAGATGACTTTGTTAGTGATCATTTAATTTTCTGAAGGTCTTGGTAGTTCAAAGAAAGTTGGAGAATGGCTCTTGTCACGCAAACATGAAAAGAACTCAAGTAGCATCCATCTGACAGGCTTTTCTTGCAGCTGGTCTATTTGCCATGCTGTATTGAAGGGGGTGAAGGATACTCATAGGATGTGAAGGAAAAGGGACTCTAGGCCCACCACATGAGGATGATGGATGGGAAAAAAAAGGAAAAGCAAAAGAGGAAGCTTGAAGTGCCCCTGCAGCTGGAGAACTGTACAAGCCTTGGGCGTCTATTTTCTCCTTCACCCTACTCTGTGGTCATAGCTTAATAACAGCCACCATATATTCTGTGACAGTTAACTCATATATCTTATTTTTCTTTAATTTCAGTGTCTGTTTAAGTAAATATTGATATTTTCCGAGATATAAAAGCAGTCACTCACATCACAATGCTTTTCCTCAAAACCAAACAGTTAGTTGCCCTGGCCTTCCAGAGGTTTCCGTAATTGGATAAAAAGATGAGGTCTGTACTTTTTCATTTGCCTGATTCATTACTTCTCTGAAACCCTTGAAAACAGATATGGTCTGTAAGTGGTATCTGTTGTTTAATCAAGGACAGATGTTTTGGGAGAACTTTTAAAATAAGCCTAGTGTATTATGGACTCTCATATGAAATAATCATTATACTCTAAGCAACATGCCAGCAAAAAGCAATGTTATAATTCAAGTTAGAGCCATTAGAATAGTGGTTTGTCTTAAACCCACCCATCACCAAAAAGCACAGGAAGAAAATGGTTAAGAATAGCATCACCATCTAGGGCTCTGGATTAAAAAAAAAGAAACCAGTGTCACCCACATCTACCTTCCTACACTGGTTTATGCTCCATCCAAGCTCTCTTGCCGTTGCTTTAGTATCACTCCAACTATTTCCTCTTATGTATTTCTAGCACCACCAGTTTAAGTTAAGAAAACTGTATCCATTAGACCTGGTAGAAAAGTAAATATACCCTAGAGGCTTCAAATAAGAGGAATTTAATCGTAAGACTACTCAGAAGTGGGTTAGACTTTAGAACAGAAAATAAAATAGGAATAGAATAGGAAAAGGGCTGGTGGAGGGGCACTCAGAGGGGACACACAGTGATAGCTGATTACTACTCTAGTTCTGGAGCACTGATACTGCGTGCCTTGAGTCCAGTGGGAACAAGGAGAAGAGGCTACTGAAGTCTGTGGCTGCCAGAGATGACTGTAGTTAAAGCAGGTGTGTTGAAGCATGGCCGAGGTTTGGCGAGGACAAACATTTCACCTCTCGTCCTTTTGTCTTCCAGTTTTCCATTAGCTCCTATTGGTCAAACCCAGCTGAGATCAGATGGAAATTCCTAGAAATCACTCGCCTCAGGACCAGCCCCCCCCTCCATAGAGCAGGGCAGTGGCAGACGGAGTGGGTCTGAAGACTCTGCTGAAGAATGTGAGTCCAGCTCATGGGACTCCCACGCTTGAACTATTGCCATTGTCTCTAGAGGCCGCCCTACCTCCAGACCTGTTTCTTCTCCTAATCAGTCACTACAGTGTGACAAGCGTCCTTTTTCTAAATCATCAAGTCACTCCCCTCTTACAACCTTTGGATGACTCCCGTTTCTCTCAGGATAAAAATCTGAACTCCTCAGCTTGATCTTCAATGTCCTGTGAGTTGTGAGTTATGTGACTGCTCTCCTCTTCTGCCCCTTCTATACTGTATTATTTTAGGGACTTCAGGAACATGGCCCAATGCCCATTCGCATTATCTGTCTGGGTGCCTTCTGCCTGTGCTAGCTTTGGACATTCTTTTTCTACTCTCCAAAGCTTTTTTTTTTTTTTTGCCTGTCCTGGGACACTGTCCTTGGGCTTTCTCAAAGCTAGTACTCTACCACTAGAGCCACAGCACCATTTCTAGCTGTTTCTGTGTATGTGCTACCAAGGAATCAAACCTGGGGCTTTGTGCATGCTAAGCAAGCATTTTACCACTAGGACATGCTTTTGACTCCCTTTTTCCTTTCCTTTCCTTTCCTTTCCTTTCCTTTCCTTTCCTTTCCTTTCCTCCCTCCCTCCCTCCCTCTCTCCTTTCTTCCTTCCTTTCTTTCTTTTTTGAGACAATTTCAGCCTATAGGTCAGGCTAGCCTCAAATTCCTTATCCTCCTGCCTGACCCTCATGTCACAGGATGTGCACTACCATATCTAACTCTTGCTCCTCTCTTTCTAGTCATTGATAATATTCCACTGTGCATATGTGTCACTGTTTATCCATTCTCCATTATGTGACATCTTGGTTGCTTCCAAGTTTGAGTAGTTGTGACTCAAGTTTCTAAGTGTTCATAACATGGATGTAAGTTTTCATCTCAGTTGGATGACTATCAGAAAGCTTGACTGCTGAGCAGTGAGAGCACATTTAGCTTTGTGAGAAGCTGCCAAGCCTTTATCTTCCAAAGTGGCAGTGCCATTTTGCATTCCCACAAGATCCAGTTCTCTGCATTCTCAGAAGCATTTGGTGCTGTGTTCTGCATTTCTGCTCTGTGGTTGGTGTGGAAAAGTATCTTCTCGTGGCTTTAATATTTCAATTCTCTAATGACAGTGTGACTTTTCTGTCGAGGCTGGCTTCAAACTGCGTTCCTCAGATCCCAGCCTCCTAAGTAGTTAAGATTGAAGGTGTGAGCCTCTGGTACCCAGCAATTTCTTCCACTTTTTACCATCATCTTAGTGGATGCTTTCTGTAAGGATTTTCCTCTTTTTTTTTTGCCAGTCCTGGGCTTGAGCTCAGGGCCTGAGCACTGTCCTTGGACTTTCTCAAGGCTAGAGCTCTACCACTTGAGCCTCAGCACCACTCCTGCTTTTTTGTATGTATGTGGTACCAAGGAATCAAACCCGGGCCTTTGTGCATGTTAGGCAAGCACTCTACCACTAGGCCAAACTCCCGGCCCCGATTTTACTCTTCTTACATGATATTAGAGAGATTATGCTGAGTAGCATCTCTACTACTCAGTAGCTACAATCATCCATGGGGCTTGTGGCACTCTGCTGATTTGGGCTGTGTTAGGCTGAGGGGCTCAGCTTTAGGCTGAAGGCTGCGGACAGTCTGCTTTTCACTTGGCTGTGGATCTTCTCGAGTGACCACATATCTCTCATATAATGGTGCAGCCATTCTATGCATTTAGGGCCAAGTTAGAGGTATAGGATGATGAGTGGAAAGAGGAAATTTCTTGGACCCACTAAGATCTACTTAAATTAGCCAAAGCAAGTGTCATAGGCAAGTAAAAATTACAGAGCAATATCAGGTCTCTGCAAGGCTGCATATTGAGAAGAGGCAGAGAATCAAGCTCCTAATATGCTACTAAATCATTGTTTCAGTTTAAGATCAGGATATCTTGACTTATTTCTGATACCCATGCATCTTCTCCAGAGCCCTATAAAGAAAAGTGACAAGTTAGCTTCCCTTGATAGACCTATACTTAGAGTTGAAACCAGAAGAAGATAATCCAAATTTAAACTTGTGCTCAAAACACTACTATTTGTGCCCTCATGTCAGTGACCACAGCAAATCACACAGTCAAACTCCAAATGAAGGGTATGTGACAAAGCCACAGGAAAGGGGTAAAGAGTTGATGACAACACTTTACTAAAAACAGAAATGGTGGCCAGGAGTTTGGCCTACTGGTAGAATGCTTGCCTAGCATGCACTCTAGTACCATATACATAGAAAAAGCCAGAAGTGATGGCTGTGGCTCAAGTTGTAGAGCTCTAGCCTTGAGGAAAAAGTCCAAGAACAGTGCTCAGACCCTGAGTTCAACCCCCAGGACTGGCCGAAAAAAAAAATGGCAGGATAGTTTTCCTTCCATTTCCATCATCTTCCTTGGACTTCCCACTAAGTGGTGTTAAAAGAGCATTTTTGTTGGTACTTAAGTTTAAGATTTCTGCTTTGTGGATTAAGGATGCTCAGAATGTACCATCATTTGATGTGTGTGTGTGTGTGTGTGTGTGTGTGTGTGTGTGTGCAGAGCTAATTTTTGTAAAGGTCTGCGATTGCTCTGTAACTACAAAATTTGAGGCTTCCAACAAGAATGATTTTTTTCTTGCTCACAGGTCTGTGGTTTGGCTCAGGATGGACTGTGAGGCTGGTGGCTGTGCTGCAGGAGTCTCACTGTGAGCTATCTCGCCATGATCCTGTGCGATGGCTCCATTCAAATGTGAATTCTTAAGTCAGGTTCAATTCATGTGTCTCACATCTTCCTTCTCTCAGTCCCTTTCTGGGCCATCTAGAACATGTTTCTCTTTGTCATGGTGAAGGTACAGAAAATCAAGTGGAATAATGTATGGGGCTACTGTCATTTCTGCTCACATGGCACTGGCCAAAGCAAGTCACAGGGTTATACAGCCAAGATCACGGGGTATCAGGATGGAGCTGTGACAAAGGTGTGATTGCGAGGGAGGGACCACAAATTGGGGACAACACTTGACTCTTGAATCTCCTCCATCCTAAAAATAAAAATCTTCCTCTTGTAGGTTGCCATAACCTTTAAACATTTAAACCCCAGAACATTTATGTCACTGCCTTTTTATTTCATTACCCCTAATTAGATGAAGTTGCAGGAGAGCAGAGTTCAAGCCATTTGTTTGCATCCTAAGGCCAGACAATGCAGACTTAATAGATTCTGAATAAATTCTGGTTGCACAAGCAGATGATAAGGCAGATGAATGAGTGCTTTCCTAATGGGTAGTTTTCCAAGTTATATCTGTAGAGACTGAGAATTAAGTGTTGATTTGGAAGCTTGTCTGGACATTTTCATCATGATGTCTTCTTAGGAAAATAAAAGCTTACCTTTGTCTTTGGTTTTCATCGGAGCAAAGTAATGCTTTGCTTTTGGAAGACATCACAAGCCAAAAAAAAAAAAGATAGTGTGGGGGATAATAAAAGGGAAAAAAATGGAACCAAAGGGAAATTGCTGGGAGGGAAGAGCTGATGAAATGCTGGTGGGGATTTTCAGGCTACTCTTATTTTTTCTCAGAATCTGAGAAGGGGTGGATGAGAGAGGGAGTTCTAAGTGGCTGTCTCTAGGGTATCCAGCCTGTCACTGGCTGTGTTTTGGAATGAGAGCCAAGACTTGGTTGGGAGGGGCTAGTGGAGTAGTGGTCCCAGTGGGACCTTTTGGGCTGGCTATCTGACAGCCTTGTGAACCATGTGGGAGGGGTCGATGAGGGCTGGACCTCTTCACACCTTCCTTTGCAGCCTGGCTGTCCTGTGCTTAACAGCAATGAGGCGTCTCCCCTGCAGAATTCACTTCTCTGCTCTACTGTTTCAGAATGTTCCTTTTACAAACATGTTGCAATGCCTGAGACGGAAACAGAGATGTTTAAATTCCACTCAACTTTAAGACCCATGGCTTCCTCATTCTGGACTTCAATGACTTTAGTGAGAGCAAAACCTTTTACAGATTTGGTTTGACCTTGCTGAATATTTAGCTTCTAATTTTTGAAGCCCCAACATGATGGCAAATAGAAGGTGGTACCTTTCGGGATGCACTGGGTCATGAGGGTTTTTCTTTCCTGAGTGGAATTAATAGCTGGGTAGTTAACCTGTTGATCCTGTCCACCAGCAAAGGACCTAGTGAGAATGTACCATGTATGGTGAAGTGGGCCTTCTCCAGACACAAAATCTGCTGGCACTTTAACCTTGGGCTTCCCAACCTCCAAGACTGAGAAATAGATGTCTATTATTTACGCACCATCCGTGTCGTGCTTTTATTCTTAGGCTCTTATATGGCAGCCCCAACTGATGTCTGTGCTGTGCCCCTACTAGCCTCCATTTTCTACCCATGCTGTACAGGCCAGCCACATCCCTTCTGGGTACCGGATAGGGACATCAAGAGGAGTGCAGGCAAAGTGGGTGGTGCGGGGTGGATTCTGATGCCAGCTTTGCTGCTCACAAGCTGTCACTCAGGGGAAGTTATTAACCTCTGGCCTCCAGCTCAGAAGAACACAATGTAGTTATGGGGCTGGACATAACATAGATCTACATACAAGATGCTTCATGCATCGTTTTCAGAAGACAACCATTTACCTTCCTCACACGTCACCTCCTCATATTAGCCTTCTGTTGCTCCGTGGATTACAATTTTGTCTATCCCGCAGAAGTAATTTTCTTTGTGAGCAGAAATTACTGATCTCATTTCTTTTGTGTCCCTGATAGTACTTGGTGTATTATAGATGTCAACTGATGAATAATGCAACCAGATGACACCTCTGTTTTTAAAACCCAACCCGTTTTAAGTATATAACATGTTTTATTTTATGTAAGTTTTCCAGGTGTTTAAGTGTTTGGGATACAGTATAATTCCCCAAATCTCCCTTTTTAGTTTATTTTATTTTTTGGTTTTTGGAGTCTTGAGTCCCCATTCTATAGGCTAGACTAGCCTTGAACTTGAGATCTTCTTGCCTCTACCTCCTATAGGCTGGATTACCTACCTTAAAGAACTTTTTTTTTCTCTAGTGGTGCTGAACGCGGTGCTTTGGGCTTGCTAGGTAAATGCTCTACCACTTGAAACATGCCCCTAGTCTCTTTTTTGCTTATAGTCATTTTTCAGATAAGATTTCAGAATTTTTGCTTCAAGCTAGCCTCAAATGGACCTCCTCTTACTGCTTCCTGCTTCCTGGGATTACAGGAGTGGACCACTATGTCTCTGGCTTATTTGTTGAGATGTTATTTCACTAACTTTTTGGTTTAGGTTGGCCTTGAACTTCAAGCTTCCCAACCTTGACTTCCTGGATATCTAGGATGACAGGCCACTGTATTTCATGCCTATAATTCTACCCTCAGTTGGACTGCATTTACGTGGCACGGCTATGTAGTATTCACTATGCATTCATGCCCATTCATAAGAATAAGAGTTCTTCCCCCCCCCCCCCCCACCCAGGACCTCGTGGCCCTCAGAATCAGCTCCAGACCCATGGGATCAGAACTCTACAACAGTGTAGTTTTCCAGGATGGCAAAGTGGCAGGAGAAATGAGAAGCCATTAATCTAAGGTAGTGACCTTTTTCTCCAAACGTGTAGAAATGCTCATTTGCTACCCAAACTTAGACGCTGAGTTCTCCCACTGGCTATCATGGCCCCAGGGATACGGCCTGTCAGCAGGAAAATAAGCAGATGGTGCCTGGGGGATCTTCTGTGAAAGGTTGTGACCTGTACCTATCCACAGGTCCCTGAGGGGGCCAGGCAGGCTCCCACACCTGGTTTTGGATTCAAAGGGTTTGGCCTGAAAAGCGGGTGTCACCTGCTCTGCTTTTCAGGGGGCCTGAGAAGGACAGTGTGGAGTCTCTACCTTGTTGTAAACTGAGTTCTTGCCCTTCACGTCTCTGTAGGCCTAACCAGAAATAGTGACAAGAGATGGACATACTTGGAGAATAAAAGATGCTCACATTACCCCAGGAGATTGCTGCTAGTCTAATAATACTTTATTTAAGGCAGGGACCCCACCCATCCCCCAGTGAGCCCTTGCTATATCTGTTACACATCAGGTTCTTCTCTGAGTGCCTCACACACAGTTTAGCTCCTGCAGTTTTCTTAATCATTCCTGGGGAACTCTTGCCATTATGTAGGTAAGTGCATTGAGGCTAGCCAAAGTGAGCCAGGCTTGGGGTGTCAAGTCTGTCTTCCTAACCATCATGTTCTGTTTCTTTCTCCATCTGTGTTACCAGATCTTACATGGCAGGGGATCCCATGCATGGTTGAATTTGTGGGCTGATCTGTAAGGATGCCTGTCATGTGACTAGCACAATCCTGAGATCCCAGATGGCACACACACACGCACACACGCACACACAAACACGGTCAAGGCTCATTAAAGAGATAGATTGCCCAAAAGGAGTTTTGCAGACTATAAAAGAAGGCAGCTCATATGATTAGAAGAATGTACATTTCTGGGGGCTGGGAGTTTGGCCCAGTGATAGAGTGCCTGCCTAGCATGTATAAAGACCCGGGTTTGATTCCTTGGTACCACGTACATAGGAAAAAAAAAAGCCTAGTGGTAGAAGACTTGCCTAGCATGCACGAAGACCCAGGTTCAATTCCTCAGTACCACATACATAGAAAAAAAGCCAGGGTGGTGCTGTGGCTCAAGTGGTGGTACTAGCCTTGAAATAAAGCCCAAGGACAGTACTCAGGCCCTGAGTTCAGTCTCCAGGACTGGCAAAAAAAAAAAAAAAAGATGTCAGAGCCAGCCAATTCTGGACTAACTCTTTACCTCTGTCACCTGATGACCTTGGAAAACTCAGTTCAACTTTCTCAATTTAGTTTTTTTCATGAATCAACATGACTTGTCAATATAAAACTTCATTTTTGTTTTTGCCAGTCCTGGGGCTTGAACTCAGGACTTGAGCACTGTCCTTGGGCTTTTTCAAGGCTAGAGCCCTACCACTTGAGTCACAGCACCACTTCTGGCATTTTTTTCCATGTATATGGTACCAAGGAATCAAAACCAGGTCTTCATACATGCAAGGCAAACACTCTACCAATAGGCCAAACTAGCAGCCTAAAACTCCATATTTTATAAACTAATAAATTCCGAGGGTGATAAAATGCCCACTCACTCCAAGCCCACAGACTAGAGGCCTTATTTAGCTAATAGCAGCAATGATGTCAGCTTCTCAAGGTTTCTGGCAGAAAACATCCATCTCAGCGTCCACCATACTGTTCCTCGCTGTTATTTTTAGCCATAGCCTTGTGGACTCACCTATAATTGCACAGAGAGAAGGGGGTGGCAGCCAGTGCACCCCCACTGAGTCCTGAAGTAGGCAAACCATGGGGGACCCTTTCTAGCTTGTCTCTGGTCAAAGTCACTCCTGTGTGTCATTGGCAGATGCTCAATCTTTGTAATGAGACTTGGGGACCTTGTTTTAAGCGGCTAAGGCTTTGTTCAGGGAAATCTCTCACCCCTTCTTTCCCATCTACACACATACACACACACACACACACACACACACACACACACACACACACACACACACACACACACATCAGTTTTGACCCAGCAGTAAAACACTTTTGTTCCAAGAATCCAGGGTTTACAGGTGGTTTAATAGGAAACCTGATGCCTCTGAAGCTCTTTTGTGCTTTTGCAGTGCAAAGGCTCCCTTGGTCTTGGGTCCTTCCTTCGCCCAGGTAGAAACACTACCCTGAAAGCTGGGGCTGCAAAAGTGCAGCTCTGCTCCGGGCCTATAACAGACTATTTCTGTGAAACAATGGGAGGCAGATTTCATTAGCTGATCTCCCATTTACTTTAATATAGAAGTTATAACAATTTTTTTAAATCATCTAAATGTGTGATGCATTTCCACTCTCCCCCCACCCGCAAGTATTTGCTTGATGCATTCAGGGGAGGAAGCTTTGAGTCTTATGCCCAGTGCATCCCTCTCTCTGGATCTGCCCACAGAGCAGGCAAACTTGCTTTTTCTAGAAGACCTTTGTCCTCCAAACCCTTGACTAGGTGATGGATGTTGTCATTAAAAGTCCACACCGTGCGGAAGCCTCCCAGAGGCTGAGTTATTGAGTCTTCCTGCTCGGTGAGATGCTGTGGTTTGGTGGCCTGCGTGACCTCAGTGACCTTCCTTTCTTCCCACAAACAGCTGTGCCCAACACGCTCCACCACCAGATGCCAGAAATCTAGTTGCATGGTGTAAAAAATTTTCTTCTTTGTTGGCTTCTAGAGGGTTCTAATTTGTGGTTTTTAAAAGTAATTTGGTCCCTGAAAACAAGGACCATAGGTGGATGGACTCTCTTGGGTATTTGCTTCTCATAAATCCAGCTCTGCTTAGGTGAGTTTTGACTTGCACGGAAAAGAGGATTTGTTTAGTTATGCAGGATTGTAGGCACTAAATTGGGCCATATTGTCACTTCTCTCCAGTAACATAAACAAGCCCACAGACTGCTCAGCTCTCACCAGTGACTGTAATCGGTCAAGTCTGCTCCCTGCGATATAACTCAGCAAGAAAAAGTCTGATAACTTAGTCTGAGCTTCACCTTTCATGAGCCATCAGTTCATACATCACCCTTGACATAAAAAGGGCTTCATTCCCACCACGTTAGCCCCAGAAGGTTTGTCCTGGTGTTAAATTCTTAAAAATAGCATCTGGGCTTAGGATATTATTCTCCACAATTTTACACAAGTGCCAATGATTCTACTAAATCAGCCTTGCAGGATAATTCCTCAGGGCTCCTTCTGTTTATTTAGGCCAGAGTGAATATTCAGGAAAGTAGTATTTTTTTTTCTAGGTCAGTGTTTTGCTGCTGGCTGGATGCTACAGTGCTCCATCTTGAGGTGAAGAGCCTCGGGAGGTACTGTTCATGTGCCTGCCATTTAAAAACACTATTCCCTCCATCCATGTTCACTGAGCATCTTTTCTATTCAGTGGCAGGTAAGACTGGGGCCTAAAGCAGAGAAGAGGGTTGGCACGACTGTTGATGTCTGAAGCTTAGTCTCCCAGGGAAAGCACAGAGGGGATCTGCTGGACCAGAAGGAAAAGTAGCCCAGGCAAAGGACCTTTCTGATCTCAGCATTACTGGCTGGCAGTTACGTATGGCTTCTTCATTCTCCTGATTATTAGAAACTCAAGTGTCTGTCTCGTTGAAAGCAGTGCTTCAACACAGCAAGTTGTGCTATTTTGAGAGTCAAAATATGATCCTGAGGAATTGAGCCATTTTACTTCAGAAGGACTTCCTTCTGCCCACCCCCTGCTGCAGCACGGGTGTGTTTACTCCCCTGGAAGAGTGAACCTAGATCACCCCCTGCCTGGGAGGCCACTGAGAAGAAACTCTGACAACACACAGGGTTCCCATGGAGAAATTACTTACTGCTAGTGAATGAGCCGCTGGGGAGACTTGGTTTTCCTCACAGAGGTCAGGCGTGTGGTTCAGTGCTGTGATTCTCAGCTCTGGAGGACTGGGACCCTCTACTGTCATTTGTTTGATTTCAGGATGATCTCATCTGCCAAGAGTGCTATAAGGCATATGTGGTTGTTTTAAACATTTTGCTGGATAGAAAATTCATTTCACTTTAAGGGCCATTGAGAAATTGATGAAACCCCTGATAGGGGGAAAAAAAATCGAGTAATACAATGATCCATTCAGAGCCTTCCTTCATTGCCACAGGAGTAGTTTCTTAAGATGTTTTTCAGTTGCTCAGGAAGAGAAGCAGTCTACTTACCAGAAAGAAAGCAAACACAGAAAAAGAAAATAGAGTGGGAGGCTTACATTGAATATGAAATGGTGGATGATTCGCTCCGTTGTTGAGAAGTCTGGTTCCTCAGTTTACCATCAGAATCGTTGATGTTTCCCAGAAATTCTGCCCTCTGCTGGTGGCAGAGGTGACAGTGCAGTCCCCATTCCATGAATGGCGAGCTGGTGGCAGAGGTGACAGTGCAGTCCCCATTCCATGAATGGCGAGTGCTGAGACTTTGTGTCCTCTTCTGTGAAGTCTGACCCAGTATTTCGTTGGGAGAGGCGTGGTGAAAGTTTCCACTTACTGTTAATGTGTTGAGTTGTATTCTATCCCATGAGATTATAAAAGTCTCCAGCATATGGGAAGATGACTTATTTGAAATCGGATTTTCATAGATGAAGGTGAGGTAAAATTACTAGAATGGGCCTTAATCCAGTATTACAGCATCCTTATGAAAAGGGAGATTTGAGGCGGGCACTGGTGGCTCACGCCTATAAGCTGAGCTACACTGGAGGCTGAGATCTGAGGATTGAGATTCAAAGCCAGCCTGGACACAAAAGTCCATTAACTTGTATCTCTAAATGACCACCAGAAAACTGGAAGTGGTGCTATTACTCACAATGGCAGAGTGCTAGGCTTGAGCAAAAGAGCTTAGGGACAGTGGGGAGGCCTTGAGTTCAAGCCCTATGACAGATATAAACAATCAAGCAGATAAATAAATGGAGATTTGGGCAGAGAGACAAACACATACAAAAGAAAGTTGATACCCAAGTGCAGGGAGAATGCCATCTGCATTACAGAGGTGAGCGGCAGCTTCTAGAGTTAAGGGACAGGTTCTGCCTCAGAGCCCTCTGGAGAGTCACCCCTGTGCCCCACACCTGGGTATCGGATTTAGACCCTACATCACTGCAAAACAATTGATCCTTCCATTATTTCATATGGCAGCACTGGGAAAGGAGCAGTCACTCATTTTTTTTCCAGCAAATATAATATGTACTTGGTTTGGAAAATTGTCCATAGGCCTCTCTTTATCTTGGATTCAGAAGGGCCTAGAACTCTGAAGTCTTCGTGTTATCACCATCATAGACATGAAGACTGTTTTGTCATACCAGGTTGCAATAAATCTGTTTGAATGAATGAGTTTTCAGTTTTGTGTAATTGACCTACGGACTTTGAAATGTTACATTGGTGTTTTGTTTTGTTTTTTGCTAAAGGATGTCCAAAGTTTTCAAATATATATTTGCTCCTGGATAGGTGAAGTCATGTAGTAGTGGGCTATTTATTACAGATTATCAGGACAGAAACTAAATTGAGGGTAAACTGATAAATCAGAGGAACAAAAGCTGTATAGTTGGTTGGCACTTGATCTTGGGCAAAAGGTTGACAAGCAATGGAGCCTTATGTTTTAGTACAGGAACTGACTTTTACAAATTGAAGAAAATGTGAGGAACAATTTCCTGGCAATAAAATAAGCATGGATTGAGGGTGGTGCTCTGTGGTCTTCCGTGCATCAGCATGTATTCACAGAGAGTGAGCAGAACACTCTCGTGATAAATAAATATACAGAATTAAAGAAATAAAGATACATTTAAAAACTTTCAGGATTTCCTGAGAAATGGTAATCATAAGGTTGGGATATATATTAATTAGTTATGAAAACTGTTTCATAGATAATCAGGAGGTTAATTTTTCTAGTTTTCTTTTTTGCATTTAGATTTTTTTATTGTAATGTATAGAGGGGTTACAATTATATTTGCCAGGTAGTAGGTGGATTACTTCTCACACAATGATACCCTTTCTCATGCTTTTTGTTCCCATTTCCCTCTCCCCACCCGCTCCCAATCATTTTGTTTCCCTCCCATTCCTTTCCTATTTCAAATAAACAGATGTGTACACAATATGCCAAGTTACAAAGTCAGACACTGTAACAATATGAGATTAACCAAAGGGCAACAAAAGAGAAGAGAAATAACATAGTACATTAAGAACAACAGTTACACAAGATAAAACTCTTGTTTCCATATCCTGGAGATCCTTTCATTTAGTCTCATCCTATATGGCCTTATGTATTTAGGTTTTGCGCTATTGTAATTCTCTGCTATGAGATGTGTACTAATTATTGCAAATGAGGGAAACTATCGAGCCTATGTTCCTTTGGGTCTGGCTTGCTTCATTTAATATGATTTTTTTCCAAGCCTTTCCATTTCCTTACAAATGGGGCAAAGTCATTCTTTCTGATGGCAGCATAGAATTAATTCCATTGTGTATAAATACCACACCTTCTTGGTCCTAAGTTTTTTAGCTTTCTAACCTTCTTGGTCAATACATTTTCATAGAAATTCTAATAATCAGATTTTGAATGAACAAGTCGGAGAAATTAAGCCCTGGCTTAAAATGGAGGTGGGAGTCATGAAATTCCCTAATTCAAACATCAAATGCAGTCTCCATGTCTCAATATAGGTAAATGACCTTAATATATGACCAATCTTCTCGGTCAATGTCAAAAGTATGAGATGAGTTTAAGTCTAAAACGTCATAGTTTCCTTTATGTCATCTTTGGGTTATAAGGGTTTGGAAAACTTCTAATCTGAGTAATTGAATGGCAGCTTCAAAAACAGACCATCAATTCTATGTGTATTTTTTTTAGTTGCCATATATGTAATGATCACATTGAAATTTCTGCAGAGGCATTATTTAAATTTGAAAAATACTTTGGATCTTCAGTCATAGCACAATTAAGGTGACTAACAAGGACAGGGACAGCAGAAACCCTCACCACAGCAAAGCTCTCTACTTCCCCAGGGGAATACAATTAGTGATATAATTCACCCCACACCCATCACATCACAGTTACCATGTCTCCAAACTGATGCGCATTGAATTTGGTAAAGCTCCACTTCTATGAGCTGGAGATCTCCATGGCCTTGGAACTTGAACTTGACCCTGTATCAAGCTTCTCCAAGACATCCTACATACCTGACAGAAGTCTGTTAACCCCAGCATGGGACAGCATCTTATTGATGCGAAGGATGGGGGGAAGGATGGAGCCACACTTGAATATGAAAGCCATCTTTGACACGACTTTTTTTTTTTTTTTGGTCAGTCCTGATCTTGAGTTCAGGGCCTGAGCAATGTCCTTGGGCTCTAGCACTTGAGCTTCAGCACCTCTTCTGGCTTTTTTTTTTCCTATGTATGTGGTACTGAGGAATCGAACCTGGGTCTTTGTGCATGCTAAGCAAGCACTCTATCACTAGGCCAAACTCCCAGCCCTGACATGACTTTTTATCTTGTACTTGTTGACACCTTTAGAGGCTGCCTCTGGGCTTCAGAGGAGAGCTGTTTCTCCTCACCACATGGCCACACAGTGCAAATTCATCTGATTTGCAGGCCAACGTGTAAATCTAGTATCAGGGACACCTTGGCAGTAATGAGACTTTGGCCACAGCTTGTTCTTATAATAGTTGGTAATGTTGGGTGGGGCAGCAAAGCAAAGGGAAGCCAGAATTTTTGGTGGTGGGCTGACGGAAAAGAATTAGAAAACTTAAATTGGCACTTAAAGGCTATTGCAGTTGCTTGGAAGACTGAAACATGGATATGATGTTATTGGAATAACTGTCTAGCATTTCCAAATAAAAAAATCCATGATCTCTGTATGGCACGAGACCCTCATCATGAGTCTGAAAACTGCCAGCTCCGTTGGGGCTGCATTGGCGCTGTGAAGGTATTTTGCTGACATATCGCCCTCTTGTGGGCAGGAGGCAGCCTTTCCCTCTGAATGATGGTGGTAGATTGTGTATGTTTGTGCCTCTCTATCCTAGTTGAGGGACTAACTTCCAGACTGTGTGTTGAAGGATGGGGTCACATAAGACAATAGACAGATCTTGCTCCTGGAGAAATGCCTTTCTCAAATAAGATGCTTCTTTTTTCCTTCTTTTTCCTTTTCTTCCTCTTTTACTTCTTCTTCTTCTTCTTCTTCTTCTTCTTCTTCTTCTTCTTCTTCTTCTTCTTCTTCTTCTTCTTCTTCTTCCCCTCCTCCTCCTCCTCCTCCTCCTTCTTCTTCTTCTTCTTCCTCTCCTCCTCCTCCTCCTCGTCCTCCTCGTCCTCCTCGTCCTCGTCCTCGTCCTCCTCCTCCTCCTCCTCCTCCTCCTCCTCCTCCTCCTCCTCCTTCTTCTTCCTCTTCTTCCTCTTCTTCTTCTTCTTCTATCATAGAATTTGAGCCCAGTTCTAGTGGTTCACGACTATAAGACAGCCAGGCAGAAGAGTCCCTGGGACTCCCCATGAACCAGCGAAGAGCTAGACGAGGAGCTGTGGCTGAAGTGGTTGAGTGCCAGCCTTGAGTGAAAAAGACAAGGGAGAGTGTGAGGCCCTGAGTTCAAGCTCTAATACTGGTACACCCTCCCCCTCCCCAGAATCATGCACGTTTATGGAGTCAAATTCTAGAGATTCCATTCTGCAAATGTTTTGTGAATGGTCTGGGTTCTAGCCCCTTTCTGCTCTCATCATCTCTCTTTCTGAGCTAGTGATGATATCCATCATGCATGCATAATGTACAGGAAGAGAAGCGGGGATACCACATCAACTCAGTCAGGATTGAGAAGTCTCCCCATGCTTGGGAAATCTGCTCAGACATATGTATATATCATATTCAGGAAAAAAGTAACACCCATTAAATGCTACCCATCCTCACTCACCCTAAGCACCCGTGTCACCAATGAAAATAACTGTGACAGATTAGTCCTATATCACGACCACTGTCCTACAGTTAAGCAAAAATCTCTTCTTACACTGGTTTTCTTTTTCCTTTTTTAATTGTTATTGTAAGGGTGATGTATAGACGGGTTACAGTTGCATAAGTCAGGTAAAGAGTACATTTTTTTTTGGACAGCGTCACTCCTTCTCTCACTCTCTCCTGGTTTCTCCCTCCCATCCCGCCCACCAGTCATATAGCTCATTTTCAACATATGTGTCTCATGAGTCTAGTGAATGCCACTGCTGCATTTGTTTACCCTTTGTCCTATCATTTCTGTGCCTCCTTATCCTCCCAAAGACAGATAAATGAACAAACAAGAGGGGGGGGAAGCAAATGAAAAAAACACAGCAACAAAGGAAAAAGAAAAACCTCTTGTTTCCTTCTTAGGGTTCATTTCAATCAATACTATTTATATGATCAGAAGCACATAGTTATTGTACCTTTGCTTACACTGGTTTTCTATCCCCCCCAATTGATTACATTTTCAAGTGTGCTGCTGATGAGAAGGATTGATAGTTTTTCCCCAAACTGTAATCTTCCCTTCAACGTGATCACTCCAATTGCTTCTAGCTGGTACTTTTCGTGCTCTGATCTGCAAATCCTACAGCATTCCAGCGTCAGCACTGAAGCTTACACTGTAAAATGCCAAACTAGGTTGGCTGTGAAAGAGAGAGATCAGAAAATATAGAGTATATGAAAAGACCACTGAACCTAGGCAATGGTGGCTCACTCCAGTAACCCTAGCTATTCAGGAGGCTGAGATCTGAGGATTGTGGTTCAAAGCCATCCTGGGCAGGAAAGGCCATGAAACTTTTATCTCCAATTAACCACCAGAAAACCGGAAGCGGCACTGTAGTGCCAAGTAGTAGAGTGCTAGCCTCGAGCAGAATTGCTCAGGGACAGTGCCCTGGGTTCAAGCCCCACAACTGACAAAAGGGGGGAACAAAGACCACCAATAGAACAACTTGATGCAAAGGTTACATTAAAAAGGTACAACTTCGTTGTCCCTGTTATTCTTTTTTGCTAGTTTCTCTCCCTGAGTACGCAAACAAAGGAGTCGGTGGCAGAATGTAGCTGGAATTACATTTCCAGGCCGTGGCCAGGAATTGGAGCACTGCCTACCACTTATTAGACAGATCTGTGACTGGGGGCCGGTGGTTTCTAACAATCTCTGTGATGTAGAGGCAGGGTGGGGGTGGGGGTTCACACACCTCCGCAGGGGTGTTGCATCAACATCAGATGATGGCTGAGAAAATGGTTGTAAAATGGAAAGCACTAAACAAATACTAAGTGCTACTTCTGTGCAACTTGCACATGGGAAATGGCCCCTGCACTCCACTTCCATTGGCTCTCCTGCTCTTCCCTTTGGGATCACTTCTAGTGCCACTGCAATGTGCGTACAAGTATAGAAATCATCTCATCATCACCTTCCCTATAACAGTGGGAGAGCACCCGGGCACTTAAGAACACAGTTGTCCTGATATTTCTGGGCTTCCTGTCAAATTGAAAATGCATGTCAAAGGACTATATTGGACCAGTTTTTTTCCCTCTCTTTACCGCTACCTAACAGGGATGATATAGTCCTAATTAGGTCTAGAGAGGCTTACAAAGAAAAAAAAATCCTTGTTTCGAAGAGTTTTGGATTTATGGCCTGAAAAGTATAGGCTACTGTATATTAATATATTCACAGAGACAATTAAGATGACTTTAGTTACGGTTTTGGAAAGCAGTATGGGCAGCACACAACCAAACTTATAGCTTTCCTCTGTCAAAAACAGAACAAAAACTGACATTTTTTGAATCAACTTGCTCTGTTAAAAGCAACCAACCATCTGAAAATAATCACTGAATTGGAATAAAGTTGTACGAAGTTTTGTGAGCCTCAGGAGAGGAACAAAAGTTTGGAAGAAAAACTAGCTGGTAAACTGCAGAAACAGACTACGGATTTCAGTGTCGAACAACGTATTAAAAAATTCACAAGACAAGACAAAAAAATGTCATTGAGGTGATGTTAATAGGGACAAAAATAAATCCCCAAACTTCATGGCCTTTAGGTTCTGTAAAAATGAGGATGATATAAATTAGTATCATCTTTTTCCCTTTTTTTTTTTTTTGCCGGTCCTGGGCTTGAGCTCAGGGCCTGAGCACTGTCCTTGGATTTTTTCTCAAGGATAGAGCTCTACCACTTGAGCCTCAGCACCACTTCCGGCTTTCTTCTATGTATGTGGTACCTAGGAATCGAACCCGGGTCTTCATGCACGCTAGGCAAGCACTCTACCACTAGGCCAAACTCCCGGCCAGTATCATCTTTTTAGATAACAATTTTGGTGAAATCTATAGTGAAACATTAGCTTTGTAACTGCATTTAGGAATTAATTTTCAGAGCTCTGTCATAGATTTAAAAATACAAATGCATATACTTACTTGTGGTCAAGAAAATTGGACAAAACTGAAATGCGCAATAATTTGGGAGCAGTTAAAAGCTTGGGGTAAAATAATTCAGAAGTAACAAATACATTGTACAGTCTTTAGATTTTATTATTTGGAAATTCACTTAGTGATGTGGTAATGTTTGAAAGGTATATGCTAATAAAGGATATGAACCTGCACACTTTGGAATGCCTACCTTAGAAATTTATGTGCTGAAAAAGAGTACAATGGATATAATAAAGTGTGAACCATGTTACAGCTGTGTGGTAAGGATATTCAGCAGGTCGATTTTCTTTTTTTTTTCAGTTTTTCCCATCTTTTTCTCTTTCCTTCTTTCCTTCCTTCCCCCCTCTCTTTCTTCCACTTCTCTCTCTCCCTTCCCCTCCCTCCCCCCTTCTTTCTCTCCCTTCCTTTCAACCAAACTCAGGGCCTTCCACTTGCTACACAAGTGCTCTTCTACTGAGCAAAATCCCCAATCCTAGGTCTGTTTTCTTTTTATAGTGTATACTTTCCAAATTATATGTATCTAACATGTAAAGTTTCCCTCTCTTCTCCATCATTTTGCTTTTTGCAGTTTCAGCTACTTAAGGTTGAATGCAGTCTAAAAATATTAAAAGGAAAATTTCAGAAATAAATAATTTATGTTTTAAATAATCTTTTTGTGTATATGTGCTGGTTCTGGGGCTTGAACTCAGGTCCTGGGCACTGTCCCTGAGCTGCTTTATGCTCAAGGCTAGTGCTCTACCACTTGAACCACAGAACCACTTCTGACTTTTTCTGAGTAGTTTATTGGAGATAAGAGTCTCATACAGATTTCTGCCTAGTCTGGCTTTGAACTTGATTCTCAGATCTCAGCCTCCTGAATAGTTAGGATTATGGGCATGAACCACCAGTGCTGAGCTAGAATTGTTTATTATTAATTTTAGTTATTCTCATTGTGCCTGATTTCTAAATTATATTTCTCATAGGAATGGATGAACAGAGAGTTGCTACCATTTGTGATTTAAAGCAGCCTCTGAGGATCTTGGAGCATATCCCTCAGGAACAAGGGGAAACATTATTGTAACAACAACAAAAATGTAATTTAAAAAATTCTACGTTTGGTGTCCTCACAAAGTGTTTTGTTAATGGAGGTCCTATCTGCTCTGTGAAGAGAGGCAAGTAGGGCGAGTTCGTTCCTGATTGCTGTCCAGACAGAGCAACTCTTGGGATTGTCAGTTTTGCCAACTATCAAAATTATCTTGAATGAGTTCAAGAATTAAAAAGAAAGAGGGCAGCTGGGCACTGGTGACTCACACCTGTAATCCTAGCTATTCAGGAGGCTGAGAGCTGAGGATCACGGTGCAAAGCCAGTCTGGGCAGTAAAGACTGTGAGACTCTGATCTCTAATTAACCACTAGAAAACAGGTAGTGGCACTGTGGTTCAAGGGGTACTGCGGTAGCCTTGAGTTGAAGAGCTCAGGGACAGAGCTCATGCCCAGAGTTCAAGCCCCATGAAGCACAAAAACAAAACAAAACAAAACAAAAAATGTTCTTTCTTATTTATTTGTTTGTTTGTTTGTTTGTTTATTGTGTCATGGGGCTTGGACTCTGGGCCTGGGTGCTGTCCCTGAGTTCTTCAGCTCAAAGCTACCATCCTGTCCCTGGAGCCACAGCACCACTTCCCATTTTCTAGTGGTTAATTGGAGATCAGAGTGTCACAGACTTTAGTGCTTGAGCTGGCTTTGAACCACAATCTTCAGATCTCAGCCTCCTGAGTAGCTAGGATTACAGGCGTGAGCCACTGTGCCTGGCTTTTCTGTTTCCTTTACACCAAGTAGAAAATGACTCCAACCTTGTGAATTAGATTTAAAAAAATCAAACAAGCAAGCCAAAGGCCAGACATCATAATGTGGAATGAAGAAAAGAGTGAATCCACACCTGTGCTGAAGCTGAATCGATTCTATTTGCCTCTCTAGAGGCACCTAGTATCCCTCCCTCTACTTCCTGTGTATGACAGACCTCTGTGGACAGCCTCTATGGCCAGTGGCCTCTGAGTTCCAGCTGGGTTTAGCTGGTGGAAACTCAGGATGGAGGAAAGATCTGGAAGGATCTCTTCCTGCTGCTTACTTCCTGTTGGGCACTGCTCCCCAGCAGCTGGCTGTGTGGTGTAGGTAGCTTCTTCTACAGCTGCAGCTTTCTGGACCATTCCAGTGATTGATTCTTGGCCCTTCTCATGAAGCTTGGGGAAATGAGGTAGAATTGGCTTTCCAGCGTTACTCTTGCTGTAAGCATCCCTATCTTGTTTCTCAGCTTAAGCCTGCCTAAGCTGTTGAAAATAGTATCTTCATTAAATGCTCTTCAGTCTCAGCTTTGGAATTGGCCCTGTCTATCCTGCCACTAAATAGACTTAGATGTCTTTTTTTTTCATATATTTTTATTGTAATTAATAGATATGATATTTGTCAGATAGAAGGTGCATTAATTCACATACATTGATACCCTTTCACATGTCTTGGTCCCCATTTCCCTCCCCCCCACCCTCACCCCTCATCTTGTTTCCCCCCTTCCCTATCCAATTTCAAATAACCAAATACATATATATCCGATATATCAGATAACTGTGAGATACTGTAACAATATGAGATAACCAAGGGACAGCAAAAGAGATGAGAGATAACATAGTACATTAAGGACAATAATCACTCATTATATGACTTTTGTTTCTATATCCTAGAGTTCCTTTCATTTAGTGTCATCCTACATGGCCTTATGTATCAAGGTTTTGCTCTATTGCAAATCTCTGCTAGGATAGCCCAAGGTTTCTACTAATTATGACAAATGAGGGAAACCGTTGAGCCTATGTTCCTTTGAGTCTGGCTTACTTCACTTAATATGATTTGTTCTAAGTCTTTCCATTTCCTAACAAATGGGGCGATGTCGTTCTTTCTGACAGCAGCATAGAATTCCATTGTGTACAAATACCACAACTTGTTGATCCACTCATCAACTGAGGGTCATCTGGGTTGGTTCCATATCTTTGCTACGGTAAATAGTGCTGCAGTGAACATTGTTGTGCTAGTGGATTTAGTATGTCCTTGTTTCTGAGCAATTGGGTAAATGCCTAGTAGTGGAATTGCTGGCTCATAGGGGAGCTCTATGTTTAGTCTTTTGAGGAACTGCCATACTGCTTTCCATAGTGGTTGAACGAGTTTAGATTTCTTTTCTCTTTTCTGGTGCTGCTCCTTGGGCTTGAACTCAGGGCCTGGGCACTGTCCCTGAGCTTTTGTGCTCAAGGCTAGTGCTCTACCACTTTGAGCTACAGTTCTATTTCCAGCATTTTAGTAGTAACTTGGAGATTAAGAGTCTATGGGCTGGCTGGGTGTGGTGGCTCATGCCTAATAATCCTAGCTACACAGGAGGCTGAGATCTGAGGATCATGGCTCAAAGCCTGGGCACTAAAGACTGTGACTCTTATCTCCAATTAACCACTAGAAAATGGGAAATGGTACTGTGGTTCAAGGGGTAGGGTGGTAGCCTTGAGCTGAAATGCTAAGGGACAGTGCCTAGGCCTAGAGTCTAAGCCTGAAGACTGACAATAAAAGAGAGCCTTACGGGCTTTCCTTCCCTGGGTTGGCTTTGGACTGCAATCACTAGGTCTCAGTGGACCATGCCTATAATTCTAGCTACTCAGGATGCTGAGATCTGGAGGACTAGCAGTTAATCAATATAATGCATCTTGATCAATGTTCCTCATTTTTAAATTTTATTTTTATCTTTAAGTAGTTGTACAAAGGAGTTGTCACTCAGCAAAGTCTATGAATATAGTGAATCTTGATGAATGTCACTCCTTTGATCATTCTCCCCCATCTCTCTCAATCCCTATTTGTAGTATATTTTCTTTTTCTTTCTTTTTTTTTTTTTTTTGCCAGTCCTGGGCTTGGGCTCAGGGTCTGAGCACTGTCCTTGGACTTTCTCAAGGCTAGAGCTCTACCACTTGAGCCTCAGTACCGCTCCCAGCTTTTTTCTATGTATGTGGTACCGAGGAATCGAACCCGGGTCTTCATGCATGCTAGGCAAGCACTCTACCACTAGGCTAAACTCCTGGCCCCTGTAGTATATTTTCTTAAGCTAGAGAGGGAAAAGATAGTATGTTGTCAAGCAAATGCAGTAAAAATTGCCCATAATCAGCACAAAGGCTGGGCTGGGAATGTGGCTTAGTGGTGAAGTGTTTGCCTAGCATGAATGAAGCTCTGGCTTCAGTTCCTTCATAACAAATAAACAAAAAAGGCTGGAAATAGTGCTATGGCTCAAGTGTTAGAGTGCTAGCCTTGAGTAAAAGAAGTTCAGGAATAGTACCCAGGCCCTGAGTAAGAGCCCCAGGACTGGAAAAACAAACAAAAAATAAAAAACAAAAACAAGAAGAACAAAAAAAAATTAGCCAGCTTATAGGAACAACTGTGAATGTGTCTCACATAAAATCGGACATAAACTTGAGACTTTGAACCCTTCTTATATGTAGTGGTGGGGAAAAGGTGAGAATTACTGTGTTGTTGCATGGCAACATCTCAGTGCTTTATTTATATCATTTAATGTCATTCTTAGAATGGTTCTTATTTTACCAATTAGGGTTCATAAATAGGCTAGGGTGTAAATTCCATAGTCTCACTAGGCAAGTCTTTCTTGGGGTGATTGTGAAATGCGATGGTCATATCATGGTTTCTTGCCAAGACTATGATTGCAAATGATGAATCAGGGAAAAAAATAAGTGCAAATCTTTTCCTTAAGTCTCTCTTAGTTGAATTTAAGTGAGTCAGTTGAAGTGATAAAATTTAAGCAACTGAGGGGATGGGAGTTTGGCCTAGTGGTAGAGTGCTTGCCTAGCATGAACAAAAGAGCCGGGCTCGATTCCTCAGTACTACATACACAGAAGAAGCCAGAAATGGTGCTGTGGCTCAAGTGGTAGAGCACTCACCTTGAGGAAAGCCCAAAGACAGTGCTTAGGCCCTGGGATCAGTCCCCAGGAATGGCAAAAAACCATTAAGCATACTGAGATGAATGTAACACAGATTCCAGCCTTCCAGAAATCTGAAAGTGAGCTGGTAGACAGATAATGATAAAATTGTGTAAAGCCTGATTACAGTATCAGTACAAGCGTCCTTAAAGTTCAATGCAAACAGACAAGGGTACAAGTACTTCTTTAAGATATAGAGAGATCTCACAAAATAATTGCCTAAGCTTTCCTTTGAAGGGTGTTTAGGAGTTCAACAGTGAAAGTGGTGAAGTGAGCTGTTATGGGCAGAGGAGCCAGTAGAGTTATTTCTCTTCATTTTTACCAAACGATTTTAATTGCATAACCTCTCCAACTGCTTTTATGGCATTGTGTTTCCTTTGACCTGTTTAGATTTCTCGCTGGGTTCGAACTGACTGAAGTATCATTTGGAGGAGAACTGGGAGAGAGAACAGCTGCCTGGACTGGAGTAAAATCCAATCAATGAGTCATCGTGGTCTCTGTAGAACTAGGTGCTAACCACTTGAACAAAATCAGAATTTTCCCCGTAAGCTGAAAATGGATGGAAAAGAGCACTCTGTAATATGTATCAAAATTCAACAGGTTTGTCTCGAACCTGGTTTTGCAGAAAGCCTTGGAGACAACTATCTGTCAGAAATTCCTGTGTGAACATGAGTTTGGATCATGAAAGTATTAAGGAAGTATTAGAAAAGGAGAATTTATAGTAGGGATTTTTCAATACATTACTCAAATGTATACTGCACTATATCAGACCCAGCAGAGGAAAAAGGATTTAGAAGACTGTCTAAAACATCGCAAAGATTGATAGAGTTTTCTTGATGGAGAAAAGCAGACTGGTTAAGTTCAATTTCAGATTTTAAATATGTGCATCCCGTAACTTCTTATCTTTGCCCCCAGATGCATGTGAATTCTTTCTTACCAGGGCCTGAAGATCTTATTCACGACTGTCTTATGTCATCACGTCTTAAACCTGAGATCTGCTACTGTCTTTGTTCCAGCATAGTCCATAGGGGCTTGACAAAGGGAAAACAAAATGGAGGAGAAAACAAAATTGTTCTTTACTAAGAACCTAGATGAGCTTGTTTGTCCTCCAAAAGCAACAGGATTTAACAACAAAACAAAACTACTAGGAAATTGCTTAATGTACTTTAGATAGGGGAAATTAAAATAAAAACTTAAAACACTTTTGAAAGACCTAAAAATGAACTTGAAAAAAAATGCAAAGACATTCCTGTTCAAGAATGGATAACTCACTATCATACTATAGCAATATCAGTTCTTTTTCATTTGACGTGATCTTACTAAAAATACCAATAAGCCCCCCTTTTTCTGGGACCATACAAGCAGATACTAAAGTTTAGATAGAAACAAACAAAAATGTAAGAATACTTGAAAAATTACTAGAGGAAAAAAATAGCTACCTACTATATAATGTAGTGTAAAGGTTCTATAATTAGAACAATATCCTGCTACCAAATGGAATTGTTAGACTGGTGAATGGAATATGAAGTCTAGGAACAGACTCAGACGTGTGTGAAAGTTTAGCTTAGGATATGGACAATATATGAAGGCTAATCTCTGATTTGGTGGGGCAAAATGGATTTTGTTAGATACGGTATTTTTATGTCTTTCAGACTGGCCTTGAACTTGAGATCCTCTTGCTTTAGCCTCCCAAGTGCAGGGATGACAGGCAAAAAAAAACCAAAACAAAACACTAAACATTTGAATAAATGGCTTGGCGACCAGTAGATAGCCATGATCAAGAATAAATCCCAGATTACCCAAGAATGAAACCCATCAATGTTAGGAGAAAACTTAGGTGACTTTGTAACAGGTAGGAGAGATATTTTCTAAATTCAGTCTGCTTTCAAAATGCAGCTACAACGGAACACTGATCATGTGAAGTACTGGAGAATAAAACACATGTACATGGGAGATGAAAAAGAATTCTGGCAAAGTCGTAAGACAACTGAATCCCAGGAATAAACATTTGCAGGCTATATCATAGTCAAGGGCCTGATGCTCCTCACATGAAGTCCCGCGGCGTGGGCTGTGGGATGTCTCGCCTGCCTTTCCCCAGCTTATCATTCTGTCTTCGCCCTGGGTTTTCTGTAGAGGTCATCGTAATTAGTTTGCTGTGGGTCTGATTTAAGATTTCATAGTTGTTATGTTTTTTTTTTTCTCCCCCCACTTCTAACTTGTTCTCTCACTCCCTGGGCCCTGCTTGATTTATAAGTGTTTTCCTAGTTCCCATTTGGAGCTGGGCTGTGCACCTGGTGTTTTCCCTGGGCTAGCAGCATGACTGGTGAGCTGGGCTCTGGTTTCACAGAGGGTTCCCAGAGAGAGCTGGCCCTGTGTGGGCGGCAGAGGCTCCGGGAAGAGCTTGGGTCAAGGGGATCCTTCAGCAGAGATTGATATGCTCAGAAACAGTGTTCGGTGTTGGGGATTGCCAGGTGTTATTAGACACACAGGACCCTTGATTGGATCCCAACAGGAAAGAGGAGTGGGGAGGAAAATAAATACGTTTTAAGTTTAGATATGGAAACAGAATCCTCATTTTCATCTTGCTTATTGGAGGAACCATAGCTGAATGCACACAGACAATTTCATTGTCTTCAAATTAATTAAAGTGTCATGGATGGAGAACAGCAGAAAGATAATGATATTCTGGAAAGACGGAATGTTCTGGAAAATAAAGCCATGCTACTGAAACTGCCCTGCTCCCATTCCTTCATTACTCTGAACCCCAACTCCATGTCATTGGAGAGCAGTGTTCCCCAGAGATTCATGTTTACAGCCACCCAAATGAATGTGTTTCCTGGAAGTTCATTCTCCTACATCTTTGGTGTGGGGTCTGAGCTAGATTAACTCACAGCTGACCTGGAAATACTCAAGTAGCACTCTGCATTTTGGTAGATGGCTTTCTGCTTTTTTGAAAGCAACTCAACATCGTTTATTTGATCCTCACATGACCTTGAGAAGCAGGCAGGGATAGGTATGGCTGTCCCATTTTGCAGATGAGATCCTGGGCTGAGTGAGGGTAAGGAAAGCAGGAAGACAGCCCAGTGGAGGCAAGTGACACCTGAGGCAGATTCCAATCTGGCCATTCATCAGAATTGATACCTTGAGCAAGTCAGTTCTGTAAAGTTTTTGGAGCCTCCATTCTAGCTTCAGTTAAATGAGAAGTTTTCATACGATGGGTCTTGAGGGGCCTCCCAGTGCTGCTGTTACAGGATTTTACCACTCTGAGACTTCACTAGGAATTAGTCAGTGCGTGAGAAATGCTGAGCAGTAAAACCCACCCCACCCCCCTTCCTCTACCCCACACAGAGCAAAACCAAGGACTCACTTGGGATTGGGGGTGAAGTTTCTCCTTCTTCAAGACACAGATGGAAGGAACAAGAGTTCCTGGCTGGTTGCAGGAAATTTCTTAAATTCATTTTCTTTTCTACTTTGAAAATTCTTCCTCTGTGTTGCTTCAGGAATACTTCCCATCTGTACTGAAGTAGAATTCATATACAAAAAAATTCACTCATAGTGGGCGGGGGTGGGGGAAGGGAAATGGGGACCAAGATATGAGAAAGGGTATCAATGTATGTGAAGTAATGCACCTTCTTTCTGGTGAATATAATGTAACCCTTCTATTAATTAAAATAAAATATATGAAAAATTTCACTCATGGTAATCATATAATTCACTATTTTTAGTAAATTTGTAGAGTTGTACAACCATCATCATCACCATCGAGGTTTCCTTCACCACAGAAAGTTCCTTTGTGAGAATCCAATTTACATTATTCTCTATTTCTATCTTCTGTCCTTGGTGAGTAATGATAGAAATTTCATCTCCGTAGATTTGCCTTTTCTGGACATTTCATACAGATGGAATCATGTAATATACAGTCTTTTCCACCTAGATTTTTTAAGACTTAGAATAATATTTTCCATTTTTTGCCAGTCCTGGGGCTTGAACTCAGGGCCTGAGCACTCTCCTTGGGTTTTCCAAGGTCAGAGCTCTACCACTTGAGCCACAGCACCATGTCCATCTTTTTCTATGAATGTGGTAGCAAGGAGAATCAAACCCAGGTCTTCGTGCATGGTAGGCAAACACTCTACCACTAGGCCAAACTCCCGGCCCCTTAGCATATTTTCAAGGTTCATCTATGTTGGGGTATGAACCAGCTTCCAGTCCTTTTCACAGTCCAACAATACGCTATGGGTTGCCACATTGTGTTTGTAAGTGCATCAGCTGAAGGACACTATTGGACTAGTTTCTAGGTATAGTTCATGGATAGACATGTTGGCTTCCACGTTGCAGCTCTTATGAGTAATGCTGCTATGAGTGTTTATTATGTACATGACTCTGGGTGGACATGTTTTTCTTTTTAACTCTTATTTCTCCTAGGAATGGAAATAGAGTGTTGCTTTGTTAACTTTGTATGAATTTCTTCTTTTAACTTTTATACTTGAATACGTCTCACAGAAAACGTGTGGGATAATAAATTTGATGGCTTTTTTTTTTTTTTTTTTTTTTTTTGTCATGGGGCTTGAACTCTGGGTCTGGGCTCTTCTGACCCTGAGCTCTTCAGCACAAGGCAACCGCCCTACCCCTTGAGCCAAGCATGACTTCTGGTTTTCAAGGGGTTAATTGGAGATAAGAGTCTCACTGTCTTTGGTGCCCAGGTTGACTTTGAACTGGGATCCTTAGATCTCAGCCTCCTGTAGCTAGGATTATAGGTGTGAGCCACCACGCCTGGCTGATAACTTTTATAGATAAGATACTATCTTAACTGTTGTTTGTCTTGTTCCTGTTGTCCTGGTACTGGAGTTTGAACTCAGGGACTGGGTACTGTCCTTTAGCTTTTTCACTCAAGGCTCACACTCTACCATTGGAGCCACAGAGCTCAGCTTCTGGCTTTCTGGTGGTTAATTGAATATCTGAGACTCATAAACTTTCCTGCCTGAGCTGATTTCCAACCTTGATCTTCAGATCTCAGCTTTCTGAGTAGCTGGAATTACAGGTTTGAGCAACTGGTAACCAGTTACTTGTTACTATTCTTAAGTAAGAATATGCTTTATAATAATAAAGAATGGTAGTTTGTCATGAGCTGAACTTTGTCCTTCTACTGCAAGCTTACATGACCAAGTCCTAACACCTGATATGTCAGAATTTGATAGTACTTGCAGACCCTTAAGTAGGTAGTAAGGTTAAATGAGGACATAATGGTGGGACCCTAATTCATGAATGGTATCTTCATTAGACAAAGAGACCACAGATCTGAGTATAAGATCATGTGGGCACAGTGAGAAGGCACAACAGGTCTGAAGCCAAGAAATGTGACTCAGGAGACATGAACCCTGCCAGCACCTGGATCTTGTACTTCTAGCTCCAGAACTGTGACAAAATGTACTTCTGTTGTTGGAGCCACCCAGTTTGTGCTATTTCACTAAAGTAGCCCAGTAAACTAATACATGATTCTGTATTTTGAGACTGTGTGTGTGTGTGTGTGTGTGTGTGTGTGTGTGTGTGTGTGTGTGTGTGTATGTGTGTGCTGGTCCTAGGGCTTAAAGTCAGGGTCTGATTCTGTTCCTGAACTTCTTTTGTTCAAAGCTAGTGCTCTACCACCTGATCCACAGCTTCACTTGCAGCATTTTTGGTTTTAACCAGAGATAAGAGTCTCTGGTTAATATAATGTGAAGCTAATTGAAAGGACCTCCAGGATATTGAAACAAAAGCCATATAATGAATAATTGTCCTTAATGTAGTATGTTGTCTCTCATCTCCTTTGCTATCCCTTGGTTATCTCATATTGGTATAGTATCTCACTTTGTTATCTGATATATTGAATTTATTTGTATTTGGATATTTGAAATTTGATAGGGAAGGGGGGAAAACCAAGACGGGAGGGGGGTGTGGGGGGGGGAGGGAAATGGGTACCAAGACATGTGAAAGGGTATCAATGTATGTGAATTAATGCACCTTCTATCTGGAAAATATCATGTAACCCTTTTACTAATTACAATAAAAAACAAAAAAGAAAAAAAAGAGTCTCTGGTTAATAATAATAAGACAAGCTTGGAGCCGGGCATGGTGGCTCATGCCTGTAATCCTACCTGCACAGTAGGCTGAGATCTGAGGATCAGGGTTCAAATCCAGCCAGGGAACTAAAAAGTCCAGAGACTCTTATCTCCAATTAATCTCCAGAACTGGCAGTTGCACTGAGGCTCCAGGGGTAGGGCTCAGGAACAGCACCCAAGCCCATAGTTCAAGTCCCATGACTGACAAAAATAAAATAAGCTTGGAGTTGATGTCTCAACCTCTAATCTTAACTACCCAGGTGGCTAGGATCTAGTTCAGTGCTCAAAGCCAGCCTGGGCAGGAAAGTCCTTGAGACTCTTATCTCCTATTAACCACTAGAAAACTAGAAATGGAGATGTGGTTCAAAGTGGTAGAGCACTAGTCTTGAGCAAAAGAACTCGGGGATAGTACCAAGGCCCTGAGTTCAAGCCCCACAACTCACAAATATCAAAACAAAACACCCCATGGATTGCAGGTATAAACCACTAGTTCCAGAGAAAAATTTGTTTTTAAATGCTATTGGCAAGATATAAACCACTCCATAAATAGTATTGTCCAGAGACTGAATACTTCCCATTCCATGAACTCTTTGGTAGCTTTACTTTATCTGCTCTTTGCTTGGGGGTGATGTCTTCATCTGAATCAATATTCTATTTTAACTTCTCCCTACAGCAGTCTCAAAGCCATCTCTTCCATGGACCCTTTTTCCAGCTAAGGGATTCTCTGAGGTCCTCCCTGATGGAATTACCTCTGTATTTCTATTGTACTGAGTGCAACTCTGTCATCCTGTAAGACTATGAATGCTTGCGGATGGGAGAAGTGGGGATGGTATTTATTTCTCTCCGTACTTTGTATAAAACAAAGTAAGCAAATACTCTTATTTTTTTGCCAGTCCTGGTTTGAACTCAGGGCCTGAGCACTATCCTTGGGCTTTCTCAAGGCTAGAGCTCTACCACCTGAGTCACAGAACCATTTCTGACTTTTTCTATGTATATGTGGTGCTGAGGAATTGAACTCTGGTCTTCGTGCATGCTAGCAAGCATTCTACCACTAGGCCAAACTCCTGGCCCCTCTATTTATTTTTTTTTAAGTGAAAACTCAATCAGGCACAGGTAGCTTACTCCAGTAATCCTAGCAACTCAGAAGGCTGAGATCTGTGGATTGCAGTTCAGAGCTGGCCTGGGCAGGAAAGTCCATGAGACTCTTCTTTTTGTAATTGTCTAGAAGGGTTATAGTCACGTAAGTCAGGTAATGAGTACATTTCCTTTTGAGCAGGGGTCACCCCTCCCCTCATTCTCTCTGTTTTTCCCCTCCTGACCCCTGCCCCACAAGTCGTATAGTTCATTTCCAACATAGTGTCTAGTGAGTATCACTGATGAATTGGTTCACCTTTTGTCTCACCGTTTGTCTCCAACTAGCCACCTTAAGCTGGAAGTGGCACTGTGGCTTAAAGTGGTAGAGGGCTCTCCTTGAATGAAAACACAGGGAAAGTGCTCAGGCCCTGAGTTGAAGCCCTATGACCAGAGGGAGTTGGGAAACAAGCCACAAAGCTCAAGCTACCAATATATTTTACAAAATTTCAGAACTTCACGAAGACTTATTACCACTGTTAGAGAAATATTGGTAGAAAAGTGTGGCTCAAGGTGGGCATAGCAGAGAACAGACACTGGGAAAGTCCACACCAGTGCCTGTCTGCCATGTTGCTTCCCAGCTCCAAACAACTCTGCATCTATGCATAAAAGGCCTGACCCAGCAAAGAACTGTTGTATACCCTCTATTCTTTCTACTTCTCCAACTCTAGAATAGTTCTGCGGGATGGAAGAGAGACTGATGAAGTGGCTTGCAGAAGAAGCACAGGTTCAAGTTGTACTGTGACTCAATTCTAATAAGGCTAGCATGAATTAACAGAGATATACAACACAGCTTTCAAGGACCTTTTGTGCCCACTGGATCCCCAAATCTCACAGAAGCAAAGAAAGTTCAAGAACTCAAGCCATCCTCCTTTTGATAAGGAGCAACTATAAATGTGTGCAGGAACTAGAGAGCATTGCTTTTCATTGAGGTGCCACCAGGAGAATGGTTTGTGTGGGAATGACACCATAAAACAAAGTTCCAAATGCCCCAATAATAAGAAGAAGATGAAGAAAAAGCTCGTGTGTGAAACAGCCCTCAGAGGAGCAAGCACTTCATGAGTGGCCTCTGATTCACTTGGCCTACATTTCCACTTCTCCCTGGAGTTACTTTAACTTTTCACACTCCCTACCAGACTTAGTCTCCTTTAGACTGAGACACAGACAAAAACTTTTTTTTTTTCCCTCCCTCTTTCACTCAGCAAAAATTTGGAAACTAACATGTCTCCCCACCAAAAAAAAGAAAAGAAAAAGAACCAACGACAACTAGAACTCAAGCAAGGGAGAAGCAGGGATGGAGAACAAACTACACAAAGCTAAGCAGCGGGTGTACGTATCTGTGACCCTGAGGCTAACGATTCTCACCCCAGTCTGGTGGTGCTGCTGGGAAGTTCTTGGACTTCTTTTGGCGTCTTCTGTCCTCGGTGGTCTATAACACTTTCTCCTCACCTAAGGATCAGTCAGTCCTCCTAATTATCTACCTCATTCATCCGTGACAGAGGAAGATCTGTAATGTGGCTTTTACATATTCTCTAGTCCCCTGGAACCTGGGATCAAATTGTTTTTTGGCATCTGGTTATAATTCCAATTGAAACTTGCACACTGAACATCAGTAATTGATGCAAAGCCACTGCCTTTCTGTTTGTTTTTCATCTCTAGTCACATTTAGCTGTTTAGGTTTACAAGTGCTGATTTTCAGCCTTGATTGTTATGGTGAAACTTGATTTCCTATCTTCCTTACTTTGCTTTGATGTAGGGATATTGAATCTAACTGAAGCCATCTTGGCCAAGTGGTGGATGACAGGGTATTGTTTTTAACTGGTGCCATCTTGACTTCATAGTGGAGGCAGAGAAGTCCCACCTCTCAGGTGACAGGCATAGCAGAATTCCTAGAGGCATGGGCAGGATCATCAACTATAGGTCACTGGACCTGCCAGTCTTGGTCAGGACCTCTCAAGCTCTCTGTAACTCTGCCCCTTGACCTGATCCTATTTAGGACCAGACCAGCTCAGGCACCATTATGCTATGCCATATTTTTTCATGTTCATGTCCTGTGTCCTAGCTCCAGTTACCATGCGTCCCACTTCAGCTCTTCATTGGAGCTGACTTGGTTTGTTGATATTGTTTTTCTTCTCTTTTCTTTCCTCTCCAGCTCTTATGGCTCAGTTTTCTGACAGTGTTAAGTGTATTTGTGGGCCTGTGGATCTTTGAGACAGGAGTGCATCTTCAGATGCTTACCAGACCTCTTAAAATGTGGTTTCTCAGTTTTCTTGTACCTTCTCATTCTTCCTCTTTCTCTAATTGGCTCTATTTGATTAAATAAAAAAGGCTGGTGCATTTTTGTTAGTAAAATAACATTATGGAAGTTACACTAAATAGATGACCAATATTAGCATGAAAAAAGACCCTTTGTGCTGCTTAGGAGAAAATGACAGTGGTTGCTCAAGTCTCTGAGTACAATCTTCTGAAGTGAGGAGGCTGAGTCTAAGCAATTTCTCACAGCCATCTTTGTGCCTCTTGCTGGGTAGAGGGAGCTCTACTAGCAGGGAAAACCAGAAGTGAAAAGTAAATTCGAAGATGAAAGGAGTACCACTGATCAAGACGGACAGCACTCATGAACGGCTACGTTCTAAATTCCTTGATATCATTCCTTAAGGATAATAAAATAAACAAAATTTAAAGAAAAGTAAATTCAAAGGCGTAAAAGCCAACAAGACAACAGGAATTTTTGACATGATCCCTGAAGACAATAAAGAAGATGGAGACAGAGTAAAATCAAAGGGAACCTGTACTTTCTATAACTGTCAGGAAGCCTGGAAGAGGAGGAAACATTCGAGGTGGAGCTTCAAGATGGAGAAGGAAATGGCCAAGTATAGGAGCAGGACTTGAGATTCCTGGTGCAAAGAACAGCAAATGGTGGGCAATGTCCTAGGTGGTAGAAAGATAACAGGAAGGGCCCTGGTAAGTTATGGCTTCAACTGTGGAGACAATTGACTCAGGACAGAAAGACTTTTGGCCAGTTACATTGCCTGAGGGCTGGAAGTTAGAACCAACTTCTGTTTGTCCTTTCCCTCTTCTTTGTTTCTTTCTACTTTGTTTAAGACATACTTAGGAGAAGCCATCAAAGTATCTTCTTAGAGATGAAAGATGGAAAAGAAAATTAGATATGAGGACAGAAAGCAGGCAAGAATAATTGGCAGCAAAGGGGCACGCGGTTTACTTGTCTTGAACAAACCCCAAAGCACAGTGCTTTGGAGGTAGACATGGAAGTTATAAATCTTATTTTATTATTTCACTTTCTTAAAGCTCAATTTGTAAAGGAAGCAATTAAAATGTTCAAATTAAAAAAAATGAAGTAAATCACAATTATGAGTCAGCTCTTAATTGACTTAGATTTTTTTCTCCGGAAAAATGGAGAATTATATTTCATGTCAACTTCTGTGGAAATCTCAGCAGTGGAACTGTTTTCTGCAGAATGGGAAGTGGGGAGGAGTCTCTTCACACGATGTCCCCTTTCACTTTATACCCCAACAAGATCATGAATGGGGCAACTGCATTGTTCATGAAGGCCTAAATTTACAGAGGATTTTTCAAAATAATTATAAAAAGATATCATTAGGAAAAGGCATCCTTTTATTCTAATAATGACAAGGTTTTACCTGTGATTTGTCAGATCATTAAACCAACAGTACAAGTCCTCCGTGGAGGTGATAGGATGATAATTGACTTCCCAAAACACGCGATCAGCAGTGATTCACAAGCAGAGAGCCCTGGAGCTTCCCTCTTCAGTCTCATCTCTACTCACCAACAAGGTGCACATAACAGCTCTTCCTTTCCACACCCGGTGTGTCCTTGTGGTTGCTAACATCAGACGAATGGGCTTGTGAATGAGCAATCTGATCCTGCCTTCCCACTGGCTCTCGCCAGGCCATCTTCCTGTATCTCATCATTTATGTCTTTTGCCAAGCTGGAGTCAGGCTGGCCATCAGAAGCCAATCACCTCTGAAGGCACCTCAACAATTTCCGAATACCCTTTAACCAAGCCGTTCTCAAAAACCTCAATTACATTATTTTGTCTTCCTCTTCACTGTTCTAATGAAAGCTTTAAAATTAAATATCTCTGGGGTTGGGAGTTTGGCCTGGTGGTAGAGTGCTTGCCTAGGATGCACGAAGACCCGGGTTCAATTCCTCAGTACCACATACACAGAAAAAGCTGAAAGTGGTGCTGTGGCTCAAGTGGTAGAACTCTAGTTTTGAGAAAGCCCAAGGACAGTGCTCAGGCCCTGAGTTCAAGCCCCAGAACTGGCAAAAAAAAGTTAAATATATGGGAGTCAGATTTAATTTCATTTGCAAAATTAGTATGAAATTCATATCCACTTCATTAAGTAAGTTTGACTATAGGTGGTTCTTTTTGAAGTCAGAGTGGAGTAGGACTTTCTCCTGCATTCTGTGTGTTTGCAAGTTGTGTAGCTCAGTGTTTCAGCTTAGGAAAAATCATAATGAAAGCCAAAGCAAGAAAAGGAAAGAGGAAGAGGAGGAGAAGAAGAGGGGAGGGGAATAGAGAAAAACCAAAAGACCCAAGACAATAGGGAAAGAAGAGAGTGCTACACTCAAATGGAAAAGCTATTTCTTTTTTCTGATCTTGATTTTGTGTTTAGAGTAAGCATCTCTTAGCAAGACTTGCAGTCTGCTAAACAACTAGATTTTTCCAGCCTTGTAGGGTGACGCTGGATCACAACCAGAGTCAACCCCGTGGGAAAGTCCATTGTCAAATTTCTTCATTGCTTTCTTGCAATATTGGCCCCCTTTCACCTCTGCAGCTCAGGTGGGAGGAAAGTTTACTTTTTGCTGATGATCTTTTCATTCTAGGAAGCCTTCAGTACCTACCAAAGCCACTGAAAACAACTAGGACTGTGGTGTAATTAGATCAGGAAGTTATGGGGAATAAAATGGTTGGGTAATGAAATACCAGGGACTGGGAATTGAAAAGTTAGACACCAGGTTGGCATGGTTACCACAAAACAAGTCATGATGAAATGGTTCAAGGGAGATTCAGTTTGAACAGAAGAACACAGAGAATTGGAGGGAGAATCATTTGCTGTCCCTATGCAAATAGATGAAATGAAACCTATACTACTTACTGTTATACACATTAACTCTAAGCTGGGCACTGGTGTCCCATGCCTGTCATCCTAGCTACTCAGGAGGCTGAGATCTGAGGAGTGCAGTTCAAATGCAGCCCTGGCACAAAAGTCTGTGAGTCTCTTATCTCTAATTAACCACCAGAAAACCAGAAGTGGTGGTGGGGTTCAAGTGGTAGAGCACTAGCCTTGAGCTGAAGAGCTCAGGGACAGTGGCCAGGCCCAGAGTTCAAGCCCCATGTCTGACCAAAAAAAAAAAAGTTAACTCTAAGTAGATCATAAACTTAAATGTGAAACTTGATACTATAAAACTTTAGGAAGAACACACACACACACACACACACACACACACACACACACACACACACACACACAAAGTTCAAACTTCAGATCTGCCAGAAAGAAAGAAGAAAGAATGGAAGAAAGAGGAGAGAAAAAGGGGATGAAGAAAGGAAGGGAAGAAAGGGAAGAAAGAAGCAAAGAAAAGCAAGCAGGAAAAACAGATGGATGTACAACTGCAAGAATAATGGCTGGCTGGCTATGCAGCAAAAAAATTATGAGATGACATAAGAGCAGGGGATTATTGGTTAACTGGCTATAATAATAATAATAATAATAATAATAATAATAATAATGGGAAGGACCATTGGTTACATTAAACTATTGTTTTCTTATTTCCTTCTAAGTATACATTCTTACACCATTAGCCTTTGGGCTTGGCCATGTGACATTCTTGAAACTTCACCCTTGGTCCAAGAAGGAACTTCTATAGAGCAGACATAAACCCAGCCTGAAATCCAACCTAACCTTAATAAAATGTACGTTTAAAATGTGTTGGAATATCATTTGTCATAATCAGTAAAAACCTTGGGCCCTTCTAGAAGAGATTTATAATAGAGCAAAACCTAGATACATAAGGCCATACAGTGTGACGCTAAATGAAAGGACCTCTAGGATATAAAAACAAAAGCCATATAATAAGGGATTGTTGTCCTTAATGTACTATGTTATCTCTCATCCCTTTTTCTGTCCCTTGATTATCTGATATTGTTACAGTATTTCACTTTGTTATCTGATATATTGGATAAATGTGTATTTGGTTATTTGAAATTGGAGAGGGAAGGGGGGAAAACAAGATGAGGGGTGGGGAGGGAGGGAAATGGGGACCAAGACATGAGAAAGTGTATCAATGTATGTGAATTAATGCACCTTCTATCTGGTGAATATAATGTAACCCTTCTATTAATTACAATAAAATATATGAAAAAAAAGTATTAGAATAAGTAGGAGAATGGAAGTATAATAATGAAGTAGGAAATAGAGTTGGAAAATAAAGGAACAGAGCAAATGTGAGGGACAAGAACAGCATATTTTTTGTTTCATTTTTGCCTTAATTTACATAGACACAAACACATATACATGTATACATACATATTACATGTACATAATACATATGTATGTACGTACGTACGTACGTACGTATGTATGTATGTATGTATGTATGTATGTATGTATGTATGTGTGTGTGTGTGTGTGTGTGTGTATTATTCCAGTCCTGGGGCTTGAACTCAGGGCCTGGGCACTGTTTCTAAGCATCTTTGTGCTGAATAATAGCATTCTACCACTTGAGCCACAGTGCCATTTCCACCTTTTTCTGTAGTGAATTTGAGCTAAGTATCTCATGGACTTTTCTGCTTGGGCTGCTTTGAACTGCCGTCCTCAGATCTTAGCCTCCTGAATTTGTTAGTATTACAGGTGTGAACCACTGGCACCCAACTGATTTACCAATATTTGATCCCCTTTGCTTAAAGTTCTACTAAGCTGTCAGCACTTTGAGAGAAGAAATGGTATATGTAAATCATTACTGCATCGTCACAGACTAGCACAGAACCTGGAACACCATAGATAGATAGTATGAGACAGGCTATACACATGAATAAGTGTAACATAAGATGAAAAAAGGATACTAGAGAGGAAAGTATTTATTGACATATTAATTATACAGAGTATGATTTTATTGTTGCATCTCCATATATGTTTACGTTGTAGTCCAATAATTTTCAACCATTCTATCACATTCCTGCTCCATTCCCCAAATTAGGGAAGGGAATTTTAAAATAGAAATATGAGTCTGAAGCTGGGTACTTGTGGCACACACCTATAATTCCAGTGACTCAGAAGGTTAAGATCTGAAGATCAAGATTCATATTTCCCCTAGCCAGACAAATCCTCAATTCTCTCATTTCCAATTAACTGCAAAAAAAAAAAAGGAAGTAGAGGTGTGGCTCAAGTTAGTTAAGGACCAGTCTTGAGCAAATAAATGGAGTTAGAGTTTGAGGACTTGGGTTCAAGTTCCATTTTCTAACACACACAGGAATATAAATCAGAAATCACATAGGAGAAATGAACTTGGAGACAAGGGAATCAATCAATCCAGAGGTATTCCAGAGGCAGAAATGGAGGATCAGAATTACAAAAGGCTTAGATAAGCTCTTGGGTAGGTTAGGATAGATCTGGGATTCCAGGATGAGAAGATTATTATGAGTTCTGTTCAGAAGACAGAAAAAAAAATGGAGAGGGAGGAGCAAGGTCGTACTAGCCAAGGGAGGAGAAGTTTCCAGAAAGAAAGGACATAACTGTCAGTTATACCTGAGAGACCAAGGAAGAATGGGATCAGAGGGGAAAAATTGCAAAATTTCTCTTGAGAAGAACTCGCTGTGAAATCTGTATGAGAAAGACTTTTACTACTTGTAAAATATCTATTAACATCAAACAGGAACTATATAGATCATTGAAATGGGACACAGAAATGAATCAACTATAGAAGCTGGTCTTGCTTGATTTAAGGTACTAATTAACTGAAAGAAAATGTCACAGGAAAAGTAGATGAGCAAAAATCATTTTAGAAACAAAAACATTGGCACTGTCAACTCACTATTCTGTGTTTTCTATTTTCATTCATTTCCCTTTGTAAACAAAGAAAGTCAATATAGAGAATTTTCTCAGAGAAAAGACGCATTTTCATGTAAGCCAAGTATTTGGAAAGCAGAGGCTATCTAGATAGGTTAACAATGCATTAATTTACAACAGTCACAGCCTTTATAAATAATAGCTAAGGTATCAAGAACCTCTGATGTGAAGGAGAACTTAGATTACAAATTGATAGTGCGGAAATAAAAGTTGTCAGTGAAAACTAACTTGGGGTTCTATTTTAAATGAGGTTATTTACTTGGTCAAGTGAAGTGATTAACCAAAGAGTGATTGTGGAGTCTAAGGAATTAATTTATTTCATTTTGTGATAGATTCTCGGGAAATGATAAGAGTGCCTTGTGTTTGCAAGCAAACGGATACCAAACTGTCTTCAAGAGCTGCTAACTTCAGATATGCAATCAGAAGGCTCTGGGAAAGGACTCTATTGAAATCACAGTGAGAGAAATTACACAAAGTAATAAATACTGTAGGAGGGGAAATGAGTTAGAAATAGTGATAGTTTAAAGTTCAATTACAGTGAAATTATTAGCAATTTAATAGAAATAAGGAAGGAAACAAAACAGTAACTCCCTCCAAAAGGGGATGAAGCAGAGATCCCAGAAGAGTCATATAAAATGCCCCTTTTTGGGGAGGGGTTTTCTTATCATTATAAATGATGGACTATCAAAGCAACAAAAAACCCATCCATCAGGACTGTAAACAATTAAAATCTTTTTGTGGATCCGGGAAAGCACCAGAATTATCAAAAACAGTGCCAGAAACAGGACCATAAATTTCAGCGAGTTCTTTGGATCTGGGAAGTGTTTAGGCTACTCAGCCAAAAAGTCAGAGAGCAAAAAGTCTAAACTAAGCTGATAAGGACTGATCATTAATTAGAACTGAAGCCAACTATCTCTGTCTAGAGAAATATCTTGGCTACCCAGCTAAGAGCCAGAAAGCCAAAGGTCCAAGTTGGGTTCATGATAATTAATCATAGACAAAGCCACTGTCCAGAAAAGCCCCTCTTAGTGAAGGGGCAGCTTTGAGAAGAAGCAGCCCCCAGAACAGCTGGAGGAATACTTCTGGGCAAAGTGAAAAGAAGATGGAGGGCACTGTCCACTTTGTCTTGAGGCCTGAACCTAAGGCTGAAGTTCTTGGCTCATTGTGTAGAAGAATGAAAATTCAAACACTAGAAGAAAAATCGTGTTATGTAGTGCTTCGCATTTACTTCGAGGGATTATCCTTTCAAATGAGACTGTGATTTTTGAATGCTATTGAAATGGAAGAAAGATTATATATTATTTAAATAAAATGTGTTCAAAGGGAATTAGATGCGGAGAGTACCAAAAGTCAGTCATCAAATGGAATATGAAAAGTAACAGTAGGTGGCTATGGAATATGGTACTCATAGGGATAGTTTAGAAAGGATTTAAGAATAGGATGACATTTAAAAACTCATGCATACTGATATCAAATTCATTTCTGCATCCATAAGAAAACATTTTTTTCCTATCTAGTCAGAGAAGGCATAAGAAATGTCTTCGTATACATACCTATCCACTCTATTTATGATAATGTCGTTTCATGGAGTCTATATTGAGCATTATTTTCACATTTTAATATTTATGAGCTTAGAAGTACCTTAAATTCAACAATATGAGTCGGGCACCAGTAGCTCATGTCTGCAGTCTTAGCTACTCAGGAGGCTGAGATCTAAGAAGCATGATTTGAAGCCAGCCCACACAATCAAATCTGAGACACTCATATTCAATTAAACAACAATAAAAAGCTGGAATTCAGGCCAGAAATCTGGCCTAGTTTTAGAGTGTTTACCTAGCATGCACGAAGATGCAGGTTCAATTCCTCAGTACCACATACATAGAAAAAACTGGAAATGGTGCTGTGGCTCAAGTGTTAGAACTCTAGCCTTGAGAAAGCCCAAGGATAGTGCTCAGGCCCCTGGGCCTGGCAAAAAAATGCTGTAACTGGAGGTGTGGCCCAAGTGGTAGGTTGAAATCATCAGAAAAGTAGAGCAAGGACTCAAGAGTTGTTGTTCTTGTTGTTTTTGTTTTCCAAATGGAGTCTATGTTGTCCAGTCTGACTGCAAACTCCTGACTCAAGAGATTTTCTTGTTTTGTAAGTAACTGGGCCTACAGGCATGTGCTACCTCATCTTGCAGAAGTGTTTTTAATATTGGTATCTAGAAGAGAGACACTTCTTGTAATTGATGTAATTTCAATGTGATATAAGCTGTCACTCAATTGCTTTCTATGTGCTATTCTAGGTAGTCAGGCTCTGCTGAAGAACAGATTGTGATAGCATGATAACAGCCAAGGTCAAATGGCTGGTAAATCATGTCAAGAAACTACCAGTGCATGCGTTGGGTTGCTGAGAAAGGCAGCACACACTGACTTCATGCTGCAAAAGAAGGGGGTAAAGCTGAGGGAAAGTGGAGGACTATGGAAACACAAAGTTAAGCATTTCCATGGAAGGTCTGCATAAATCCAAGGCAGAGGAAATCTGATGCACTGGCTGTGCACTGAGCTCCATGCATAAGACAATTTGTGAGCTTGCCAGAGCATCCTGCATCCAGTGCCTTCCTCCTCATGGAAACCCAGAGGGTGTGGCAGGCTGTGCTTAGACCCTTTCCCTCACACTACATACAGATTCTGTGCTAATGGCTTGTTATGCTTATGCCTCTAATCCTACCTACTCGAGAGGCTGAGATCTGAGGATTATGGTTCCAGCCCAGCCTGGGCAGGAAAGGTGTGAGATTCCTATCCAGTTACATACCAAAAAGTTGAAAGTGAAGGTGTGGCTCAGTGTTAGAGTGCCAGCCTGGAGCAAAAAAGCCCAAGGGAAGAGAGTAAGGCCCTGACTTCAAGCCCCACTACCAACAGACTCACGTACAAAACACACACACACACAAAGAGATTGTAGCAACATAAAATATGCAGTGTAAGATCCTTTGCATCTTACAGTAAAAGCAAAAATTTAAAAAAATAAAAGAAGTTGAAACTTGGCTGGGAGTTTGGCCTAGTGGTAGAGTGCTTGCTTAGCATGCACAAAGACCTGGGTGCGATTCCTTGGTACCACATACATAGAAAAAGCTAGAAGTGGTGCTGAGGCTCAAGTGGTAGGTAGAGCTCTAGCCTTGAGAAAGCCCAAGGACAGTGCTCAGGTCCTGAGTTCAAGCCAGGACTGGCAAAAAAAAAAAAAAAAAAAAAAAAAAGAGTTGAGACTTCAGCCATGCAAGCATCCCACATTCATACTGCTAGTCACCTTGAAGACAAGGGCTCCAGACCATGGTTCTTCAGAGTTCATGCTTTGAACTTAGATGCTTGCATTCTCCTTTTGCCAAGAAGGTAGTATTCAAAGAAGAAGGAGTGTTGGTGATTTTACATAGCAGGGTAGGTAAAGAGTAGATGGAAGGAATGGAGAAAAATCAGTTTAAAGTACTTAGCCAGGCAATGAGTAGCCTCACCTTTGAAGACTGATGCCATTGCTAAATGAGGAGAGGACTATGACTTCAGAGTTGGTAAGACTGACTTCTCCAAATCATCCTCCTCCTCCGCTTCCTCCTCTTCCTCCTCTCCTTCTTCCTCCTTCTCCTTCTCCTCTTCCTCCTGCTCTTCTGTCTCCTATGTCCTCTACACAAGCCTCAGGAATCTGGGTGAGCAAGATAATCTGCTCCTAGGGTTCAGAGAGCATGTAAGAAAAACAGTATCGACTTAGCTAGTACTAGAAGATGCGTGTTTTATTTCAGGAAAGGTTGATAAAAATCTTCAAAAAAAAGAGTCACACAAGCACTGCATTCACACCTGAGCTTTGATCTTCCTGTGGGTTTGTGAGGGTGTGTGTACGCTTGTGTGCTCAGGGAATCATTCAATTTTTAAAAGCTATGCAGCATAATTGTGTGGATAAGCTTAGAACATGTGTGATATTTCACAAATACTCGGATATATCTAGGGCATGTTTACATAGTTTAAGACACATTCGGGTAATTCCCATTGGAAAAATGTGTATTTTCCCTCCAAATTCTATGCAAATGGCAATTCTGACCACATATGTACATTTTTGGTTAAATAGAACATCGGTGTCACTTAATATATTACTGGAGCTATACACAGATGTTGTTTATGTTTGTGTTTTATGTAAATTACTTTTTCGTGGAAAAGAAATGTGTACATAAAGTTTAAACTTGCTATCTTTTATGTAGTCTAGTTTATGTAGTTTCTTTGTATTTCACAGAAAGTAAGTTTAGAAGGGCAATAGAAACCAAGCTATTAAACCAAGCTTCCTGATAAGTTTTAATTAAATGCCCCGAATTTGTTAACTTTTAAAAAATAATGAGGGAATTTAGAATGGCTCTTCCACTGTTCCAGATCAACCAGTTTCACAGTAACTGGGGTTTGTGTGTGGTGTGTGTGTGTGTGTGTGTGTGTGTGTGTGTGTGTGTGTGTGTGTGCGTGTGTGTGTTTTGGGACTTGAACTTAGGGCTTGAAGCCTAAGGCTATCACTCTGCCATTGGAGTCCCAGCTCTACTTTTGGCTTTTTGGTGGTAATTGGAAATAAGAGTCTTGTGTACTTTCTTGCTCTGGTTAGTTTTGAACTGTGATCCTCATAGCTCAGCCTCTAGAGTAGCTAGGATTATATAGGCAAGAGACACCAGCATCAGACCTTCATGTTAATTTAAATTAAATGTCAGGACTGATATTTCAATTACTAGGGAACCTTTAGGTATGTTTAGAAAATCTTACTGCAGGCATTGTAAAATTGAAATGGAGAGCAAACATTTCTCCTGAAGCAGTGGACTCGGAATAGAAGGAACCGGTAAACATAAAATAGGCAATAGAATTCAATGACTTAAACCTGTGTTGAGGGAAACTGACATCTGATTTAGCAACATGGAAGCTGTGATCCTCTCATTGTGTGGGCTGAAGATAGAGGCGTTTGCGCACACACACACACACACACACACACACACACACACACACACTACTCTGCTGGAGAAGATTCAAATCGAATTTAGATGATGACTAATTATAGACTTTTTTTTGCCAGTCTGGGGCTTGAACTCAGGGCCTGGGCACTGTCTTTGGACAGTGCTCAAGGCTAGCACTATGCCACTTGAGTTACAGGGCCACTTATGGTTTTTTCTGTATATGTGATACCAAGGAATCGACTCTAGGGCTTTGTGCATATTAGGCAAACACTCTACCACTAGGCCATGCTCCAGGCCCGATTATAGGCTATTCTTATCAGAGGTTTTACCTGGTAGAGAAACTCAATAATGGACCTGTTAGGGAATGGGGGTTTAAGAGAAAGTTGAAAAAAATGAATTTAGCTATGAGCTAATTATTGTCTATTAAAGTTTTAATTTAAATTATCTTTTTTTTTTTTTTTTGCCAGTCCTGGGCTTGGGCTCAGGGCCTGAGCACTGTCCTTGGACTTTCTCAAGGCTAGAACTCTACCACTTGAGCCTCAGCACCACTTCTGGCTTTTTGCTATGTATATGGTACCGAGGAATCGAACCCGGGTCTTCGTGCATGCTAGGCAAGCACTCTATCACTAGGCCAAATTCCCAGCCTTGATTTAAATTATCTTACAAATATTTATTAGCTAGTAGGATGACTTTAATTTTATTTAATCAAAATTAAGGGATGCTAAGAAATTTAAAGAAGTATTTCTGTTTGGTTGAGTTCCCATTATTGTAATAAAAGTTATAAATACTTTTTTAGGGTAACAAAAGTGACTTAGCATAATGAATTATTATATGAATTTCCCTAAAATACAGAACAAAACTGATCCAGACTGTGAAATTATAGAACTATGGAACAGAACATAAATGTCACTCTTCTTGTAATAAAATTTGAATTTTCATTTTATTTATCTTATTAGTACTGTTATAAATTCTTGAAATATAATTGAATGAAAATAATGTCATCTGAAATGCTAGAGACTAGCAGTAACAGAGATCTCACCAACAGAAGGCACCATGCTGTTTCCCACACAGCTTTACATTGATGTGACATTGCATTTGTAATTTAAGAGCTAATTAGAAGTTGACAAGTACCCCCCACCCCCACCCCCAGGAATACTTTGCTACTGCAGCTTTTATAGTTGAATTATTAAAGTTTGTGCATATCTATTTGCTTACTACACTCATGTAAATTATTTCTTAAGCCTTATCTATAGCTCTGACATTGAAAGGAAAGGAAATGAGGTTGATCTAAAGATAAGCGAAAGAAACAGAAAATGGTGGTTTACACCTGTAATCATAACTACTCAGGAGGCTGAGATCTATGGATTGAGATTTGAAGACAACATGGGTTGGAAAGTCCATGAGACTATTATCTCCAACTAACCACTCAAAAACCACAAGTGGTTGGGCTGGGAGTTTGGCCTAGTGGTTGAGTGCTTGCCTAGCATGCATGAAGACCTGGGTTTGATTCCTTGGTACCACATACATAGAAAAAAAAAAAGCCAGAAGTGGTGCTGTGGCTCAAGTGGTAGAGCTCCAGCCTTGAGGAAATCCAAGGACAGTGCTCAGGCCCTGAGCTCAATCCCAGAATGGGCAAAAAAGAAAAAAACAAACAAACCAGAAGTGGAATTGTGTCTCAAGTGATTAAGAGTGCCAACCTTGATTGAAAAATGCCTACTCCTTGAGTACAGTTTGACTCTTAGTACACACACACACACACACACACACAAATCTATACTTTTTGAAGCACAGTGGTGAACACCTATAATCCCAGCCAGTCAGGAGGTCTTGGAGGCAGGAGGCTCTTGCCTTGGAGACCAACGAGCAAAGTTAGCTAGACCTTATCTCATAAACAAAATGGCAACATAAAAGGCAGGAAGTGTGGCTCCAGTGAGTGCTTCTGAGCATGCGGAACATTCTCTTCCCTCATCTAGGACATACTACAAGTTGCCAGATCCCACAGCTCAGTGTCTGCATATTCTCCCACCTATGTCATCACTCTGCTCCAGATGCCAATTAGTTTTTCAATCCATAACATTTAGTGAGAGCTGATCATAACACAAGTGAGAATGAAAGAAGAAATCCCCAAAGTCAATTTCAATATATCATGTAACCAATCTATTAGGGAAAAAATTATTTTTTAATGGCAGAAAAAACTATCCAAGGATGGATGCCTAATTAAGTCGTGATCCTTGTAGTCTAAGATTTCTAATTAAAAAAGGTGAGAGTATGGAATGGTGCCTCTTCTTCCATCCTGGATAGGTTTGACTGTGAGCCAGGTTGAGGGTGTGTTATGTTGTACAGTGTGGAGGCCTACCTGAGAGGCCTAATTCCTTAGCTTACTTTAGATCTCGAAAGAGACTTAAAAACTGTGGGAGGGCTTGAGATTTTCAAGATGAAATTTATCAATATATTAAATGTGAAGCTGTGTTGGATTAATTGATTAAAACCAGAAAATTTTATATTACATAAATAAATGTAATTAATTAAATATCTTCCCATTCTCACTGTTCAGAGCATTTGTAGTGAATAGCCAGTTCAAGGGGATATGAGTACAGAGTTAGTACATTTGAAGCATGTAACCTTGGGCAATTTCACATGTATACACACACATACACACACACACACACACACACACACACACACACACACACACACACACACACACACCTATATTTTTTTTGTCAGTCCTGGTGCTCGAACTCAGGGCTTGGGCATTGTTCTTGAGTTTTCTGAAGACTAGCACTCTACCAGAAGTGAGCTACATCACCACTTCTGGCTTTTTCTGCGTATGAGGTACTGAGGAATCGAACCCAGGGCTTCATGCATGCTAGGCAAGCACTCTATCCCTAGGCCACGTTCCCAGCCTCTCACTTTTTTAAGTCTTCTTGAAGGGATGATGTATTGATGGAACAGGGAAGAAGTAATGGAAAGTCAATGACCATTTTCTGAATTTTATGTTCAGGTAACATTTTCACTCCCCCCCCCACCCCACCCTGACTCTTCATTGCTCTCCAGGAAAAGTCTTGCTTGTAGTTTAGAATTCATAGATTCACAGAATTCGTGATCGTCCAGCCTCTACCTACCGTCAAATTTCTGAGATTACAGGCATATATCACCAAACTTCACTAAAATCTCTTTTATAAAACCTATGAAAACAACCTGACTGGATAATAAATTAAACAGTGATCACAAAATTAGTTTTAGTGAATCAAAAAGTCAAATATCCACTAGTTATAACCATTTCATATGAAGTTCTCCTGAAAGAGATTATTTCTTATGTGAATAACTTATTTTTCTTTCTTCTAATGAAATCTCTGGGGTCTAACTCTACCATCAAAGTTCGAATATTTTCATTCAATTAACTTAAATTATGTAATGTGAAAATGAGTGATGGCTAGGAGTGTGATGGCCAGAGTAATTCTGGTGAGAAATTATATTTCACACATGCGTTTATTTAGTTAGAATTTTCCTTGGGTAATAAAAATAGTGTTTTATAGAAATTAGTTGTATCTAACCTCACACATACAGTCATAAATGACTCTTGCAAATCCCACACTCTGAGTGATGGTGACAAATCTTCCAGAAAGCCATTTTTATAGCAAAGCAGAACTATTGTAGCCGCACTGAGCATATGTTGTTTCGCGAGTCAAAGGGTCCAGATAGTGGCTGTAAACTAGCTGAATGGCGAATGCATTAACTATTTGAATTGGAACATTTTCTAATTGCATCATATACATTTTTCTTCAGCAGAGCATATATGTATGATGACCAAACTTTTATGAATGACTCAATGGAGCCCTCGGTGGCCCTGACGCTAATGAGTCAGGTCTAGATCTCATGCCACTCCTGTGTCTGCTTTTCTCTTGTGGAATTGATCAAACACACACAGACAGTACACAGATCTGGCAAGAATACTATCCAGACTGATGAAGAAACGGACTTCAGCAGGCCATCGAATGACACCTTCTGTTTTAGACTGGTCTTTACTCAGATGCCCTCCATAAACTGGTCACTGATGAACCAGGAATGCAACTGGCAAGCCTGGCAGAGGGATCATGGCACAGGGGTCATGGTCCTTCTTCTCAACAGTTACAGAAATCCATTCTGCAAATCTGAAAGTTTATCACTCAAAATGACCAGAGCACACATTCCTCGTGTACATTTTCTCTTCTAAGAGCTAACGAAGCAGGAATTGCAGAGAGAGTTGCAGTGTGTTGGCGCTTGTCTTGGTGGCTGCCATTGCTATATTAACTTGTATCATAAACACACATGGTAGGAAAAAAATCAAAACATCTAAGCTTAAAAAAAAAAGGAATGTAGAGCAGAGCTTACAATACTGTGACATGTCGCTCAAATCTTGCCTACCGGCTCTTTGATACCACTCCCAGATTAAGAATGGGTGATATTTATAGTTTTTTTTTCTTTTTGTTGGGTCATGGGGTTTGAACTCTGGGCCTGGGTTCTGTCTCTGAGCTCTTCAGCTCAAGGCTACCACCCTACCCCACTTTGATGATTAATTGGAGATAAGAGTCTCACTTTTTTTTTTATTTTTGCCAGTGCTCAGGGCCTGAGCACTGTCCTTGGACTTTCTCAAGGCTAGAGCTCTACCACTTGAGCCTCAGCACCACTTCTGGCTTTTTTCTATGTATGTGGTACCTAGGAATTGAACCCGGGTCTTTGTGCATGCTAGGCAAGCGCTCTAACACTAGGCCAAATTCAATTCTCGGCCTCAGAGTCTCACTTTTTTTAGTGCCTAGGTTGGCTTTGAAGGAGGTCCTCAGATCTCAACATCCTGAGTAGCTAGGATTACAGCAGCACCCAGCTAATATTTATATTATTAAATAGTTGAAAAATAGACAAACAAGCAAATCCGAATGAGATTTTGAGATAAGTGAAAAATTGTGTGCAATTCAAATCCCAGTGTCCACAAATAAAATGTTATTGGAATTGAGCCGAGTCTACTCATTTATGTATCGATGGCTACTTCTTTGTTACTTCAGGGCAGAGTAGTTGTGACAGAAGATATGGCCTGCAAACCCTAAAATGTCTACCAATTGGCTTTTGGCAGAAAATGTTTGCTGACTACTGATATAAAACAAACAAAAAAATTTCCTGTGTCCTCTGCCTAGAAATTTCTCTAGCATGATTTTAATTGCTTAGTATTGCCCTACCCACTCCGATAAATAATGGTGAAGAACTGTCCCCAAATCTCTTGGACATACAAAAAAATATGTGTGTGTGTGTGTGTGTGTGTGTGTGTGTGTGTGTGTGTGTGTGTGTGTAGGCACCAAGTATTTAAAATACTTAGTTGAATAATCAAGTATTTGTAAATACTTGAATATAATACTCAAGTTGCATATGACATGCTATGATGATGACTATGCTTCATCCTTTCAGAAGAATAGTGCACTTAATCTTGTCAAATATTTAATAATGTATTTCAATTCTTGTCAACTTTCTCCTAGTTAACCAAAATATTCAGAACTTGCTGGGGCAGGGGGAAGGGGAAAGAATGACTCAATAGGCAAATTTTGACTACCAACATGGAATTAAAAAATAAAAAACAATTCCGTTAGCCCATTTTTGTTATTATAATAAAATGTATGGTGCTGAATAATGTATAAGTAAAATAAATTCAGACAAATGAAGAGAAGGGCGTAAATACAATCTAAAACCAAGGTGTATCCTTCAGATTTGAAGAAACTGGGTTGGAGGGGTGGGTGAGAATGTTGAAAGGAGTGAAGTTGATCAAAACATAATGCATACATTTTTGTTGTTGTTGCTCGTGGGGCTTGAACTCTGGGCCTGCGTGCTGTCCCTGGGCTCGTCAGATCCAGGCTAGGGTTCTATCACTTTGAACCCTAGTGCCACTTCCAGTTTCCTGATCGTTAATTGGAGATAAGAGTCTCATGGACTTTCGTGCCCAGGCTGGCTTTGAACCACAATCCTCTGATCTCAGACTCGTGAGAAGATAGGATTACAAGTGTGAGCCACCAGCCCTGGGCATGTATTCATAAACTGTTCAATGACAGCTGCTTTGTACAACTACTTTAAGGCAATAAAAGCAATAAAGGAGATTTCTTTTGGCTCATGGCTCAGAGCCACGGTCAGTGTCCTGAATATGACAATAACTTTCATGCTGGCACAGTCCTGGGGTAGTTCAAGTATTCCACATGGAAAAAGAGAGCACATATGCAGGTGTGTGTGTGTGTGTGTGTGTGTGTGTGTGTGTGTATTCTTGTCTCTTTTTCTCTTCTTATAGGACAACCAGTATTTAATCACGGGGTTCTACTCTGGTGACCTCATTACCCCCAACAGGCCCAACTTTAAACTTCAAAATTAAGTTTCTGCCCTTTCAATTCCTTACAATCAGGAACAGTTTTCAACATGTGAGGCTACGGCCATCGCTCAAGTGATGCCGCATCTGAGGAGAAGCTTGAGGACCTCGGTTCACACCCTAGAGCTGGAAAAATAAAACCAACATGTGTATCCTTGGAGGACACATTCAAGTATGATGTTCATAATGAGATAATGGCTTTGAAAATCCTGACCATCTAAAGAGTTACTTATATTCCCCCTCCGATCTTCAAAATAATGTCTATGTGACTTTGGGTTCATGACAAATTAGAGAAAGACCTTAGTAAAGAAAAAGGTAACTGGACACAGAGTTTGGCCTAGTGGTAGAGTGCTTGCCTAGTATGCACGAAGACCTGAGTTCAATTCCTTGGTATCACATACACAGAAAAAAGCCAGAAGCAGTGCTGTGGCTCACATAGTAGAGCTCTAGCCTTGAGAAAACCTGAAGAGAGTGCCCAGTCCCTGAGCCCAAGCCCAGGACTGGCAAAATAGAAATAAATAAATAAATAAATAAATAAACAAATAAATAAAGGGAGTTCTTAAAAAATAGAAAGAAAGGGATGCTCATTACCTTGGAGAAGACAAATTTTGCCCTTGCCTGCCCCAGTAGAGTTGGGTAATAATAGAAGGGGTAGAGATTTGAGAGGCATTTTGGAAGCTGTCTAGGTTTGGTGTGTTAGGGGACACTGGTGAGAGGTCCATCACTCCATGTGGAGAAACATGAAGCACAGCTGGCTGCGCTGGTGGGCGGGTGAGCGAGCTCAGGGTGATTTACTCTGTGGCTCTGAGGCAGATGTTTTGGCAGGATAGAAACAGTCACAGCGCAGTGATAGCTTGGGTGGGACCAGGTTCCAAAGGGTTGTAGGCTCTTTCCTACAAAGAGTAGCCTGGAGAGGAAAGCAAGGGCTTGCAAGACGTAGGCTTTTTCAGTGGAATCCTCTCAGAAGCTTGGTCAGGCCCTTGTACAGGCAATCCTGAGGAGCTGGTGAGCAGAGCTGTATTTCCCTATTGACTGTAAGGAAGCTACGGTCTACTCCTGTACTCAAAGGGAGGGACCAGAGGCCACCTGTGATAGAAATAAACTTGGAACAAATGGAATAAATACTTCCAAGGTAGCCACCTTACATGAGCCACATACCACCAAGAACACGTATAATGTTATGCATGCCCTGATATAGAATATTAGGAAATCAAACTGCCTTTACTACGTGTGAGGTGCCCTGTAATTTTCATCTTTTCACGAATACCATCCCTGTCCAACTAAATTGATCGGGAGGACAGTGGTTTCTCTGTAAATAGACTGCTTGCCTTGTCTGACATGTGATCTAACTTGAAGTATAATGTCCTCAAGGCCTAATGAGGACATAATAGCTTCTATGCCAGCTACATCTTCATATCACTTTGCTTTGGGAGCTTCCTTGGTGTCCATTTATAGGAATGTTATTTTTTTCTCAAGCTATCTCCAGGATATTTGCTATTGTAGTCAAGATATTTTGAGTTATATGTGATTTAAATGTGACTCACTCTTGGCTTAAGCCAATCTTTTATTTTTTTTATTTTATTGTCAGAGTGATGTATAGAGAGGTTACAGTTACATTCATTAGGTAGTGACTACATTAGTTCTTAACATTGTTACCCCTTCCCATGTTTTTCTCCCACTGTCCCTCCCCCCACCCCTTCCCACTCATCTTGTTTTCCCCTTCCCTTTATCTTCCCTTTTTCAAATAAACAAATAAATGTATATGCAATATACCAGGTACCAAAGTCAGATACAATAATAACATGAGATAAACCATAAGGGGAAAAATGAAAAAAGAAATAACTTCACATAGTACATTAAGAATAACAATCACAAAGATGAACCTCTTATTTCCATACCCTGGAGTTCATTTTCCTAAGCTTTTGAGCTACTATGATCCCTTCTAGGAGAATCCTAGACATATACTGATTGTCACAAATGAGGGAAACCATGGAGCCTATGTTTCTTTGGATCTGGGCTTAAGCCAGTCTTATGCAATGGACTAGATCTGGCTAGCTTCAAACCCAGCAGGGCCAGGAACTGAAAGAATTTTAGATTTGTCCTCTCTCTCTCTCTCTCTCTCTCTCTCTCTCTCTCTCTCTCTCTCTCTCTCTCTCTCTCTCTCTCTTGCTCCCTCCTCTCTCCCCCCTCTCTCTCCCCCCTCTCTCTCCCCCCTCTCTCTCCCCTCTCTCTCTCTCTCTCTCTCTCTTCTCCCCCCACCTCTCTCTTCCCTTCTCTCCCTTCCCCCTCTCTCCATCTCTCTCTCCATCTCTGTCTTTCTGTCTCCCTCCAGTCCTGCTGGGTCTTGAACTCAGGGACTGGGCACTGCCCCTGAGCTTCTTTTGCTCAACAATAACACCATTACTACTTGAACCACAGTGCCTCTTCCAGCTTTTTCTGTGTATGTGGTACTGAGGAACTGAACCCAGGCTTCATGCATGCTAGGTAAGCACTCTACCACTAAGCCACATTCCCAGCCCCTCATATTTCTCTTGCTTATAGAAGTTCATTATCAGTCAGTTAGGTATACTTTATAAGGATCATGTCTTTGTCTCATCGCACTTGACAATGGAAATGGAAAAGAAGGCTTTCTCCAGTCACACCTTCTATCAAATCTCTTGGAAGGATTCTGATTTGGGCCATATGTTTACCTCTGAACTATGCAAATCCAGACACCCCTAGCTAGGAGTAGAACATTATGACGGACAGCCCCTTCAGGCTGACATGAAATGGGGACTGTGGGATGCTATTATCAAAAATATTTGTTCTGCTCAGACAAGGAGAAAAATTTGGACAGTTGGCTGGTAGTTTGGCCTAGTGGTAGCGTGCTTGCTTAGCATGCACAAAGACCAGGGCTCGATTCCGATTCCTCGGTACCACATACATAGAAAAATAGCTGGAAGTGGCTCAAGTGGTAGAGCTCTAGACTTGAGAAAGCCCAAGGACAGTGCTCAGGCCCTGAGTTCAAACCAGGACTGACAAAAAAAATATGGACAGTGTACAGATATGTAAATAGCAACTAACTATATAGAGATAAGTCCTGGAGGTGTTAAATCATTTTCTTATCAATAAACTAAATTGAACACTAGATATTTTACTAGTTGTAAAAAGACAAGGATGGTGGAGGGAGAGAAAGTGGTAGAAAAACATGGGAAGGGGTATCAAGAAGTAATATACTCACTACTTGATGAATGTAACTGTAACCCCTCTATACATCACCCTGACAATAAAATAAATTTTTTGAAAAGACAGGGGAATTAATGTAACATCTAAACTAAAGAACTACTGAATCCTAGTTTTTGCTATGCTAAATTAGAATAGCGCTGTAGATAGACAAAATGGTGGTAGCTACTATAAGCTCAGTTCCAAAAGAGAAGACGTCAAGATTCACTTTATTATAAATAGTTAATTTGTGTAATTACAAATGGTTTAGTTTAATTATAAATAGTTATGAAAGTGTATGGAGTAGGAGTGGTTACAGGAATACTGAACAAAGTCAGAGGCAGAGCAAGGAAAGCAGAAAGAAACTGCAGGACACAAATGAATGCTAAGGTTCATGACCCATGCTGCCATTTAGGAAGATAGTACTGTCGGCTAGTTGCCACAGGAATATGTAACATTCAGCTCCATTTCTGCATTGCCTATTTGATTGTATCTGCTACACCCATTATTTTTGCGATGTCCCTTCAACATCTCACAGTAGGCATTTATAAGCCAGGGTCAAGTGTACCTTCTGCAATGCTGAGACAGAGGAGACTTAGTTGATTAACAAGGTGAAATCAAGACTTTTGCCTCACTGACTCCTTACATTATACATAGCGTTAAATCAACAGACTACTGGAAATGAAAAAATAAAAGGGGAACAAAAAAGGTATCTTTGACTCAATTATCTAAACATTTCCAACATTCTATGTGACTTGCAAATGTTCAAAACATTCTATCATGGCTGGTAAAAGTAAAGAGAACAAGAAGACAGAAGTAACACAAGAATCCTGTGTTTTCTTTCTCCTCTGGAAAAGAATGCATGGCTTCTGCGCAGCATCTTACCATTTTTCCAGGGTCAATTCACTTTTCCTGTGCCTCTAAACCCTGCTGAAAGCTGGCTCCTTTGGGAGCCCCAGGAATTGGGGCTGGCCTCTCTTCAGTCTCAGAGCACTCCGAAGGAAATGCCCCTTGCTGAGAAAGCGGTGGTGTCGGGGGGAGAATCCATCCACTGTCAAGGAAGTTTCAATTAAATATGGATGTCAATTAATTTAATTTATATTTCTTCATGAAAAATGTCATTCTATTATATATTCAACTGGCAGGATGCCAGGAGCCCAGGTTAATAAATTACATCTCTACTGACATAATATGGAATCACAGACTAATCAGATACTTATTAAATGCCCACCTGTGCTTGAGACGCCACTGTGGAGAAATCCAGCTGAAATAAGGTCTGTCCAATAGGGAACATCTCTGTGCTCTGGTCATCTGACCCCCACCCTTCTCCTCCTCCCTCCTAGCGAGTTGGCCCCTCAGGAGAACAACTCCAAATATGAATAATCAGCCTTCAATTGCCAGTGGTTATGAATGGACCTTTTTAATGAATAAAGGAAAGAGTGATAGAAAACTGTAAATAATCTATCCAAATGAATCAGGAAATAAGCCTATTCTGGTCAGCAAGAACCTTGTTATAATCATTCAACTACAGATTCAAATCACATGCTGATGGAGTGGCTCATAAAACCCACCAGTTGTGAAGTCCAATTCTGGGCCTGATTTTGTGTTTTATTTTTCATCCCTACAGCAGTCCGTCAGGTGGTCATTAGTTGCGCCCTCTTATCTTCTTCATCTTAGATCATTGGAAGCTGAGGGAAAGTAAGTGGAAGTGACCTTGTTCAAGGTCAAGAGAGGCACACTGAAACTCAGCCTTGTCTGACTCAAATCAGAATATCCTCTCTACTGTGTTGGCCAATTTTCTTCCCGTGGTTGCCCTCTGCTCGTATACAGACATCTCTACCATCTCTGTAGGAGATGAGCTGGTAACTCTTATCTTATTTCAGACATGTCACACTGGATGTTTCAATTCCATCACCACGAGCTGGACTTTCCCATTGCCCTTGCTCTGAAAGCTCACTCTCATCTCCTCTGTGGCAGCTCTGTCCAGCTGTGAAAACAGATCATGAACTAGCAACATGTTCTTCTACTCTTTACTAAGTACTACTTGGTGCCAGCTACTCTGCCAGGCTCCGGGATAGAGTAATGAAATAGGAGGTCAGAATAATGCAGAAGACAGACACCTTAACATGAATTTACAGAGTAGAGTGCATGCTACCAAAATACTGCAAGAAAACAGTCCTTTGCCATTTATCCACTCATTTCGTTGTTATACAACAGTACCGTTTGTCAGCCAGTGTGAGGTTGGATAGCACCAACCTGCATTTGCGCCTCTCTCATATCTCTTCCCTTCTCTGAGTCCATCCCATGTTACTGACACTTATATACATGCTTGGACAACTCAACTTGTATGTGCAAATTTGTAACCACTGCTTGCAAAAGCCCTTGCAACTAGGAACAGTTTTCTGTTGACTTGTAAAAAGCAACTTTGGTCTGCGTAGGGAGCGCTGGGATCAGGTCCCAGATGGTGGTTCGGAAGATGTTGGATGGGCACATGCCTCTAGCTTTGTTCACTCTTTTCCCTGTGGGTAAGAACAGGGGCAAAGGAGAGCCAGAGGGACTCAGGGGGCTCTCTTTGGCTCAGTGTCACTGCATCAACTGAAAGCTTGATAGAAATGCAGAACCTCAGGCCTCGAGGTAGGTGCCATGAATCAACACTCGTGATTTAACAAGTGAATCCAGTACACACTAAAGCCCCTGTGTCTAATCTTTTCTTTTTTATAGACAGTGAGGAGAGCCAATGCTTTGGAAAGAGGATGGGGTTGGTGTGGGCCAAGTGACCTGCATGTGAGATTATACTTCCATACTTCGTGGCACCTCACTATTCTCACATGGAGAAAAATATGTGCTAAAGCAAATTTGAGGAGGAAAAAGAATATCTTTCAAATAATTCAGATTAACAGAGATCTAGAGGAAAGATTTATTGTGAGTGAACCAAGTTAGTGGTAACAAATTATTTTAGGTAGGACGTAAGGGTCCAGTGCAAATGAGCTGAAACACATTTCCATTCCATAAGTGAATCATCCTCAGCTTTTTTTTTTTTTTGGTCAGTTGGGGCTTCAACTGTGGGCCTGGATGCTGTCTCTGAGCTCTTCAGCTCAATGCTGCCACTTGAGCCACAATGCCACTTCTCGTTTTCTGGTGGTTAATTGGAGATAAGAGTCTCACCAACTTTTCAGACCTAGGCAGGCTTTGAACTGGGATCCTCAGATCTCAGCCTTTTGAGTAGCTAGGATTACAGGCTTGAGCCACCAACACCTACCTGGCCTTCCTTTCTAAAGGCATTTTGGCTTACTCTTTGGATTTTCTTATTATTCTTTGAGCATCATCCCTTTATGATATATTCATGCTGTTCTTTTAGAAACAAGTTTTCCCTGCTATTTGCTTTACTCACATCATTCTGCTCCAAAGAATATAAAACAGAGAGAAGTGAGAAAAACAAATATTTAAAAATATTATGCAGTACCTACTTCAAGAGGTAATGGTAGTGAGTACTTATGGAGTTGGAGGTATGCAGCTTATATATAGCTCCTTTAAGGGCCTAGGTTCTATCTTCACACCCACAGAATTATGCAAATTTATTCATGTATAAAATCAAATGCATTTCCATTATACAAGTTCCTTCTACCCAGTTACAATGATCCATATGTTGCCAGTTATGTTATATTTTCATGTATCCCCTCTTCTTATCTCTGATTTCTTCTCTTCTTTTACCTCCTTTATTTAAAAATTTTTTAATTTAAATGACATCTATTTATTTATTTATTTTTGTCAGGATAATGTATAGAGGGGTTACAGTTACATTCGACAGATAGTAGGTGCATTACTTCTCACACAATGATACCCCTTCTCATGTTTTTGTTCCCATTTCCCTCACCCCACCCCCTCCCAATCATCTTGTTTTCTCCCTTTCATTTTCTATTTCAAACAAACAAATAAACATATATACAATATACCAAGTAACAAAGTCAGATACAGTAACAATATGAGATTAACCATAAGGGCAAAAAAAGAGAAGAGAAATAACATAGTGCATTAAGAACAACAATCACACAAGATAAACCTCTTGTTTCCATATCCTAGAGATCCTTTCATTTAGTCTCATCGTATATGACCTTATGTACCTAGGTTTTGAGCTACTGTAATCCTCTGCTAGGAGAATCCTAGATGTGTACTAATCATTACAAATGAGGGAAACCATTCAGCCTATGTTCCTTTGAGTCTGGCTTACTTCACTTCATATGATTTTTTTCAAGTCTTTCCATTTCCTTAAGAATGGGATGATGTCATTCTTTCTGATGACAGCATAGAATTCCACTGTGTCTAAGTACCACATCTTCTTGATCCACTCATTTACTGAGGGTCATCTGGGTTGGTTCCATATCTTTGCTATGGTAAATAATGCTGCAATGAACATCTTTGTGCAAGTGGCTTTAGTATGTCCTTGTTTCTGGACATTGGTTTTACCTCCTTTCTACCTGCCTCCTTTCTTCATCTCTCTCCCTCTCTCCCTTCCCACTCATGTAGTGTTTATTAATGCAAATCTCAGACATCCTATCATTTAACTCATTTTTTACTGAATTTCCTAAAGGAAGGGTCACATGAGTAAGGTTATCAGACAAATGATCTCTTATGATTGTGTTCTTCACCAAAATATGAGATCTAAAATAAATAAGACATGGGTAAAACCTCTACATAATACTTCAGATATTAGAGATTTGTTTTCATCTTCTAGCTCCATGAACTCCCCCTAGAGGTTGATCTCTGAGGACTTTAAACTCTTCTTTTATTATTTAAGAAGTTTAATAAAATAATAGATGTGTTGCATGTTTATAAACCTAAAAGGAGATGCATATGCTTCTATTCTTGGCAGTTAAAGCTTGCAACTAAAGTTTCAGACCATTTAGACATGTATTTCCCCTGTGGACTCTGCCCCTCCCCACTGATTATTCCCATGGTCCTAAAGCACTCTGGATCAGGATCTTGATAGGAAACTGTAACCTCACAATTTGAAATATCTGCTAATTTGGAGGTTTGGTTATTTTCTGTTCATAAAGATCCCAACTAAATTGGGTAAAATGCCCTTTGAATAAGCCACATAGACAGGGGTTTGGATGAGAAAATTACTTATGGCTGGCGTCTTAAGGAAAAGAACCCTGCTGTGGTATGGAGAATGTAATTAATGGGAGGTGAGTGCCAACAAATCACTCCTTAAAATATTAATGCTATCAAAGAATAGTTGGATAATGAGAGAAACCTGACCCATGGGGGAAAAGTGAAGGTAGCTATAGCTGTTGTACAGTACTGTGCAGTTGTGATGTAAGGAAATTCCTCTAAATCATTAGGAGGTGTGGTGTGGGGACGATATTAGCAGTGAGCATGTCTTTGAATTCCATGACCAGTGTGTGTGTGTGTGTGTGTGTGTGTGTGTGTGTGTGTGTGCTTTGACTCAAACTTAGATCTTTTTAGCTTTTTCATTCAAGATTAGGGCTCTACCACTTGAGCCTCAATTACAATTCTGGCTTTTATTTGTTTCTTAGAGACGAAAGTTTTGTGGACTTTCCTGTTCCAAATGGCTTTGAACTGTGAACCTCAGATCTCAGCCTCCTAAATAGCAAGGATTATATGCATAAGCCACCCACCCACTTACCCAAGTGCCTGGCTCTCTTTTTGTTCTTTAAAACAACCTTTAAGTTCATTTTGGTAAATAAAAAGAATACCCAAGACATTCCAGCAAAACAAAAGCTTCCATATGCTGAAATTCTTGTAGTCAAGAAAACTATCCCGCCATTTGTTTGCCCAAATTTAACTTGGTTTTAGTTAAATAGCTGATTAGCTCACCATTTTCCCAAGAAATATCTAATTTTAGGACAGCCATAAAAGTTAAAATTTGACACAGTCCTGCCTCATGTGCTTATTTGTTTTTATAGTCATAATTAAATGGCAATCTCAGTATTTAAGATTCGGAGTCAGAAGTCATTCTTTACTTGAAATGTAATTTGGAGTTTTTAAAAGGAAATGGTTTTATTGTGTGTTAAACAAAAGTTTCTTTTCTTTTCCTTGACAATCAGGCAGCGGTGGGTGTAAGGGACACTCTGCAAGGCGCGCTTGTGTTGCTGGTGCCTGTCCGCTTTGTTTCTTTTGTGTCGCTCAACTTGCCAACATCTAAATCAATGACACGGGTATTCAGCGTGTTTGACAAATCGGCGGAGAGACGAGGCGCGCACACATACCGATAGACGATGGGAGGAAGTGCGGGCTACAGTAAAAATAAATTCTCCACTTTCGCCCAGGTTTCACATAACACCGGTTTCGCAAGGCCCTTGCCCCTCCAAAGCAGCAGAGCCCCCCTGAAAATGGCACACAGGGGACACATCACTGAAATGAATGTGTTTCTTTGCCCGCACAGAAGTTCAGATCTGCTCAATTATCATTCATTTTGCTCTTTTATTTCCTTTGCTCCGGGGTGAGCGGGGGCGGGGGGGAGGCACTCTTTGAGGTTTTTGCAAGCTGGCTCTGAGTGGCGGAGGTGACCTGTAATTCTTCACCCCGTTTAGGGATGGGGGGGGTGGGGTGGCAGAGACCCGGCCGTGTTTATACTTGTGGCAAAGTGGGAACGGGATGGAAAGTTTGGTGCGAATGTTGACCAGCTTAAAATTAACAACAACAATAACAAGAACAATAATAATAATAATAATAATAATAATAATCAACTATGTTATCCAAACCAGATCCTCAGCTTCAGGGTCCCAGAAACGAGCCCCGGTCCGTGCCATGTCAGACAGACGACTCGACAAACTTCAGCCTCGGCGTCTGTTTTCCTTACATTAAAAAGAAATCATCAGGCAAAGCCGGCGCGTCCACTCGCGGGCCAGCGCGCGTGGACCGTGGCCGGACCCCGGAGGGTCCTCAACTTCCTTCTGCAGAGTTTTCAGGGCTCCTCCAGAGCTCGGGTGGAGGGCGGGGGTGGGGGTCTCTCAGGTGGGGAGGTGGGGGGGGGGGACCCGCACCCTCGACGCGCCCGCTGCGCCCCGGAGGGAGGGCGGACTCTCTCCTCGCCCGGCCGCCCCCTCCTCCCGCTTCCTTCTTTAAAGCCCGCGCGCGGAGCTGTCAGCCATCGGCGGCGCGCGGGGCCGCCCGGGCTGGCTCTACTGCTCTCCTGATAGGCGCGGTAGGGGCTGAGGAGCGGGGGAGCCCGCACGTGGGGAGCCACTTCTTCCTCTGGCTTCCACTTGGGCTCCAGTGACATCCAGACGTGGTCGTGGCTCGGCCCGGGTGGCGAGGGGACTCGGGGCTCCCGGAGCGCAATGAGCGGGGCCAAGGGCGGCAGCGGAGGCCCCAACAGCGCCCCGGGCGCCTTCCGCGCGCCGTCGCCGGGTCGCCCCCGTGCACCATGCTGACCCCCGGCCTCCCCGGCCCCTGTTAGCCCACGTGGGAGCCGCTCTCTCCGAGCCCTGGGAGAGGCGGAGCCGCGGTGCCCGGATCCCCGGCTCAGCCCTCGCATCTCCAGCCGCGCGCCCCTCCCCGCCGCCCGAGCCGTCCCGGGGCGATGGGGGCGCTGCTGGCGCTCTGCCTCCTGGCGGGCTGGCTGCGCTGGGACCTCGCGGGCGCACAGCAGCCCGGGGAGTACTGCCACGGCTGGGTGGACGTGCAGGGCAACTACCACGAGGGGTTCCAGTGCCCGGAGGACTTCGACTCACGGGATGCCACCATCTGCTGCGGCTCCTGCGCGCTCCGCTACTGCTGCGCGGCGGCCGACGCCAGGCTGGAGCAGGGCGGCTGCACCAACGACCGCGGCGAGCTGGAGCACCCCGGCATCACGGCGCGTAAGTGCAGCCGGAGCCGGCAGACTCTGGTCCCCGCGCGTGGGTCTGCGCGCAGAGGACACAGCTGGGTCTCCACATCAGGGCAAGCGGGCGTGGTGGGTCGCATTCGAGGCCAGGGGGCCCCCTCCCCCGATTTCTTTGCAGTTTGGCCCCTCCACGCGTCACGCGCGCTCTCCTCGAGGAAGCCCCGGGAACGCTTTGCCCGAACTAGCCGGGCTTGTGCCTGCCTATTGGCCCCGGGGCTCACGACTCGAGCTCCCGAGGAAAGAACCACGGAGCAGCTCCTCTCTAAATCTTGGACTCTTAGGGGGAGCCCCCATTGCACCCCAAGGCGCCTCTTGATCACTTGGGACGCCAGGGAAGTGCGAGTGGCTGCAAAGGATGCACCTTGGCCAAGGGCTCATGTCTGGCTCATGTCTGATGAGCATCAGGGCTAAGGAACTTCAGCCAGTCTTAGCCACTGTTCCTTTCCTTTCTTCTCTTTGGGAGCTTCGAAGTGTTGGCCCCACTCTCCATTTCTCTGCAGCCAATTCCCCTCTCCACCCCCCCCCCGACTGTCACGCCTTTCAGAAGTACCCAGGTCTGGGGGGGGGGAGCGATTAGAAACTAGGGTCGCAGGGCTTCCTCACCTCCTATTCTCACAACGGAAAATCTGGGTCACATTTCCTCTCACTTAAGAGCTGAATAAATCACGACCCCAGTACAGGACATTTACACCTTGAAAAAAAATGTTTTCCACCTGAATCGGAACACCAGGGAAACCTCTTAGCGCTCGAGGCCATGGTTTTACGGCCTGGAAATCGGAGATGCAGGAGAAGCTGATGAGTCGGGGTACCCCAGAGCGCAGCCAGCACAGGCGGTGTGCAGGACTATAGGAGACTCAGGAAGAAAGTGGGGAGATGGCCAATGGGAACCGAACCCCCGTTCCCTAAACTGATAATCCCGAGGGAACGGTGGTGGTCTGCTTTTTCTCACTACACCATTAAATGCTCCTGGATTTAATTTGGGAGCCAGGCAGGGTGTCAAGGTTTCTGATCTGGAGGAATTTGGGAGGTAGTTTCTGGGTTAAAGAAAGCAGGGAGCTCTAGGCCGTCTTGGCCCACTGGATCCTTCCTTGTGTGTCCTCCCGGCTTGTTCGCCTGGAGGACCTGGTTCCTCTCCTCGGTACCCGTTTCAAAGGCAAGGGGCAGCTTGTCCAGTCACTGGAGCCTGGGATCCACCAAACGCCCATGAACAGTAGCTTTGGCCCTGGCCAGGAGTTGAACTTCAGTTAAGGTACTCAACTGCTCTGTGTCTCCTCTCAATTCCAAACAGGACTATTGCCCTCAGAGGAGTTATTGGGTTGTTTAGTCGAGTGTATGGATGTTGTTAGCACAGTGCTCAGAGTGCCGTTCACCATCGCCTTTGCTGGTCTTTCCAGGTCAGTGCTACAGGCACAGGAAAGTAGGTCACTGGACACCTTGCACCTAGGGGGCCAAGATGGTCGTGAGTTACTTGTCCCATCATGCTTCTTTGGGAAACTAATAGCTACCACATACATACATACATACATACATACATACATACATACATACATACATACATACACACACACACACAGAGAGAGAGAGAGAGAGAGAGAGAGAGAGAGAGAGAGAGAGAGAGAGAGAGAGAGAGAGAGAGAGAGAGGGGGGGGAGGGAGGGAGAGGGAGGGAGGGAGGGAGGGAGGGAGGGAGAGGGAGGGAGGGAGGGAGGGAGGGAGAGGGAGAGGGAGAGGGAGATTTCCACATCAGGAAACGAGAATTGTCCATCTCCCAAGGGTCTCCATGAGAATTAAATTGAATAAAGAGAAAACAAGTCAGGTATTTATCTGCAAGGCCTTAATCATGTAGGTTTTTCATTTACTACATCAGGCTGGACAATATATCTCGGCATAATTCTTGAGGGGATGGAGGGTTGGGCCTGAACGACTGCTTATGGTGACTCTTGGATGGCAGAGTTTTATGTCTGCCTTGGAGAGAGATAAGGAAAATGAAGTGTCCTCTGGCTGAGAGAGGCTCTTAGGAAATGTCTGGGCCACCAACATCCAGCATTGCATCATTATCAAAACTCCAGCTTGACTTTGCCAGACACTGGGTGGGAATGCAGAGTGGTGTGGCTGTTGGGGTAGCATCCCAAATCATTGCTAGAAAGAAACCATCAGGGCTGACATGTTGTAATGCCATGGGAGACATGGGAAATTGAGGCCCTCTGTGGGTTTCTTTATGCTGTTCTTTCTAGGGCCTCATAAAAATCCAGGGGTTCTCACCTAATAGCCCAGTTCTGTCTGCTTAGATTGGAGATTGTAGGACCAGAGACCATGTCAGCTTAAGACATGGGTCAGAGTCCTAAGTGCCCTACTGTGATAAAACTACTACAACTTGGATTTAAACCTGGAGTTACAGTGACCCTCAAAACTGACCCTGTGCCTCCAGCTCATGAACAGGAGGAAAGATTCTGTTCCTTTCTGACTTCCAGATGTTCAATATGATGGCTAATTGCTACCAGAGGCTACAGTGTCAGTTCATCTTCTTCCTAGTAGAAGTAACGTGAACATCCAGTCATCACAGTTTGCACTTTGGAGATTAGCAGTCATGAGCTTTGAAAAGTTGAGCTGACAAGAGTGATGAAACGAGCCTATCACTTTTTAGCCTTAAACTGCCCAAGTGGAGATTGGAAATTAGGAAACCCCGACCCAGGCATCTGTGATGGTCTGCTTTTGTCTTTTAGAGCCTGTCTACGTCCCCTTCCTGATCGTTGGCTCCATCTTCATTGCCTTCATCATCCTGGGCTCTCTAGTGGCTATTTATTGTTGCACCTGTTTAAGACCCAAGGAGCCTTCTCAGCAGCCAATCCGCTTCTCGCTCCGCAGCTATCAGACAGAGACCTTGCCCATGATCTTGACCTCCACGAGCCTCAGAGCACCGTCCAGACAGTCCAGCACGGCCACCAGCTCGAGCTCCACAGGCGGCTCCATCCGCAGATTCTCCTTTGCCAGGGCTGAGCCAAGCTGCTTGGTACCTTCGTCACCCCCACCCTATACCACGGGCCACCCAATACACCTGAGCCAGCCATCTGGTTTTCTTGTGTCACCCCAGTATTTTGCTTACCCCCTCCAGCAGGAGCCCCCACTGCCTGGGAAAAGCTGTCCAGACTTCAGTTCCAGTTGACAGGCCATAGAAACAAGTCCGTGATGGAGTCAAATGGCAGACAGGTGCTGTGGCTATGCTCATTTCTGAGGAAATTTCTCTGCAACCAAATGCTAGATGTCCTATTTTGTTCTTAAGATTCCTGGTTCGAACATAGAAGGTCTGGCTTTGCAAACATGATGACCAAAACATTGCAATTTATGCTACTTTTATTCAAAACAAGCAGCAGTTTGACTTTCAGTTTGCAATTGGCTGACAGAATTGTGAGGACAATTCGGTTATACTGCCTAGAAAAGGCCTCCGTGTTCCTTTTCCTGATGGAGTTATAATACAAATATATTCATAAATATGAAGGAAAATATCTAATTGTAATTGTAAAGACTCACTTAAAAATTAACTATTAAATAAACTTTTGGGGATAGTGAGCCACCTATTAATAATTTTGAGAGCAATCTAACCATGAATAATATTAGTATGATAAGAACATCTACTTTCTAAACTAATAACTGAATTTTGCTTAAGGTTTTCCTCTTTTCAGAATACAGTGCTTCAGTAGCCACATGGGAAGTTTAAAGTTTTAAGACATTCATTGTAACACAGATTCTATATAAAAATCACTTCCCCCACACACCTGAGGGAATATTTATTGCAGACTTTTTGTCTTAAAACACTTGTTTGTAAAATGAGTAATGTATAAAGACTTGTAATTTAATGTATTTACCACAATGACGGTACTAATTATTTAGTGGTTACACTGTAATTTTTTATGTTAATAACTGTGATGTTTAAGCTCCAGCTATTGGCAGAACCCTCTAAGATTACGAATGGCAAGTACCACTGAACTCCAGGTCTGATGGCTGTGTATTCGCGCACATTTCCTGCTGGGTTAGAATAAATAAAGTGCTCTATGTTTTCATGAACTGTCTTGTGATTTTAAAGCAGAGTGTTCCGTTTTACCCCCTTAGTGCTGATTCTTTGCCAGCCGTTCAATAAAAGCAAATGTCCTTACTTAACACACACTTCATACTTTGAAATTAGAGGAAGTATTTTCTGCATCAGAGCTTGTGAAAGCACCAAGGAGGTAAATTTTTACGGTGATCTCAGACTGTGGGCTGCATACAACCCTCGGATGGGTCATTTGGCCTGTGGAGTTTACACATCTGGTCATTTCTCACAAGAATCAAGACTTCTGGCTTCCTGTAATATATGGAAGATAGGAAGGGCCACGAGTCCCTTCACGGCCATAGGGACAGAGGGCCCTCACTATTTTCCAGCCCCCTGCTTTGTCTTTATTGCCTGGCCTATCTCCTTTCATGTTTGTTAGCTAGCTCCACTGAGGTGGCTTGGAAATCCAGCTTATCAAAATTCCTGTCATAGGTTATCCTCAAGAGTTCTACCTTCAGGTAGCATTTGGGCCTCTGAAAACTAATTGGTTCCATGTTTTACTTTCTAGCTAGGAAACCCTTAGAAAGCCATTATACCCTTTCCAGGAATCCAGAGGTGGGTGCTCACTTCTAGTGAACTTTCTTCTATATCTTAAAGGAGGCTGTCTTCCAGGTAGCCCAGCTTACACTCCTGTAATATCTGACTGATTTTATTTATATCGTCTCTGTGCTTTTCCTTCTCTAGTTTGAGGTTAACCTCTAAGCTTTTATATAAGCTTCACTCTCCTTTAAGTCCCTGCGTATACTAGCTCAATCAGTCCCCCAAGTGACGCCCAAGAGGGAGATGCTGTAATTTCTATTTTACGGATTTGGAAACAGAGGCACAGAAGAGTGTTCTAATCTATTGCTGGATTGCGCCACAACTGCTTAATACTGGAGTTTGCATACATCAGGGGACTGTCTGCCCCAGCCTCTCCAGTGCAAAATTACAGGCATTTGATAATATGTCCCGTGCCACTTTGAGATTTGGACCCACGTTCAAAATCCGATGGGGATTTCAAAAGCAAGAGGACCCATCTTCAATGTGATGAATTTCTGTTGGAGTCCACCAAGTTAGCTAAACATCCCTTTAGCTAGTTAAAATAAAATTCATAGATAATGGCACACAGGATAATTTTTTAAAAAGGCAATGTAATCCTCTGATAAAATCAGGGAAAGAAAAGGAAGATGACTTATTATGCAGTATGACAGCTTGGGTGGACTTAATGAAGGACTCAGATGCTAACCTCTATGCACAATCAATCCACTGGCAACTCCAGTTCCAGACAGATGCATGTTTATGAGACTGGAACTGTGAATGCAGTTGCACTGTTGTTACTAATAAGAAATTTTCAAAACTAAGCTTGATTTTCCCTGTTGTACATCTGTAAAGTTCAGTGTCAACTAAGACAGCAGGTCTGCTGTGTAGATGGCTCCGTTCCTAGGAGAACTCCACAGTAAGGAAGATGTTCTGAATGTTGGTTGCACACAGACCTCCATCTTCCAATCATTCGAACACTAATTTTCTACCGGGTTCTACTCCACAGAGTAGAACTAACTGACCCTACTGAGATTCATGCACGTTGTCAGCTTTCTCTCGAGGCTGAACCTCTGTTCACCATTCTTTAAGAGAACAACTAGTGTCTGTTAGACAGATGAATGCTGATTTCGAGGAGAGCTCCAATCCCCCTGCTTTAGTAGGCTGCTCCCATCAACCAAATTAACTGGCCACTCATTGCATAAGATCAGGAGATATGGCATACCTCATTGTACCCTGGCATTTAATGACACCAAATCAAATCGTATCCCCACATATATGGTGTGTCTTTTTGTTGGAAGCGAAGTAGCTGTTAAAGCTATGATTTATAATTTTCAAGTCCACAGATTCAGATTTCTAGGCACTCAATCAATGAGCCTTAAGAGTCCCGTTCCTTATGAATGGGCCAGATATTTTGTGAGAGGTTGAGAGTACCAAGATGAATGAACTGTAGTCCTGATTAGAGAAGCCACTGTCTACTGTGGGTACAGGCATGACAACAAATCCTTGGGCTGAGATGTTACAGGTTTATTAGAAGGCATGTGACTTTTCCTGTTCTCTGGGAGCTTTACTGTAGGGCAGGGGAATCCACAAACTGATACTTTGCATGCACTCTACACTATGGGTAGTTGTGGTGATGTTGCGAGCACAGGGGAATGCAGAACACAGGGGAATGTAGATGAAAGGTTCTAAGTCTTCTTGGTGGGCAGATCTGAGGCCTGAGCCTTGAGAGGTCAGTGGGATTTGAGTGGGGCAAGGGAGGGAAAGAAGGAGTCTGAAGGAAAGATTTTTGGAAGAGTAGCCAGGAAGGACCCATGACTCTAAAAGAACCAGGAATGTTCTGGAATATTCCTCTAGCAATCTAGGAAGCGTGAAGGTAGAGAGGTAAACAGGGTCTGACTGGAGCTCTTTAACACCAAAGTCATCATACATAAAGGAAATTCAAGAAGGAATCTTGATGAATTTTATATAGATAGCAAAGGTCCAATCGGGTCACCTGAAATTTCCAAGCATGTGCTCAGAACAACCTGCCAAATACAATACAAACATGTCTGATCAAAGCTTTTACTTTTACTTCTTTGTTTTCACAAAGAATTTGAGTCCCAATACCATTGAAATATGTTTATTGTGAAGAATAGAATTCTGCTTTGGAAGGGATTCCAGTGACTGAATAACATTTACTAAGCATCATGCCATATTATCAGTCTTTTTTCCAATCTCTACTCTAAAGTAGGGAGGATTACAACAAGTTTTGTAGAAGGCAGAAAGGTTAAATAACAAACGGTAATGGTACAGCCCAAACTGGAATTCAGGAGCTCTGTTTTGCAGTGCTCTATTCTTTATGACATGAGGCTGAGAAGACTTGGTCCAATGGACTCAGAAAATGGCTAAATGCTTAACATCATACATACCCTATGGAAGCTAGGAGGCTGAAATAGATAAGTAGAGTATGTGTGATGTTAAGGAAACATGAGCCATGAAAAGCAACATTTGATGATAAACATGTCTCCCTTAACATATAGAGAAGGGGAGGGTGATTTAGTATGAATTTTGAGCCACAGTGCTAGGATTCATTTTTAGCCTTTATCACTAAAAGAGGAATGACTTTGGGCCACTTATTGCAGTTTGTTTTTTCATCTGTAAAGTTCAGATTTTTTTTAAAGCAGGTAGACTTAAATTCATAGGGAATTTTCTAAAATAACAAAAAAGAAATAAATCTGGTATATAACATTTGGTTGAGATCAGTTGATCACATTGTTTATTTAGCACATGTTCAGGAAAAAAAAGTGTTCACATTTTATCTATGCATGGCTACTTTAAAAAACTTCAATTAAGTATTCCTTATTAAATTGTTCTAATAGAGAATTCTTCCACTTGTGAGTTTCATAGTTTGTACTTGAAAGTAAGCAACACTGCATGTTATGAAGTACTTCATATTTTCCAACAATTTTTATTAGCCTACTTGTGCAATTATCCAGGTTAGAAAGACCTTTCTTCATTACTGTGAGGTGACTGTGTCTCTGAAATGCAAGTTTGAGGTTAGGGGTTCCGTAAGTGTACAAAAACAAACTTTAAATAGGGGTAGTGTATTGAAATTTATGGGGATGTATTTCAAGTTTGCTGTTTCTTTATAGTAGTAGTAGAAGGTATCTTAATTAGTGTGTTCATATAAACACAGTGCTAGTTTTAAGAGGAAAGGCACTGAGTGTGAAAATTATGGTGTGGCTCAAAGTCAACTTCTTTGTTTTGCTGTGGTTTGTAGAGATACACAATTTGTTGTCCCTAAAAGAGTGGGAGAGGACAAAGGATATCAGACAACTGAACACACGTGGCCCATGTGGCCCCATAATAGAACCAGAGGCTCCTCACATCTCTCTCTAGTGCCTGCTTGTAAAGGAATCCTCTTTTAGCAATATACCAGACCACAATTTTACTTTTTTTTTTTTTTTGCCAGTCCTGGGCTTGAGCTCAGGGCCTGAGCACTGTTCTTGGACGTTCTCAAGGCTAGAGCTCTACCACTTGAGTTTCAGCAGCACTTCTAGCCTTTTTTTTTTTTCTTCTATGTATTGGGTGCCAAGGAATTGAACCTGGGTCTTCGTGCATGCTAGGCAAGCATTCTACCACTAAGCCAAACTCCCAGCCCTGATTTTACTTTTAATAAAGGGCTTCTGTTTTGTTGTTTTTGTTGTTGTTGTTTTAATAGCTTGAACTTTAGGCCTGGGTACTGGCCCTGAGCTCTTCAGCTCAAGGCTAGTGCTCTATCACTTAGCCATGGTGCCACTTCCAGTTTTCTGGCCGTTCATTAGAGATAAGAGTATCATGGATTTTAGTGCCGAGACTGGCTTTGAGCCATGATCCTCATATCTCAGGGCTCCCTGAGTAGCTAGGATTACATATGTGAACCACCAGCACCGGCTTTTTTGTTTTGGCCAGCAGTACTGGGTTGGAACTCAGGCACTCTACTAGTTTTGAGTGTTGTACTTTTAGTTTTGCAATAGTCTTATATTGATGCTCTGGATGGCCTACCTCAAGATCTTCATATTTACACTTCCCGCCTAGTTGACAGTGAATAAGAACACATCCAGATTTTTTTGGTTGACCTGCGGACTTTCTAAATATTTTGTCCAGGTTGGTCTTGACGTTTGGTCCTCCCAAATTTTGCCTCCTGAGTAACCAGGATACCAAGTGTGAGCCACCCCACTTAGCTTGGATACAGTGATTACTCATATTTAGGGTGCTTACCTCTATTTTTTGCCTATGGGTTTGATTTTATGTTAGGGTAATCTTCAAATATTGCTGGCCAAAATGTAGCCATTTTCTCATGATGTTAAACAGCAGTCCCTAAAAAATCCATCCCACCTACAAGGACACATAGTTGGCTGTTTACTTGCAAACTGATTTGATTATGCTATGGGAAAAAAATGCTGGGAGGGTTTTTCTGACCAAAGTCAAATATGGTAATTTTCTTTAAAAAGTTATTTCATTATCAAGACTATTCCTCTTACCAACCCTGAGTTAATATGGACCATTTCATGTTTCATTACAGTAGACTGGACTGAAGGATATTTTGTGTATCACTGGAGTTGTAGATAAAAAAAAGTTCAAAGGCTATTCAATGAATATACCTTCCCACATTGTAACTGCTTCAGATTGGAAGGCTAAACCAACTGCCCTTCTGTCTTTTCCACTCTCTTCTGATCCTTCTCTTGTAAGTGCTGGGGGTTGAACTCAAGGTGTTGTGCTTGGCTTGCTACGCAAGTGCTCTATCACTTGAGATAAATCTTTTGCTCATTTCCTTTCATTATTCTAGGGTTTCCTTGCCCCTTCCCCACAGCCAGCCTTAGATTGCAATTCTTCTGCTTATGCAGACTATGTGGCTGGAGCCATAGTTATATGCCATCATTCCTACCTAGCCTGGGACTGGGGTGTCACCCTAACCTTTTGTATAGGATAGCCTTGATCTCTTGGAACTAAACTGGGCCATGAAACCTGGTCTTAAAGCAATAGAACTTCTAAAATGAGCAACCAAAACTTCAACCATTTCCTTTATGCAATGGTAAAGTTTATTTCATTTTTTTAAATAACAATTAGAGAACAAAATGTTTCAAATTCTCAATTTAAAACATGCACATTCACAAAAGGCCAATGACATGTAACACTGCATAGAAATGAGTATTCCTTTAGTAACGGTTTATAAAACACAGTGCATGGAACGTCAAGAGAAACAAACCTGAGAGGACTACGACAATCACAAACTTAACACTCGCCATTCATGCAGCTTTACAATTTCTACAGCAGCTTCAGCAGGAATGGTTTTTTCATGGGGCTGAAAATTCGACTTTATCTTTAATACAAACTGTAGTTTTCCACAGCTGCCTTCCAAGGCTGCCTTTTTATTTTTAACCTAATAAACGTGAAAATGTGAGAAATGAAGCTAGAGGAGGGGCAGTCACACAGCACTTTCTGCATTTATGGCTTCTATTCTAGAACCATGGGACACAGAAATACTCTTAAAAATATCTGCTCACATCTTGGTAAGAGCAGACTTACTTATGGAAAGGTGCTATTAATTCAAAAGTAAGCAAATATGAAATTTAGCTTTTTTCCTACTTAAGGAAGATTTATTTGCTGAGAAGTTTCATGAACTTTAGTAAGAAAACTTTCTTAGCGGCAAGTTAAACAAAGATTCAACTACATGTGTTCAAATGTTTGTTAAAATAATTTACTTTTAAAACAAAAGCTGTGTGAAGGACTAGTTTGTCTACTGAATGTTAAATTTCAGGTAGGCTATGATAAAACTTTATAAGGCAGAAATAAACATCAAGATTTATAGCGATAGCCATGCACTGACTTGAATCACTTTATATATTAATTCATGCAAACCATAAACCTATCAAAAACATAGCTGTTCTCATACAGAAAATAAATCAAGATGAAAATGGAAAACATTTATTTCCTTTCCTTCAAAATTTAGCTTACATTCCAGTTTAATAGCTGTTGAAGGTTAATTAAAATGCAGCAAAGTTTAAGTTTCATAAATGACTTCAGTTATTTTAATGTGAGAAAAATCAGTCTATGGTATCTTTTAAGAGGCATTCTGGAAATGTCATAATTAAAAAGCACTTATTAGGCACTAAATTGCAGGGTATTACCAGAAGTAATTGACAAAAAGAATTCCATAGACCTGGTTATTATAATGGGAACAGGCTGGGCATTTTCTTGATAAATTTGTATAGATGATTATTTATAAAATTAAAGATTTCATGAAGTGAAGTTTAAGACCAGGAACTATCAATGAGCAATTACATGATTATGTAGTGTTGTAATAGTTAAGGACAGTGTGATAAATAATTTAAAAAATTTTTGTGATAATTTAAAAATCTATTGTGTTCTGATTAGCAATCCTTTTCATGTTTTGGAAAAAAAACCATTTTAAATGACAGGGCATAAAATAAATAATCATGGAACTTTCATACTGCATCTTAAGGATGAAAAAAATAAGATATAAAGCTTAATGATCGGAATAAATGTTGACTGGTTCCTTTAATTTATTTCCCCACCTGGAAATGAAGAGGAATTACTGGTTCTATTTAATGACCATATCATTGATCTGGTGTAAATGTTTAACCTTAGCAGAATAATATTCACATGCCTTCATGAGGGAGTTTTCCAGTAAGTTGGAAACACCGCTAATACCATCTCAGAAACGACACCGACTGGAGGTGGTCCTCGGAAATACGCTTAGCATTTTAAATTTACTCTGTTCCTGAGAAACACTGCTTCCCTGCTAATAATTCCTACCAGATAACATCTTTCTGTGTACAAGATACCAATAGATTTTTATGCATATACATATATATAATAGAAAGTCCATATAATACTATTATACCATATTCTAACATTAAAGAAACAACTCCCAGCTTTCCAATGCTAGAGAAATGAAGGTTTTTTTTCTACTCTAGAGTATTTTCTGAAGTGTAAACATTGTAAAAGTGACCATATTTGCTGGAGTCCTTAAAAGGATTCTTTTAATTTAAGAGTATGGTGTCATTTGGTTCAAATGGCCAGGCGCTAGTGGCCTGTAATTCTAGCTACTCAGGAGGCGGGGATGTGAGGTGCTTGGGTCAAAGCCAGTTGGGCAGGAAAAGTTTTTGAGACATTTATTTTAAATTACATTGGCCCTGAAAAAAAAAAAGCCAGAAATGGAGCTGTGGCTCAAAGTAGTAGAGCTTTGATTACAAAAGCATAGAGACTGAGCCCAGGTACAGAGTTCAAGCCCTAGGACAGGCACCAAAAAAAAAAGTCACTCTGGTTGGGTTTGGGGTACTGGTAAATCATTTCCCTCTCCCCTTCCCTGCTTTTCAGAAAAGTTAAAAGCTTGGAGCATTTTTATCTCATTTCTGTAAAGTCACTGCAATTGCAGCATTACATTTCAAGTTTTTCCAAGTGGTTACTCCCTGATCCCAAGGCCGCATATCCCTACCCAAGAAGCAAAGAGATTAACTCAATGCTGATAAGTCAGAAATACAGCTCCAAGGGATAAAAATGGCATAAGCAGTCACATTTGAGATCACAATTAACCACAAATAGTTTCATGTTGAACAGTATCATAAAAGGACTCATATTTCAAGATGAAAATCTAACTTAACATTTTTTTATGGTCTAGCCAGAAATTTCAGTTCTATTTGATTTGTAATGTTCTGATAACTAAAATGTTGGGGAAGGGTGCTCCTGTTGAATGGGGGTGATAGAGCAATTTTTCTCTGTATTCTTTCTAACTTTTGAGGTCTGATCTCACCCATTACGCTTGGGGGGCCCAGGACAAGTGGGACTCCAGATATCTATTTGGTAAAATTAAAGCCTATGACATTTACAAGTTTGAAGACAATCTTAGACTGCACATCTGCAGTTTTGCTAGATGTTCCGATTCATGATTCTCTCAGTCTGGAGTTCCAGTGGGAAGGCTCTGACAAGTGAAGTATTAAACTCTTTCTTCCCTTTCAGTTCAAATTACGCATATGTGTGACAATCTCATTTCTAAAAATTGTGGCATACTGGCAAGTAGCTACACATATACCGAGGGGAAAGATACATATATATTCTGATTTTAAACTGAGAAGAGAGAACTTGGACAATTACCTCTCTTCTCAATTCTCTATACTTTCAAGGCAAGAAACTAACTGAATATTGATAATTCAAAAATCAAACCACGAGACAAAGAAGGCAATACACAATCACATTCCATCCCACGATGTGATAACACTGATGAAGCATGAATAGTCTCACGCTGACTCTTTATCATCTCACCTATTTTGCTGGTAAGTCCACTTAAAGGCAAACAGGCTTTTGAATAGAAGGCAAAAAAGTCTGCTTCAATCTCTGAAGTGTATCTGAAAACTAGAATTCCATATTTAACTCTTTAAATGAAAGTATTATTTTAAAAATAGTGTAGAAAACTGGTTATTTAAACAGCCCCTTCACCATTTCTTGTTGGTAGCAAAACAGGCATTTTTTAGGAGATGTCATGGAAACATTGAAAAGAATTAAACTGAATGGTACTTTTAAAACATACTAACAAGCCCTATTCTGATGAAAAGTGTTCTTTGATTACATATATACAAGACTTCCTAAGGTAGATATTTTGAAAGACAGCGAACAGGGGAAGGGAATCTACTTATGTTTTTCAATGGGCAGAATGTAACTAATTATGGGGCTTTGCATGAGGAGTGAACTGAGAATTAATTTCCAGTGTAAAGTACACAGTTACCATATACTGAGTGCATGACATGAGTTGAGAACCCAAACATCTTACAATAGCTGAGCCTATACACATTACAAAAGCCCATGCATTTATCTGACATGTTATTCCAAACACTGTAACAGAAGCTTTTGGAAATCCCACATAAACAAGGACGCATAATTTTCTTAAGAGGGAAAGAAAACTTGCAGACAAAATGACATCACTCAATTTAGCAGAAGCTGAATTTTTTAGAAAAATCTAAAAGATGATAAAAGTTTATCAGAAATGACAGAGACACAAACACAATGAAGAAAACCTGCGTTATAGCTCTAAATCACATTAACACCTGTGTTCTCTAACATGAACAAAGAAACAAGACAAATAAAGAAGCACTTGTAAGGCTTGGAAGGTGCCACATCACAAATTTTAGTAGCAAATGCCTGGAAAGAATTCATTTTTGCAAATCACTCTCACATTTGAAATGTCAAGCATGCAGATCTTGTAGCAGAACTGGAGTCAACTTTCTCTTATATTTCTGGGCAAATGACTACTGAATGAGAAATACACTTACTGAACTTCTTTGGCAAACACATAGCAAGACAAGTTTTGACACAAACATGTACTAATGCCTTGTTTAGAAATATTCAGTAGAGTGAGTCAGTTCCTTAAGAACGCTGGTTTGTTTCAGCACACCCTGAAAGCGAAGTCTGGATATCAAGGGTTCCTTTCACTTAACACCATTTTAGACTTTTTTTTTTTTAAAAAAGGGATGGTGACAGCTCCAGAGCCATGGCTTAAGAACTGACTTGTCCTCAACTGGATAGAACACTTGGGCAAGAACCAAAGTAATTTTGAAGTTCTGTTCACATACCTTAGCAAACACTTTAAAGAAATCTGAGAGAGATTGTGTTACAGTAGTCGCACAGTGCTTATGTCTATGATATACACGAATCTGAAGGTCCATCAGTGAGATGTGCTCAGATCCACCTTTGCTCTCCGGGGACCAGAGTAGAACAGGTCAGCAGATTGTAGTGATGACCTTAGCCTGTGAGAGCTCTCCTTAGAGCACAGAGGGGTCTGCCTCTCAGCCCTTTCCCCATCACCACTCGTCGGGCCTCTGTTTCGTGGTATCATAGGCTCTAATCACCTCAGACTGTGAAACAATTCCATTTTCATCTTGGGAGAAAGCATATCCATCTGGAAGTGAAGGACAGAAGAGAAATCAGTATCCAGTGTTGACTGGAAATCACTTGTCATTTGCATTCATTGTCTGACTTGGAAACGGATACATCCTTGTCACCTCCAAAAGTACAAGATACGGATTTCATTTTTAAACATCTGGAAATGACACCAATTCATCACACATGGAGAGTGGGAGGACATGACTTGTCAGTTTACATTCTATGAGGTCTACTCCTGAACAGACTAAGGCTAAAAGCGCTTAAATCCTGCTTAATCTACAGCTCCCTATCTCAAGTCCACTGTTCTAAGTTTTGTTTCCTAATGCTGGAGGTTGTCAGGGAATCTAGTCTAGTGCATGCCTTGTATTTTTTGGATAAGTCAGATGGTTGAGAGAGAAGGAAAACGGTGTAGGGGTGAGTAGATGGATAGGTGAATTAGTCTAAGTGAACCATTCTACTACGATCAAAACATATTGTGCTCCATAAATATTGACAATTATTTGTCAATTAAAAAAATCACCAAGGAAGAGGAAGAGAACACACATAGCTGCTAGTAGTGAAAAACTGCTCTCTTTGGCTTCAGGCATTCATAAATAAACTCATTGATGTCCTGTGTGATTGGAGGGGAGAGGGGAATAAAGAATGACCCTCTAAGGGGATCTTTAGAAAGGGTCTCTTGAAGTATAATTAGCAAAAGCAATAAACATGGATATATATATAAATGAAAATAAATTACATGTAGAAACAACATGAAACAAAAGATATATCACTAACATAAACAGATTTGCTACATGGCTTTATATATTATATTCTCTTTTAGATCCTTGAAATGTTAAGAGGTCAAAATATCTAATAATTTCTTGCAACTCTGAATGTTCATAAATATTTTTGAAGGGAAAACTGTATGTTTCCTTGTGTTGTATGAAAGTTGAAAAGGTTCTTGCAAAGTTATTTGAGTAGAAAAGATAACAACACAGAGGCAGCTTTAAGAGAGAAGATTTATCTTGCTGTTTCCTTTTAAGATTTAAGGAAGCAAAGAATGTGGAAATGTTTTCTTCCTTTACATGAAAAAAGCAAGATTTTAAAATGCTCTATGGAAAGTGATATGGTTGTGACTCATAGATTCTTTAATCGTGTATTTGTTGGTTAGATAATGCGATGTAGATACTTATTACCAGTTTTTAGAGTTCATTTTTAAAACAGCTCAATAGCCTTCAAGTAAAATACTGCGGTGATAAAGGCCACCATCCAGTAATGGCAGAGACACTGTTTAAAGTAAGTTCAAGTACTCACGGAGCAGGTTTTGTTGCAAGGATTCAGAGCGGTACAAGTTCACGTGGTTCTTCTTAAAGACGTTCTTGAGCAGCTGTGCCCTCTCGGTGAGACTGTGTGTGGAACAGGTGCAACAGCGTGAAACGAATGTCAGCTCAGCGCCGCCTGCTTAAGTGCCCTCAGGAGCTCCACAGACAATGACACGTAAACAAAAGCCTGCCTGAGAGCTCTGCTGCCTCGGGATTCTTCGCACTCCATTTTCTCAGATGGCAATGGGGTCTCAAGTCCTTAGGCAGACAGTTTAGGCATTTTCCCCATGGCTAAGGAAGACCTTTGCCCCCAATACTAATCCTTCCCACACCCCATGGCATCTATATAGTTAAAGAGAAATAGAACCTATACAACAATTATTAGCTAATGAATAATACAAAACTACCTGAGAGTTTTATTCGCTCTTGTGACCTCTGTTAATTGTGTGTATTTGTGCATGTGTGTGTATATGTGTATGTGTACAATTACGTATTCAGTTTTAGAATTAAAACTTATCATAGCTGTTACCACATCTTTTACACACTTGGCACATATTTTGGTGCAGCCTATTTATTAGTTGCATGAAAGAAATTCTCAATGTTCTAGGAAGAACACATTAACAAAAAACAAATGTATGAGGGCATTGCATTGCCATTCTCAGGTTGTTTAAAGAGTGTTTTCATTTCATTTTAAAATTGTTTTTGTGAAAATAATTACCATAGGTAAAGTAACCAGGAAGAATACTGATTTTTTTTCCCCACAAATGTTTTTAGGATGATCTTCGTAGAGACAAATTCGCACAATTAAATATGCAAGTACTAAAAACACATGGTAAGATATCTTCACTCTGCCATCCTTGGCAGATGAAGAACAGTTGAATAGACAAATTTAAGCAATTCTGAATACCCTGATAAACATCCCTCAATCTTCCCAATTGTACCATTTTTTTGTCCGGCTGGTTTATTAAACTTTGCTTTGATACCAAAGATTGTCATAAGCAGAAGGAACAAAACAAGTAATCTACATGCTTTGTAGCAAATGTTTATATAAATTTTCTTTTGTAATGGCCGAAACGGATTCAGTTGAATTTTTTCCCAATTACAAAAGCTTTAGTTAAGTTGCTATAAGTGATGTTTGCTCTGTATCTTGCCAACATTTTTCCAAAGATTATTTCTGAAATGGAATAATATTTATTATCTACAAAAAAGACGCTCCAAAAAGGGAGCCATTGTGTAAATGAACCACACATTTAGACAAAAACCAAAGGAACAATATTTAGAAATGCTGACATTTGCAGTAATCTTCCACACATATTTCTTCTAATTCTAGCATTGGTAACTAGTACTCACTAAATGTATTTTACTGTAACTGGGAATTAGCTGAGCTGAAACAAGAAATCCAGTTAATCTAAAACTCCAGTGGTTGTGGAATTAGATGTAAAACTTGTTTCGGACACTGTCATAAACAAAGATAAAGATGAAAAAGGGCCATTTTAACCAAGTCGCTTTTCTCACCCTCCTCTTTAAATGATCTACCATGACAGATCCAGGAGACCCCAAGGAACACTAAACTGTGGAACTACTTTGAGGAAGTTCAACAGTTTCAGCAGCAGGTGGTCTGATTTTCTTAGCAGAGCAGAGAACAGGGTGCCTGGAAGTCTCTGGTGTTTAAAGTCTGAGTCAAGGCTAGAGAATGGCAATGCATCATTATGCCAGCTTCTTCTTCCCAAATACATTTTCCAGGTTTCAGATTGGCCTTCCTAAATAAATACTTCATTCTTCTAACCCTCAAGTGTGAGAAGGCAGAGGAGAAGTATATCTTTCATATTATGGCAACTGAAATGCATAAAAGGATGTATTGCCCCCTTCTCCCCATGGTAGTAAGAAAGTCTCTTTCTTGGGAAAACAGTACATTCCTCAGGAAAGATATGGGCTTTGGAGTCTTACTTTGGTTCAGTGATGAGTTTGCTACTTAGTAGTTGGCCACTGTAGGTGAATCTTTTATCTGTCATCTCTTATATAAAAGGCTGACCCTGACGGTTTAGTGACTTGTCAGCTCCGTGACTGACAATTAGGAAGTACTCAACAAACGCTGGGCTCTCCCTTTCAGTGCCCAATCCCAGTGAATCTATTATAAAAAGCACAGATAACCATGAAAGGTATTTTATAAGGATCATTTTTGATCCCTTTCTTTTCACCGGTAGCCTGACTTTTCCAACTTTCTCATTTCACCTCTTCACTGAGAAAAAGACTAGGATTTATTTGTTGTCGTGTTGTTTTTCCTTAGTGGTTTTGAGCTTCTTGCTTTAGAAGCAAGTCCTTGTGGAGAACATGCTCTTCTAGAATAAAGAAGTGACAGTGAGATGTGTTTTGTACCTTTCTATCCATATCATACCTTCAGAAAATGAACTACCACTTCAGAGTTTGCACAATCCTTTTTCATCCATGTTTATGAGGAGTGATGTGACTGTCCATATACGAAATATTCTGATAACATTAACCTTAGTGCATGTATTAAAGATGCAGTATTTATTGGACAGTTTTGTGCAGTATAGGGGCGGGGAGGAAAAGACTAAGATACCTTCTCCCTTCAACCACATCTATTCACAATTCTCTGCCTGTAGTTTTGCTTTTTCTCATATAGTCTTTCATTTACATACCATGTAATGTACACTCTGAGTTTGTTTAATGCAATTACACAGAAACTACCACTTAAGTATTGCTCTTTTATTTTCAAACCCACTGAAATGTTGCAACTTAGGTTATTCGACAGAGGTGAGTGGAAAGATATAATCTTTAAGTATAACATTTCACTTAGAAACATGAAGAAAAAGTTAATAAAAACCCATGAGTAGTCACAGAATGTGCTGCATGTATAGTCTGAAGGTAATTCAAGTATCTTTGAAAGCAGTAAGGCTGAATTTGTTTATAGACTGGGCTGGCAAGCGCCTTTCGATGACTCATAAAAATGGAGAGCCCTTCTTAGTTCCATCTCAGGGGTGATGGGAAAATGAACAATGACCACACCAAGCTGACCTCTGCACTAGAAGAGATAACACTTCACAGCTTTGGGCCTTTTCCTTCCAAATGTTAGGAAGGACTATCATGAAAAGGATTAGGGTAGACTGAGGTAAACTCTTGCTCTACCCATCTGTGTTCAACATTCATCCAAGTAGACTGGAGAGAAAAATCCAAAGGGAAAGTAAAGAAATATAATTTCTGAGACAAGGTTCAAATGGCTTTTCGTCATGAATTTAAAAAATACAGAAAGAGAGAGAGAGAGAGAGAGAGAGAGAGAGAGAGAGAGAGAGAGAGAGAGAGAGAGAGAGAGAGAGGAGAAAGTGGAGGAAGAGGAGAAAGACTGCATACAGTACCCCTCCCATGTCCCATTATCTCATACTCCATATTCCTCTCTCTTCTTTTATCCTGAGACTATGTGTCCAGCAACAGTTACAGAAAAGACAGTAAGGATGGGACAGTAAGGATTTCCAATAATGTGCTGGCTACTGTGGATAACAAGAAACAAAAATTGTGAGTCTCCACTTGTAATAATTAGCGTAGGTCTAGGATAGTCCTAGAAGAGGATCACAAGAGCTCCACAGCTATGTACATATGACCATATAAGATTAAGCTAATCAAAATGAATCCCAAGATATGGAAACAAGAGGTTTTTCTTTGTTGTTGTTGTTTTTAATATAGTGTGTGAAGTCATTTCCTTTTTCTTTCATTTTTCCCCCCTGTTGTCACTGTATTTGGTTTTGGGACCCTGTGTCTTGTGTTTATGTTTATCTGATTTGGGGAAGGGAAGGGGAATGACAGGAGGATGAGACAAGGGACAAAGAGTGAACCAATACAACAATGATACTCACAAGATAATATGTTGAAATAAACTTACAATGGGAAGGGGTTTGGGGGAAAGGGAAAGTAGGAGAAAAACCAGGGAGGAGTTAACAATGTTTGACAAAAAAAAATGTGCTCTCTACTTTACATATGTAACTGTAACCCCTCTGCACACCAACTTGACAAAAAATTAAATTGTCATATTTGCCTATCTGTCTATATGATACTCTATTATCATTCACATCCCAATGCTACCCCAGACCAGTGGTCCTGTCTCCAATGCACTTTTGTGTTGGTTTTATAAACGGTAAGATGTTAAATGCAGATGATGGTTTTCATATCTATGTGGGATCTGGGAGGCCCATATTAAAAAAAAATCTTGGCATTGTAGAGAATGATACTATTAAAGTGCTCTCTCTCTGTCTCTGTATGACAAATGGTTAAACATTTCCCAGTTTCTCCTCTAAAATTTAATGGGATATATTCAATTTGGGTGTTATGGTATGGGATGTATTAATTCTACTGAAAATGATCAGTTACTATAACAAAAATGTTTTGATTTTTAAAAAATGGAAAAGAAGAAAAATCATTGCATATGGCATTTTTATATAAACTTCAATTTACTGCTTCTTTCATACATCTGTATTTTATACATAATTCCAATTAACACCAGTGTTAAGGGAAGAGTTATGAATGGTGATAGTCAACTTACGGATTTCTTAAGAATGACATTGTTCTACAACAGGTAGGCAATGTTTGCTTTATGTACGGCCTAATTTGGTAAGTGTAATTTATACAATTCCATTTTCATGTCTCGGATCTTGATTCCACTCCCTAACTGCCAATCGTTGATTTGTCACTCACCACTCAATCATCCTTTCACCCACTCAATTATTCCTTAGTTTATTCTCTTGATCACTTATTCATCTACTCAACAAATGTTTACCCAGTGCTGCTAAGTTTCTGGAGCTGAGCTATGCATATGACTGCAGCTCTAAGCCCTTTCTTTCAAAGAGTTCAAACCCAAAAGGAGAAACAAATGCACACAGCATACGTAAATGTTGCATTATATGGCCTCCGATAAATTGAATAGCACATATTTTTAAAAGAACTGATGGTATGCTGGAAAATAATTAACTTTATGTGTGAGAAGCTGAGAAAATGATATCTGAGCTGGGTTTTGAAAGCTAGGAATGAGAGGATCCAAACTATAAGCAGGACACTGGCCTCCAGACCAGGCGACAGCACACACTAAGCATGGAAGGCACGGTATTTTGGAACTCCAAGAAACAAGAACTAGACTACACAGAAATCTCAGTATCTCTCCCTCCTGAAAATATAGATAACACTTGTGGATTTTTTTCTATTATTCCCCAAGATTCCTAAAATAATTCAGGCAGTAAAATCAACCTGCTAATTAATTCCTTCAGTGCTGTAGAATATAATTTGCTTAATATTGCTGTCACTATCTTTTTCCTTTCCCAGATCCTTCTCTGTCATCCTTCTTCCAGCTGCTCTCTCATAGGAAGACCTGCTGTTTAAGCTGATTCGCAACCTTCTGGTCACCAGTGGGCAGCAGCCACAAGAAGAAGTCTGTGCTGGACCCGAGGTTCCTGGCTCCAGTTTTCAGTTATCTCATAATGGAGAAGAGCTGCAGAGCTATTGTAGGCCAGGGAGCTGGACAGCCGGAAGGAGACATATCTTATTTATTTTCTGGGGAGAAGTTGGTGGGCATTTATGGTAGAATCTATTTCTTTTTAGATTCCTTTTTAGATTTATTTAGGGGAAGGGGCTACGTACACCATACTCTCACTGAATCTTTAGAATCTGATGGCACTCATTTCAGTCCCCAGCCTGACTGAATCTTCAGAGTCACTGAGGATATACACACAAAGCAGACATCACAGCAAGGGACTCAAAGTAAGGTTTACTAGCCTACTACCAAAAGTGAGCAATTTTCCCCGAAGGTGGGAATAGTATTATCAGTAGTTTTTCCCAAATAGTTCAGACTACATGGTTTTACTCATAATTTTGTGAGCTAGACCTCTTGCCAAACCCTTTTTATTGTAATGGGGTGGGGAGAAAAAGAGGGAGGGAGGGAGGGAAAAGAGAAACAGAGGAACTGCAGTGCCAGGCCACACAGAATAGATGCTTCTGCAAGGCAGACCCTGTGATACAGATTTTCTGATGAAGGGGAAGGTAGGGCTAAGAGAGCATTTGGGCCTCAGGAGTCAGCGTAACCTGTAGACAGGGACAGTGATGTAATAGGCTCAGTACTTTGCTAGGTTCTGGGGGTTGCTCCTGAGGCGATACCACATTCTTGAAAAGTCAGTACAGAGAGGCAAGACTCAGGCTTTACAGTAAGATTCAAGCATTTAGCTACGAAGTTAGCTGGGACTCAAAGCCATGCTCCCTCACTGATTAACTTTAGGAACTTAAGTCTCTCCAAACCCACTTTCTTAGTTTGTAAAAAAAAAAAAAAAAAAAAGAGTGGAGATCATCTACTTGCATAGGCTAATTTCGCTGATGAATGAGGCAGCGTAAGCAGACGGCAAGTGGAAGTGAGTGCTCACTAAGAACCAGGCTTCTCTGGTCTAAGGAGATGGTGGGAGCTAGAGGTCAAGGTCTCAGAGTGACAAATCTTCCATTGGGTCACACAGAATCATGATGGAGATGTCATAGGCCAGGATAAAGCATTTCTTATGACTTAGCTCCTTAGCTCAGCTTAGAGGGATGCTTGAAACTAATGTTCATTTTGAACACTTCTTTCTGAATTGACTTATTTTGATTGGCCTTCTAAACTTGCACTTTTGAGGGGAGGACAGTGGTGAGGAAGAGAATGTGGAAGGCATAGCTTATATAACCAAGTCAGGCTCTAATACCATGAGGAGCCACAAGTACAGTTACAGGGTAGTTATTTATGGACACAGTTTCCAACTAAAAGTTCTTTTTTACTTTGTATTTTAATGATGCAATATTTGTAGCTATCATTTATTTACTGATCATTAAGCACCTGTCTCAGGCTCTACACAGTATCGTATCCAAGTCTCACAACCATTTGGGGTGGGTTTGATTACTGCTGTTTTACTGATGAGAATAATCAGGCTCAATAGCATTATGTTACTTGGGTAAGGCCACACCAACCTTAGCAAGTACACAGATTGCAATGAAATATCTGAGCAACACCATAGGCTCCATGTTTAGCAATGAATGCAAGTTTTTCTTGCTTGCTTACATCTAGTAGGAAAACATAAATGTGAAGTTCACTTGGAAAAGAACATATACCATGTGTATCTTACCTTTTCCCAAGGACCACTGCTCCAGGGTCTTCAGATTTTGCCTCAAGCTCCTGAACTTCATCTACTAATGTTTTAAAAGCAGTCCTCTTGATGCTGGGGAGAGAGGGGGAAAGAAAGAGTTTTTATGGAAATATTCCTGTGAAGACTTTACAAGACATCTTTTTTGTTTAAAAAAATATAGATGTCTGGTTAACAAGTACATATTATAGATAAGCACAACAGAGTTCAGAGTAATTTTCAAATGAAATCTAAAACAAAATAGCTGTAATTGTTTTAAACATTACTCTCATTATAGGAAAGAAGAGTCTTAAACAATTAGAATGATAATATTTACTCACAGTTATTAAAAGTATCATGCAATTAACTTCAATGAAAACTTTGTGGAAAGAGATAGCATTTCGAAATTTACAGCTCGGGAGCAAAATGTGTGACTTTTTGTTCCTTCATTTCTGTATTTCCTATATGTTTACATGCAGGAAAAGCAAAGAATTTCTTTTCACAGCTAGTAAAATGCATTTGGAAACAGAAGTGTTTTTTTTTTTTTTTCTTCTACCTTATACGAAGTTATGGACTGGTTTGTAAAATGTGCTCATTTTCTCCAGTGAGACAAACTCAACTTCGCTCTGATGTTAACAGACTGTATCTACCTTACTTCTCACTTGATTTTTCAAATATGCTTTTCTAGATTCAGAATCATGTCTTTTTCATTTATTTAAAATTAATAAATACTTCTGGTTCCTGTTCTGCAAGCTTTACATGCCTGCTGTGTGACAGTTGGCAAACTTGAAGGCTAAAATGCCTCTCCATTTGTGTGTCTGTAACCAAGTAGTATCCACTTACACTTTGTAGGCTACATCCAGGAGCAAGGACGCCACAGGGATGAAGAACAAGCCCATCCAGAACACCCCGGAGCTAAACAGCATGGCTGCCTGTGCAAATCACCAGAGACAAAACATTATTCATGTGTAGTTTTCAACAGGACTTCAGTAAAGGACAACATTCTAAAAGAAGATACCCAATAGCCCTAAATCCAAGGAAAAGACACACAAAAGACATTAAAAGTCAAACGTGTGAAAACATATGTTTATTACGTTTTTACCCTAAGGTAGCTAATAGGGCAAAATTTGTATCATGCACAAAACCTTTTCATGTATGTGAAATTTTATTGTCATGTTCCATGTATGAAGAAGGAAGCTTAGATCTTATTTAATGTAGAATATCATCATCAATCTTTTTGAGGAAACAAAATATACTCTGCTTTAAATTATAGTAACATGGAATAGAGAACTATGAAGTACTAATTCTAATAAATATAAATTCATTTTTAATTCTGTAATACTGTAGAAAATTAAGAAATCATCTACATAAATCTTGATTATGATATAATTACACTCAATGCAGGAAAACAACAATTTGATTATTTTTGGCAGTTGAGTAGGAATAATCTTAATTTTGGTTCGATGCTTATAAAATAGTAAATAAAATCTTACATTCAAACAAAAATAAACATGTATTATGACAACTTTAATAATTCCTTTATAACTAAATCTCAAATGTTACATCAGAACTTTTTGGTTATGAAATCACAAAACCATATTTTGTGATTAAAAAGTATTAGTTGTCTATAATTATAATAAAGCATTTGTAATAAAATGAGATCATACACAACTTAGAAAAACATTATTGCATAAATGAAACAAAAAAGTTTGATTTTTCTTGAGTCTATTGGGTATAAAGAACAAATCTGTAGGGCTTACTTAAATGTATTGCTATAATATCTTTAAAACATAGATAACTAATAGAAGTACATTTACACCTTACAATAGATTATCCAAGACTTTTAAGAATAAGAATTGTAAGATGAACTCAGGAATTAGAAATGATACAGGATTCTTCTAGATAGCTTCATAATTACACACAGTCCTAAGGAACTAATCCTCAATAAACAAAAAATAACTAGTTTTAAATCATGTTTTCGATTACCTATTCATTTTGACTCAGCAATGAAGACAGAAACTATTTAAAAATTTTCTTCCACTTGAACATGGGCTTACTGGTATGCGAAGGGATTTTGTGATATGGAACTTAACAGCTCTGACCAAATTTAAAATAAAAAATACGATTATAAAAAAGAATTCAGAAAAAGTCTGCCACGGGAGGTTCCAAGAAATAGCACACATATCTGAGATATCAACAATGAAAAACTCACATAAAAGTCACTTTAATTAATAAGCAAAACATGATTTTGGACATGCTTGCTGATGTCCTCAATAGTGAAAACCAACAATAAGTATGTGGCAGGAAACATCTCTCAAGTCAGTGGGTTCTGTTTAGAGTGAAGGACGCTTTCTAGTAAGGTATTAGCAGTGAAAAGCCACATTTCATTTCACTTATGGGAGGGAAAGGTAAGATACAATTTTAAGTTCTGCAGCAGAAAATATCAGGTTTTCCTTGGCTTATTTTTAATACTTTAATGTTGGGGAGAGGGGGATAAGAGGAAAAAAAAATTTATTCTGGCCTTCACCACCTTGTGCTAAATGTAGGCTGGGGGAAAAGGCAAACGGAGAGACTGAAGGCTGCTAATTCTGACCATTGTGATGCTAACGATGATGGGGGGGTTACTAGCATCCACCATTCAGTCCACTTGCCTTTGGCTTTACAAATGCACCACATGAATTGAGGGAAAAGAAGTTTTTCGGCTTCATATCTGAAAGCCTGTCAGATGTTTTTTTCTTTTGCAGAGTTAATCCAAACCTAAAAGATTTAAAGCCGACATTCGCATTTAAGACAGAGTCTCTTTGTGTTTTTTGGATGAAGAGGGGAGAAAAAATAAAATCCCACAGAGATATTTCCTTCCTTTCTGGGAAGAAAGGTTCCCTGGCTCTGCAGAAATATCTCCCCACTTGCAGACAGGTCGGCTGGGAAAAGACGGCTGTTCTGCAGACAATGGAGGTAACAGGAACAGCCTGTGTTAGGAGGTGGGCAGAAGCTACCTCCAAGAGGGGCTTGTAAGTAGTCCTGGATGTGGGAGATTGTGGGCAGTGCCAAGTACCCCCTGCCCCTCCTCCATACCCTGTGAAACCAAATGGAATCTGCCACAAAAGTGGCTCCCAGGGTGGAGTTGGGGGGTGCTTTGGAAGGGATCAGCGGGGGGGGGGGGGCTGTAAAGTTGGGAAAGTGAAGGGCCCAAGTCCTTCTTGGGGGAACAAGAGACTACTTGTCTTTACAGAGGACACTGGCTCCAAATCAGACCCAGAGGGCTTCAAAACCAACCAGCTCTAACTGAATATGCAATCACAACAAAGACGCCCTGAAATTTCGATGTGAACTTGCAGAGAAAGAAGGTTTGAGAAAATATGAGTTTCTTGTGTGCATGACCAAGCCAAGGGGCATGAACTGAAAAGAACGGCCAAGCTTCTGACCCACCGGGAGGTTACAAGTTGGCCCTAGTACTGATGTTTGGACACCAGAGAAGAGCTTGCCTTCCCTTTCAGCATGCCCAAATTCAGTCTTTCAGCAAAAAAGTGACCGTCCCCTGCTCCCAAACCTTTAGCAACACACACTGCTTGTCTATCTCTTCTTGGACACTAGGAATGTCAGAAGGGTCTGTAGTCTCTGCCTTTTGGACAATGTGCAGATACCTTCATAATGGGAAGCCCTTTGAGGAGCCCTCAGTCTGTACTGGGACCCCCAAATGGAGCAGGCAGGTGATAAGCAGCCCTGAAGTGGTTCAGTCTATCCCAGCTACCAAGATTCAGGAAAGAAACTTCTCAGGCTCAGATTCCTCAGCCATAAGTAGTCTGTAAGAATAAATCCCAATGACGTCACTATGGAAATTATTAGCATTGATTATTACTGCATTTCCCTTTCTTCATGGTAATTTTGATTCCCTCTTGTTTTTACCTAGTGATCCCATGAACTTAAAAAAATTATTTTATTGTCAGGGTGATGGATAGAGTGATCACAATCACATTCATAAAGTAGTGAGTACATTACTTCTTGAACATTGTTACCTCTTCCCATATTTTTCTCTCAGTTTCCCTCCCTGTCCCATGAACTTCATGGAAGAAATTTTTTAAAATCACATTATTCAATTAAGTTTGAATCCGTTTACAGATTTCTACGTGGTGGATTTAATCATAATGGTATCATAATATAGGTATATTTTATTGAATATTTTGAAGGGTGGTGTCAAAATACATGTCAAAGGTTTAGTAATAACATGCCACTTATTCTAGCTCAGGAAATGGAGACAAATTGTTTTTTTTTTTTCTATCAAGTACTATATACCTGGGCAGGGAAATTATTTAGAAGGCAGCACTACAAATATTTGGCTATTTACTTGTTTTTGGAGGGGAGTTCAGCAGAGAGGGAGTAGTAGAAATTCCTAACAACTCTCCCTTGCTCCCCATCTTCCTCCAAGAAGTAGGGTGAGGGGGTAGCTGAGGATCTCCAGGGAGTTCTCGCCTGGCCTCCCTACACAAAGCTCTGGGCTGATTCCCTAGCCCTATGATAAAAACAACACACAGAAACAAGTGCTTGTTTTCCAAGTATCTAGAGGATGCTTAGCACAAAAGCCTTCAAGCTTAAAAACAGCAAAAACTAGGAGAAAACGAGGGAGGGGTGATTTCGAAAAGACATGTACTTATTACCTGACTGATGAAACAGTAAACCCCTCTGTACATCACTTTCACAATGAAACTTAAACAGCAAACAAAAGAAACAAAACAACCTCCCCCTAAGAAACTATAAAAGACCCGATTTACAAAAATGTAGAGCTTCTACATAGATGTCTAAGGAGAACATAATTTAAGAGGTTAATGGGAAACAAGAAAGTTGGACAATGAATCTTATAATATCTGATCATGGAAATAGCTCATTTGTCTACTTGTCTGGCTAAGAATGTATGAAATCCTGATAGACAGGCGGGAGACTCAGAGGAATGCTCAGGAAGCAGCAGCAAATAACCAGTAACATTACAACTCTCCATAGTCATAAACTCTCTACCAAATTAGCTCAGACTTAAACAAAATCACTATTGCAATGTGTGTGTGTGTGTGTGTGTGTGTGTGTGTGTGTGTAACAGATACTTGCCACGGGAATGCATTAGCCTTTGGGAACATCTCAAGGATACACACACACATTCATTCCTGTTAATTAGATAATCCTATTTCTGAACCATGTGTGAAAACTTAGGCCATACTTTTGCTTCTAGGCTAGTTTCTCATGAAACTGTTCCATGACCACTTGTTCAGAAAGGCCCATCCTAAGGCCTATGGCCTGATATTTTGTTTGTTTTTTTATTTTTGTTTGTTTGTGGGTCATGGGGCTTGAACTCTGGGCCTGGGTGCAGTCTCTGAGCTATTCAGCTCAAGGCTACCGCCCTACCCCTTGAGCCACTTCCCCTTTTCCAATGGTTCATTGGAGATAAGATTCTCATGGTCTCTAGTGCCCAGGATGGTTTTGCACCGCCATCCTCACATCTCTGCCTCCTGAGTAGCTAGGATAACAGTCATGAGCCACCAGGCCTGGCCGCCTGTAGGTAAGCCAGAGGCAGCTGCCTCTTGGATAGTGTTTCTCTCTTCTCTCTTTCTCATATATATTTGGATTGAATTCAGGGCTTCTCAAACACTCTCCCACAGGAACTCCTTCCAGGACTAGCTTTGGGGAAATGTAAATATTTGCTATGTATGGCAAAATCTTAGCAGTCGTCTTTATGGCTGGTGGAGTGAATGCACTGTCCACGGGAGAGCAGACTACCCAAGCTGTTCACGATGCTGTCCAGGGGTCAGATGGAAGGGTCTGGACTAAAGAATGTGATGTAGCCTGAGCCTGGTATAGTATACCTTCTCCAAAAGGTGGGCGCTCTCTTGACTGATCCTACTACCAGGAGCTGCCACTGGGCAGCATCCATTTTATTTATTGTGAATAAATGTATTTCCCACTCCTGTTTTCTCTTCTCCTGTTTTTCTTCAGCGTTCCGTTCTGCTGTGTTATGTTGTACTCACGCTGATCCTCTTAACCCCTTACTAACGTTTCCTTTCCCCTCTTCCCTCCTGCTCACCACCGCTGGACAGTGTTCCTTTCATATCCATCTCCCACTATGATCATGTTGCCCGTTCTAATGCTCCACCTGCCCTCCTGTAACCTGCTAGCCTGCCATTTCTGTAAGAGGAAGACAGAAATCTCGATTAATTCTCACAAACCATGTGCTCAACTAAGCAAATGCACAATACACACAGTTTCTGAATAAACAAGTAATGATGTGCTGAGTCCCCGTAGCTCATGCCCATAACCTTAGCTATTCAGGAGGCTGAGAGCTCAGGCAGGAAAGTGTGTGACACTCTATCTCTGATTAACCACCAAATAGCCTGAAGTAGGTCTGTGACTCAAAATGGTAGTGCACTAGCCTTGAGCAAAAACCTCAGGGACTTCTTGGTGGCGTGGATTCTCAGAACATGCCTTTTTAAATATTCGGATTCACTGACACCTAGTATAGACCCTGGCACACAGGCACTCCATAAATCTCAGTGGAGTTTTGCTGCATTGGGCTCTTATAGAAGATGAATGATTACTTTCTCCATAAAAATAGACAGAGCATAACACTCAGAAAATAACTAAAGGGAAGGGCGTTTGGGATAAACGCTTGTATGTTTGCAATTATTTCCAGCAGCTCTTGATTACTCAGAGAAAAAGAAAACCCTCAGCGGCTGGGGGTGACTCCATACACACAAACAAAGATCTTAGGAAATATGCAAATTAGACAGCAGGGCACAGCCTTTCCAGGCTGCTTTCCTGTGGAGACTTCCTAGGGTGGCCAGAAGCAGGGAATGGCCACTGCCTGGTGAGACTCAGAACCAATGTGCAAACTAGCTGTGTGATTCAAGAAATAGACCTCAGCACTGGCTCAGCATCCCCTTAGGTCAGTGCTCTACCATTTTGAGTCACAGCCCTATTTCAGGCTATTCGGTGGTTAATCAGAGATAGTGTCACACACTTTCCTGCCTGGCTGCCATCCTCAGCTCTCAGCCTCCTCAACAGCTAAGATTATAGGCATGAGCCATGAGGACTCAGCACGTCATTTCTTATTTATTCAGAAACCCTGTGTATTGTGCATTTGCTTAGTTGAGCACGTGGGTTGTGATGCGAAGATCTTAAGCCTTTCTAGTTATTCCTCAATCCATTCCTTTGCTCATCTTTTCCACATAGAACCACTTTGGCCTTAGACTGGTTGGAGTCAGTACTAACAAGCAAACACCAAGTCACGTCTGAACATATTCAGGTGCTTGCTACTGGTGACAAATCACTGGTCGTCATCCAACCCCTAAGTAAAACTTCACTATATAACCATGCAAACTGCGAGCAACAAGCATGACAACATACTCTTTCTAAAAAAACACCACACATGTACTAGGCAATGTGTGGCTCTGAAGGGTTATTTTCTAGGAATACAGTTCCCTGAAAAGTAAAAGAAAATACATAAATAAAATAAAATAATTAAGAACAGGATTCATTGTTTTATTTTAATTTCCTTTATTGTGCTATTTAAAAACTTAAAAGTGCCCTTAGAAATGAGGACTGAGTTACTGACTGAAGTATTTTTGTTACGAGGAGAAGCATTTTGAAGGTTATGTTGTGATGGGGCAAGCTGTGTAAGAAAAAGTGCAAGGCCAGGCATTGGCAAGCCCACACCTGTAATCCTAGTTACTCAGGAGGCTGAGATCTGAGGATCACTGGTTTACAGCGAGGCAAGGAAGGAAAGTCCATGACCTTTATCTCTAATTAAGCAGATAAACAACAACCACAATTACAACAAAAACCAAAAATATAAAAAACTCCCTGAAGTAGAGTTATGGCTCAAGTGGTAGAGGGCTAGCTTTGAGTGAGAAAAAGCTCAGGGATAGTGCTTAGGCCTTGAGTTCAAGCCCTACAATGGGCACCAAAAAAAACCATACATGATCACAATGCCTGATATTTTTACTTCATATATCATTTTCCTGTGATTTTGTACTTTTATCTTTTTTATTTAAAAAAAAGTCCCCATGAAGCATTAATTGCCTGATTACTAGCAATTCGATCTGTAAAACAGTGATCTATAGTTTAGGAAATGATATTTTAAAAGCTGAGAACTTCGGGCTGGGAGTTTGGCCTAGTGTAGAATGCTTGCCTAGCATACACAAAGACCAGGGGTTTGATTCCTCAGTACCACATACACAGAAAAGTTGGAAATGGTGCTGTTGCTCAAGTGGTAAAGTGCTAGCCTTGAGGAAAGCCTGAGTATAGTACCAGGCCCCAAGTTCAAACCCCAGGACTGGCAAAAACAAAAACAATAACAAACAAACAAACAATATCCTGAGAACTTCAAAAGCACTTAGCTGGAGAATGACATAGAATAAGCGGACACACAGCTTTTTCATGGAGAAAAGGCCTGACTTGTATGGTTGACCCTTCTAGTTATTCCTCAATCCATTCCTTTCCTCATCTTTTCCACACAGAACCATTTTGGCCTTGTTCATCAGCTGAAAACACCATTCTTCGGGCTCACTTTCCACAAGTTGTGGTCATGTAATTAACTTCTGGCCAATGAGACTGTGTGGAAAAATATGGGCAATATTTAGATAGAATCATTATGAGAAAAGGCTAATTCTTTGTCCCTCACTAGCTGGCTGGAATGTTAGCCTGATGGCTGGAGCTCGGGCAGCCACTTTAGAGTATGATAGAAGTATACCAAAGCTGGAGATTGTGCAGAAGTCACACCAGTTCTGGAATGCACGCCTGCTTTACATGAGAGAAAAAAGTTCTATCTTAATTACTGTAAGAACTAAAAACATAATTTAACTTGTTTTAGATGACATGTGCCAGGAAGCTTTGGTTACATATTAGGCCACTCACCAATAATTTTCCTTTCTTTTTCCATACTGAGTATTCCTTCCTATCCCAGTTTCAATGTTTCAGGTACTGCACCAACAGTAACAGATGACAGGCTCTTTTTGTGAGTGAGTGTGCTCGTACTAGGATTAGAACTCAATGCCTCATACTTTCAGTTGTTCCTACTCTGCCATGTGATCCACATTCTAGTGCCTGTGATGTCTTGATCAGAAAATACCCTATTCACATGACACTATCTCCAAAAGACCTTTTCCTTGGGTGTTCCCTGTACCCTGCCTGACCCTTTGCATATGTACTCTGCTTTCTTCCCATCACTTGGCAGTTGGTAAACATGACCTTCCTGCAGTCCCCTCACCCAGAAGTGCAGTGGGGTGTTGTAGAATGAAACTGGGGCCTAGAAGTAGGGTGTAATAGCCACTTAGGGCAAAGAGTCCCAGGAGCAGCTTGCATTCTGCTATGCTGGGGGTACAGGCAGGATTTCCCTTCCCTGCTTGCTTTTTGACTTTGCTCCCACTGTGGTATCTATTTTCTGTAGTAGGAAATGTTGCTCAGGCTATAAAAATGAATGCTGGTTCTTTTCGTTGTGGGTGTTGGAATTTGAACTCAGGTTCTTATCCTGTCAGGCAAGTACTCTACTACTTGATCCATGCCTCTCAGCCTTTGTGTTTTAGTTATTTTGCCAATAGGATGCTATGTATTTTGCCTGGATTAGCTTCGGACTGTAATCCTCCAAGTAGGCCTTCCATGCTCCTTGCATCACTAGTTAGTGGAAGCTATGCTCTCACGCTTGGCTTGTCTGTTCTGATGGCTCATGCTTAGTGCCCTAGGTTAGCTTCCAGCCACACTCCGCTCAATCTGTTTCTTGAGTAGCTGGGATTCCAGGTGTGTGCCTCGACAGGCAGCATCAGGCTGGTTCTTGTAATAATCCTAAGGAGAGCAGTAACTTTTAAGGAGAGCAGTAACTTTACAGTGTGTACAAATGTCCCGAATCACAATTACCTTCTCATATTCAGGTCCTACTTTTCTTCTTGGCACTTCTAGACACACTTCTCTTCATGACAGAAGCACAGATGTAGCAGCTGGCCAGCTGTCTTAGGGACAATCTCACTGTCAGGGGCACAAGGACTGACCTACAGTCTGTGTTACTGGATAGCCTGTGTTACTGGATATCGCTGGCTCACTGCTGAACATCTGGCAGTTTAGAGGAGCTTTTCTCAGAGTTCTTAATGCAGTAATCTTGGATAACACTCAGCCTTCTCAGACCACCACCCTACCCCGCCATCAAATGCTGATCTCTGACCCATGAAGTTTTAGATGTTATCTAGGTAGTTCAAAGCTGATAGGTGAGCAAGGATGCCATTAACCAGGAAATTCCTCCTAGAAAGGAGATTTATTATGTTGGATAAAAGAGGGAGCAGCATAATTTAGGAAAATCTTTTCAGCACTGAAGTTTCCTACTGGGGTGACACAAAAAGGGTCCCACAAAAATTTTTATTGTTTTTCAGACGGACTTTACAAACCTCAATCAAGAGATCTGCAATTCTGTAAAACACATGCTCATTCCTTAACTTCAATTTCCTTCAGTAGTTTTATAGATCCCTCAGGCCAGGGGAGCAAGAACAGACGGTGCTCCAGAGGCCTTCACAGTATGTGTCGGCCCTGCTGTAATAAATTTCCATGTTTTTGCTGATATGGAGCTTCTGGTATTAATCCTGATAGGAAATGATCCTTGATGCAGCTTGTTTGCTTATTTTTTTTAATCTGGTTTACTAATCATATTGGCTAACAGATTTTCTTCTGGAATCTTAAAAAAAAAAATGGACCTACTATTGTCATTTAGGACAAGCCAGCAAAAGCAGGCCAGCCTGTGTTTATATAACATAGCACTTTTCCCCAGGGCTTACTGTGCCCCATAAATTGTTGTGAGTGGGGTGAAAAAATACAAGTCAGGTCCAGGAAAAAAAAAAGTTCTCCTAAATCACAACCATATTTGTGAGAGGCAAGGAGGACAAACACACATGCCAAGTGGCAGTGAAGCTGGGCGCCCTGTTTTCCCTTTATTTTTCTTTCCTAAATCTTCTCCCCCCACCTCAATTACCCAATGTCATAATCATTCTTCCTGTATCCCATGATGCCATATATTGTTCCTTATAGTGATTTGTGGTGCAGAGTTCCTGGCTCATCACTATCATCTGGATTAGTCAGGGCACAGGTGAGGAATCACTGTAATGGAAACATAGTACAGATTCTATAGGGGAACATGTTGGCACCAACACCCAGGCTCATCCTAGACCAGAGTTCTTATAACTCCATGCTGCACATGCACTGAGATACTTGGTGAGTGGGGTGAGAACTCATTCTTTTGGGCAACTCTAGGCACCAAGAATGAGCTGAAGTAATAAGAGAAGAACCTACAGGAGAGAAGAAGAGGAAGGTCCACCCGTGATAAAGGCAGCCAAAGGCAGCTGAAAATGGAAATACTTTTGTGCAGATAACAGACTGATTGCTTCACCTACTGGATGGAGGAAATAGCGCTTTGACCCAGGGCTGGTACCAACCCAACAGTCGACCTTTCAGGTTGCTAAGGTTGGGAGAAAAACCATCATGGAAGGGAAAGAGAAGGTGTGAGAATAAATATAAAAGGAACAGACACCAGTGTGTATGGTAAGAGGGGCTTGAGAAAGTGATTTGATTGACCTTGAGAAAGTGATTTAACCACTCTGTGACAAACCCAAATGTTGTACTATTCAGTGCTGTAGTGAAGATTAAATGACAGAACACATGAAAACGGCTTCTAAGAGTACACGGGGCACTATTGTAACTCAGCTATTCACTCTCTGATGATGTAGGGTGCCTAGTTTTTCTATTTTACTAATTTCCTTCCTTCCTTCTTCTCCCCCCCCCCCCCGCCTCTCTTTCTTTCTCTTTTTTTTTTTGGTGTCAGTCCTGGGGGTTGAACTCAGAGCCTGGATGATGTCCCTGAGCTGTTCTGGCTCAGGTCTAGGACTACAACACCTGAACCACAGCACCACTTCCTATTTTTCTGGTAGTCTGCTGGAGATAAGAGTCTCATAGATTTTCCTGCCCAGACTGATTTTGAATCTTGATCCTCAGACCTCAACCTCCTAAATGGCTAGGATTATGAGTGTCAGTGATCAATTCCTGGTTAAAATCTGGGGACTTTTAAAGCGATGGGAGCATTTTTATATTTGGCTATCCTACGGAAACTATTTAGAATCCCGGGAAGCAGAGGAACAGTTGAAATGAATGCAGAAGGATGAAAGGCAAGAGTACCCACAGGGGTAAGAAGCAGCCAAGAGAGAAGGAATTGAATTCTGCATGATTTTAGAGGGAATAAGATTTAAAGAGAAAGGTTCTAGATTGAATTTTCTGGGACAGTAGCTCTATGGATTTAATTAAAACAGGGCACATTTGGCATCAGATATGGTGCTTGGGAAACACTGTAGGTATTTAGTAAGTGTTGGTTCCCTTCCCTCTCCTCTGTATAGGCAAGGATTTTTTTTTTCCAGCTTGTTCTGAGAAATGGCTCCATCTTCAAAGATGAACTAAGAAGACAAATGGATGGCCGGGAGTTTGGCCTAGTGGTAGAGTGCTTGCCTAGCATGCATGAAGACCCAGGTTTGATTCCTGGAAAAAGCTGAAAGTGGTGTTGTGGCTCAAGTGGTAGAGCTCTAGCCTTGAGAAAGCCCGAAGACAGTGTTCAGACCCAAATTCAAGGCCCAGGACTGGTAAAATAAAAAGAAAGAAAATAAATTGAAAATGTTGAAGTAAAAAATGTCTGATGTACCTAATAAATTTGTATTGTGCTGAATTTGGAGTGATGCCGTGACCTGTACCTGCCACTGCCTGGCTTGTATAATTTGCACCCTCAGATCCTGTTAACTAGAGCAAGTGTTAGCACCATTTTTCACACTTAAGGGCTCCAAGGAGAAGCCACAAGAGGGGCACCCCTGAGAATTAGAAGACCAGCTTGGTAGTGTGGAAAGGAAAACGTGTGGCCTCAGTGTGCCCTAGGTGGCCAGGGGGCAGTGAGTTGAAGGAGACAGGAGAAAGATGGACTTAGCAACAATCTGCTCCTCTGTAACCTCTACCTTGTGGCTAGTCTGCCCACAACAAAGCAAGTAAGCACCATTTAGACTTGGCAGCCACAGGTCTCACTCCAGGACACCCAGAGCCCAAGCCTGTCAGGTCAGATCTCAGCAAATGAGAACAGAAATGAAGAGACAGCTTCAGAATACCACTGTGGCATTCAAAGAAGACCACAGTGGCATCCATGGCTTGAAAGAGCCAGGCCTGAGCCCAAAATGCAACAGCCAGCTGATTTGTGACAAGGGTGCCAAAGATCTTCATTGGGGAAAAGACAGCTTCTTTAACAAATGGTGCTGGAAAAATGGGATATCTACATGCAGAATGCTGAAAGTAGATCTGTTTTTCACCCTGTACTAAAATCAATCTCAAGTGGATCTGAGGCCTCCATGTAAGACAGAAAACTTTGAAATGACTACAAGAAAACTTAGAAAAAAACACCGGAATTTATATGCATAGGCAGTCATTTCCAGAGTGTGTACACATACACATTTCTGTGCTAATAAGATATGTACAATACAGCATTATTTAGTCAGAAAGAAGAATGACATTTACATCATTTTCAGGGTAACGGATGGAAATGGAGATCATTACATTAAGCAAGGTCATCTAGATTCTGAAGGAAAGAGGTAGTCGTTTTGTCCTACGCAGAAGATATACACCGATAGAAACATACATCTGCACATACAAAAGGTGACTGGAAGTGTAGGACTGTTTGCGGAGGCAAAGACAAGAGAAGACAGAGGAAAAGAGGATTGTTAATATCCAAATTCCATGAGAGTGGCCTAAGGAGACTCTCTGGAAGCAATAGCAGGGAGATGGGGAAAGAGAGAACAACTGAGGGTGTTCTGCCTAAAGTGCAATGTATGCATGTGTGAAATAGCATGGCCAATGCTTTTATATAATTAAATATACATTAGCAGAAAAAAGTAAGGAGAGAAAGACACACGTGGAGGAGGCAGCACCTTGGGTTAAACAGATGGGAGACTTCCTCCTCTGCAAACCTTCCACATCATGTGAGCAGGGCTCTTCTGAATAACTCACCTCAGAGAAACTGCTCCATTTCCTTTCTGGCATCAAACTGTGAAGGCAAAATCCTCCCTGCCACTTCCTGTTAGTAGGAGATCAGGTCTAACTTCCGTGCAAGAATGTATGGCTAAGAAAACCAGGCGAATAAAAGGGCCTTATTTGAAAGATGGTTATCCTGACTGGGCCCAGTGGCAAACCCCTGGAACCCTCATTACTTGGGAGGTACAGGTGGGAGGATTGGGAGTAGCCTGGGCGACACAGGAAGACCTTGTCTCAAACAAAACCAAACATCACAAATAAAAAACAATGTAATAATGCGGGGTGCCAATGGCTCACACCTGTAATCTAGAAATCTGAGAGCTGAGTTCTGAAAATCAAGGTTCAAAGCCAGCCTGGACAAAGAAATCTAAAAGATTCTTACCTCGAATCAGCTAGCAAAAATCAAGAAATAGAGGTATGGCTCTAGCGGTAGAATGCCAGTTCTGAACAACAACAAAAAGCTGAATGAGGTAGGTACTGGAGGGTCACACCTGTAATCCTAGCTACTCAGGAGGCTGAGATCAGAGGATCATGGTTTGAAGCCAGTCCAGGCAGGAAAGTTCATGAGATTCATTTCTAACAAAATACTCAAAAACAGCCAGGAATGGTGCTGTGACTCAAGTGGTACAGTATTACCTTGAGTACAAAGAGACTCAGGGACAGCAGTGAGGACCTGAGTTCAGGCCCCAGGATTGGTGTGTAAGCACATGCTCGTGCACGTGCATGTGTGCACGTGCACGCGCGCGCGCACACACACACACACACACACACACACACACGAACCAAATAAGAACACGACACCGTGGGGTTCAAGTCTCAGTACTGTCACAACCAAACAACATATGAAAATACCCAAATCAATAAAACAACAGTCTATTATATATACACACATACACACATATATGCACACATGGTGATGGAAACAGTTACACACATATGAATAATGAATTATGAATCATAATTTTAAGATCAGAAAAAGTGCAAGTCTAAAGATATTCAACTTCATCCTGAAACTATATGGATTGTAATGTAAATAATGACTCTATAAGAATGATGCTAAAAATTGAGTATACTTACATAGAATCAAGAAATAATAAATAAAATATGATCTATTTTTTAGAATTAGAGTGGCATTAATTTGAAGTTGCTGTTATGCTCCCTTAGACACACACACACACATACACACGCATACACACACACACACACACACACACACACACACACACCAGTGTAAAAGGCTTTATAAGCACTAAAATACCACATTAATTTTAAGTTTTTTTTTCTTTGAATTCCTTAAAATAGCATGACATTTTGGAAAAGCTGGTAAAGCCTGCGGCTGAGTTAATTCATCCTTTATATTTTAGATGAAGTACCTACTATTTAAACACTTTATTCCAAGCTGCAGTATATTAAAACAATAAGAACCGGATCCTTGCTAGCACTCTCCATTGTCCATGGAGTGAACACAAGTGTGACAGAGTACTGACATTCATTTCACTGTGAATTAAACACAGCATCAACGCATGTCCCATGAGACGATATTAAGTTCTGCATTTGGGTAACACTGGGAATTCTGTAGGCCAGGGTAGAACTATATTTGGCTGGCAACAAGCCAATCCAACTTCACACTTGTTCTAGAAGTAGGTGGTCAAAAGCTCAACCCTTGTCATCAAATCTAGTGATCACAGTTGCTTAAACTATATAGATCCCCAAATCTTTTGTTTCACTCACTTAGAAGATAAACATGACAAATGATAAAAAAAAAATCAGGCAAAGACTTATGTGGAAAAGATACTAGGTTAGAATCAACCTTGAGTAGAAGCAGGTTCAGTCAGAGCACATCAAAGAGAAACAGAGAGAGCTGGATTTCCCATGTGGTATTAGCAAGATATACACAAACTTCTATACATATGTACATATAGGCAACCTTTTTCTTTTTCTTCAGAAAAAATGGACTAAGAAATTGAGGCAATGAGGAAATGTATTCACAACTTTCTCTCTGTTCCCTTCAAAAATACAAGTCGTAAATTTTCAAGACTTTGTAGTACATGTTTCAAAAGATGCCTTTCCATTTGGAGGAAGGAAACACATGCTTCTCAATGCATCTGGTTTTGCTGTAATAGTATAGAATGCCTCTCTCTAATAAATTTAACCACAAAAAAATTAAAATGTGTCTGCATTCTGCTAATTTATAAAATGCAGGATGCTGTCAGATAAAATTTCATGAAAATGATCTATAAACCAGACTGTCAAAAGTGAAAGGTACTCAAGCAGTACTTAGGGGCAAGAAATACATAGAAAACCACTGGAAATCATTCATGTGACTGCGGTAAAACAATGCACTGCAACGGGGCTCACATTACCTTGATTTGCAAGTTACTGTGAGGTCACAGGAAATCCTGAAATGTTTTCCACATTTTCTTTTATACATTTTATGTCAAATTTCCTGCAATTGAAATCATAAACCCTCCTACTGCTGGCCTCTCTTCTGAAGGAAGGAGATCTTTTGACACTGCCCCCATGAACACCTAATAACTCAATTCCTATCCCTGCAACAAGAAACTAAAAGACAGAATTGAAAATGGACCATGATAAGGCTGAAATGTCTCATGCCCTAATTCTTTCAAAATGAGTCCCAAACCGATGTCATTAAGGAAACTGAAAGTGCATTTAATCCAGTGACAGCAGACTTTTCTCTAGGACAAGAGATAACAGAAGAAATGATAGACTTTCTCAAGGACTGAACCCCAGTCTTCTTATCCAAAATATACTTGGTAAATTTATGGTCTGATTTTAAAATGGTATCATCTTCTATATGGATATTCCTACGATGATCCAAGCTCCTGACATCATATTTTACCGTGCCAGCCATACTTAGGAGGGGCTAAGTCCGATTTAAGTGAAATGTGCAAGTTTTAAGATATTCTTTGGAGATTTATCACTCCCATTGCTGGAATTTAAAAATACCTTTTAAATGGTCACATGCCATTTGAATATAAATCAACACAATGGAAAACCACGCTAAACAATGAAGTTTCCTTAAGGAGGCCCACATTTTGAAGATTTTGTTGGAGCATGAGTTATCACCACCTTTACCTCTCCAGACATATCGGGTGCCATGGGAACAGCAGGCCACAGAGATGAGTAGATTCCGAAAAACACCACCCAGAGTGCGATGCTGCCCCATATCGCTATGTGACTGAACTGCGAAGAAGGAAATCCAAGTCACAAGAGTACACAAACTCTAGTGAAACCCCCACAAATCCCTTTACTCATTTATTTATTTTTATTACATTTATAGAACTATGGGCCATGGACATTTTGATATGGTTGCATGTATGTACTTGTTATACTGGATCTTTTACTGAGTGCTCATTTCTTCTACGAAAGTTAGGGTATCAGGATTCGAATGGGGAACTTGCTGCACATTCTATCTTCATCTTTGGTAGTTCTTTTCTCTTACTTTTAACTTTTTAAATATATTACTATCTTTCAGTGTCCTTTAGTTTTGTTATACCAGCTCTCACTCTGAGATGGTAGACATATTAATCTGGATGTCTGTGATGATCACATCCACATTTCTTATGCCAGTCTTAACCTGAGCACAAGCTTTATTTTCATCCACTTTTTAAAAACTAGCTTTCTCTACCTAGATGTGGCTGTGCTACAAAGCTAACATAATACAAATTGAAGTCGTTTGCTCCAGACTGAATTATTTATACATGTCTGAGGTCAGATCTTTCAGTCATACTACTGGCCTTCAGCACTGTTTCCTCATGGATTGTCTATAGAATACCAGTCCTGTAGTGTTCCTAAGGAAAGGCATTTAAGTGTAATTCTTTTCATAGTCATGACATATATATGTGTATATGTATATACACATATCTTGCGATAATAAAATTTGCTGGCTTAACTCAGTGTGTCCAAACTGGAATCCCCAGTTCTCTTTCTTCTACCTCCTAACACTCCACAATTACCAACCCGTGGGCTAGGAGAAAGGGAGACATCAAGTTAAAATGGAAAATAACAAAGAAAAAAAATGGAGAGAACACATAGACACATGTGACAATTTTTGGTTGTCTCTAGAGATCCTCTTACCCATGTCCAATATGAAGTTTCCAATCCAGCTTTCAAACACACAGTTATCACTACAAACTAAAATAGAAAGCAGAAATAGTAGTTGTTGATGGTTCATAAAATGATCAAGAGTGAGATTTTTGACAGGACCATTTTGCATTAAGCATGGGACTAGTATATTACTTGCTGCTTGCTTTCTATGCCCAACAAGTAAAGCGATGGATAAAACAGGCAGGTGCCCCATCAGGATGGGCCTGATCACAACTGGCACAGAATATCCCTCCTGCGGCCCTTTCTGCCTGCTCACATTCATGAACCAGGCAAGTTACCTCATCTGTATGTGTTTCTGCTTCTTCATCTCTAACCTGGGACTGATAAAGCTTACCTACCTTGATGGTTAACTCTGACTGTCAACTGACTGGACAGAGAAGCAGCAGGAGTGTGTCTGTGAGATTTCTAGAGAGGGAGAGAGGATGAACCAAGGGCCTTGTACAGAATGGGCATGGTGATGGAAGTTCTAGAGGCTGAGACAGTGGAATTCCCAATTATGGGACCAGTCTGGGTTACATCATAGAAGATTCTAACTCAAAAGACCAGACCAACACACCCAACAAACTAACGAAGTTAATAAAACCTTATATAATCTAGAAATGCTTCCATGTAAAGGTATCTTTTTTTTTTTTTTTGGAGAGGGTACTAGGATTTGAACTCAGGGCTGTGTACTTGCTAGGCAGGTAAGCTACAACTTGAGCTGTATCCTCAACCATGATTTTTTTTTTTTTTGCCAGTCCTGGGCTTGAGCTCAGGGCCTGAGCACTGTCCTTGGACTTTATCAAGGCTAGAGCTCTACCACTTGAGCCTCAGCACCACTTCTGGCTTTTTTCTAGGTATGTGGTACTGAGGAATCAAACCCAGGTCTTCGTGCATGCTAGGCAAGCACTTTAACCACTAGGCCAAACTCCCGGTCCCTCAACCATGATTTTTTCAGATAGGGTTTTCTCATGCCTTTTTCCTGAGGTAGTATTACAGAGTTGCTTTTTTTTTTTCCCTTGAGTGGTAGTGGAGGGGGGAGGGGTGTTTGTACAGCTTGAACTCAGGGTCTGGGCACTGTCTCTGAGTTTTTCACTCAAGGCTAGTGCTCCACTACTAAGCCACAGCTCCATCTCTGGTTTTCTGGTGGTTAACTGGAGATAAGAGTCTCACAGACATTATTGCTCAGGCTGGCTTTGAGCCACAACCCTCAGATATCAGCCACCTGAGTATCTAGGAGTATAGGCATGAGCCAACAGCGCCCCCTGGTAGCATTACAATTGATCCTTCTACCTAAGCTGCTGAATAGTGGGGATTTATAGGCCTGCACTACCATGCTGGTATCACATACTTAAATCTGAAAATCACAGATAAAAGTTTGGATTTTGTATGTGAACAAGCACAACTCCTGCACTCACCGTATACACAAAGTTTCCCAGAAGCAGGTAGTCGGAGGTTTTCCCATTCCCAAACACAGTACCTGTAAGAAAAGAACAAAGACTGGTTAGTAAAAACAAAAAAGGAAAGAGGGTCTAGGAAAGATAAGTCAACTAAGAAACTCTGAATGTAAGAAGACTCATAAGACACACAGTACATTCAGAAATGAGGTTAATTAAAAAAAAACAATAAAACAAATCCAGATTCCCTCCATAACAAGTATCATAATGTTGCTGTAGATGGAGCACGAATTAAAAACAAATTTACAAGAGCAAACAGGAAGCAGGAATTCTGTATTGAAGGCCAATTTTCAGAGTCCATAAAAGTAAGTAAACACATTAAAAACCAAATCAAACTAATCAAGAAAAGCATAATGGTTTGGGCATTAAGACTTGAGAAGGCATTGTAAACCTTCACCCTGAACATGATGAGAATCTGAGGATTTTTCTTGCTATCTATCATTAGCTCACAAATTGTTAACACAGACCCAAAAGGGATTTACTGAATGCAACTCATAGAGGCTCAGGAGTGCCAGTCGGATTCTAGGCACAAAATCTTCTGAGGTTTTGGTTGAATTTAGGAACATTTAAAAAACTATTTTGGTTATTCTGGCAATGACTAACAGGTACAGCTTTAGGTGAAGAAAGTGGTAGCCAACAAACAAAAATTATTACTGGTTAAAAAAACTGAGTACAAAAACATGATCAAATAATGAAATTATTGGTGTTATACAAAAATATAAACCTACAGCATTGTAATATGTAATATGCAATAAATATGTAATATGTAACATTATTGGTATACATGTTCAGTGAGATTTATTCAAGACCTAGTAGTAGGCAAGATTAAAATGGGTTTGAATATAGTTTAGTAAACAACAAAGTAAGACAATTATAAACCTTTTCTATGTTAATTAGAATGGTAAAACATGAAGTATGCTAGTTTTCCTCATGTTTGAGGAAAATTAACAAGTGTCTTCTAGACTTGGCTGCATTTGGTCTTCAGAGGCAGTAGCCCCTGTAAAGGGCATGAATTGAAACTGGATGACAGAGGCCATTTCTCAGAAAGATTGCAGGAGGAGATCTAGTATCTGTTTTTCAGAAGAACAAGTCTTCCTTTCAAATACTGTCACTGCTGAGGTATATTGCTGGCCACACGGTTTGAACAATTTATGAGATTACATTTCTCTTTTAGCATGCTGAAATAGCAATTTAATAGACTGGATGTGTTTTGTCTTTCTTACTGATATTGATTTTGTGTTTTGAAAATTAGCTTTACCTGGAGAACTTGTCTAAGATTAAGGTATACAGAACACTAGCATTATTCAGCCAGATAAAGGAATGATGTACCGATTCATGCTGGCAAGTATACAAATGAAGATCAGTTATACAATTCCATTCATATGACATGTACAGAATAGGCAAGTCTACCGACAGAAAAAATAGTAGCTCCCAAGAGATTGTCAGGAAAGGGTGCTGAGAGGAAGGGGACGATGGTTAATGGGTGTGGGGTTTCTTTATGGGATGATGAAATATTTTGGCATCCGATGTTGCTGATATTTGGCATAGTTTCATGAATATACCAAAAGCCATTGAGCTGTACTTTAAAATTTATAGTATAATATATCTCAAAAAACACATGAATTCCCACTAATTCCCATCGCCTGCAAACTGAGAAGTATTTATGGTTGTAACTTTCTGAGCACTGATAAAGAAAGGTGACTAAAAGTTCTGTGAGGCTCTGGATGCATTTCCTTCTGGACAATACTGGCAAATGTAGTACACTTCTGCTCATTGATTCACAGTTTTCTAGGGCCAGTTAGAGGCTAGGCACTGTTGTAAGCATAGGAGCACAATTAAACGAATTCTCTAACCTGTTGAAACTTCTGACTCAGAGGAGAAAGATGATACAAAGGAGCACATTCCTCTGAAGAAATACAGTGGTGCACAGTGGTCAGGGTTCTTTTGGCCAGGTAAGCTGGCAGGGCTTCTCTGAGCAAGAAGAAGGGCCTGCTCACTTATCAGGGGACATAGAGGTGAAGGCTACTCCTCTAAGCACCATAATGTGATTTGGTTTACAGTTTATAAGCATCACTCCAGCTTCTCATGAAGGACAGTCCATAGATGGGGAAGAGCAGGCTGTTTGCTGTTCTGTTTGTTTGTTTTTTTCCCCTCATTTTTTGTTGGCTCTGGGCTTGAATTTAGGGCCTAGGTGCTGTCCCTGAGCCGTTTTGTGCTGAAGGCTAGAGCTTTATCATTTGAGTCACAGCATCACCTCCAGCTTTTTTTCTGAATAGTTTATTGGAGATAGGAAACTCTGGACTTCTCCTGCTCACACTGGCTTCCAACCATGATCCTTAAGAGCTCAGCCTCCTGAGTACCTAGGATTACCAGGCATAAGCTGCCTGTGTCTGTGGTTCCATTGGCACTTGTGAAGTCACAGACAGGAGGCGCTAGAGTTTAGGAAGGACTGTCAGCTTCTTGGGTGGAGAATGCACCATCTTTTCATTGTGTATTTCCATCTGGAGCCCAGTCAGGTTTTTCCCAGGATCTGAGGACCATGTCTGCTCTGGGCCATGGAAGCACCAGCGCCACAGTCACAGGGCTCTTTCCCTCAGGGATCACTTAATCATTTGTATGTATCTAGGAAGCACACCACGATCATCGTATCCCCAGAATCGACAGAATGAAATCACTACCTTGAAATAAGCAGAGAAAAACGCTTCTACTCTAAGATGACCATAAAAAAACATATTTCAAAAACAAAAACAAAACATGCTCATCTAAAACATCAGCTCAAAACCATTTGAAAAATACTAGCATGCCTGATTAGGTTCAGTATAAAGTGCTTGTTACAGTCTCATAGGTGCAATAAATAGATTACATAAAATATTAGCACTTATTTGTCTTTAAATTCTACATCAACAGGGGGGTGGGGAAACGAGTCCTAAAATTTAACTCTCTGCAAGTTTGGAAACCATGAGAAGTAAAGAAGAAAGGCTTTGCATACATTAAATCACTTTGCTCCCACGGGAATAATAAAAAAAATCTTTAAAGTGTGCACGACTTGGGATGTGTGCAGATTAAGTTAAGGAAAATACCATACAATGAAACAGTGCTATAATTTCTAACATTTAATGATAATGAGTTACTTTACTTAAAAAAAAAAGCAAAAAGTCATCTCATAGCATTCATATCCTTTCTACTTACCATACTGAAGGGCTTTTAGTGGAAACCAAAATAGAATAACCGAGTGGAAGAGGCCATTTAAACAATGAACCCAGAAAACCTGGGGGAAAACAAAAATCCATGAGAACCATTTGCGATAAACTAGCTCTGTGAACTCTGACCTTTCTTTTTATCTATAAGCTAGATGCACAAAATGTGTTTCTGTCAGGCCACCACTGTGAATAGAACTGACAGACACTTTCTGCCTCTTAGACTTTCATGGCTCATTTATTTATTTTTATGTTTCTCAAAATGTTTTTCTCAGCTTCACTTGAACTTTCTTTTCCTGCAAAGTAATAGAAGCTTCCATTTCTGCCTGAAAAAAAAAAAGGAAACAAAATTTACAATAAATGCAAGATCTTGAAATTTCTGTATGCTGGAACTATTTTCATATTTGCAGAAATACAGACTTTTAAAAAGACTGTAATCTGGAGGGAATCTTCCTTTTTCCATGCACAGTACAAGTGAGACTTTTTCAATGATAACAAGATTTGGTGCTTTCTTTCCCTCATGCTATAGAAACATAATCTTAAAAATAGTAAATATAACAGTTAAATTACATAGACATTAAAATAAAATGTTGTGCCTAATACTGAATTTATCAATACTTTAACACCAACTGGTCAACACCAAATCTCACATTGTTACAAAAGCATTTCGTAGTTACTACTTTTTAATGTCAGTTGCATTTTACGCACAAGAGAGCTAGGATCCCTGGTACTTTCTTTGTATCATGAGTGTAAGAGATTAAGTTATAGAAAACTATTCAGGATTCTCAGGCAGGGCTGTCTGCACAGTTGTAGTTTTGTCGTGTATATGTGCGTCTTGCAAACAAAACTCAGGCTAAATGAAATTGGCACGTATTAATAGTTTTAAGCTGTTCAAACAACAGAAATTAAGTTGCCTGCCTCCCTAAATTTTCCACTGTGATCTCAATCTCCTTTGTTAGTTCATGCAGCCACACTGAGTTGGATGATCCAATTTACGCTCCAATACATTACACATTTGAACTTGTGTTACTCATTAACCTTTGTCGCTTCTCCCCGCTATGTCATTTCCCCAAGTTTTTATTTGACAGAAAGCACAGGTGGGTGCAAGAAAAATTAGTTCTACTTTTCCATTTTCCTGACCGATACTTATTGTCGCATGCTAATCCTTTAACCTCTGTCATGACCTCAGACCCTCTGACCCTTTTTACCATAACAAACGTAAGCATCATCATTCAAGGACACAATGCTTCTCTGCTTGGGACCCACAGCAACCACTGTGGATACAGCTATGCATTTTGTAACCACTTGTCCCTGAATTTTAAAACACTTCTGTGGAATGCAATCAAAGAAGTGTCAGTGACATCATCAGAGAAATCTATAAATCCTACAAAAATGTCTGGTAACTTGTATTTATGAGCTCAAAGTATTCAAGTAGATATGGAAATTGTATAAGCTACTTAAATGGATCTCCTGAATTTTCTCAATAAATGCTGGGGATGAATCGGTAATAGCATAGGTTTGCAACAACGTATAATACAAGAATTAATGCTCCCATGTTGAAACTGTATGCTACCTGTTCTGCCCTTTTCCTGGTCACAAAATGGGGTTCATGTTGTTAGGTACAAAGGGCATGAAAGGACCAGGCAGGCCCTGCAGGAATAGGACTGATTTACATTTATAAGCAGGAGTGACATGGCGCAGTGTATGATTGTTAAGTTCACTTCTGAGATCCTATCACACAGCCTAAACTATATAAAAGGGACCCACAGTTGAGATAGATACAATTGCCTAGGCTTTTGAGAATTATTTCTGGTCTACAATAATTCTCCCCCTTAAAGAGGCTTGGGCTTTCTTAGCTTCCAGATCACATTATCCAGGGAAAACCAGAGCTCACATCTATTTGATTTCCTCAATGACAGCTTTCCATCATTTGAAAATGATGACCACAGGCAATTAAAATCATTATAGCAATGTGGTGGACACCTTAGATAAAATTTAAATTTGAAAAAAAGCCTAGTTATAAGCATAAGCTTAGTTACTGATATTATAAATAGTAACAATTTAAAAAATAAATAAAAAATTAAAAAAAAACAAGAGTCCTGTTCAGAGCCAGTGGTAACGAATAAGCTGAAAGAACTCATCAGTATGTCTGTCATTTTAATTAACCAAATAAAGGCATGGAGTTATGTGTGTGCATACAGCTAAGAATTCTGGCACATGTGTTCATTGGAGATTGAGTCTCCGAAGTATGACCTTTTAGCTCTGAATTCTTCAGTATCCTTTATCATAGAAGGTCATGGAACACCTGGTTTCAATGGTATTTTAGGTATACTGAGAATAAATGTTATTGGAGTTTGTTAATGTAGTTTCCTACATTAACTGTCCCAAATTCAGAACTCTGAATTAAGGTTACATGTAATCTTCGGAAATATGTAATAAACACACCCTATATCATAGTGAAACAATTTGGTGATGAAGTGTTTGCTACATGATACTACCAGTCAAATACTTGAATGTTCCTTTCAAAATAGCATCTACCTAGATTCTTAAAAAATTATTCAAACTTTTCTTTCAATATTCTTAGGAGAGGAACACAAAGGTGTAATACCTATATGCATCTACCATATAAAATAATATTAATTGAAATGAACTCCAGGAAATGGAAAAAAGAGAAATTTTCTTTGTTGTTGTTTTTGTTTTCTTTTCCTTTTGCTTTATTTATTTATCTGTCTGTGGGAGGGTAAAGGAGACACAAACATGAAGGGACAAAGAGTGAACAAATGCAGCAGTGGTACTCACTAGACATTATGTTGAAAATGAACTCTACAACTTGTAGGTGGGGATGGGAGGGCAAAACTGGGAGAGAGAGAAGGGAGGGTGGGTTTCCAACAAGAAATGTACTCTTTACTTGACTTATGTAGCTGTAGCCCCTCTGTAGATCACCCTTACAATAGCAATAACAATATATAAAGAAAAAGAAAACTTTTCCTCTTGATTTGCCCTGAACCAGGTTCTGAATTACTCCCTCAAATATCAACGGAAACATTGTAGGAAAGTAAACTATGAAGAAAATAAAAGTTTTCATCACTGGGGTGAATCAATACATAGATCCTCACAGATGATGATAGCTTATGACTTATATAGAATACAATCTCAGACTTGATTTCAGAGAAAATGTTGGAAACTTTATGTATGTTTAATTTTAGGGCTTGGAAAAACTGAGTACGATGATTATGTGGGTAAGTCACTTCCTGAAGATTGGAATTTTAATGTCTGACACCATCAATCTAAAATTCTAATGAGGACAAAGTTATCTGAGGAAAGAGGAAATGGGCAAGGAATGATATAATACTTTTCACCCCATTATACCTGTAAAGCCAGTCCTTGTCAGTCTTAGGTGACTTGAGCCTGGCTAGGACTGTTTCCACACAACACTACAGAACTGGGCAGCCAGAGGAACAAAGGACAATGGCTTCTGTCTGCTACACTAGCTTTCTGCTGCTCAAATACACCAATAGGACAGAGGTTTCTTATTAGTTTTATAATATAAGCCTACTCAACTCAATGCATAAAGCACCTTTTCCTGACATATCAGGAAGAACAGACATTTGCCAGGATGTCCATTCTGCAGCTGTGCCAGGCTGGCATCTCTGGGGTTGTGGAGATGCCCCAAATAGGAACACCAAGAAATCTGCTGGTATGACTCTGTGCTCAGACACAGTACCTACCTTGGTGTTGAAGTCCAGAGCATTCTGAGAGGTTTTATATAGTTCAGGATACTTCAGCATATTCTCTTTTCGGCATGATCTCTCAAATATTCCAAGAGTTAAAGGAGGCATAGCTGTAAACATCTGCAATGAAAAACTGGTCCTTATTCCAAGCAGCCAAATGCCGGGTAAATCTTTATTCCAGAACATTAAATAATATAGGAATTAACAACTATGCTAAACTTACCACATTATAAAGACCTATACACCATCTTTCAAAGAGGATCTGTCCAGAAAAGCCATTGACAAAGGCAAACCAGATCTAGGAAGAAAACAAAACATAAAACTAGAATTAGAACACAAAAACATGAATGATTGGCTTAAAATGTGTTGTAAATGCTACTTAAAAAACACAAAAAACAGAAGCATCAATATATTGTTTTCAGGATATCTTAAAAATGGCATTCTTTCATTGTACAAACATGTCATTTTATGCTTTTAACAAGGTACTTGCTGTTTAATTAAAATTGGTTCTACCTGTCCAGTTACAAAAAAGAATTATACTGAATAAGCAACCATAGATTTAAGAAGTTACATGCAATCTTGTTTCTAAAACAGAATATATTTAAATGCCATGTGATTTTTACAGTTTTAATTTCTTTTAAAAATAACAGGATTAGCAGCTTAAAAATCATTTTTACTATAGAACTGACACTTGCTTATTTATAAAATAATTCTGCATAGTATGAGAATCACTATTTTCTTCCTCATTGGCTGTACCCACATAGCTGGTTAAGCACATGCAAAATTTTACTTTACTTGAAACTTATAAGGATCTATTCTTACATTTGGCTTCTGTCACTTAACATGATAAAATGTGCCTTTGTTGTTACATGTCCTTTAAGGTACTGTCGCTGCATGTAGAATCTCTACAGTGTGGATACTATTGTTTTGGACATTTGGCTTGCTATTTTGGCTATAAGAATTGATTCTGGAGTATGAATCTCTTTTGTTTCTTTGAATAAATTCTCAAAGTAGAATTAATGGGTCAATGTATGCAAGTTTTTCTCTTTTTAGCTGTTTTTAGTCATTATGGCTATCCAGGTGATAAATTTGAACTTATACATTAATTTAAAAAATTCACTGTACAAAGGAGATACCACTTAACAGTTTACAAATAAAGTACATCTTAATCAGTGTCACACCTTCAACGTTCCCCCTCTCCTGCGACATACCCCCTTCTCTTTTCTTAGTTTCATGGTCTATACAAGAAATTTTTGACTATATTCTCCTTAATAAAATATTTTTAATCTAAGTCTTAAGCTGTGATTAAAAACCTAATCCTCAGCTACTAGGAGCCTAAAGTTCTCAGATATTTCAAAATTTTCTTTACAACAGAAAGTAAGTGTGGAAACAAAAATTGTGGGTAATTTAGATCAATTTTCTCCAACATATTTAAAAATGGTTTTTAAAACAAAAAAATTAAAGTGACTATTAGTCATAGCTGTATTATTATTTTTTTAAAAATTAAGTTGATCTGGGTGAGAAAAGGGTGAGGGTAGCAATTGAGATTATATAAATACAAGCATAACGTAACAACTATAAAGCTGTCCCAACAAAATGGTCTTGAACATGTGGCTAGAGTAAATTAGAGTCACAGCCACAGGGAGGTGGTTACATTTCATGTTTCATTTTTAACCTCATCATGGAAACATGGCTTGCTACAAATTCACCATTTACCAATATATACCCAGGCTGGTCCCTCCACGGACAGTTTCTATACCCTCATCGATCCTCTTCCCCTTTAATGGGAAAGAATGGTGGAGTGTGTATGAAAAATGAATGCTTTATGAGATAGAAAGGAAAATGAAGTAGGGATAACATATGAAAACAGAAGTTCAGATTGTGTCAAGGTTGTAACACACTAATGATGGTCACAAAAGTAAAGAGATAGGAGTCAAATCTGAAATCCTTACTTGTTTTGCTAAAGGATTTGCAGAAAAATCCTGGACATTTGCCTTAATAAGGCAAATGATCTGGTGCTCATTCATATGTATAAACATGAAAAGAACCTACATCTGCAGTCAACTTTGTTCTTTCCTCAGAACTACATACAATTAGCTACAAGAGACTCTGGGTGACATATATATATATATACATATATACATCTATATATATATATATTTCAGATTTCTTGGGTATGATGGAAATATGAAGGATTTTAAAGCCCAGACTTTCACTGATGTATTTTCTATGAAACCCAGCCTAGCGCGTTGGTCTGCAGAAAGCTGAGACTTTCTGCACACTTAATTCATCCAAAGGACATGATCTAGCTCAAAGGTTATAGTCCTAATCACATTTATAGTCATCGATGCTAGGTATTATAAGACTGTTATGGTAACAAATTTGTGCACGGTAAATGTGTACTTGTAAAGGTGGGTATCTCCCTCGGTTCTTTATATATATTATATATATTTATATAAATATATACATATTTATATAACATTTGAACTGATTCAAAAGCTACTATGAAGTTAAAAATTTTAGACCCTCCCTCATATCAATGATTACATGCAGAAAGTTTTAAATCTAAAACAATTTGCAAATAAACCAAAAGTATGCATTTATAGTATATAGCAAAAATTTTAGGCAGAGAATTAACATGTTTTTATCATCTCATTTTTCTTACTAGTCAGGACATGAACATGATGTTTTCAGAAATTTATTTTCTGTGTTATTAAAAGTTCACATTCTAATTTCTTTTTTTCTCCTAAAGAGGTAGCGATGACTAGATGAGAACAGTATCTAGATCTTCATACAGATATTCTGGCATCCAAGTTTACCTATTTTATTTAATATTTGTGTATTTATTTTAATTTTTAAGTTTTTAAAACCTATCTTCATATAGTTGTACAAAGAGGTTTCAATTCAATGAAACAATTTATGAATACAACTCATCTTCATCAATGAGTTTACTTTTTGTTTTTCAATCTGAATTTTTTTCCTTTTCTTTTTTGTAACCTAGCACATAGCATTTGTTAGACAAATACTTTGCCTTTAAGCTACATCCCAGCCATACTTATTTTCAAAGACAAAGAGAAGGTAGTAAACAGGGAAGCAGTTTACCAGAGGCCTGTTTTTCATGTGTGTGTGAGAGTTACAGTGATATGCTAGATTAGGAACATATCTCATGCTTAGTAAAATGACAGGTGAATTACCATACACATATGAAGTCTTTTCTTTGACATAACCAACACTTGTGGATGCAGAGGGAAAGTGGATGCCAGGCCCCTGAGGAGGTATCTAAATTATTTAGATCCACAAGGAATCCATTTCTCAGCACAACTTGCTGAGAAATCATCACCATACTGACTTTCAATCAATGCTTCTGAAAATTAGAAACACTACATTGCTCTAATGTCTTACCAGGGAATCTGTATGCAATCAATCATTTGAAGGAAGTCTTAGTTTGCTATGAAGTCACAAGTTTCTCAGAGGGAGGAAAGATCTTTTTAAAAGGAGTCAATAATAATAATTTGGAAAAAAACAAATAAAAAACTCCAAAACCCATAGTTAGGCAACAACCATAAGAGCTTGCTGTCAGCCTCGTCTTGAAATCTGTATCAACTTGTATGGTTGGGATAAGTTATAGCAGCTAGACGATGGTATTCCTGGCAATACAACAATGGTAAAACAGTTTTTTTTTTCAGAAGTGCTTAAGAGGGTTCCTTTATTGGCAAAGCAACCCCCAGACCTGTGTCTCCGGAATGATTTCTAAATTCTACGTCCCTGCAGAGGCGTGGTAGCTAAGGCTCCACAGGCATTTTCCTGATGCAGCATTTCTGCATATTAAACAGCAGCTTTCAAATACTCAATGAGTTCTCTGCTCCCACGCCTGACCAGCACAAAAAACTGAAAGGAGAGATTGGAGACTGGCGGTTGTCCTCACTAGAGACATTCAGTGATGTGTTTTCTGTCTATTCATTCACAGTATTGACATGAGCCATTAACATCTGCAGAACTTGTTTTAGCTGGCAAAAGTTGGGTATTTGGGAACTGATTTAAAAGGTCAATTCAATTCCAAGACAGTTGAATTATATTCAAAATACGTTTCCATAAAGTGCTAAAAGAAAAATAAAGATGGGATTTCCAGTGAAGTTTAGAACTCACTTCCTTTTCAATGTGTGAAGAATGTGATCAGGGTTAAATATCTCATGAGGAGGCTTTAAATTCAAAGCCAAGTGAAACTTAGGGTTAATCCACCACAGGTCACATGACTCTGGGTTTGAAACAGAGCGTGCAGCTTTAGTTTTCATTGGAGTTTAGTACATTTTACTTCCCCTATTTGTACATAAATTTTATCCACTTCACTGTTGATTGTCAGTTAATCTCGATTTAAAAAGCAGCTAACTGTCAATCTTGATTTACAATCTAAACTTAATTCATTTGGTCAAATTAATTTTTTGTGAACAGATTTATTGCTGGCAGTGGCTTTCAACTCCTGGTTTAAAAGCCTTCAAAACTCTATGTAAATAGACCGTATAATACCCTTTTGAATGTCAGTGTTTTGACAAAAGTTAGGTACAGAGAGGAGAATGGAAGTAAAAATTCTATTCCAATCATTTTAGGGAATATTCACAAATTTACATAAAACAGAATTTTTAAATCTCATAAACTATTTTGGGGATGCATTTTGCTTTAAAACATAGGTTATTACAGATCAAATCTTACCATAATAATCAGTAATCTCATAAAGTATCTTGCTTATGTTTCCAAATATTCGGTTATTAATTTTTGGACTTTTGAGACAGTGTTTCACTGTGTAGGTCAAGCTGGCCACAAATTCACTGTCTTTGTGCTTTGCCTTTGTGACACTGGTGTTACAGGTACGTGGCGCTCGCGCTCTCTCTCTCTCTCTCTCTCTCTCTCTCTCTCTCTCTCTCTCTCTCTCTCTCTCTCTCTCTCTCGTGTTTGGTTATTTTAATCCAGTGGGTATTGATCTATGGATTCTTTAATGATAGTGTTTCAATATGCTAAAATTGTTTTAATACTACTCACCTGACTCCAAGAATTACCTTAATCAACACTTTAATAAGGAGACAGGCACTCTGTAAGAACAACAACTGAGTAAGCTAACCCTATAGTAATCTCCAAGTAACAGTGTAGCTGTGGAATCTGATGACCTTTTCCTTTGGTATAAAATATGGGATCCATACATAGCGAATGGCCAGGTCACGTCTCTTCTGATAGATGGGTAGAAATGGTCAAGTGAGTAGAGGGCAAGGTAGCACAGACATCTCTAAGGGAGTCCTTGGCAGATTTATGAGCAACGGAGGGTTTTCTTAAGCTCTTGGGATTCTTTGCTGTGTTCCTCAGAGCTACAGTGAAACTGATCCCACACGGGGTTTCATTATTGCCATAGGGCTTCTGATGATTCAAAGGCCAAATGTTAAAACAAAAGTGAATCATGTATTTATCACTTCCTGAGTAACCAGCAGCTATAACCATCACTTTTTTATCCACTGGGGCACACTGTCCAGGGTGGTAGCTGCTGGCCACATGGGCTCCAGAGCACTTGAGAGGCAAACTGAGATGTACTATGGATGCAAAATACACACCAGATGTCAAACATTTGGTATGGAGAAAAGTGTTCAGGATGTAAAAATCATTATTTTTTTTCCCCATGTTAAAAAATGAGAACAAAATGAATAAACTGAGTTAAAGCAGGATATTAAAATTATTCTGGGTTTTAGGCTTAGCATTTTGCTAATGCAGCTCCTAGAAAATTTAGAATTACACATGTGGCTTCCATTGTCTCTCCATTGGCTGGGTCCTAAAGGGCAGGGATGTCACTTGACTTATTTCATAGTTTCTGGACTTCTATTTCATAGCTTCTTGGTGCTTGGGTAGGTATATCCAAAATGTGTGGAAAGTAACATGCATCTTTTTAAGAAGTGGTATTGTGGACTTAAATTCTCATTTTTAAGCTGATGCTAAAATTGTTCCATGAAAGGGTCCTGGAATTCTCTGGCTAGCCAGACAAAGGAATTGAATATTCTGGACATTTTTCAGACAAATGCTTATTATCTGAACTCTTATTACCTACCAAACTCAGAAACCAGAGCAGATCTGAATAGCAAAGGATGGCTGTATAGCACAAAGGTCTGAGTTTTGAAACAATAACTACTGGACAAAATCAACGCTGGCAACGCTATTGCATGTACTCCCTGATTGGCCTCTCCTAGAATAGAACTCTTATTCTCACTTTTGTATTTGCTCTCTTCTAAGTTTTCTTTTTAAAATTTTCTTTCTTTCTTGTGTGGTTGGAATCATTCATTGTACCAATTGTTTTCCATATTACACTATCCTCCACAATGTATAGTTTCCTTTGATACATTTTTGAGCTCTACCAAAATATGCTTCAACCAGGCACTGGTGGCTCATGCCTGTAATCCATGAGATTCATCACTAACTACAAAACACTGAAGTAGAACTGTGGCTCAAATGGGAGAACACTAGTCTTGTGCACAAATGCTTAAGGACAGTGTCCAGGCCAAGAGGCCAAGCCTAGGATTGCCCAAAACAAAATAAAACAACAGGGGCCGGGAGTTTGGGCTAGCAGTTAAAGTGCTTGCCTAGCATGCATGAAGACCCGGGTTCGATTCCTCGGTACCACATACATAGAAAAAAGCCGGAAGTGGTGCTGAGGCTCAAGTGGTAGAGCTCTAGCCTTGAGAAAGTCCAAGGACAGTGCTCAGGCCCTGAGCTCAAGCCCAGGACTGGCAAAAAAAACAAAAACAAAAAACAAAAAACAAAACAAAATAAAACAACAACAAAAAACCCAAAGCAAAAAAAAAAATTAGCTTATAGTCTCTTTTGAAAACAGAAAACTTGACCTCATTAACAATTCTAATTTCCACTCAAGAATGACAACATTTAAAAAAAGTTTCTTTTTAGCCAATCTAAATATTAATTTTTTTCCATGGCTGACAACCTTTCTAAAAATTATTTATTTGAGCATGCTTAGAAGTTATGAGAAGAGGGCCTGGGAGTTTGGCCTAGTGATAGAGTGCTTGCCTAGCATGCACAAAGACCCAGGTTCCATTCCTCAGTACCATGTATACATAGAAAAAGCCAGAAATGGTGCTGTGGCTCAAATGGTAGAGTTCTAGCCTTGAGAAAGCCAAGGACAGTGCTCAGGCCCTGAATTCAAGCCCCAGGACTGGTAAAAAAAAAAAAAGTTAAAAAAGAAAGTGAGAAAATTAAATATTAATGAAAATGAGAAAATAATGCCTTTATAAAGAGCATTATATATATATATACATGTATGTGACAAGAATTTTATGTTTAATCTGCTATTACCTCAATGATGTAGAGGACTATGTTCTTGTAGAAGCAATATAGGATGCACTTAGAGACTCTGTTGTAGTTCCAAGCACCATGAACCATCAACAAATTCTTCAAATACTTGAACTGAAAAAAGAACAGAAGATGTTAGCATTATTTTCCTCCTTGCTGAGCTAGATGGTTGGGAAAGATGGCAGTGGTTTATGACAAGGATGCTTTACCTGGGCTATGGAATAATCAGAAGAGTTCGCTGCCTGCAAGCCTTCGTTGCCGCTTATTCCCACACCCACATGGGCCGTCTGTATCATGCTGACATCATTGGCACCATCTCCAATCGCAAGAGTTACCACATTGGCCTGCTTCTTAACCATCTCCACCACTTCAGATTTTTGAAGAGGAGAAACCCTTAAATTAGGACAGATGATTAATTATTTCTGTTTTTTTGGGGGGAGGGGCGGTGAGAGGAAGTTTGAAATGTCACTGAAAGATTCAAAGGAGCTAAAACTCAAAATAAATACTTCTCTGAAGAGCCATTTATGGAAAAGTCTGCTTTGAAAAATTTTAGCTCTGTTAATCTGGTTGTCATATTAAGGGGAAAAAAAGTTCTAGAAGCAAACATCTTACAGCAGAAGATGTAATAATGCTGTACTAATTTGTTAAATAATAACTGAGCCCAGAAATTTTACTACTGTTCAACAAGTAACATCAGAGTATCTAATTATTCACTTCTGAAACAAAAAGAAAATCATAAGGGCTGTTGAACAGAAGCCCAAATACTAAATCCTATACAGTCTCTAGGAAGTATAAGTTGTGAGCTAATATATTTGACTATGCTTGAAATGACTTTAACTTCTCCTTCGTCATTTTCTACTAGTCCCTAGATACTACTGTGATTCTCAACCAAAGGACACATTAAGCACTTGGTTAATGCTTAAATGCTTCATTTTCTTACCAGGGCAATGACTGATCTCACACAGAATAGAAGAAATAAACACCTATTTAAAAATCATATTTAAGGGAAGGAGTTTGGCCTGGTGGTAGAGTGTTTGCCTAGCATGCACGAAGACCTGGATTTGATTCCTCAGTACCACATACCTAGAAAAAAGCTGGAAGTGGTGCTGTAGCTCAAGTGGTAGAGTTCTAGCCCTGAGAAAAGTCCAAGGACAGTGCTTAAGCCCTGCTTTCAAGTCCCACAACTGGCAAAAAATAATATTTAATATTACATTTAGCTGTGGGCTTGGCTCAAGTGGTTGAGCTGCTCAACAGTCTGAGTTCAACCCTCAGTTCCACCAAAATTTGGGGGGGGCAGTTCCTCATACACTAAAAAGCCACTTAAGAAATAAATGAGAAGACAATGATAGGAGTTGAAGACAAAGAACATTGTTGTAAATAACTAAATATATTATACATACTCTACTGGGAATTACAGAGTTAGACAGGAAGACTAAACAATGACTTGGTCCAGTGAACTATTATGATAGTAATGGTTGGAAACAACTTACCAATTAATTAAGAAACAACATACACATTTCTAATGAATGGGAAAAATATCTTCAGGATCTTTTTTTTGTTTGTGCCAGTCTTGGGGCTCGTACTTGGGGCCTAGGTACTGTCCTGGAACTTTTTTTGCTCAAAGCTGGCACTTATACCACATTAGCCACAGCTCTACTTCCAGTTTTCTGATGCTTCACTGGAGATAAGAGTCTGAATTGCAGTCCTCAAAGATCTCAGTCTACTGAGGAACTAGGATTATAGGCACGAGCCACCAGCAGTCAACTCTAGCTCTGGGGTATTTTTTTTTAAATCAATATTAAGTTGCATAGGTGTTGGATCTTTTGACACTTTTGGAAAATGATCTGTTACTTCTTTCACTTTGAGTATCTACCAGTAATGTGAGATCTGAGATTCAGCATGTGAAGCCAGCCTGGGCAGGAAGAGCCAGAAGACTTACCTTCAATTTCCCAGCACCCAGGCTCTGAGTTTAGTCTCATATTGGCATGCGTGCACATGCACACACACACACACACACACACACACACACACACACACACACACACACACACACACTACATCTTGGCACTTTCCCTTGATTATTTCTATAGGAAAAAAACCTCTGGTGGACACTTGGCACAAATATGTGTGTATATCTGTGGGAATGGAATGAGTGATAATAGCTCAAGGAGAAGTCACTGCATGAGTCTGTGATTTGCTGGCAGTATACAGGAGCCTCCTCCTCTTTATACTTCTAGTTCCTGATCTACAATAGGCACTTAATAAATAGTTGCTATATGAAAGAATTATTTTAATTTTTCCTTTGGATTTCCAGTGAGTGTCTGGCAACAATACAAAACGACACGACTGTGAACTCAGCAAGAGACTGAATATCAGTTTATTAATGGGCCATTTCGCTGTTGTTAGCCTCCATTTCTCTTCAGAGCAATTTTCATCTCATTTTCACATTTTATTTAATTTTTCTTAATAGGCTAATGTAAATTGGTAAGCCAACTGGCTGTAAGCCAATGAACTTAAAACAGATTGTAGTTGACATTGAGTGAATGTAAAATAAAAAAAAAAAAGGAAAAGCTTTAGCAGCAATGCCCTATCTAAAAAGCAAATGGGAAATGGGCAAGAACAGAGAGAAACACTCAAAAATATTTATCCACTCCTTTTAATGGGCTTGTGGTGTAAATGCTTTATGACTCACACTAAGGATTCCATGTAGCCAGGACACAATCAGACTTTATTCATGAACTAAAATTGAGCTAAAATTAGTGATTTAATGAAGTGTCAGAAAAGGGTTACACTAAATTTTGTGGGCTTTTTTCCCCTTCATGGTGATTATGCTCCATTATTGTTTTCTCTACTTGACACTTTAATTTTCAATATCCTCAAATTAAAATTAGCTGAGCATTTTTATCCAACTCCACAGAGATGGCTAACTCAACTATCCAAAACAAAGATGGGCTTGGTGGCTCATACCTGTTATCCTAGCTCCTTAAGAGACTGAGATTTCAGGATCACAGTTGAAAGCCAGCTCAGGCAGAAAGTGGGTGATTCTTATCTCCAATGTGCCACAAAACAACAACAATAACAACAAAAGTCAGAAATGGAGATGTGCGTGGTACAGATCAAGTAGTAGAACACCAGCCTCAAGCAAAAAAGCTAAGGTTTGATTCCTTGGTACAACATACACAGAAAAAGCTGGAAGTGGTGCTGTGGCTCAAGTGGTAGAGCTTTAGCCTTGAGAAAGCCCAAGGACAGTGCTCAGGCCCTGAGTTCAAGCCCCATGACTGGCAAAAAAAATGCAAAATGTATAATGCTCTCCCAAATCTGAGACTTTTGATGCTACATGTGGGAAAATTCTGCACCTGACCTTATGTGACCAGTTACTGTAAAAACTACAGGCACCCTCAAAATACTGTACAAAATCATCTTCTGGCTATGTGAATAGGTTTATGGGGAAAATGATCTTCTTGTTGAGACTTTGGTTCCATCTCTATGACATCTCACTATTGATATCGAATCATTCCATGGAGACTGTAGATGCAGAGGATGCAGAGTTCAGGGCCATTTGTGGATGCTTGATTCATTTATCCCATAATGCCTCAACTTCCGCTACAGACAACAAATCTCAAATGTTCACTTTATCACTTCAGTTACACTTGTGCCTCACTTTGTGGGCATCATCTGCTTTCTGGGAGGCATGCTTCTCCAAACAAAGGGCAGGGAAACACTCAGCAGATGACAGAGTTTTAAACATAACTGATGGTGACGGAGATGAGAGAGGGGGCTCCTTTGCATAAACTGATCTGTGTGATGTGGGTGTGCGAACTCAAAACTGTGTTTTTCATATCGATTCTTCATTTGAATGTGCTTGGTAAAAAAACATGTATAGTAAATCTAGGAATAGGTGGGCTTGCTCTATTCTAAAATCTGAAGGGGAAAACAACATCCCTGAAACACTTCAGTTCTAAGCATTTTGGCTAAGAGCTACTCTGTACTATTTTCAAAGCATCAATTAAAAGAAATTGTTCTTTGTAGGGATTACAATACAAGGTAAATTCAAAAAATATATTAAAATATGATATAAGTAATACATAATATCATATATAATGTGATACATATGTATATATCTAATATCTTTCTAATCCAGAAGATGTAGAGGTGCTTGGGCAGGGACGCATTGGCCTTGGCTTTGACAAGGAGAGGAGTGGTCTCTTCTAAAGGAAATAGCATGTTAGTTTTCTACACTGTTGAAATTCCTCAGATGTACTCCTTCTACTGATGTGTTTACAAAGGTACTAATCCACTCATCAGAATTCATATTTTTTGGCTTTTGTCTACTTGCTCCTATGTTTGATACTTCCCAATGTCTATCCTAAACTGCTTGGGCATGGCTGAGAATATCTAAATCTCAAAACTTTCCCAGCTTCAACAGCAACCAATTGTATAATCTGGATGCATCACAAAAGAAGTATTATTTTTTTTCTCCCAGATGTGTGTGTATGTGCATTTAGCCCCTGTGGGTGTGCATCAAGATTGAAATTATTCACAGTTCTCTTCCTCTGGTGCCTTTTCTTCTTCAAGAGCAGTAATAGACTGGACAGAACACAATGTACCCCACAGATCCTCCATGCATCCTAAAGGCTTTCCTCTTCTGAGGCTCCACAGAGGATTGCCCTGTGTGATTCAGCCTGGGAAGGCACTGAGTGAAATGTGCCTTTCAGACTGCATTCCAGCTGTGGTTTCTACACCTTATCACTGCTTTTCTTATTTGCAACCTAGCAACTTTCACTGCACTATGCACAATAGATCAGAGCACACAGAGATTTTTATCGTTTAAAGTCAGAAGTACATAGGTAGTACATTTTATATGAGCTGTTTTACACTCTTTTAATGGGACTAAGTAGTGCCTTTCTAAGTGGAAAACGGATGAAGATTAGAAAGATGTACACAGACATAGAGTAAAGAGAAACTTAAGAGACTTCTTTAATAGGTAGCCAAAACAGATACTGCAAACATATAAGTAATAATATTAGTAGCAGAAATTTAAGTGTATATATGTGAAATGGTTAGGTTATTAGTACTGAACACAATTCAGCAGGATAAACTATTGTGCTCCTTCAGCTAATCAGAGAAACGCAAACTAACCTAAGAAGAAGGAGAATGGATTATTTCTTAATTATCCTGTGATATTTGTACAATAAGCAGGCTCTATTTAGGAAGCCCCAAGTTTGCTCCTGGTGAGTATTTAGAGGTTAGACTCTGCACTATTTTTCTTTGCAACCAATTTATTTAAGTTTCTTCTGCAAATATCAGTCAATTCTCTATTGAGCCATATTTTACTGACTAATAGAGAAGTTACAAAAAAGACCAAACCAAAAGTCTAACTAATGAGGTCTTACCTGAGTCTTTTGGAACTAAAATGTGTCAGATTTATTTATAAAGTTTTAATTTAATAGAACATAGTCAAAAAACTTTTCCGCTATTTACACCCATATTAGAACTCTGTTAGGAACTCACCATGAATTTATTACTGGAATGAAAACAGCAGCTTATATAGCAAATCCTAAAGCTGATACTTAGCATATGGTACGTAATGAAACAGCCAGCCATTTCTAGGTAGGAGAACCGGGCTATTCAAATGACTGATGACTGAGTGCTCTACTCCCCTCCAAAAACAACATCGGCTCATATCCTGCAGTCACAGGTACCACAGGGACCTTACAATACTAGGGATGGGGTCTGCAGAAATAAAACATAGTCTTTGTACAGCAAGTATAAAAAAATAGAAGAGAAGCAACTTCAAAATAGATTTCCTTTCAGCAGTGCATCTTAGGGGCCAAACTTCTTTTGTGAAATTTATGTCGTTATAGAAGTAAAATAATATATTGTCTTCGATTTCAGTAGGAAAGAAATATTTTAAGTAGGGATCTTATAAAAAGGCTAGAAGAAGATGCTCCCTAGTAGAAACATTTACTATAGGGCTTATCACAATGCTGCCATTCACTTCCTTAATGGGACAGAGTCTAGTTGTGTCGGCCTTCACTCGGGATTGTAGCACATGGCTTATGTAAAATACGATAATGGGACTGAATAGAAAATTTGTCATCATCCCCATACTACTAACTTTACAACTTCCATTTGTTTTTGACTGCTTGCCACTAGGAAGGCAATCTGTATAATAGAGTCCCTCCAGAGTATAAAAAATGTACGTAAAGGATTTTGCATATTCCAGGTTTTCTTTCATGGGTGGGAAAGACAGGTTAAAAACCACTCCTTCAAGAAAAATGCAGAATTAGAATAGATTAGTACCAGATGGCAGGGTGCCCTATGTGTCATGATAAACACATCTGAATGTCATAGCTAGTTCTAAGGAACAGAACACGCCAGAAGCTTTTTGAGACAACTAAGACAATGGTAAGAACAGCATCTGAAAGTATTCATCTGGAGAGCTTAATATGTATGAAATGATAGTCTATGGATGAATGGAGAAGATGGTATAGAGGAAAAGCGTCAGGAAAGTTCTCCACTCTCACAAGGTCAGGCAAGAGTGGAATAGCTCAATGGAATCCCTGCTGTGTGCTATCTGCAAAGCCAGAGCTGGGCTTGAAAGAGCAGAGAGCTGGGAAATACCATTCCTTCCAAGATGCTTAACCAAACATTTAGGTATTCTGTAGTATATGATCCACATTTTCTTGAAGACTCTACAGGGAGAAGAAAGTAGGAGACTGCAAGCCTTCCTCCTGCCCCTGAGGGCTATTAATTTAAGCACTTTTATTGAACTACTATCTTAGAAGGCTGATATTAAAAATCTGCACCACAGTGGTCTACAGACTCCTGCTCTAAAGAGATGGAAGAGAGAGAGAGAGGGAGAGAGAGGGAAGAAGGGAGAGAGAGGGAGGGAGGGAGGGAGGGAGGGAGAGAGAGAGAAAGACAGAGATAAAGAGACAGAGAGACAGACAGAGACAGAGACAGAGAGACAGACAGAGACAGAGAGAGACAGAGATAGAGACAGAGAGAAACAGAGACAGAGATAGAGAGAGACAGTCAGAGACAGACAGAAACAGAGAGAGAAAAAGGGAGGAACTGGTTCATTTATTTAATTTTACTTCTTGATGCTACTGCGGTTTGAACTCAAGGCCTTGGACTTGATTGGCATGCATCTACACTGAGTCAAGCTGCAAGCTCTTTTTATATATTTACAACTCAGAAAATTAAATCCCCCCATAAACAAATCCTCAAAGAAAAAACCACCCATTAAAGAATAGGCTAAGGACTTAAAGAGACCTCTCTGAAGAGGAAATAAGAATGGCCTATAGACACATGAAGAAATGCTCGACCTCTCTGGTCATAAAAGAAATGGAAATCAGAACAATATACCTCACCCCCATTAGAATCACCATTATCCAGAAACAACAGATTCTGGCCAGGGATGTGGACAAAAGGGAACATTACAGCACTGTTGGTGGGAGTGTTAACTTGTTCAACCACTCTGGAAAGCAGTACGGAGGTTCCTCAAAAGACTAAATATAGAACTCCCCTATGATCCAGCAATCCCGCTCCTGGGCATTTACCCAAATGACCACAAACAAGGCCATTCTAAAGCTACCAGCACAACCATGTTCATTGCAGCATTTTTTTTTCCTCTAATTTTTAAGTTAGGGTCTAGCTTCCTGCTTGGGCAGGAAGGGATTTTGGTCCTCCTATTTTAGGTTTCCATAATTTCTGGGATGACAGGAATGTGCCAATTGCATCTAGCTCCTCTCTCTTGAGATGGAGTTGCGTGGACTTATGTGCCTGGTCTATTCTCCTGAACTAAGGATAAAGGAGAGCACACTGTGCCAAGCTATGGGTTGAAAGGTAGTCTCATGAACTTGTCTTCCTATGCTGTACTCAAACTGTGATTCTTCCATTTTCAGTCCCCCAAGTAGTTTGCAGCTACTTTTTTTTTTTTTTTTGAGTGGTAGAACCTTTGTCCTTCTTCCATCTTCCTCCCCTGCCCCAGGGGAGGCAGTTGCCTTAAAAAAAAATACTCTTGCTGGGTGTGGTGGCTTTCATCTGCAATCCTAGCTACTCAGGAGGCTGAGATCTGAGGCTCAAGGTTCAAAGCCAGCCTGGGCACCAAAGGACCTAAGACTCTTATCTCCAATTAACCTCTAGAAAATGGGAAGTGGGGTTTGACTCAAGGGTAGGGTGGTAGTCTTGAGCTGAAGAGCTCAAGGACAACACCAAGAGCCAGGGATAGGGCAGTAGCCTTGAGTTGAAGAGCTAAGGGACAGAGCCCAGGCCCAGAGTTCAAGCCCCATGACTCACACACAAAAAAATACTCTCCTATGTGGATTAGTTTCTCTCCTCTTAGAAACATATCCAGTAGAAAAACACGGGGAAGGGTAACAATGTTCAAGAAATAATAATGTAGTAGGGGGAGGGAAATGGGGACCAAGACATGAGAAAGGGCATCAATGTATGTGAAGTAATGCACCTTCTATCTGGGGAATATAATGTAACCCTTCTATTAATTACAATAAAGTATATGGAAAAAAAGAAATAATAATGTACCCACTACTTGATGCATGTAACTTCAACACCTCTGTATATCACCCCAACAATAAAATAAAATATTAAAAAAAAATATCTAGTGAATAAGGCTGGAGCTGTGGCTACAGCGATAAGAGTCCTTGCCTAAGAGTGTAGCATGTCAAGTTCAAATCCTGGTATTTCCCTGAGCTACCAGTGTCCAGGTAGGCACAGCATTCTAATGATTGTGTATATGGATTAAACACAGATTTAGAAAACAAGACAGGACACATATGAAACAAAGGGAAGTCAGATTAGCAATTTTCATATTAGGTAAAAAAAGAATAAGCATAGTCACAAAAAATTATTTTTTTGTTGGATTTTGAATTTAGGGCTTGTGCTCTAACATCTGAACCACTTCTCACCTCTTTTTTTGCTTAAGTTATTAGGAGAGAGCCCATGCTGTTGCCTGGGGCTAGCCTTGGATCACAATCTTCTTACTTGTACCTTTTGAATATCTGGGATAACATGTATGTGCTACTATGCCCAATTTGTCCTTTGAAGATTGGGTCTCAGTAACAATTTTTGCTGGAGTGGCCTTGAATTATGACCCTCCTCTTTTTTTCTGACCCTCCTTTCTCTGCATCCCAAATACCTGGAATTATAAGAGTGGATCACCAGATTGGACTTGTTCATAAGATATAGGTCTCACTGATTTTTTTGCTCTGGTCGGCCTTTAAATGCAATCCTTCCAATCTCTACTTCCTGAATATCTGGAATTATAAGTGTGAGTCACTAAACCCAGCAGAAAGAATTTTTTTATGTATGCCAGTATTCTTCTCATTAGACTATATAAAGGAAAGTCAGATACCATTTGTAAGAACAACAAAAAATTAATAATAGTTGCCATGTATTAACTTACTTATTCCTTGTAACTCTAGGGGAGCAACTATTTTTAATCTGTTTTGAAAAGAAAGAATAACTCCTGAGTAATTCAAATAACTTGTCACTCAGCACCTAAGAGACTGAGGCTAGATTCTGGGAATTGTGGCCCCAGTGCTTGAATGATGTACCACATGGCATTATAATCAGAGGGAAAGAATGCATTGCTTAGTGAGTGGTAATGGGAGAATCTACTCACTGCATAGAAATAAATGACACAAGATGCCCCTCCTCCGTACCATATGCAATAATAAATTTCATATGGAATAGAGACCTAGGTGGAAAACATAAAGCTGTAAAGCTGTTAACAGAAGACAATGGAGAAGGGAATCTTCATGTGTAGAAGTCCCATACTGGCCAGAGGTGGACTCAATTGAGTTTGACTGTGTCAACAATTTCTGTTCCAAGAAGAACATGAGAGGCAGAATTAGAAGAGAGGCAGACTGGAGGATATTATCAGTATCTAGATCAAATAATTCTTGTATATAAGCAGAAAAAAAAACCATAGGAAACTCAGTGTTTGTTCCCTCCCCTGCTCCTTCTCTCCCTCTTTCTTTGCCCCTTTCTTTCCCTTTCCTGCTCTTCCCTATCCTCCCATTCCTTCCCCACCTTTCCCCCCTTCTCCCTTCCTTTCTCTTCTCCTCTCCTTCCTTCCCTTCTCCTCCCTTCTTCTTTCTCTCTTTCTCTTTCCTTGCTTGCTTGCTTTTCCTTTCTTCTAGTTCTATGGTTTGAACTCAGGGCCTGGATGCTGTCCCTGAGCTTTTGTACTCAAGGCTAGTGATCCATTTCTGGCTCTTTGCTGGTTAGCTGGTTAGCCCTGTCTGGGCTGACTTCAAACCACATGCTCCAGAGTGGCTAGGATTACAGGGAAGAGCCACCCACATCTAGTCTCACATTTTCTTTATAGCCATATCACCACTGACTTTATATATGTCTGTCTGATGTCTATCAATTGCACATCAATGACTCCCCATAGGATGCTACCATGGTATGAGTTTATTTTAGTAGACAATTGCTACCAGTGAAGGCAGCCTGCAGTATATACTCTATTTCTCTAGTAACTGACCCATTGGTAGATGCTCAAAAGGCACTTTATTTTTTGGCCAGTCCTGGGGCTTGAATTTGGGCCTGGGCACTGTCCTTGAACTTTTCCAAGGCTATCACTCTACCAATTGAGCCACAGTACCACTTCCGGATTTTTCTGTGAATGTGGTACCAAAGAATTGATCCCAGGGCTTCTTTGTGCATGCTAGGCAAGTACTCAACCACTAGGCCACACTCCCAGCATAAAGACACTTCTTGAATAAGAGAAAGAATGGACTTCAAAACCTGAAGTTTAGAGTGGTAAATACTTCTATTTACTATCAGAAAGATTATTACTAAACAAAAAGGTGCCATCAGATTGGTGAAGTTAGAACTTCTGGAATGTCAAGTGTTGTGTTAAAGACAGATAACAGCAACCTTCTAGTCATGGATCTGGAAGTGCTAACTGCTGGTGGGTCATTCTGATTGCAATGACATTCTTATGTACCTTCCCACCATCCCCCATGAACGGACAAATATCCTTGCTCTTATCCCTTCATAGTGAAAAACCTTAGAAATAAATAAATATAAACATAAATAAAAAAGTAAATATAAAAATCAAGGAAGCTAGTGCCTGGGCCCTGAGTTCAAGCTCCAGAGTTGGCAAAAAAAAACAAAACAAAACCAAAAACAAAAAGGCCCAGCAGTGGGCACTCTAATGGTAGAGTGCTTGCCTAGCATGAATAAAGACCCAGGTTTGATTCCTCAGTGCTATATACATAGAAAAAAGCTGTAGAGGTGCCGTGGCTCAAGTGGTAGAGCTCTAGCCTTGAGAAAGCCCAAGGACAGTGCTCCCTGAAATAGGAGTTGGCTCCAGTTCTCTAGTACCTTGCTGGTTCTTCCCCTTGAACAGCAGCAGCAAGGCACAGAATGACAGCAGGAGCAGTTTTTTTTTAATCAGGGTTCTCACCTTTCTTATGCTGCAATATGCTAATACTTATTGACCCCTTTTTTGGCAAATGACTTCTTGAAATATCCATTATTGTAAATCTCCATTGTTATTTTTGATCATATCTATTATTCTTGGGTCCAAAAGTACAGAAATGTTTAATAGGGTTACCAGATTATGTGGATGGCACCATATAAAGAACACAGTCATTTCTGAGGAATTATGGAACAGGGAGATATACGTGAGGTGGGGAAAGATGGGCAAATGATTCCATTTCCAAAGCTGGGATGGCAAATAGTTTTAAAAATTAGGGCAGTTTAGGAAAATTCTATCTGAAACAACTACATTTATTCATACCAGATGGGAAGAGTAAGGCCCTAGGGCTAAAATTGGGTGTTCTATCTATTTACATATTATCTAGAGTTGCTTTCCTGTTACAAGAATAGTCTGAAATAGTCCTGATATAAACTGTACAGCAGCAGTTATTAAACCTTGCATTATTTGTTGTCTAGCTTTTTTTCTTTTCTTTTCTTTCTTTTTTTTTTTTTTTTTTTTTTTTTGCTTTTTTCTGGTTTCAGGGCTTGAGCTCAGGGCCTAGGAGCTATCTAAGCTTTTGTGCTCAAGGTTAGTGCTCTATCACCTTAAGCCACAGCTCTGCTTCCAGTTTTCTGGTAGTTAACTGGAGATAAAGAGACTCACAGATTTTCCTCTCTGGGCTGGCTTTGAACCAAGGATCCTCATATCTCAGCCTCCTGAGTAACCAGGATTACAGACATAAGCCACCAGGGCCTGGCTTTCTATTTGGCTTTATAGATGAACTGTCTCTTCATGCTTACTCCATCAAATACCCTTCCTCTTGGAGAATGTTACTTGTAACCACTTCCTTCTCATAACCCTTGACTAAAAGCCCATTGTAGACTTGTTTCTTGACTCCCTCACTGTCACTTCGGTAACACTTCTTCTGCTTCAAACCATCTTTCCCCTAGAGTGCTGTCTTGATTTTCTCTGCTCTGCATGCCACAGCTACTGGAAGGAAAGTCACCTGGTTTGACTCTTGGAACCCAAGAATGGCTCAAAACTCAGCCTTCCTTATGCTAAATGAAGATGGCCTAGACACATTTCTGAAACTGAAGGCAGTCATGGAGTTCATGGAGAACCAGTTGGGTCAAATTAAGTTTGCTTCCCTTTTCTACATGGAAGAGTCAACAAACTGATAGGGCAGGGTAGAGCACTATTATAGGTTCCATGTACTATGTCCTTAGCAAATCAGAACTGAGGAAAAATAGGAAGCAATCCACCAGGCAGATTTATATTTGACTGAAGAGCACACTAGAGAGCTAGCTTATTGATTCATGCAAAGCTTTAGGCAAGCTTTCAGTGGAAAGCTGCAGAGCTGTGCATTTACAATTGCTGATAAGCATCATCAAGAATTTGAATGTAGGGGTGGGAGATATAGATGCATATTCAAAGTTAGTAAAATTGCACAGAAAAATACGTTGAATAAGGTATGATTCAAGAAAGATGTGACAGAACCCAAATGACCAGTTACTTTGAAAGGCAAATAAGTACCGGAAGCACAAGGGGGCTTCTGGGAGACTGGTGATACTGTGGTGATGTGTGCATGCATGTATGCTTCACTTATTTTCCATTATGAGACTACTCTGTCTTATCCGAAGGACTGACTATGCTGTTCTGATTTACGGATATGTGAATGTATGTCTATGAAGAGTGACAGCTAAATCTGTACAGTGTCGAATTACAGTGGGATTTTGTGGCATATAAACTTTTCATATACTTTATTATTGTTATTGTTCTCATCATCATTATTATTATTTGGTGGTACTAGGGTTATAACTGTGGTCTTGGTGCTTGCTCAAGCAGGTGTTCTACTTCTTAAGCTATATTGTCAGCTCATTTTTGACTTTTAAAAAATTTTAAGGCAGGGTTACGCCCCACTCCCCAGTACAGGTACTGGGTTTTGTTTTTTTTTTTTGGCCCCCTTCTCTTTCTGGCCCCGCTCGCTCCGGCCACCACTTGGTTGGGCTCCGCTTGCTTGCTTTCGCTCTCTGTCGCTTGTTGCAGTCTCGTCTCTGCCACTTCCGGCTTGGTTGTGTGTCGTCTCTGCCACTTCCGGCTTGGTTGTGTATGTGGGATACCGAGGAATCGAACCCGGGTCTTTGTGCATGCTAGGCAAGCACTTTAACCGCTAGGCCAAACTCCCGGGCCAGGTACTGGGTTTTGAATTCAGGGTTTGATGTTCTCATTTGTTTTTTCGTTCAAAGCTGACACTCTACCACTTGAGTCATACTTTCACTTCTGACTTAATTCTGGTTAACTGTCTACCTGGGATGGCTTAGAACCATGATCCTCATAGCTCAGCCTCCAGGATTACAGGTGCAAATCATCTGCACAGAGCTGTATTTTGGGCTTTTGCTTGAAGTCCATTTCAGGCTGAGATTCTCCTATCTCCAGCTTCTGGAGAAGCTGAGATCATCGGTGTGGACTCTTGTGCATATTCATTGAGATAAAGCATTGTAAACTGTGGTCCAGGCTGTCTTTGAACTGCAATCCTCTCTGCCTCTTCAACATCTGGGATTACAGGCATATGAAACTTCACACCTGGAAGATTTCTTATGTTATACTTTAGATATTTAACTGCCAAATATTCTTTGGTGGAGAATACCAAGACAGGCAACTTGATTGTAATACTGCATGCAATCCCTCTAACACTCTGAGGAAGAGGTGCGACAGGAAATGAGATGGGCATGTCTGAGAAGATACTGCTATGTTAAAATGGAATAGGGCATTGTACAAAGCTTTACAATTTATTCAGTGTGGCCTCTCTTAGCCATACTTGTATGAAAGAAACATTTTCAACATTGATTCAGATTTTTTTGGAAGCAAATCCAGAGTCACATTCATTAACAGTTTGTCCTTTCAAGGCCAAACATCTGTGGCACCCAGTAGTGTTCTTAGAGTTTTTTTCTGTAGAGGAATGGCTGCTGAGCATTTATTAGCATCACTTGTGCCTTTTAAGTGCAGCATTTACTTAGGGAAATCCTTCCAGCTAAAGCTAAACCCCAAAGAAAGAGATCTATCTTGATCTTTATAGAGTGTACGCACGCTATGACAGAAATCATTCCAAGTGTCCCTACAGATTTCTCCTAAGAACCCCTTTGTAGAGCAAGGTGAAAGGTTTTGCCTGGAATGTCACTCCCAAGCCCCAATGCTTACTGAAGTCAAGTATTTTTTCTTCAAATCCCCTATGAGGAAAATGGCCTAAAAGGGGGTTAAACTTTGATTAGAGATGTCGCAAGTAGAGGAAAAAATGCTTACTTCAATTTAACTTCTGCTTTTCAGAAGACATGAGTACATAAATTATGGAGGAGAATGGTGATTACTAGACAGTCTAAAAGCTGGAGGCTCTAAGCCAATTTTCAACCAACTGTCACGGAACATAAGTTTCAAAATATGTTTAAACTAAACTGACAACTGCAGGAAAAAAATGTAAAATTCTTTGAAAGGCTGGGTTATGTGAACTGATGAGGACCTCAGAAACCACACACTATTTAACACACAACAAAACTTCACTGGAACATTCCCGCTTCTCTGGAAGAGTAAAAGAGGCAGAACAGCTGTGTCCTCACATGCAGTGTGGTCCCCACACAGAGTGGACAACAGAAATAGAGTTCATCCAAAATCTGCAAGAATGATGAGCTTGTGTGGCTTTTCCACTTTCTGAGGGGTATTATATCACTGCCATATGCTAATCTTATTATTTTATGGGTCATGAAACCCATGCTAGAGAGATTGTATTAGACATCCAAAGTGCCAGAGAGGTAGAGCTAGAACAGGCACTTCCTGAATCCCCAGCTAGAAATGTCATTACAACAGTTATACTAAAGGTCTTGGGTGAAATAACATTGGTAACTGATATCAAGAATTATTTATGTGGAACTTCCTGATAACGCTAGATTTTTATCTTTATCCATAAATCCCCTAAAGTCTAAGAGCAATTTCTTCTCCTGACTTTCTGTTTAAGGCCTTTTAGGATATGTGAAACCCCTAAATGGTGACTGTTTGTGTGCCTAAGCATTTCTCTGAAGGAGGTGGTCCACAAATTTAATTTGTTCTTCAAAAGTATCTGTGATTGGGGCTGGGAGTTTGGCCTAGTGGTAGAGTACTTGCCTAGCATGCACAAATACCTGGGTTCGATTCCTCTGTACCACATACATAGGAAAAAGCCAGAAGTGGTGCTGAGGCTCAAGTGGTAGAGCTCTAGCCTTGAGAAAGTCCAAGGACAGTGCTCAGGCCCTTAGCCCAAGCCCAAGACTGGCAAAAAAAAAAAAAAAAGTATCTGTGATTATGCAGGGTGCCAGTGGCTCAAGCTTCTAGCCTTTACTATGAATGAGGCTAAGAGCTAAAAATTTGGTTAAAAGCCAGCCCAAGCAGAAAACGTCTGTGAGACTGTTATCTCCAATTAACCAGCAAAAAGCCAGAAGTGGAGATATGGCTCAAGTAATAGAGTGGCAGTCTTGAGTGTAAAAGCTAAGAAAAAATGCCTTGGTTCTCAGTTCAAACCCCAACGGGGCATGCACACACACACACACACACACACACACACACACACACACACACACACAGCATCTGTGATCACACCAAGTAAGAATCAGTATACTTGAGTAAGGGAATAAAAGGGAAAATGGGGAAAGTCTATGTCTATAACTACCTTAAATCTAGGAGTCAATGTCCTATTAAGTGACTCTGGTCATGCATAGGCTAGTAAAAACAAAAGAAACTCTATGTTTAGTTATTTGTGGAACTTCCATAGAGCTTGCCAGAGCAGGTTTACATTCCCACCAACAGTGTAGTAGTGTTCCTTTTTGGTCACATCTCCACAAGCACCTTTTGTAATTTGTTTTCTTGATAATGGCCATTCTAACTGGGATGAGGCAGAATCTCAGTGTTGTTTTGATTTGTATTTATGGCCAGAATTGTTGAACGTTTCAAGTGTCTATTGGCCATTTTTACTTCTTCTAAGAAGTCTCTCTTTAAGACTTTAGGCCATTTATTAATTGAGTTGTTGTTTCTGAGGGTTTATTTTGGGGTAGGGGTTAATTTTTTGAGCTCTATGTATATCTTAGATATGAAGTATAGCTGATAAAAAATCTTTTCCCATTATGTGTGTTTTCTATTTATCTTCTTAGCTATGTCCTTTGCCAAGAAAAAACTCTTCAGTTTGATATAATCTCATTATCCAGTCTTTCTGGATCTTTACTTAGGAAATTCTGACCTGTGCTTAGGGGCTCTAGTGTTTCTCTGACCCCTTCTGTAATATTTTCATGGTATCTGGCCTTACATTGAGGTCTTTGATCCATTTTGAATTGATTTTGGTGCAGGGTGAACACAGATAAGACCACACTAAAGCTGCCAGCACAACTAGGTTCATTGCAGCATTGTTTACCATAGCCAAGCCATCAAATCAACCTAGATGACCCTCTACAGATTAAGGAAATGTGGTATAGATACAGAATGGAATTCTACTCATCCATTAGAAAGAATGTACCATTTATAAGGAAACGGAAAGATTTGGAAAAAATTACATCAAGCAAAGTAACCCATAACAAAGAAACATAGGCTCCATGGTTTCTCTCTTTGTTGTAAGTAGAATGTGCCTATAAATCTACAAGTAAACACATGAGATAGTAAAAGGAAAAATAATACACTGGGACATGATAAACTATACAGGTTTGTAGGCATTCAAACAGTGACATTAAAGGAAGATATTCTTAGGAAAGGACCACAAAAGTATAATATCTATGTGTATCTGATCATATAAAATAATATTTGTCAAAATGAATTCCAGGAAATGAAAACAAGAGTTTTGTTTAACCCCTATGTACATTACCTTTACAATAAGAATAAAGAAATGAAAAAAAACTCCAAAAGAAACAAAGAGTTGTATAATATCTGTGAATACACAGAATTTGCTAGACAGATAAAAACAGACCACAGTCTCCTTCTTGATTTTAAATTCTTCAAAAAAAATATTTGAGGTATCACATGCAACCTATGGTCTGTAAACCAAAACCAGGACTCAAAAGCCCTGGATAATTTGGGGGTGAGAGGATTAGTTCTGTCTCTGAATATTTCCTTCAGAAAACAGTGGTGAGTGAGAGACATAATGACTACTGACAGAAAACAACTGCTTCTTTCTATTCAGTGGAAACTCTTGAGGGAAAAGGCTCATCTTTATAAGTATGGCAATTAGACAAATGTGCGTGTGTGAACACATATGCACACACAACTGCCTGCTGCCCTGGATGATGATAAAGTCAGGGAAGAAAGTGGCTGATATAACCCTGAAGATGGACAGAATTTGGAAAGCTTCATTATTCATGAAGGGAATGCTTGTCCCATGGCTTCCACTCTGGTTATAGCCAAACAGAAGCCTGTGGAGGAGGGTCTGCCCCTGAATTATCTTCATGTGTGTAGACAGACAAGCAATAGATTAGAAAGGAGTTTAAACTTGAGAGAAAAATCCAGAAAGCTAGTAGAAACATAAGTGAACTTGGGAAACACTACTGTATTATACTTGGAAATAATATTCAGAATTTATCTGAAGTATCTATGTTATAATGAAGTAAAACAAAGAATTTCCTGGAACCGGAAAGCTGTAATCATCTGAGAAATGAGGAGCGACTCTTGGATTTAATCACCAAGAATGATGATAGACAGATTTCTCCCCCCCCATTCTTATCTGTGATAGGAGCATTAGCATGCCAATTACACTTTAGGGTCAGTGTGCCACATGACAAGAGGAGGGCCTGTGCCAGTAGTTTAAATGCTAAGACATCCCTAACAGTGGCACTGAGCTAATTGTGGGCTGAGAAACGATTCTCAAAACTGGGACAGAAGCTAAACTACAGTCCTCATGGGATAAAGAGTGAATGAAGTTAGTCAGAAGGGAAAAAAAAATTGAGGAAAAGAGATTTTACTTAAACACAAAACAAACACTCTCAAGGTCCTCACACATGCATAAACCAGAACTGATGGGAACATGGGAGGAAGGAAGGGCCACACACGTGTTTAGAAGCTCAGTTTGGGAGCTGAGCTGCACATGAATGATAAGAGCCCCCTGCCTCCCAGCACTGGGTCCCCAGGCCTGGAGGAGGCCCGAGGCCCATATGACCGGTGAGCATCCATGACAGGCATCTTGGGGACAGAATTTCACAAGCACAGAACATATTTCTTCTCCCTTGACTCTGCTTTCTAGTTTTCCTCTCCCTCTGCTATTGTTTAATTTTGTGGCTCAAGTTTCTGAAGAATGGTGGGAGGTACTAAATTAAGCCATGCTCTAAGAATGAGGTTCAGCGGCAGTATCAAAACTGCTCCCCCACACCCCATCTTTCAAACCCACTGTGCTTCCACATAAAATAAAACCATGGATCTGGGGAAGGAAGACAGGCAGGGTGTCTTCCTCATTTTCCTAAGTACAGTGTATGTGTGTGTGTGTGTGTTGGGGGGGTGGTGGGCACAGAAGGTCTAGCCAGTGAAGTGCTTGCTTTATCTAGACTGAACTGACTTCTGGTCTGGGTTGTTTCTAAATTGGAGCCAACATTCCTAACACTCTAGTGTTTGGGGGGCAATTTTCTGTTGATCCTTATGAACCCATTAGTGAAAGTGATTAAGCGGCTAGATCTGGCACAAAATTATCCTGATGGAAGAGTGTCAAAGCTGAAGCTCGGTAAGGCCCTGTCAAAACATTCACAAGGGAACGAGAAAAGTCCCTGCAGAAGCAGATCTTTAGAAAGCACACAAGGACACTCAAGTCACAATGAGTCAAGATAACTTTCAATTCTTTCTTCATGATTAAGTAAAAAGCCTGTTTGGTTGTTGGCCAACATTAAACATCTGCATATCTGTAGTTTTAATTGGCCAAGATCATTACAGAATTAATGGTTAATGTATGACTGAGATTTGTATTTACTGACTGAGATTTATATTTGTTAATGTATGACTGAGATTTGTATTTGCATTTGTATGAGCAAATATATTTACTGAGCTAGAGCATCAGGTATTTTCCTGTCCTAGACTAGCCTAAAACCATGAGCCTCTCAATTTCAGTCTTTCATGTAGGTTGTGATGATACTCATAAGCTACTGCATCAAAAGGGGTCTCTCCAATTTTTATTTCCAAGCTACCCTCAAATTACAAACCTCGTGACCTCAGTCTCCCACAGCTAGGACTACAGGTGCGAACCACTAGAGCCCTGCTAATAGGCAAACAAGATGAAGGGTGGGGGTGAGGGGGAGGGAAATGGGGATCAAGACATGTGAAAGGGTATCAATGTATGTGAATTAATGCACCTTCTATCTGGCAAATATCATGTAACCCTTCTATTAATTACAATAAAAATATATGAAAAAATAGGCAACAGAGTATGAAAAAATTTGTAAGTAAACTGATACCTATATAGCATATTTAATAAGTATGGTTTAAATTACATTTCAGGGACTATATTTCACTTACTTCAAGGTTTGGGTATTCAGAAACAATATCACTTACAGAATATTTCAAGGCACATACTCACAGGCACCGATGGCTCACGCCTATAATCCTGACTACTAAAAGAGGCTGAGATCTAAGGACCATGGCTAGAAGTCATTCCTGCAAAGGAAGTCTGTGAGACTCTTATATCCAATAAACTACTCAGAAAGAGCCAGAAGTGGTGCTGTGGCTCAAGTGGCCTTGCATTAGCCTTGAGCGAAAGAAGGAATAAGGGGGCTGGGAGTTTGGCCTAGTGGTAGAGTGCTTGCCTCACATGCACAAAGTCCTGGGTTCGATTCCTCAGTATCACATACATAGAAAAAAAGCCAGAAATGGTGCTGTGCTCAAGTTGCATTGTGTTAGCCTTGAGCAAAAGGAGGAATAAGGACAGAGCCTAGAGCCTGAGTTCAAGGTCCAGGACTGCAACAACAACAACAAAAAATAGTGTGTGTGGGGGGGAGAAGGGGTTTAAAAGCATGGCACTTCTTTATTAGTAAATAAAACTTTATAGAAAACAATAAAAGCAAACAGGACTGTCTAAAAGATAAGAGCATAGATTCAAAGAAGGTTTTCAGAAGGCTTGCTAACGTTTTGAGTTCCAGGGAGATAAACCCATGTGGGAAAGTGCATGCTACCTAAGTCTTCTGTGCCCAGCCAGGATGATTCAGTAAGCTGATGACAGAGGAAAGTGCTTGGCTTTCATGGGGATCAAGAGAGAGGAGACTTCCTAAATATACTTCACCTTCCAGAAAGACAGGGTCTTAACACTTTAGACAGAGGTGGGGAAGATGCCATGACAAGAAACTCAGGCAGGATTGGAGCTATTAAATAGTTCAATTTATGCAATTTTATGGCTTAGGCCTTGATAAGTCTAAACAGATTTTTTTAAAAAAAGATTTAATTAACACTGATTTCTTTACATCATATTTAAAATGTCAAGTTTAACAAATAAGTATTCTAGAATGGGATCTCTATTTGCAATCACTGGCACATAAATTTAAGAACAAAATTAAAATTAAGATGAGAGTTTGTATGCCATAGATACATACCCATTTGTATAACATGTCTTAGAGTATATATCCCATTACAGATTTTTATGTCTATGTAGTTATATTTATATCTCCAAAGTCATGTCAAAGACCTTGAGTACCTGAGTATTGAATCACTGCTCGTGTACTATTTGGATCTAAAATGCACTATCAAGGAGACCATGTGCCTTTTGTTCCTTTGGTCTTGGCTTATCCCACTCAACATGATTTGGTCTAGTTTCATCCACTTCACAGCGAATGGCATTATTTTATCTTATCTGGCTATATAGAACTCCATTGTATATATGTGCCACATTTTTTGTATCCATTCATCTGTAGTTGGGCATCTGGCTTGGTTATTGTGAATACTACAGCGATGAACATGACTGAGCAGGTGTCCTTATTATATCCTGGATTATGATATTCAAGATAGATGCCCAGGAGTGGAATGGCTGGGTCATAGGGAAGGTGTACTTTTAGTTTTTGAGAAACCTCCAAACTGCCTTCCAGAGTGGTTGTATTAGTTTTCATGCAGTGCAGTAGGGTTCCTCTTTCTCCACATCCCTGCCAGCATTTGTTGTTGTCTGAATTCAGAATATTGACCATTTTGATTGGGGTAAGATGATATCTTAGGGTTGTTTTTATTTGCATTTCCTTTATGACCATGGATAATGAACATTTTCTCATATGCTTTTGTGCCATTTTAACTTCCCCTTTTGATGTCTCTCTTTAGTTCCCTTTCCCATTTAGTGATTGGTTTGTTGGGTTTGGGGGAGATTAGTTTCTTGAGTTCCCTGTAGACATTGGATATTAAGCATTTTTCTGAAGTATTATTGGTAAATATCATTTCCCAGTTGGTTGACTGTCTTTCTACTTTAATAGCTATGACTTTGTGCATAAACTTTTTATTTTTAGGTAGTCCCATTTGTTGTGACCCTGGGACTCTGTTCAAGAAGTTTTTGCCTATGCCTATGAATTCCAGTGTCTCTCCTACTCTGTTGTGTAGCAGTTTCAGGGTTTCAGGTCTGATATTGCGGTCTTTGATCCATTTTGAGTTAGTATTTGCACTTGGCAACAGGCTGGGATCAATTTTTAGTTTTCTGCATGTAGCTGCCCAGTCTAAATAGATTTTTAACTTAGGATATAAGCAATATTGTAAACTAGTACACAAGGGACTGTACGGTCATGTCTAGCTATTTAGGGAATGACTATTTACACTTTTTAATATGCCATCTGTTCCAAATTAATTCTAGCATCATGCTAAAGATTTAAGCCTAAAAAATAGAATCCTTTCAGAAATCAACTAAGATGGAAATATACACAATCCCATTCTTTTTGGAGGGATACAAGAGACTGAACCTTGTACAGGCGGAGCAAGCATTCAACCACTGAGGTACAACACTATGCTTATAAAAACATTTTTATTTTGAAACAGAGTCTCCCTAAGTTCCCCAGACTAGCCATGGACTTATGGTCCTCTGACTCAGTCTCTCAAATAGCTGGGATTACTGGCCTGTATCACTATGCCTGGCTACCAGTACCACTTTCTTCCCAGTCTTGGAGCTTGAACTCGAGGCCTAAGCTCTGTTCCTGAGCTTTTTTACTCAAGGCTGCTCATTATCACTTGAGCCACAATTCTACTTCTATTTTTTTTGGTGGTTAAATGGAGATAAGCAGCTCATGGACTTTCCTCGGTGTTCTAGCTTCAAACTGTTATCTCCAGATCTTAGCCTCCTGAATAGTTAGAATTACAGGTATGAATCACTGATCCCCGGGTGTCAATAATTGTCCAGTAACCCACAAATTCAAATTATGACCCATACTTACTAATACATATATAGGCTTAAAATACAAAAACTCTGCTGACAAATGCTATCTCAGTTGGTGAACCTGGAATCTAGACTAAAAGGATTTGGTTCTCTAACATTTATAAGTTATGGGTAGCAGAATGGAACTATGAAAGCTCAAGAACTTAGAATCAGAGGTTTGAGACTACCCTGGGCAAAAAGTTCTTGAGACACCATCTCAGCCAATAAAAAGCTAGCCATAGTACCATTCACCTGTCATCTCACCAACATGACAAGGACAAGGAGGCTCATGTAGGCATGGAAGGGAGACCTATTAAAAAAGAAACGACTAAAGCACAAATGGCTGGAAGTAAGTAGTACAACACTTGAGGACCAAGTTGCTTTTAAAGAAAGCTGAGAACATTAAGGGGAACTTACCTGCAGCAAATGACAGCTTTGCACGACAAAGCTAAGTCCAGAAAATACTGCTGGACTCCAAAGGTTAAGGCATACTTAAGGGTTTTTCCATCAATGATGAGAGCAAAATCATTCTCCTTCCGGAGAGCATCGCCAAGGGTGGTACAGTGCCGACTCAGAGTTTCCCTGGTTCCCTGAAATATCAAACAAGGACATCCACGTTTAGTCCATTTCACTCTACTAATGTCTGCAGGACATTTTGGTATATGTGTAACTATACACAGTTATGTAGGGTGCTTTTTATCTTTCAAGTGTAAAATTTCATTCATTTCGTTTTGCACAACAGTCTCATTGAGGGGGAGCCTCACAGAGGCCATCAGAGAACTCTATCGAGTCACACATGCATGTTCAGCAGAGCCACATGCATGTGTACAGCACAGGAGCACAAGCTCTTATTCCCTAGCTGACCAGTCTTTGCTCATTATTCTAGTCACACAATCACCACACTGTACATGTGATTTCAAGTAAACTATCTTGTTAAAAAAAGCTCCATGCAAAAGGCACATGGTATCCTTAATATGTGGCTATTAGATCCAAACAGTACAAGAGTGAGGATTCAATGTTTGCACACCCAATGCTATGGACATGGTATTGGAAATATAAGCATAACTACATAGACATAAAAACCTAGGACTCTATAGACATAATGTTTTATTTCATAAATTAATATGTATCTATGATATACAAACCCTTAGCCTAATTTTGATTATGTTCTAAAAACTAAGTGCCAGTGATTGTATATAGAGATTCCCTTCTTGAACACTTGTTTGTTAAACATGTCATTTGAAATATGATGTAAAAATCAATGTTAATAAATTCTTTAATTAAAAAAAAGTTCCACGGTTGCAATTTATGGACTATTCAAATCGGCTTGCCATGAAAAAAGGGGAAAAGTTGAGGAATGTAATTGAAATAATTTATGGATATTCTGTCAGAAGTACTTACTCAACACTACTGAAATTTAATTCCCAGGAACCTAGAGGAAGGAGGAAATGCAAGGTTTGCAGTCTCCTGCCACTTCATCAATTGACTTTTATAACTGTAATCATGATTTCATGACGCTATATTTCAGTTGAGAATGGTGACATGTGGCTTGATCATCTTAATTGATCAAATAAAAGCTACCTTGCCATAGTTCACCTCCTAGGCATGGTGAAAACTTTGTGTGAAGAAGAGCTTTGCTCTCTCTTACAGAGAGATGGAGCTGTCCTTCTCTGCAAAGAATTATTAGCCAGCTTTTGAAAGGGAAGAAGTTACAAAATGTTGACTTTTTCTCCCCAGATAGGACATTTTCTTCCTTTACCTACTTCCTCTTCCTCTTCCTCAGAGCCCTACCATTCTGAGGGAACACCATTCTGAGGGAACACCATTCTGGTTCTGCATAGGGACGTAGGAAGAATAAGTCCTTCTCCTCCTCCTAGATCTTTGTTGAGTGCTGGTTGTTGAACTTAAGTTATATAACACAAGTATATATTTACATAAAAAATACAGCAAGGATAAAAATATAGTACACATAGAAGAAATTCAATTATATTCAAGATAGATATAATTATTATTCCAATTTAAGAATGTGGGGCCGGGAGTTTGGCCTAGTGGTAGAGTGCTTGCCTAGCATGCACAAAGACCCAGGTTCAATTCTTCCATACCATATACATAGAAGAAAAAGCCAGAAGTGATGCTGTGGCTCAAGTGGTAGAGCTCTAGTCTTGAGAAAGCACAAGGGCAGTGCTTAGCTTTGAGTTCAAGGCCCAGGACTGGCAAAAAAAAAAAAAAAAAAGAAGAAGAATGTGTCCAGTAACTGCACAAGGAGGGAAGCAAAGGCACAGATAATTATATTCATATGTGAGGACCAGGGCAGTGGCGTATGCCTGGAGGGTCCTGGGGGGAAAAACAAAATAAAACAAAACCTTCAAGACCTCATCTCTATCAAAGAAAGCTGAATGTGGTGGCATGTGCCAGTTATCTCAGCTATGTGGAGAAGCACAAATAGGAGGATTGCAGTCTAGGTAGGCCTAAGCAAAAACTTAAACAAAATGAGAGCCCATTTCAAAAATAACCAGAACAAAAAGGGCTGGGGGTGTGGCTCAAGAAGTAGAGTGCCTGCCTGATAGGTACAAAGTACTCAACTCACACACTAGTACTGTTCTACTGGGCCTTGAACTACTCCTCTATTTCTGGCTTTTTCCTGATTAACTGGAGCTATGAGTCTCTTAGATTTGTCTTCTTTGGCTGGTTTTGAACCAGGATTCTCAGATGTCAGTCTTCTGAATAGCCAGGATTACAGGTGTGAGCCACCAGCGAATGTGAGAAAATTTAAAAGATGTTCCTGTATTTGTGTTCATATGTAGTTCATATATAAGTTCTAGAATTTCTTAATGGGACTATCCATTAACATAGTCCAGGACTATGTTATACAAGAAAGTAAGGTTACCACATATCCAGTATCACTCAATCATTTCCTATTCTATTACTCACAGTGACAAGAAGGACAAAATTTCTTTGCAAGTTTTTCCATTTGTGCTTTATTTTAGGGAGACAAGCAGCTGTTTAATTCCTAACCTTCTCTTTCTGGTTGTACATGTTTACAAGAAAATAGAACAGAAGGAGGTGAAAAATAAGTGCCTAATTCTGTCAACCAGGGGCCATCTACTCTGACTTACCTTGGAATGTCTTAAAAACCAGTTCAATGTGTTAGATGGAAAATAAGTCAACGAGCTGATAAAACAGAAAGAAACTGTACTTATCAGCATGTGTCGCAAGCCATGGGGCCATATGCACAGATGTAGCATTGAAGTTAACTCATATCTGGAGCACAAGGATGTTGATCCTGCAGAGGATAAACAAGCTGCCTGCTCAGCGGTGAAACCCACCCCAGAGCTAAACCTTGGTGCCAGCTTGTCTTCTCAGGCTTGTTGTCCCCTCAACCCAGCAAAACCAAGCAGACGTTAGCAGCATTGGGCACAGAAAGTTCTGGGTGGATGCTCAAGCTAGTCCTTCTGATTTCCCTACGGCCCCATCATCTGCATCCCTACCCATGTCCACTGCCAAACAGAGTTCTCTTTCTAAAACAGAGTCCAAAGTGCAAATCATGTTTCTCCTTGTTCTACAGTATTTCCTGGGATTCCTATAGCTGACACAGTACAAAGTCCAGATTTCTTAACACGTCTTTGAGGTTTCCCACAATTGAAACCCGACTATTGAAACGCACTGTCTCCTTCACAACCCTCACCACTGAATGCCCTTCATACTCCTCAGAACGCCCTTCCTTCCAGAGGAAGCCTACTCACTAGGCTCCCAGGTGTCCTTCATGCAGCCTGGTGCAACTCAGCCTGTGCCAACAAAACCCCAACTCCTTGAGGAACAAGACCACCAATAACCTGTTCCCAGGAAGCAAGCGAATGCCTGCAATTACACATGCTCAGGAAATGCAGTTATTGAATGAAAGCCCTGGTAAGTTCTGATTTCATTCCCTTGGCAGCATTCCATTTTTCCCTTTATTATCAGAGAGAGAGAGAGAGAGAGAGAGAGAGAGAGAGAGAGAGAGAGAGAGAGAGAGAGAGAGAGAGGCAGAGAGAGTCAGAGAGAGAGACAGAGAGAGACAGAGAGAGAGAGACAGAGAGACAGAGAGAGATAGAGACAGAGAGAGAGAGACAGAGAGAGACAGAGACAGAGAGACAGAGAGACAGACAGAGTGAAAGAGAGAGACAAAGAGAGAGAGACAGACAGACAGACAGAGACAGAGACAGTCTTCTCTTCTTGTTCTAATTTCCTAGGAAACAACCTCAAACAATCTTACAGATTAACTGATCATAATATTAACTCTGATTTTTATTTTAGAAGCTATTGTTCAAGTGATTTCAGGGCTAAAAAGTTGAAGGGAAAACTGAGAAGGACCCTAGAGAAGATATGTAGGATTAGCCAGAAGATCAAGATAGAAAGTCAGTCAACTCCAGCACTGTGGAAACTCCTTATTAACCAACCTGTGGGAGCAGGCCACCTCCCCCTTCTTTCTCAGGCATTCTCTAACACATTGAAATCTGTCAAAAAACTCTTATTTGTGGCATCAGTACCCCTAGGTTTCCTTGGTGACTATCACAGATCTTCAGCCAATCCAGAGGTGTCAGGAGATGTAAGAAATAACATTCTGGGAAGGTGAGTGAAACTCTTCCCACAGTGAATTCTTGTGAGCCCACCTAGGGTGCAAGCTAACGCCGCCTGACAAGCTGCAAACCTTTTCTTGTTTTAGTTTAATAGTTTTCTGTTAAAAGGAGCTCTGCTGTTGGCTGTGTGCTGCAAGTTACAAGGTTGTTGTTTTTTTTTATCCTTATTTACTGCTGGGAGTATTTAAAATTCTTTTATTTATGAAAGTTGCTTGCTTTTCCCTCTAAGCCTGGAGCTGTATTTTATGGGTGGATTGCATTGGAGCCTATCTCCTGTAGCTACAGATAAATTTATTACCGTATTAGCAGCTCCTTTGTTTTCTCTTTGGCTACTGAAGGGAGAAATGTTTAAACGTTTAAACTTACTGACTTGTGAAAGGGAAAATATATAAATGGGCAACTAAACCAGAAAGAGGATCAAAGACAGTGTTGCTTAGCACAATGCAAGCTCTTCTGCTGCTGTTGCTTATTTGTGCACTGAATAAAACAACATCAGGGACACCCCAAAGCTGGGGCAACTGGGGAGCATGGAGGAGCAGGGAGCAGAAGAAAGATCAAGGTTGTGATGATCAGCCAGGAAAAGAAGGGAGCCAGTGGGAAAGTGAGATTTGTGAGGCCCTATTCCCCACTTCTCCCAGGGCTCCAGCAGCCAGCACAATCCAGTGCTCACCGGAAGCCCTTTACCTCTCCTGCTGTGCTTTCTGCCTCAGCATTGCCAGGTAAAAATCTGTGAGCCACAAACAACACCAATTCCTGATTCCAGGTCCTCACAAAAGGGAACAGGCTTATTCCCAGAAGGGCAGCTGATTCTAGCTCTGTTAAGGTTTTTTAAGACCTGCTGGGTTAGATGCTCCTGGAGGGGCCTTGTCTTCCTTCATGATACAAAACTGGTCTCTTCACTCAGCAAACATCTACTAGCTTGCCTAAGAACATTTTTATATTCATACTACAAAGAGTTGTCCCAACTCCATTTCCTTGCCCTTAAAACTTCCCTTCCCCTCATCTCCTAATTTTTGAGCTTCTTTTCTTGCCTTTTTTCTCATGTCTCTCTGAATCTTCTTCACCCTCTCCCTTGGTGCTGTTCTGTTCCTTCTTTAAGCCTACAACAAACAAACTTTTTCTCTTGAATAAATGATATTTATCTCTTGAAGATGGTTTATACAAGAAATGTCTTGTGATTACAATTTCCCTGAGTCTTTGAGGTGACAAGAACACTTTTATTTTCTCATGGAATTGGGCTTGCACTCAGAACCTCATGCTTCCTCTTCTTGCTTGCTGAATTGGCACTTGACCACTTGAGACACACCTCCAGCCATGTTTTTTGTGTATTATTTCTAGAGACAGAATCTCATGGATTTTTCTTTCCAGACCTGTCTTGAATGCCAGTCTTCTAGATCTCAGTCTCCTGAGTAGGGAGGATTATAGATATGATCCATCAATATCTATATTAAGAATCCTTTCAACTCTGGATTCTTTACTTTTTTTTTTTTTTTTTGCCAGTCCTGGGCTTGAGCTCAGGGCCTGAGCACTGTCCTTGGACTTTCTCAAGGCTAGAGCTCTACCACTTGAGCCTCAGCACCACTTCTGGTTTTTTTTAATGTATGTGGTACCTAAGAATTGAACCCGGGTCTTCGTGCATGGTAGGCAAGCACTCTACCACTAGGCCAAACTCCTGAGCCAAATTTTCACCTTTTTCGGTTGGTTTTTCCTTGTACAACACAGCATGACATACGATAGCTTGTCTATTTATATCTCTATCTATATCTGTGTTTATGTTTTGTTACTGAATGAGAATAAGGAAAGAATGAAATGTCTTGAAAGAATGATTAATGATCAGAAAACACTTTGTGGGCCAGGAGTTTGGCCTAGTGGCTCTTATTATAAAGGTAATGGAGAACAATGAAGTAAATGTATTCCAACATCCACTTCTGCTTCACATAACAAAATTGCCTAGTGCTCCTAACAGAATGAGCATGTAACACTGTATATACAATGATCCAGCCAGCTTGTGTAACAGTTGACAAAAGGGAAACAAAAAATACTTATTTGGTTCAGAAGAAACATTTCTGAAAAAGAAAAGGGGGACAGGAGAGGAAAAAAAATGAGAGAGAGATAGAGACAGAGCCACACAGACAATTATGCTGAGCAGAATTACTCATAGCCATAACTGACAAGAGGCTTTCCTAAGCCTCACTTAAATTTGGCAAAACAGATCGGTAACATGTTCACAAAACACTCTCCGATAAAACAGAGCAACACAATGGCAATCTTAAGAAATTTAAGAAATCTGAGACTGGCTGTTTGGGCAATCCTTTTCATTACTTTTCCATGACCTGTAGCGAGGAAACATGGGATTAAAATCACAGAGGGCGTCCTGACAATGAAATCGGACACCATTTTGTACTGAAATAAACTGGAAGCCCTGATTTGTTTGGAAAGTATCGCAGTACGAAACTTGTCATTTTCATTCTGGCAAGACTTCCCTTGGAACAGTCTGAAGAACCTTGAGGCTAGATCTGCAGACCATGTCAGACCACCTAAGAACTCTGTTTGTGATGGCCCAGAATGTAATGCCACAGAGGGCACCTGCATACAAGCGGCCCTTTGCAGCTTCTAGCCTTTCTGCTTTCAATGTTGTTGTTTTTTTAATTCCTTTTAGAGGGTTACAGGAAAAGACAGTTTTACTTAGGAATAAATCCAAGGAACACCCTAGTTGAGAATGTAGAAAGATCCCTAAGGAAACAGCCTGGAAGGCAGCAGTTAGTAGAAGGTTCAGAGTAGAGATGAGGTGGAAATGGTAGATAAACAGTCTACTAGGCAAGCTGAGGGGTGCTGGTACTGCAGTTACTCATTTGCTGTGATAGGAAATAAGTGAACATTTATCACTAGACCAGAGGATGTCAATCAGCCATGCAAATCCCAAATTGAAACAAACCAAAACAAATGCAATAAAGCATTCTCATTTTTTAACTTAGTTTCTTTTATTTAAAATATCCATTCTTATTTATCAGAACATTATTTTGGAGTTTGGGTCCCAATAAAAGTAAGTACCCAGCTTTTATACTTCTCCCTAGGCATCTATTAAAGTGTGCACATCAATTGATACAATTGTATTATGAGGAGGTTGCTGTGCTCCGGCCGTAAAAACCCATAAATAGAAATCGAGTACCACTTTAACTCTCAGACAAAATATTTAGCCACATATTCTGCCATGGGATGTAATGCCTGTGCTCCGCTGCCCACACCCCAATTCCTGTGTGGACCCCCTAAGGTGAGGGCGTCCTAGCAGGTCATCAGCATGGCTGGGAATGACTGGATCATAGGTGCAGAGTTCATGAAGGGGATTCACGCCTTCAAATACTGGAAGCGTCCCTTCCCTTCAGCCATATAAACACACACATGAGGCAATCCACAAGGCAGGAAGCAGTCACTCAATATATTTCAAAATGCTTGCCACCTTGATGTGGGGACCTCCAGTCTCCAGAACTCAAGAAATGTCTGTGGTTGAAGCCACCCAGTCTGTGGTATTTTCGTTACAACAGATGGATTGAACTAAGACAATTTTGTTGTTCTTGGATTTGTTCTTTTTCTTTATGAATAAAGTAGACGAGAAGAGAATGGGGCCTAATGATGGATGGATTTTGGAGGACAGACAATTTTCATCTTTGTCAGGAGAAACTGAAGTTTATGAGGACTGTGCTTCCTATTACGGTGTCAGAAACACGGGTTTCTTTCCTTAGAAAGGGCAAAAATGCAGCCTAATGTTACAACCTCTTGCAAGAATGTCATTGAAAACAAGATGATTGGGAGGGGGTAGGGGACAGGAAATGGGGACAAAAATATGAGAAGGGGTATCAATGTGTGAGAAGTAATGCACTATCTGGAGAATGAAACTGTAACCCCTCTATACATTACCTGACAATAAAACGTTAAAATAATAATAATAAAAAAAGAATATCGTTGAACCAAGATGGAGACTCAGCTAAAATAAGACAACTGGCTGGAGGCTGAGCCACTACGAAATGACTTGACCTTGTTAGTGGATGTGCACAGATTTCCAATCAGTATGGAAAGAGTTCTCTGTGCCAAACCTATTCAAGTAAGATGTGAGAAAATAGAGGTAGACCTGCAGAGGCTCGTGTGATTGATAGCATGAGAAACAAAGTGGTGATGCTACATCAAAAAGAACTTAGTTCCAGAACTTGGTCCTCAGAACATCTAAAGGTTTTTCTCAACTTCAAGTGGGAATACAGGACACAGCAAAGGTAAGGCAGTCAAACGTTTTCACTTTTTTGAAAAGGAAAAGAATGCCTTATTTAGAAAAAAAAAAAGAGTCCTTAATGAAAATACTTAAATAAGAAATAAGGAATAGGTTCAATCACTAACCTGCGACACTAAAAACTAAGCTCCTTTTGTACTATATTAGGTACTTACACAGTCTCAGAGTTCAAAAAGGACTACATCATATTTGTGGGAAGAAAAGGATTGTGCAAAGTTTCTCTTACCGACTGATCAACTTTTCTGTCAGCCATATGTATCCCAATCTAACGGCCATGTCTATTATGACCTCAAAAAGTTTTCTTGCTCTTTCCTCTGGAAGGTTACTTGATTTCTCTGAATCAGTTTTTCTCATTTGTAAGATGGTTACTATTTCAAAGAGTGAGTGTAAGGATGAAAGGTGATGACTCCTTCACTTGAGAATAAAAGATCCAGCCTACTGTTTGGAAAGTAAGACCAGTTCTTTTCTCTCCTCTGGTATTAGGTCTAGCAGAGGCAGCAGCTTAGAGGAAGACAAGCTATATGGTAAAGCATTGTACAACATTAGTAAAGGTCCCAGTGGTGGGGCTGGAAGTTTGGCCTAGTGGTGGAGTGCTTGCCTAGCATGCACGAAGAAGACCTGGGTTCAACTCCTTGGTACCACATACATAGCAAAAAGCTGGAAGTGGTGCTGAGGCAGAGCTCTAGCTTTGAGAAAATTCAAGGACAGCACTCAGACCCTGAGCTCAAGCCCAGGACTGGCAAAAAAAAAAAAAAAAGAATCTACAGTGAATTTAAAATGTCAAGTAAGAGAACATATAGAAGAACATTACATAAACATATTTTATTAGCTGTTTTGGTGGCTTATGGTTCCACCTTATCATCATTTGATAAATGAGGTTTATAACCAAATGATACCTCATTCTTTCTCTAGTTTTGCACCCTCTGAAGAGTCACACATTTATGCTATGGGTTAACAGAGCATTCCAAAAACATTCTTAATACATTATGATCATCTCAGGTGTGGACGGTGTTAACATGTTCTTAAAGAATTATGACTTCTGCAATAACAGTCTGGGTGAACCATTAAACAGTCTGGGTGAACCATTGGGTATTATTTTCCTACAATGTGTTACTGATTCATTGGAACAGTGACCTTTCACCTACCCCTACACAATACTTACATCAACTACTCTCCCAGCTACTAAGGGTGGCAGGAAAAGAACATGTAGCTGAGAGAAGAGAGAAAACTACTTACTTACAGCTTGCACATTTAGTATGCACCCAGTTAGGATTGCTAGCTCCCTCATACAGGTTTTGCTCAAAACCTTTGGTACTTCTAAATTCCTTATACTAAATGAGAATGTAATGATTTAACAGCATACATTTAGAGAGCCAAATCAATATAAATTTTTCCAAAATGGGCAGACAGAAGGTGAAGTCATTAAAAAACACATGGTCAGAGAGGCCCTCCAAAACAGGTTAGTGGAAAGTAGCCAAACAAATGCATTTAGTCAATATACAATGCTAAAGATGATAGGAGAGAAAAAGAGACTAAAAAACATAATAAATCTACACTTTGCTGAGACATAGATATGGGTTTTCCAGAATCAGGGACAATGGGAGGTACTATAATTGAGGAAGTAGTCCAATCCGCCAGAAAGGGCATGCTATGTGGAAAAGGTCAAAGGTCATAAAACGGAAGCAGGTAAGAAGAGGAAGCTGGAACATTGGGCAGATTGCTCTTGGTCCCTGATCAGGGACTTAGGATTTGGAATTATGATAGGTTCCATCAGGCAAGTAACTTCTATGAAGCGTCTAGTTTCTCTCAGGGTACAAGAGAAAGGAAGACAGAGGTACGCAAAATCTGTATCTAGTCTATCTTTCCAGCATTGGGCTTGCTTTGCTGCAGACTTCCAAATCTAGGGAAAGGAAGGAAGAATAAGGTAGGGGATATAATTATATAATTTAAATACTTTTGTGGATAAAGGTTTGTTTTTTTTTTTAAAAAAAAACCAAAACCCTCATAGTAATTATTTTAAACCACCACTGAAAGCCTCCTAAACACTTATTTTGAGCTTGGTATTAAATATTCTCCAGTGACGGCTGTGATTCAAATGTGAAAGGAACTAGGTCGGCAGACATCCAGTCTCTTGTGTTGCTTTCCACACAGTCAGGAAGAGGTTGCTCACAATACACAAACTGGTTTGGTGAAAATAAGCAAATTACCAACTCAACAGTGTCTGTGAGAAGCTGTTTCCAGGATAAATGTTCTTACTGATTTGAACTAATTAGTGTAGGTGTACAGAAAAAAAAGGATTATTGGCTGGGTTTCTCAGTGCAGAGTCCAAATGCACTCTATTTCCATTATTTCATGTGTGCATTCAATAAAAGCCATGCACAGTTGTAGCCATAAATTCTGTGAATGTCAGATGCCCAGATGTACCCCTTTCTAGCAGAGTATCTTTCTTTCAGCTGCTGTGGGGCTTTGGTAATAATCAGGAACGGGGTGAATTAGTGAAAATAGGTTGTTAAATTTGATATAGAAAAGGTACTCAGTGGCTATTGAGTGCTTCCTAGACTGACCTTTCTTGAGGTTGACTCATATCACAAAATAAACTATACTGATTTAAAAACAATCAAAACAGCCAGATAAACTCTGGACCGGAAGCAAGGAAGATGGGAGTCTATGATTCTGTGCTTGCTAGCCATGTGAACTCAGGCTCTGGACAAACAGCCATAGAGGAACCAAGAATCAGGCACACCGACAGGTGTGATTCTTTTTTTTAAATAGATGGCCACTGTTATGGTTGTGTTGAACTTTTACAGTTTGTGTCAAAGGTATATAGCAGGAGAGACTCAGAAGGCAAAAGGCATGGCTTACTCCCCTCAGAAATGTCAACAAGCTTGTAGGGAGAATAGCAGAGGGGCAGACTGGTTAGAAAGCACTCATGTGTAATTCTAGGTCTTATGGAAGAGTTCAGATGTTTAGCCAAAATGAGGTAGAGAATATTTGGGCTTGAAGGAAGAAGAATGTCTTGAAACAGAAACACCATACATTTGTGAATAATTTCACTTTGGGTTCTGCCCCCTAGAGAGGCAGATTTAGGTCTGAGACCACATTGACATTTAGGAACACAATTAGGTCTATGAGACCCAACATTGACTTTGGTACAACTTTTCCAGCTACATACTTTGGCTCGCAACAGATACTGGCTTAAGCAAGAGAAAGGGAAATAGACAATTTCTTCACATGTTTTCAGATTTGCTAATGCTTTCACTTTTAATAAGCAACTTAATTCTTTCAGAGGTAAGAAAGTTACCTTTACTGAAGCCTGTTTAGTACAAGCAATCTTCCTATCATGTGAGCATTACTAAGAACTATCTTTGCTTCTAAGAGAGAAACTTGAACACTTTAGAAGTTAAACTAAGCTCTTAATATTTCAAGCCCCAAAGCTACAACAGTTGTTTTGCTAATGGTAGGAGAAAATCCAATGTTTGAAGCAGAAGTACTTCAACTGGAAAATTCAAGAGTGGTTTAAAACCTGTCTAAACTATTTCTCAAAGCAATACAAAATGTATTGTATTAGACCCAGGGGATATATCAAAACAGAACCTGAAGTAGCCCACATTTTCTTTCTTTTCTTTTTTTTCCCCCTTTTCTTTTCTGGAGTCAAGTCAGTTACTTGCTTATTCTGGATGTCTTTCAGAAGCCATTCAACAGTGGCTGGTTCCCAAAACAGTGAGGTTTGTCTGCATAAAACATGTATGTTGAACTTAAAAGGGTATAGATGACAACTTTTACATTAATGTCCTGAATGTCTTATATGTTATAGTAGAAATTTACATAGTGTTACAAAGTAAAATTCAGCTGACATTTTTTAAAGTAATTCCATAAAGGGTTTTCTTTTACTAGGGTGTTGAAAATTATATATTTTAATGCTTGTTAACTCAATGTCCAATGTGGTTAGCCCATTCATTTTGTTTTCTGTAAAATATATCACGAAGGGAAAATAATGGTATCCATAATCAAGTGGAATATGAAAGAGAAGTGAAATAGAGAAATTCAAGTACTTTAAGAGAGGTTTGCTTTTTAACATCATTTCTTACAAATACTGGCCATGAAGAACTCCCCTCTCTCAAAAAACAGCAGTGCTGAAAGAAACAGTAATGCTGATGGCACTCATACTTCTCTTTTCTCCTGAGTGCTTACTACATACCAGCTAACAGGTCCAGTTTGAATTCTTATATCACCTTAAAGAGGTAGATATGGATATGTTCCTTACGCTTGTTTGGCAAATGTGGCAGCCGGAGTAAATAAAGTTTCATTTATTACTATGGAATCCAATAATGAGTTACTCTACTACTGATCTACCTGTGTTGGGTCATGATATTCTTTCTGGCATTTCACTTGCAGAAAGACGCATAATAGTAGCTGCCTATACATATTTTCAGGTGTAAATATGATTGTTCTTGGTTAGTTCTTAGACCAGTACAAAGTTGAAGGCACTTTGTAAAGGTGTGTGCCTTCTCACACGCAGTCAGAAAGTTGCATTTTTCTGGAAGAAGATGGTGCATAATTTCCCAGCTTCTGATTACCTGGCTTCTGTCCATAAGAGCATGGCTAGTCTAGAAAAGCCGTAGTCTACATCACCTGGACTCATTAAGAGTTAAACATGGAACAGTGAGAGGCTCTGACTCAGCAGGGAAAATCTATTCTCTAAATATCACTTCTGTTGATTCAATAAATGTAGAGTGCATATTTTTCCCTCCCTGATTTCCCACCCCCTCCCTGAAAGCCAGTCAGTAGAAAGAAGGAAGCAGAATAGTAATGAGGCTCAAAATCTAACTATCTCTAGGGAGAGATCCCACAACGTCTCTTATAAAATAGATGTTTAAGGCATGTGAGACTGAGACTTAGAGTATACCATGGGGGACTCAGAAAAGATGGTTTTGGCACTTTTAAGACATTTTTGGTCCTTTAAGTCACCCAGTTAATGGCTTAAGAGATGATAGTCCCTCATACCTCACTTAACAGATAAAACAGTGATGAAATCCTGAGCTATCTCAATGCAACACATCTCCAATCCTGTTTTTATTGTGTAGACTGTTAGGTCAAATTAAATGGGAAAAAAAAGTGATACATGGAGTTGGCTGGAAGTATTTCCAGAGATGCAGAGCTGGAATGCATGAGAAACTTGAATAATTATACAACGACCCAGTACATACTATCTTAGGTCACTTTTAAGAGATTTTAATTAGAAATTGGGAGTTATAGACAGGTCACAGTATGGGATTCCTTCGTTCTTAGCTCACAGTTTAAATGCATCCAGTTTTTAACAAATGGACTCTGAACAAACTGAAAGTTTTTAACAAATGGATTTAGGACAAACTGAAAGACTGGAAGTCTTGCCTCTGCAAACCTGAAAGGAATGTCTCAGATAAAGAGCACAATCAGAATTCCTAATGAAATGGTCTGAAGTACTGTGACAAAAAAATTATGCAAGCCATTTGGCACTGCTGGCTCATGTTTATAAGCCTAGGTATTTAAGAGAATGAGAACTTAGGATCATGATTTGAACCAGTCCAGGCAGGAAAGTCCATGAGACTTTTAAAACCCAGAACTGGATCTGTGGCTTAAGTAATAGATTGAGAGTCTTGTATAAAAAATAGCTCAGAAACAGCATGCAGGCCCAGAATTCAAGCCCCAGGCCTCGCACACAAACGCAGGCATATGAATACGCATACCCCCGCCCCCCAAATTATACAAACCATCCAAAACAATTTTAAAATAAAAACCTAAAAGATTGGGTTGTGAGTTTGCCCTAGTAGTAGAGTGATTGCCTAGCATGCATGAAGACCTGGGTTCAATTCCTTGGTACCACATACATAGAAAAATGCCGGAAGTGGTGCTGTGGATCAAGTGGCAGACCACTAGCCGTGAGAACAAAAAGTCCAAGGACAGTGCTCAGGCCCTGAGTTCAAGCCCCAGGACTGGCAAAAAACCCCTAAAAAACAAAAACCTAAAGGATTTTCTGACCAACTTTTAGATGATTCTTGTCCCTCCTTCCCTCTCCACCCCCCTCTATCTCTCCATTCCTTCTTTCCATTTTTGCAATACTGGGGCTTGAACTCGGGTCCTGGGCAATGTCCCTGAGCTTTTTCACTCCAGATTAGTCTATTATTTGAGCCACAGAGCCACTTCTGGTTTTCTAGTGGTTAATTGAAAGATAAGAGTCTATATATAGATTTCCTTGCCTGGGCTATCTTCAAACCTTGGTCCTCAGATCTCAGCTTCTGGAGTAGCTAGGATTACAGTTCAGAGCCATTGATGAGCAGCTCGTAGATGATTCTGAATGATAGTTTTTCTCAGTTGAAATCTTTATTTTCTAAGAACAAGACTTTCTGCCCAAGAAACGTTGATTGACACTGATACTATTCTAGAAGAGCCTTTTGGGTGAGGCCAGCTAGCTGGCAGTACCCTGGCAAGAGTCAAAGAAAGGCTGTGGGAAGAAATGAAGGCAGGAAACCTTCAGCTTCCCACATCAGCTCTGAAGAGTGATTCCCAATTCAGTTTGTATGTACCTTCAACTACAGTTGGTTTTATGCATCTATTTAAAGTTGAAAAATTGTTCAACAGTTTTTTTTTTCAAGTATAATCAACTGAGGCTAAAACGATACAGTCAGCACGACTAGGACTTTTTGATAATGGATTTGTTTTACGGGAGACAAAGATTTCCATTACTGGGATCGCCAGGAGGAAATCACCCCTCCTTTCCTTCCGGATTCCCTTGACTCCCACTCAAACAGTCTTGCTATGCAGCCTAGAATGGCTTCAAACCCAAAGTCTTGCCTCTGCCTCCTGAGTGCTGAGATTACATGCATGCACCAGCACACCTGGCTACAGAAAGGGGTTTTCCATGCGAACTTTTAAGAATTTCAAATTTGATACCTTATCAAAGGGTACCATAAGAAAAAGAAACTCATCTTTTAATTTTAATAGTATTAAGAGTAGTATTTGATTTAAAAAAGCCAACAAAACTTGGACCGCTCTTAGCATTACATACTGAATATATATACATACACATATCTATATGTTATATATAGTAATCAACAGCAATTACTTGCCTCCTTATAAAGAAGATTAAAAGATGGAAAACAAATACATGTTTCATAACAAAAATGTTCACTGTGCCAAACAAGCTACAAGCTATTGCAATACTGCTCTCTCTGCAAATGTACATGGCATCTCCTTTATATATGGGCCATGTACTTATATTGTATCAATTAGTATTTCACCATACCAACAGTGGCATTCACTTTATAGGCAGTTAAACTTTGGCTTAGAGAAGTTGATTTTAATTTGTTGAGGGTCCCACAGTCAGCCTGAGGCTGAACTGTGGGCTTAACCACTATGCTATTTCAGAGACTAATTTCAATGTACTCATTAAAATTGTCACTTAGCAAAACATACAACCACAATTTATTTCCTAAGACATTATGTTCCTAAGTTTATTACTTGTTAATTATTCTTCGTGCTCAGGGAGTAATAATCCTATATATTTTTTCGATGTACCAGCACAATCTGAATACCGACAGGATGCTTTCTTTTGTTTAGCAATGAAGAAAACAAATCATGATTTACCTACAGGCACTCTAGCAGTTTTTGTGATTTGCCTGAAATCTCAACTGTGAATTTTATTACATGAGATTGGATGGCACAACGCAAATCTATGTTTCTTTTCCTGCTGAGAAACAGATGTGTGTACCCCGTAGGTAAAACCCTGAAGAGCTGGATTTGTAAAGTCACCACTTAGCTCCCAGGGGGGAAAAAAACCTTCCCTAGACAGCTGGGCTTGAAGGCTTGGCAGTTGGGATCCAGACAAATTAGTATTAAACCATAGAAACACAGTGTGATGCTTCATGCCCCAAACTACTGTTTGGATGTATAAGGAGACTTTTAACCACCTTATTTAAAAAATATCAGGTACCACCAGATATAAAACCAATAGATAGCTTTTAAAAAGGGAAGCCCTTAATTTAAATTTATAGGGTGACTCGCTTCTGAAATATTTATAGCATATTTATCCTGTCCTAGGTAATTTGCAGTGCCTGAAAAAAGAATGGTAAACAAGAGCAGAGAGACACTGTCCCCATTTCTAATGGAATTGTGTTGTTAGAGGTAGGAGTAAGAGTACCTTTGTGGTGTTTATTAACTTTAATTTTACTACCTTAGGATCTCAAATGAGAATAAACATCACTGTCAACCACGCACTAACATAGCATGTAGAGTATTTTTTACATTTGACTTTTCAGATTGCTATCTACACTCAGATAGGGAAAACATTTAAGGACATATTTATCTATGAATTAGAGGGAAAGAATAGATTGGAATAAAAGAATGAGAAGCCATGCTGCCACACGCGGTAGGTAAATGTCTAAACTAAGGTGAATAGATGCCCTGCCAAATCACCATAGCTTCAACACCGCTGGCCTGATCTCTGAAGTGTCAAGAAAGCTGTGCTGCTGACAATAACATGGAGGCCACCAGGGTGCTGGGACTATTTCCATATAAGCTTCATAGTACAGTGAGTAAGTGTAACCCAGCTCTGTAACCACTCTCAAGGGCCATCTGGACTCAATGTTTGAACTTCTCTCATACATGCCCTCATTTCCTCTTCTGATCCTGGTCCCTTCACCTGGTCCAGGCTTCCCCATCCCTCCAATCATTATGATATATCACACCTCTTATGCACCAACTATGGACCTGTTTTTCTTCTTCTGCAAGCACATTCTCAAATGGCCCAGCTTGCTATGGTTGGCCTGAGATCATCTTTCCAATTTTAATTCCTCCTTCTGCTCCTCTCCTCCCTTCCTCCTCCTCCTCCTCTTCCTCCTCGTCCTTCTCCCCCCACCCTTTCTTCTTGTCAGTTGTGGGGCTTGTACTATGGGCCTATGTACTGTGGCTGAGCTCTTCAGCTCAAGGCTACCACCCTACTGCTGGAGCCACATCACCATTTCCTCCCCGTTCTTTCTTTACAAGTACCTTATCATTATCCTAGTGTACTTAAAAAGAATCAGGTATCTTCATACTTACTAGTAACAGAATTTTGGATAAAATCCTCTGTGCTATCATTTGATTTTTAACAACAAAGCATGTGCATATCACATCCCTTAGTTAGAGCACCACAGCTAAGGGTAAACATAAGATTCTGGAACAAATGGCTATCCCTACAGGATGGGAAAATCAGGAGCCCATATGAAGGTGGGATATGCACTTTCTACCATATGCAATTTTCCCTTTCGGTAACTTCAATTGTATAGTAGGTGCTTATATCTACTTAAACACATATGGCTTGGATTTACTTGTGAGCACTTTCCACTTAGTTTCTCACTTCTATGTAACTCGATTTCACTTTCTTCCACATAGGCTTTAAACCTCACAGTTGTCCCATAGTAAATACTCTACCTTGTTTACATATCAGTTTTGTATCATTATTTGTAGACATTATCACTTCATATATGATGTGTAAGCTTTCAGAAAGCTTTTCTGCCTGGGCGGTCTTAGTCATAATTTTGGCTGTGATAGCTGAATATTCATACATGTGAGGGTGGAGAATGGAGACAACTGAAAGCTACAATGCCATTTAGTATTTTGTGCTTAGTGCCTGGCACAGAGCCTGTTGAGTAAACAAGAAGTATGTCTACTCACTGGTGGAATTTCTGTTTCCAGCTTGTGTTTCTAGGATTATAGTTTTGATTCATGATTAGTACTTGTTCAAAAATTAAAAGCATAAACAATTTTGACAGTTGCAAAACCATCTACCATTCTTTAAGTTACAAGTTGCTCAATGATTTCCAAGAAAGGGGAAAAAATTATCAGAGGACTGTTTGGAGGATGAAGTAAGAGATCAGCATTTTAATGAAAAAAATCTGAAGTCAAACAATTGTTACATATAATTTCCATTCCATAGCTAATGTCTACACATGTTTTTCTTCTACACATGTTTTTCTTCAACTCTCTTATCCCCATCCCTTCTGCATGGCTGGCCTCTCAGCTTCACCTACAGCCAGAATTATCAGGCTTGCTCTACTCTGCGTCACAGTGGCTATTTCAAGCACCTGTATAATCATCACCTCTCCTGTTCTGTTTTCCACCTTCTAGAACAAACAGCCACCTTAACTTTAGAGTATTAGGAGATCTTCTGATGTATGCATTATATTGCTAACTTCTGTTTTATACCTATATTCCTAGTAAATCTTTATTCTTTTTCCAAGTATGACAGCAAACCTGTATGGCAATGAAAATGGCATCCTAATAATTCAGACTTTTATTTCCAAAATTTAGAACATTTAAAACCAAACAAACAAACAAGGCTAGTGCACTAGCCTTGAGTTGAGGAGTTTAGGGACAGAATCCAGGCCCATAGTTCAAGCACCATGACTGACAAAAGCAAACAAACAACCTCCCCACAACTTCAAAAGCAAAACAATAGATCTTTCTTCTCAGATTATTTTTATTTTCTTTTATGGTATTAGACTTTGAATTCAGGGCCTCACACTTGCAGTGTGAGGTACAAAGTAATAATACTACTACCACTACTATCAGAGCCATTCTGTAAATCTTATCACCACCCCCTCCCTGCCGCCACCCCACCCTTTAAAAAAAACTTTTTTTGGAAGTACTGGAGTTTAAACTTATGCTTGCTTAGCTTGCTTGTTTGGCTGGTGCTATGCTACCTAAGCCATGTCTCCAGCCTTGATTTTTGCTACTGGTTTAGAAAAGGGACTCAAGTAAACTTTTCTGCCTGGGCTGGACTCAAATTGGGTCTTCCAGATCTCAGAATCCTGTGTAGCTAGGATTACAGATATGAACCACTGGTACCTGGCTCAGTCACTTTTTGCACTGGTTACTTTCAAGTAAGGATCTTGCTTTTTTTTCTTGGGTCAGCCTGTACTTCGATAGTCCTAGTTATGCTTCCTTTATTAATGAAGTGACAGCTGCATGCCACTGACTCCAGCCATTGTGCTTTTACCACTGGGTAGGATAGTAGGCACATGTTGCCATACCCAGCCATTGACTGAGATGTGAAGTCCCAAAAACATTTATACTTGGGCTGGCGTTAAATTATGATCCTTTGATCTCTACCTCCCAAATAGCTAGAATTATATGCTTGAGCCACAGTGCCCAGTTAGGAATGGTTGGCTTACGTTTGCTTGCTCAGCTCACTCTCTTTCACTTGAGCCATGTCTCTAGTACTTCTTTTTTTTTGGAGCTGGGACTTAGCAGACAAGTTCCGCCTGGATCTTAGCCTCTAAAGTAGCTAAGATTATAGGAATGAGTCAGTGGTGTTGACTGTTTCCAAAAAGAAGTAATACATATAAAGCTGCTATAAAATGCTAAATATACAAAGTAGAATAACCAAATATGAACAAGCTCCAATCAGTCAGCAACTATCTAACGATGGGGGGGAGGGTTGGTGCAACAGGGGGTTTGAACAAGAGAGGTGGTCCCGGTGGGGGGTGGGATTTCTGAAGGAGCTTTTCTATCTCACACTAATAAGGAAATCTTTGGCTATTTATTTTAGCCTTCACAGATATAAAGTTTGCATCGAGTTATATCAATGTGTAAAAATGGTGTGATAGGAAAACAATGTATTCCCATATGTATGTGAATATAAAATAAGACAAGGCAAGGTGGTGAAGTCTGGATGGCCTTGAGAATCAATGTTACTTACATCCAGAGAGCCTTCATTGATTACAATCATTCCCATGTTCTTTTTCAGCAGTTTGCACGAGTGCCCTGAGGAAAGAGAGGAAATGGAGGATTCAATTAATTTCTCCAGGGAAGTGAGATGTGAACATAAAAGTACTATCAAAATGCCTAAAGAGGTTTTTTAAACTTTATTTTTTAAAAGGAGTAATGGTTTTCCCAGGTTTCCAAGAAGTTAAAATAAGAAAACCTGGTGAGCACTGGTGGTTCACGTCTATAATCTTAGCTACTCAGAAGGCTGAGATTTCAAGGTTGTGGATCAAAGCCATCCCAGGCAGCAAAGTCCAAGAGACTCTTATCTCCAAGTAACCACCAAAAGGCCAGAGGTGGAACTGTAACTCACATGGTAGAGAGCTAGCCTTGAGGAAAAATAAACAAAAACCTTAGGGAAAATATTCAGGCCCCAAGAGTAGAGTCAAGCCTTATTACCAACACACACACACACACACACACACACACACACACACACACACACACACAAAACAAACACCCCCCCCCCAAATACTCTTAATTGCTATAGGAGAGCTAAGATACGGTGCGGGGGGCTTTAGGGGAACAATGTTTAAAACACTATGGAAGAGACTGTGGTAAGGATTCTCAGTGAATGACAGGTACCAAATGTATATGGACATTCTTCCTGATGACCAACACAGAGAGCTAAAGAAACAGATCTTTCCAAAACACAGTGGAGGAGAAAATGACTCCATCTAGAATCCAGGACCCTCTGACCACCTCTGCATGGACACTGTAGTATTCTCTCCTTTCCAGCCTTCTTTTGCTCTGGTGAACTCACTTTATCACAAACTTCCCCTTTCCTAAATCCATCTCTGCCAGTCATGCCAGCTTGCCATGGTGGAATGTGGTTGAAAAAAGACAAGGAACCCTATCAACTGGTCTCATATGAAATAAAAAATCCTTTTGTGATCTCACTCCATTGCATGGTTTAGAATTCACTGTCTCTGTCTCTCTTGTCTCTTGTGGTCTCATGTTATAGACACCCTTGAAATGGTTTCTTCAGAGCTGAGGTTTTATGTATAATACACATGATTACTATCAAGAAATTAATCTGTATCAGGGTTTACAGTGCTCAGGCCACTGAATGTTAGCGAATTTGGATAAACAAAACTGATTTTTCTTTTGGCATATCATGGGTAACCCAGGACTGTAATACTACTAATTTTCTTCTTAGTAAGTCCTCTGTTATGGACTGAATTGTGTGTGCCTGCCCCCAAAGTCACATGGTAAAACCAGACTAACAAAGAGACTATATTTGGATACAGGGCCTGGGAAGAGATGAGGGTTAAATGGGGTCATAAGGGTGAGATCGCCAATCATCTGAATAGTTATGCAAGCGAGGACAGGAAGCCTCATCAGCAAGCTTGGCTTTGGATATCCAGTCTCCAGAGCTGTGAGAGATAAACGTCTATGGCTAAAAGCCACCCCTCCACCCCCATGTGTGGCCTAGCAGTAGGGTGCTTACCTCCCAAGCACGAAGCCCTGGGTTCGATTTCTCAGTATCACATACACAGAAAAAGCTAGAAGTGGTACTGGGGCTCAAGTGGTAGAGTGCTAGCCTTGAGAAAGCCCAAGGATAATGCCCAGGCCAAGTTCACACCCAACGACAGGCAAAAAAGCCAACCAGTCTGTGATAACCAATCTGTTATGGCTGCTTAAACTGAATCACCTAAACTCTTTTATAAAAGCAGGAGCTGAGAGAGCAGGATGAATGCAAATTGGGAACCTTCTTATTTCTTAACCTACAATCAAGTGTTAAGTCACACAGCAGTGATAATCCAGAAGCACCGCCAGAGCTCCAGTTGCCATGGGTGGAAGGTAGGTAGGTGGCGATTGAAAGGTGAGAGAAAGTCTGTGTGGCTGCAAGAGATAAATGTTAGGCAGCATATGTGATGGCTTCCATTTTAAAGGGGCACTGGAGCCACAATGACATTGATAAGCTTAACGACATCACAGATCAGGAATCTTGAGAACAAATCTTTTCAATCTCAAAACGTCTCAAATCCATCACACGACAACCTTGGTTAGATTTAAAACTTGAATCATGCGAAATTACCTATATTAATGGCAGTTTCTTGCTTATCCCCTGTAAGGATCCAGATTTTGATGTCTGCTTTCATTAGTGTTTCTATGGTTTCAGGGACTTGATCTTGTAATTTATCCTCAATGGCTGTAGCTCCGAGCAGCTGAAGATTCTGGAGAAAATGAATAGAAAAAAATGTTAGGAAAACCAGACAGTTCTGTAAAAACAAAAACCAAAGTATATATTTGTTTCAAAATTACAGACATAATAATAATTCAAGGATTTTGGTATAAACTCCAACTATCTATCCCACTGAGTTTTCACTCTTAAAGACCCTTGATTTTCATCCAGTAATTCTGACATGAGAGTGAGACTCTAAGAAGTTGTCTTACATCTCCCTAAGGAAATAATTACTCCCCTCACCACGCATGGAAATAAAAAGTCAATTGAAAAGCAGCAGATAACTACTAAGAAAACCAAAAGAGTGGAAGATTTAACACAATGAAGGAGCAATTTTATTCACCTGTTTAAGAAGTATAATGATAATATGCAAATATTATTAACTATTACTTTCATACACAATGCCAAGAAATGTATATATACATTTAGAAATATGAAGAAGACAGCAATAACCAAAATGATAGTATTATCTCTTTAAGGAAAAACAAGGTAGGTGTTGGTGGCTCATGCCTGTAATCCTAGCTACTCAGGAGTCTGAGATCTCAGGACTTCCCAGGCAGGAAAGCCGGTTAAACTCTTATTTCCAATTAGCCATCAAAAAGCCAAGTAGAACTGTGGCTCAAGTGGTTAAGCACTAGTTTTCAGAAAAACAACAACAACAAACAAACACAAACAAATAAAAAAACCTTAGAGACAGAATTTAAGTCCCTAAGTTCAAGTCCCAGGACCAGCACCCCCCCTAAAAAAATAAATAAATAAAAAGAAGAAAATTTTCACATTGTTGAACAACTGCAAGTTAGAAGGCCAAACTATCACAAATCCCTCATTCATTAAGACCAAATACAATCAATACTTCAGAGATACTTCTAGAGATCACAATAAAGTGAACAGCATAATGAAAGGAATCGCATCCATTTTTGGTTTTCCAGTGAATATAAAACTTGTGTTTATACTATAGCATATTATGTATGTACATAATATACTATACATAAAATATATAATATACATGTAGTATGTAACACCACAAAGTACTATATATTATATAACATACAGTATATAGTTATAGTATATAGTATATAATGTATATATATGTAGTATAGTTTATGATATACTATAGTGTATAGTATATAATAACATACCTAAAAATCAACAGAAAGGAAAAGTAATTTGTGAGGCTGGGAACAGTAGCATACATTTGCAATCTTAGCTATTCAAAATGTGAAAAATGTACGATCAGTTAGGGCAAAAGTAAGGAAGAACTTATCTAAAAACAAACTGGTTTTAATGGTGTCTAAAATCCCAGCATGCATTTGCCCAGCCCAGCCATCTTTAGACAATGGCCTCCAACCTCTACCTCCCAAGAGCTGGGATTACAGGCACCATTACAAACCAGCAAGGTTCTTCATGTCTGTTTACTTTCCACTCAAAGCCATCCATGAGAGTTGGAATTAACTACTCTTAAGCTCCTGTTCATATTTTTATCTACTATGAATCACACATGTTAATGCCATCTAGAATGGTGGATCCTTTCCAAAATATTTCCAATCTGCTTTGCCCAGACCCATGACAGAATCAACACTGCCTATCACAGCTAGAGCCTCAAGTAATGTATTTATAAAATAACATTACTTAGAAATCACTCTGTATTCCATGATGCTGCAGAATGGATATTATGTTAGCAGGCATGAAAGCATAGTTCTTGTTCTTATCCATCAGAACTCTTAAGTGAGACAAGGTACACTATCAATAAACAATAATACTTCAAAAAGAATCTTTTTCCCCTTCTGTGCTATAGGTCCCAGTAATATGCTTCAAATATTCAGTAAACTGCTTTACAAATAGATCATACAGGTTTTGTCATTCCATTTACAGAGCCTGGGCAGGACAGAGTAGATTTCACATAGTACTTAAGGGCTCCAGGATTTTCAGAATGGCTTAATGTCCCCTGTGAAGACTGTCTGCTATTTGAAACTAGACATTGGTTTCTCCTCTCTAGTTATGAAAGCTCTCAAGGGCATTCCTTTTGGTTTCCAGGAGTGTAGCCACATTCACCAGTGATCTCCCCACACCCTCCTGACCTCCTGCTGCAGGGGGCTCCATCAGCATCTGCTGCCTCCGCTGCACTTCATGTGATTCAGATGCCCTCTTTCCTTCCACCCCATGAGCAATAAACAACCAAAGTCAGTTTGGACTTCTCTTCCACAGACCTCTCTGACCCCTTTCCGTCTTCCCAGCACTGAAGAGGGTTCAGGCCTTGCTCTGGATTGGAATTTGGCTTAAGAGCATGTTATGTCTGGTATGATCTTCTATCCAGACCACTAAGACTTTTCTATACCAACAACAGGACTGTTTTGTTTCCTTATCATTCATGTGTTCATTGGATTAGCAATTCTAACTTCTTTAGGTAGCTTTTCCTTTGCATTTGCAACTTGGCTGTGTGGTACAATAGCCTCACTCCTTCTAGTCTGTCTTGGCTTTAACCTCACTATGGAATCATCTTCAGCTTTTGATTTTCAATGAGAGACATAGAACCCTGCTTTTCACTTAAAAATACACAGGGCATACGAGGGTTTATTTTCAGTATTGTGGTATCCCACAGAATAGGAATACAGATTGAAGAGAGATGGAAGAACAGCTAGAACAAACATACACACACACACACACACACACACACACACACACACACACACATTAAATTCATTGCTTTATATGGGTGTGGTCATGACACCCTTAAACAATTATATTAATCAATATCATTGACACAGGGCACAAATGAAATTTTGGTGCGAAGTTTGAAATCATACAAAAATGATCAAGATGTAACATGAGCACCCACCGTTAGAAAATGCCAATACCACATCTGATATCCATGTATAAGGCTTAGGCCTGTACCAGTTAAGAATGCTTTTGGATGCAAGCAATAGAAAACAATGACTCACGATGGCTTAAGTGCAGGTTTTTTTTTTTCCCCTCACCTAAGTAAAACTGACAGACGGTTGTGGGTATTATTAGATTAGGAGCTTAACTGTATCCATATTTATTCTCTTACTTACTCTGACTGGCTCCGAGTGGCTATACAAATACAATTATGAGATCAATGAGGAAGAAAAACTTAAGGAGGGAAGCCAGATATGGTGGCTCAAGCTTGTAGTTTTAGCTACTTGGAGGTAGAGATTGAAGGATTCTGGTTTAGGCCAGCCCAGGCATAAAAGTATGTCTGACTTCATCCTGACCTATGTTTGGGCTAAATGGTATACACCTGTTTCCCCACCAAGGCAACCAACAGGAAGATCACAGTCCAAGCTGGCCTTGGCTTGAAGTAATACTCTATCTTAAAACCCCCAACCCATATAGTTCTAAATGAAGTCAGTTTCCTCTTCCTGCTAGTACATAGCTTTTCCAGCTTCTACAGTAGAGCTATCAGGGCAGAAGGGGATGAGGATGAGTGTTAGGCAGCCAACAGTCTCAGTTGCAAGGAGCATGCAGCTAAGCACGTATCTGCAGGGTGCTTGGAAGAAGACCCAGCATTCCTGTCAACAGATAAGAGCTCCAGGACTCACTATCTTGCCTACTGAAAGCTGGCTCATCCTGTAAAGCCCAAGCTCAAACGTACTGCTCCTTTCTTTTGTTTGTGAGTCCTGGGACTTGAACTCTGGGCCTGGGTGCTGTCCCTTCTTTTTGCTCAAGGCTAGCTATCTAACACTTGAGCCACAGCTTCATTTCCAGCTGTGTGTGTGTGTGTGTGTGTGTGTGTGTGTGTGTGTGTGTGTGTGTTTTAAGGCTCTCATTTTTTTTGTGAAAAATATAATTTTATTGCTTAATTTTATTAAGGTTTTATATAGAGGGGTTACCATTTCATAAGTCAGGTAATGAGTACATTTCTTCTTTCTTCTTCTTTTTTTTTTTTTTTTTGCCAGTCCTGGGCTTGAGCTCAGGGCCTTAGCACTGTCCTTGAACTTTCTCAAGGCTAGAGCTCTACCACTCGAGCTTCAGCACCATTTCCGGCTTTTTTCTATGTATGTGGTACCGAGGAATCGAGGAATCGAACCTGGGTCTTCATGCATGCTAGGCAAGCACTCTACCATTAGGCCAAACTCCTAGCCCTTCTTCCTTCTTTTTTTTGGACAGTTATCCCTCCCTTTGCTTTCCTTCACTTCTTAAAATAAGTTGTCCCTTCTGCTGTGCTCAGAATTCTTTACATTACCTTATCTTATCCACTGAGAATCTCAAGCTGAAAAAAATCTGAAATACAAAAAGTCTCAAAATCTGAAGCATTTTGTAATGACCTGGCAGGCTCAGCTGGCCAATTGTTTCTGTTTGTGTAAAAATGCTTAACCTGCTCGACCACCTGTGAGTGGTTATGACAGGTGTGTGTGGTTATTGACTGTGGGCACTGTACTGTGATTCATAAGATAACTTTCACCTGCATGTGGTGCTCTCCTTTAAAAGCTCAGCCCCATTGAAGGTCAGAGTTGCTCTCTATCAGCCCAAAGGTAGAGAGTAGCTGCTGCGCTGCTATTAAATTGACTCCTAGTTCATTTCATTGAGTGCTGGTGACTATTGCTGGGGGGTTCAAGGGCCCTCAAAGTGGCCGGGATATTATACATTTTGAGTTCCAACATTATCTCACAATGAAAAATTCCATATCTGACCTCCTGCTTGGTGCCAGTGAAAACATAGGTGTAATAAAATTACTTTTAGATTTCTGTGAGTAGGTATGAATGAAAAAAAAAAGAATTTTGGGTGCCTTACCCAAGATATATCACCTTAGTTTCATAAAATACTCTCAAATCTGAAAAATACGAATTTTCAAGTACTTCTGATTACAATCATTTTAGAGAATCATGACTCAAACTGCATTAAGATGAACTATTGGGCTTTGTTTAGAAGTAGGGACTCTTGTACTCTCTTCTATCTCTATAGCTTTAAGCATTAAATATTTTGTATGTTTACTGAGTGAGCTGATGATGAACAGAACAAAATCCAATATCCAAGTATTACAACACATTGCTACAACTTAGACCAGTTTCTTTTCAATGATGTCTTAGTACATAATATATAAAGCAGGAAGGCAATTTCTTTTTTAGAAAGGAGACTGTTATCATTCATAGGAAGCAGATTTGAAGGCTATCATAACTTGAATAATTATCATAAGTCCAGAAAAGGAAGACCATCAGCACGGACAGGCTGACATGATCACAGCAGCTGTATTTCAACATCTGACAATGACCCTGTCACTTCTTTCTGTTACGTCTTGATATTTTTAGTAATATAATTCTGGTCTCAGCAGCAATGTGTGAATGTTAAGTTTTCTATGGACAGCCATAAGATTTTTTAATGTTCATCGAAATAATTCGGTAACACAAATCTACAAAAATTACTAAGCCAACCCACACACTGGTGGCCTGTGACTCCACTCCTACGTTCTTAGGAGACTAAGATCTGAGGATCAAGGTTCAAAGCCAACTTGGATATGGAAGTCTGTGAAAGATTTATCTCCAATCAATACCAAAAGGCCAAAGTAAAGTTATGGTTCAAGTAACAGAGTGCCAGCCTTGGTGAAAAAGTTAAGGGACAGTACCCAGGCCCTGAGTTTAAGTCCCAGTGATTGTGTGCATGCATGTGTACACACACACACACACACATTGCTAAGCCTGTAAATAATGTATTTTTGGTAATACATTTTCTAAAACACAGGGGTAACCAGATAGCTTCAGATCCAAAGTGTGACCGTGTTTGTTAGAATGTACTTAGAAACTTTCCAGCTCTGTTCTAATAGGAGAAATGATCTCAGACACTGCACAGATACATATCAGCACACACAAACCTATACGAAGATGACTTCATTGGAGTGATCATGTGGAAATCCCATTTAAAAGAAGGTTTTGCACAGGCAAGAGGAAACGTTTTCAAGCTAAGCAAAATTACAGGAGCACAGACACAGGGTCAACAAGGTATGCTAAGGAAAGTTAACATGAAGGGGTGGCTGTCATAGTTCCCACCACGACAGAAGGGTCATAAAATATCTGCTCCATTGTGTATTAAGGAAACACTGTGTTCCAAATATCTCTTCATTTTCCCTTTATCCTGAAAGTTTCCTTATTCATTTTAGTGGAAGGCTCTACGGCCTCATTTGCTTTTACCCTGGAGTCATTTATTGTGAGATTAGTATCTTGAGTGATAGATGGCTCTGCCTTTGGAAATTAATATCTTCAGCTCCACTGCAATCATTAGAAAAAAAAAAGATGTGAACTTTGCGTGCTTTTCCTGATCATAACACTGGAGTGTTCAGGCTGTAATCAATTTCACCCCAAATATGGATTAGCTTACACAGATGGCCGCTAATGAGCATTATGGGAATTACATAGTCAGAGTGTACAGAAACACGATAAAATTCCCATGATATTTTTGGAATTAAAAAATAAAAGTCTAAACACTAATTTTACTTTCAAAACCTGATCATGCCGAAAGTTATAAAAGATTTCAAGTTGATGACTCTTTGACATAACATATACTTTGTTATCACAGAAAAATCATGAAATAATATTTTTTCACCCACTGAAGCCTTCAATCTTATTTTCTCTCTTTTTCAGATGTGTGCTGGCTGTCTTGAGTTCTCTCTTTCTTCCTTCTTTTTTTTCCCTCAAGGCTCACACTCTATCACTTCTCTACTTCTGGCTTCTTTGTTGGTGGTTAGAGATAATAGTCAGATTTTCCTGCCTGGGCTGGCTTTGAATTGCAATCCTCAGATTTCAATTTTCTGAGTAGCTAGGCTCACAGGTGTAAGCCACCAATGCCAGGTTCAAGAATGCAAGGCCAACAAATGTAAAAATTTCTATAAACAAAAAGTATCACACAGAATATTTCAAAACCTTTTAGAATTTTTTCTCCTCAATGCTTGTATGTTTTACTACATAAGTGAGCCTATGTTTTCATATTAGTATTTTGTCAGTGCTTAGATTATGTCATTTAAAAGTTTGTTGTGTTTTTAAATGAGAAATAATCAAATAACCGTGAAACTCATGCCAACTGAAGCTTCAGGTTGCAATATGAACTAGTTGGTAGAAGTATCTTTAAAGATAAATGAAGATACATTCATAATATGAAGCTTTACCCCCAAAGTAAATATAGAAAAATGCTAATGATACATAATAACCCTATCTCAATGGGAAACAGAACTATAGGCTGAAGATAGAGAAGCAAAAAGAAGATACCAGACACTCTGAAGGGTTTTACACTTACTATCTGAGCTAACAGCCTTAGAGAGGTTATGTAATTTACCTGAGGCCAAATAGAGGTTCAGATACGCTGCAGTGAAAACAAAGTACCCAGACTCAGGCAGACTGAAAGGATGCAAATGAGAAGAAATATATTAAATAACAGAAAAATTTACTCAGATGATCAGGGTTTTAAACATTTGTCTCTGCAGCCATCTTCTTTTTTTTTTTTGGCCAGTCATGTGGCTTGAACCCAGGGCCTGAGCACTGTCCTTGGACTTTTCTCAAGGCTAGAGCTCTACCACTTGAGCCATAGCACCACTTCCAAATTTTTTCTATGTATATGATACTGAGGAATTGAACAGGCCTTCAAGCATGCTAGGCAAACACTCTTACCACTAAGGCAAACTCCCAGCCCCTCTGCCGCCATCTTAACAGTCCTTTTTTTTTTTTTTCTTGTCAGTCCTGGGGGTTTGAACTCAGGGCCTGTGCATTGTCCTTGGACTTTTCTCAAGGCTAGAGCTCGAGCCACAGCACCATTTCCGGCTTTTTCTATGTAAGTGGTACCAAGGAATCAAACCCAGGTCTTTGTGCATGTTAGGCAAGCACTCTACCACTAGGCCAAACTCCCAGCCCTCAGTCCTTTGTTTTTATGCCTGGATTTTAGTCTATTCCAGCTAGGGGTATCTTATTTATCTTTCTGCAGGAGGGTCCCACTTCAACACATTTTTGGATTGTCTCTTTACAGATGCATGTCCATTCCCATAGTTCATATGCTTGTTCATTCATTTGTTTGCACTGACCAAGACACTAGGGATAGCTTAGTGACTTAATCAGTTTTGGAGACTTTCCTTCAGAGTCCTCCCTGCCTTCTACTGGCATCTGTCTGCCCCTGCTGTCCTCAATCCCCAAGAAACTAATGTCAGCAACATGGGCCTCAAGTGCTCTACACCTTAGCAAGCACCATAATCCTGAGTACTCAGTAAAATACCCTGCATTTCTTACTAACTAGGTCTCAAGAGAGGGAGGCCCAGGAATGTGTACTGGCTATGAGGCCACTGGTCTAACACAGGGTTAACAATTGGACAGATGGTAACTATTGTAGGGTCTAGGGGTCATAGTTGCCTGTTATAACTACTCAATGCTGCCACTACAGCCAACCACCAAAAGTAGTATAATCGAAAGGATGTCCATATGCTCCAATTAAACCTTAAATATAAAAAATAGGGAGTTCCTAGAAGTGGGCACTGGGCTGGGATTCCCAGGTCTTTCATGTAGCATAGATGTGGGTGATCCACATTCTAAATGAATGCTCTGGATGTTCTGTTAACCTCCCCCAAAGCCTGAGATCCTCTGGTTGCAGGTCTCTTTTTCTCTCCCCATAATCCCTAACTTAACTAGAAAACAGGACTACTAAATGCTTTTCAACCTTCTAGGTAATCATCTTCTTACATGTTTTATCTTAGCTTTAAAAATGCTATGCCTAGTACCATGTGCTACGTACTCCACAAGTATTGTTTTGTGACACAGGGTTTGCTAAGAAGCTCACCTTGGTTTCGAACTTGTGACCCTCATGCCTTAGTCTCAAGTGCTGAGATGGCAGGCACAAGCCATTGTGTCCAGATTCCATACCTGCTTGTAAGTGAATACAAAGATAACGATAGGAATAAGTATCTCCTCTATCTAGATCACTAACAACCACCAACAAAACCTTATCCAACATGGGACTTTAAATCCTAAACAATGAATTCAGATCTAGGTCAACAATCAGCAGAGGCAAGGCAAATATCCGTGTGACTGAAGAGATCCATCACATGCAAAGACAGAGGCATGAAAAAGCACAATGCATCAGAAATTACCATTTAGCCAGTACAAGAATAAGGGAAAGTAGTGGAATAAGTTAAAGTAGTGGGGAAGATATGGCTGAAGCCAGCAGAGACCAGAGCTGAAGGTTCTCTGGTAGAGAATTTCAGAAAGGGAGATACAGGATCCCATATGCATCTCAGAAAGTTCACTAGAGGTGATCTGGATGGGTAAGGAAGACTGGCTATTGCTCTTTGGCTTTTGGTGAGCTTGGAATCTGGATATGCTGTGGATTTTTCAGAGCCAGGCTACAGTGCTGCTTCTCAAAGACTGTCAGGCGCCTCTCTGAGCTTCATGCTGCAGGCAGCATTTGCTTCTGTGGTTTTTTCATCTCAGCATCCTCCAGCACTTGATGATGCTGTCTCATTTAAAAGAGAACTCCCTGTCTCCTTTCCTTGAGGATCAAGCTGTGCTACAGTGTAAGATTGAGATCATTAAGCCCTGGAATGGTTCATTTGCTGCTTCCTGGAGAAATCACACAATTGGTTAATTTTTCAAAAGCTAAGAAAGAGGTTTTAACTTGATGCTTTTGGAATCCTAGACATCACATTTGAACTCATAAAGCCAAAGACTTAGCAAATGAGGCTAGAATTCCAGCACACAGCTGAAAGGAATCAGGCTGAGAAGCGACTGGGTGTGGCTTGCAAAAACAACCCATCCATCTTATCTGAGTCAGAAGACAGCTCTTTATCCAGTATAGAAAGTGTACTAAAAAGTGCTTGCAAGAAGGGATCTATCATGCTAGGAGTGAGAAATTAGATGCAAAAGGAAATCTGAAGTTTTCTAAACAAAATCTCAAGATAAGTTGAAGAGAAATCATGAAGAGATTCACTACCTTAGATAAAAGGAATTTTGGGCCCACAGTATGAGTACATAGAGACTGCCTCACCACTAGGGGGGCTCAAATATGCTGATGCCCCCACTAACACGCTAATACAAGGAGTACACAACCACACACTTTGCTCCAACATTTTTTCTTCATTTTTGATTTCTTCTAAACCAAGTAGACAGCTTAAAATATGGTTTATTAACATGAGACTTGGAATTAAAGACAGAATCAGTTGCTACAACAGTAAACTCAGTATAAAATATAGTAAGTTTGTAGTAGTATTTGGGGAATTAAATTAGAACAGTCATCTGAGAATTTTTTTAAGTGGTATATTAGGGAAAAAGGTTGATTTTTTTTTCGCCAGTCCTTGGCTTGAGATCAGGGACTAAGCCCTGTCCTTGGGTTTTCTCAAAGTTATAACCTTACCACTAGAGCCCACAGCACCACTTCCAGCTTTTTTTATGTATGTGGTACTGAGGAATCGAACCTGCATCTTCATGCATGCTAGGCAAGCACTCTACCACAGGCCAAACTTCCTGCCCCAGATTTTTTTTTTTAAACCTATGACATAGCTGTATGGTCACACAGCATATTTACTGTGAATATGAATGAATGCTGTGCATTATAAAAAAAAAAGTTGGCGATAAATCAGAAACAGAGTGTAACAGTCCTGCTCGTGCCAATAGAATTGGAATGATGATGTCTACTTTGGAAGCTCATGAGCTGAAGAGTCAGGAGGCTGGGGGTTCTGAACTTGCCTGGTATGTGTGAGGGCCTGGATTTGATCCCCAGCACTGAAAGAAAACAATTGGGTTAAAGAGAAGACTTCTAGCTTAGTAAAAGTGGCGGGTCTTAGTAGCAGCTGAGCCGATTTGCTCAGATGTTCTTAAACAAAATAGGACCACAGGAAATGACAAGAATTGTAAACCACAAAAATCACCAGCACATCATGTAATGTAAATTCTCATCTAGTTTTTTTTTTTTTCACAAGGGAAAGTGATATCTGCAGCTACTAAGGAAGAATAGATGTGGTATAGTTTTATCTGAAAAAACATTCCATTAGGATAGAGAAGTTTCTGTGAGCTTGGCAGCCAACCATGTTCTGGAAAAATTATGTTTTCTATTAAGTTTTCTATTTCTCTAGGAATCTTCTAAGCTGCTAACATTGACATATGTGCAAAGGATGCTTAATAGTTGTGTTTAGTTACACTGAGTGCAATGATTGATCTATATTATGCTGCACATCAATGCAATCTTTAAATATCCCCCAAACATCAACCATTCTTAATATATATTTTATATATTTATATTACATATAAATATATATTTTATATATTTATATTATATATAAATATATATTTTATATATTTATATTATATATAAATATATAAATAAAATGAAAGGTCACTGGACTGTCTGAATGCCTTATCTCAGGGCCTAGGACACCAATCAGTCTGGGATTAGAATTTTGGGTTCATTGCTCCTCTACAATTGCTAAAACAAAGTCAGAGCTCTTCTGGTTGTGCCCCACAGCCTAGAACAGAGTCTGCAACTGAGCTAGGGCTCAGACATTTGTTGTTAAAATCTTTCCTATTGCATTCTTCCATTTTTCTGTAAGTAACTGGGAGACAGGGTTTTGTTTTGATAACATGATCCTAAACTTCTCAAGAATGTCCTATGTCAAAATTATTAGAAATTATTAGCTCCTTTTCTAGTATATCCTAAACTAATCTATAGTGACAACGCATTCAATACTAAGGCTTTCATCAATGTGTAGAAAGCATGAACCAACTGTACTAGGACTAGGGACTAGACTTTCATTAAGTAGTTACTAAGGTCCAGCTTCTGAATAATTTATTTAATTGAATAATTCATTTGTTCATCAAACATTTATTGAGTGATTAGCACAGACCAACTCATCAGTCACTTTGTTAGTGGAAATACAGTGATGAAAATGATAATTACAGTCACTGCTCATGAAACTTCAATCCAATGGAGGATATGCATCAGTAGAGGATATATAAAAAGTATGCAAATACAACACTGCTATTTGAATGAAGGAAAGCCAGATAATGCCAAAATCATAGCTGAAAAAGCCCAGAAAGAATTTCTTGACCTACACTCTTAAAAAATAAAAAAACAAAATTTCTCAAATAAATATATAGGTTTTCATTTTCTGAAAATGTTCTTCCCAAATCACCTCTCATAATCACGGAATTAAAATTTTTATCACCAGGGAAGCACAACTCAGTAGATTATATGTATAGTAGTAAAACATACAAATGAACTTTATATTGGACTGAATAAATGCAAAAAAGTTTCAACCAACTATATTTTGCATGAAGGCCCACCTTCATATTTCAACCAATTATGTAAGATTATGAGATCAGAGCCCTCTTGGTGCTGTTAATTTTCAAAGGAATTCAGTTCATAGCATGAACAGGAAGAAAATAATTTATGTGTCTTAGCAACATGTTAGAATGAAATTAAAGTGACAGATCAAAGTAAAAAGGTGAGAAATTTCTGAGAAACTATTGCCTACCAAACTTACCACTTTATAATTACATTGTTTATCTTCCTTTTAGGACAAGAACAAATAAATAAAATTTTAATTTAAAGTTTCTTTTCAAAGCACTCTGATTTTTCAAAATGTAGATCAATAGTACAAGCGGTGTCTTAAGTTTAGATGATGAGTACACATATATATTAGCATCTCTCAAAAAGAACGAGGGTAAGGAAGGAAGACAAAACAGGTCAAGTTTGTCATCAAAAGAATGAGACAACTGTAAATTCTCTCAAGCAGTGATGAGGAGAAACCTGGAGGTGTCACTGCCCACAGTCCCCAGGGGAAAGCTGCCACCCTCCTCCCCCAAGTGGGTCAAGAGAAGTGCAGCTTGTGACTCTCACTTGTCCCTTTTGCATGCCAACTATGCCAGCATTCTTATTCCTGTTCAATAAGCCACATTTTTCTAGTAATTTTAAGTGTCATTCTTGCTTTATCTTTCAGACCATGAGGGGCTGGGGGTGAGGGGCAGGCAGGGAGAAGATATTCCAGGAACTAATTCTTGAAGCATCTATTCAAGCATTATTCTTGAATAATTTGTAATCAAATTATTCAATGAGCATGCCGATTCTAATTGGTAGAATTAGAATTTTGCTTTAAATATTCTGAAAAGTTTATCATAGGAATTCCAACATGGGAGCACATGCAATGCAACCTAGTAATAGACAGGATGACAGTGTGTTATAAGTAGACTTAAAAAAAAAAAACACTGAATCCTCTTTTCCTTTTTTTCTTTCTTTCTTTTTTTTTGTTTTGCCAATCCTGTGGCTTTAACTCAGGGTCTGGGCACTATCCTTGAGCTTTCTCAGGCTAGCACTCTACTACTTGTGCCACAGTACCACTTCTGGCTTTTTCTGTGTATGTGGGACCAAGGAATCGAACCCAGGGCTTTGTGCATGCTAGGCAAGCATTCTACTGCTAGCCACACTCCCAGCCCTACTCTTTTCTTAACAATGATTTTTTTCCATAGGGGTAGAATATCCTAAGGACTTTTCAAACCTCCCACATTTCCTTTTCAGTGTAGTTCTGGGTGGCAAGGTGGGGAAAGGTGATATGTTCTAATGCCCAGATGTTCTGGGAGAAAAGCAACCCAATGACACATACCAATAGTTTCTGCCATGTTTTCAGCCTATTTGAGAATATGTTTCTTGCTTATGTGGAAAGGAATAAACCCTTAATTAAAATTGAAAAAAAATTACTAATTTGAGCACATATTGGAGGGATAAGAGACAGCAAACAGTATTTAAAAGTGCAACTTTAAGCTGGGCGCAGTGGCTCATGTCTATAATGCTAGCTACTCAGGGGGCTGAGATCTGAGGCTCTCCATTCAAAGCCAGCCAGTGAACTAGAAAGCTGAGAGACTCTTATCTCCAGTTAATCTCTAGAAAATTGGAAGTGGGGCTGTGGCTTAAGGGTAGCGTGGTAGCCTTGAGCTGAAGAGCTCAGGGACAGTGTCCAGGCCCAGAGTTCAAGACCTGTGACCCCCCCCCCAACCTCCCAAAAAAGTGCAACCTTAATTTTACTATAAAGTGCTCTTAATTTTACTATATAAAAATAGTTCTTCTGAATGTTTTACTTGTAACTATTAGTAACCATGTTGAGGGCACTTTGTTTCATCAAAACAAATAATGTTCAGATTTATGTTATATACTATCCATGATGTTCTGAATTTTTGGGAAGCATACTTTCTAAACAGTACACATACAAACACAAACACACACACACACACACACGTAATAATACATGGCTTTCCAGCTAGTAAATGGAGCCATGGAGTTGTACAAAACCATATTGGGACCACTATGTGAACAAGGTGGTCTCATGGTTTAAAAATCTGCCATCTTAGATACTAAATCCAGTATTACAATCTACATAAAAACAAGTTCCAAGAACATAGAAAAAACCAGATTGCATAATCAACGTGTCTCAGTTAAAGTAGGTAAGCAAGAAGCCAAATTGGATGCACACTAAGCCTGTGATGGCAAAACAGAAAGCCAGGGTGACACCCTGAAAGACTGGTGGTCTGACATGTTGAAACTTGCCTCTCTAGGGCAGTTTTAATAGTGATAATCACAGCTTCTATTGAACACCAATCCCAACTGATTAAAAAAGAGTGGGAGCTGAGACCTGCAAAGTGACCTGGCTCTGGCTCTAGATATCTTAACAGCCTTGCTGTCTTCAAAGGACCAGACTTGGCAGAATTACTTTTTAAAAAAATAGCTCGGTCACAGAGACCCTTGTGCCATTTTCTCCTAAAAAATTAACTGGTAAAATAATCTTTTGAGGGCCATTTTGAGTTATTATATCACTGAAAGCATCTTTTGAACTACTTCTGTGGGTTCCTCCTCTGGGTTTCTTCCTCAGATTTCTTCACTTAGGGATCTGTTCAGGATGTGTCACCCAAAGGGGTATGCTTGCAGAACCCTTACATAAGTGCATTTGAATTGCTTAATGAGAGTTAATTAAATGAGCAATACATGAGAACCTAATTTTAGAGTAGGAAAGGATGCAGAAAACAGGCTGGCTGAGTAAGGGAGCCAATCTCTTTACCTTTCCAGATCTCAGATTTTCTCAGATTTTACAGTACATGACTTATCAAAGGGGATGGGGGGGGGTGTCTCTGTATTTGCATACTAAAAGAAAAAATACTTTTAATAGACATTCTCTGGCAACTTAGATTCCAATGTAACTCACAACCGCCATCTGCTGGAAGGAGACTGAACATCTACTTCAGTTAAAAGGAACTTACAGGATTTTAAATCACAGATAATAAAAACTGTTAAACCAAAAAAGATCTAATTTATAAACTCTAAGAGGAAGAATTTAAGTACCTTAAACATTTAGATCCAGGATTTTCTATACTTTTCTTCAACTGGAATCTAGCTAATGTGATTAGAATCTATGACATCTGCGGTGTCACTTTGCATTTATTCTGTTACCCCAAGTATGGGAGGAGGCTATGTCATATTGCAGCTGTGTAGAGAGAGGGAAAGGAAAGCAGAAAATTAAAAAAATTCAGTTTGAGGGCTTTAAGATATCTGATTTTGGTTGAAGTGATTAAAAGTGGTGAGACCTGGACTCAGGTGGTTTTATTTTAGCACATGAAGTTTCAGAGGAATAATCACAACTATACTGGGAAGTAGTAGCAATAAAAAGGTAGACATATTCCCCCCAACCCTCCCCACACAGTAATCGAGTATGTATGTACTCCATTTAAAAAGGAATTTTTAATTTTCACTAAATTAGTTGATAACAAGCAACTGCCAGAACTATAACTATCTTCATTTTACACCTAAACCAAGGCAATTCAGCCTAAAAGTAATAGATACACTGTAATTAGTGTTTGTTAGCAATAGCAAGAACTCTTACTGCTTTAACTAGTAATAGCAACACACACACACACACACACACACACACACACACAGGATTTATTATTACTTAGATGAAAAGAGAATCACAGTGTTATACAGAGATAGTTTTCTTTATATTCCCTGGGCCCCTTGAGTAAGACAGAGGGCAACATTGTGCATACTTCTAAAATTTAGTATGGGCAGGGAAGGCATATACATAGTATCGTACATGTTAGAAGCCATCAGGACAGAAATTGCGTTTAAATATTAGGGGGGTAGTAAATATGTGTGTGTACATACCTAGAACTCTCTATATAAATGACTACATTTATAGGCACCTGGATATTTTCTCTTATAAAATACATACAACAAAAGGGATACATTCCATATATAAAGTAACATGTGAACCACCTTCTCTAAAAAGCATTCTAAATGTACTGAGGTACATGAATCAAGTGCATATGACAGAGAAAATCACCTGTACTAGGACAGGTGGTTTGCTACAGGTCCTTTGCTACACAAAGGAGAGGTCAAACAGGACACTGATGTCATGCACAGAGGTGGTCACATGGGAAGTTGGAGGGAAAACAGTCTGGGTGCATCTGGCCTGTGGGAAGCTAGAGGGAAGGTACTGAATGCTTCAAATCACGAACATGGGAACATGAGAGAGAAACTGGAATACACTCTTAGGAGCTATGCAAACTCAGTCAAATCACTTCACCTCTCTATTGCCTTGATTTTTTCATCTGAAAATATGGATAATTTTAATAAAACCAATGGACTAGACTGCAAATACTAAACAGAAAATACTAAACAAAATTTCTGTTCCTGTTAATTAAAAAAGCAAGATTTCTAGCTACTGATAGAACACCAGTTATAGAGAATCCATTGCATTTAGGCTTCTTGATCAGCAAAGCAGGGATATTTACAGATTTGACAGAAATGACAGAGGCCCAGGGGCATAGCAGGGAAGCACAATGGAAAAACAATAGCACGAAGACTACTAGATGAACAAATCATTATTCCAACCTGGAAAGAGGATGATCTATGCACAGTAATACCCAATCCCGGGGACTTTTTTTGTGTGTGTGCCAGTCCTGGGCTTGAGCTCAGGGCCTGAGCACTGTCCTTGGACTTTCTCAAGGCTAGAGCTACCACTTGAGCTCAGCATCACTTCCAGCTATTTTCTATGTATGTGGTAGCAAGGAATGGAACCCGGCTGGGTCTTTGTGCATGCTAGGTGAGCACTCTACCACAAGGCCAAACTCCCGGCCACCCAGGTACATTTTAAACTATATTCTAAACCATATTTTAAACTATATTTATGGGTAGATAAGAGTCAACATTGGGTGTTGTGCCAAAATAGTTTGCTTTGCATTCTGTTGGTTCCTTACAGAAAAGAAGTTCCTGGAAACCCGACTTCCTGTAGGACACAAATGTTCCTCCTACAATCACCCTCCCCCCCCCCTCTGGCCCCCTCACCTTTTCAATGAGCTCATAGCTCTCCTCCAGCTTCAGCAGCCTGTTCTGCACAGATGTGGACGCTCGGTGGTACACAGTTCGCCATTCTTGGAAGTCACTTTCTGAAATCTCAGCCACAGCAAAACACAAAGTTCTCAGCCCTGAAAAAGGCAGCCCAGACCCCCCCGCACACCAAGGAAGAGTTTATTCACGTATCCAAACTCAGTATTTCCATTATATATATTAAAAAATTAACTTTGAAAAGATGATTACAATTCAATGGCTGAAGTTGAATTCAGTTAGGACTAAAACTGAAGTATCCACTTTTGATGACTGTTCATCTAGCTTTCAAAATTGGTAGTTTGCTTTTGTTTCCCAGCTCTTTAAATCCAGACTCTCCAACTAGAGTAACTTTTCTAACAGTCTTAATCCTAGCAACTTCCTTCTTTGCCTGAAATCCTTCAGTGACGCCACAGTATGGAGTCTAAACATTAGGGGGTGACTCACACAAGTTTAGATAGTGTACCCCGTACACCCAATTCTCTGCCACTCACTTTCTTTGTGTCACAGCTTCTGTATGGTCATGGTCAGTCACTCACCCTCCAACCCACCTTCTAACACCATTCCACTGTCTACTTAAGACATATCTGCTTTAAGACTCAACTTTTAACTGGGCACAGTGGCCCAGCTAAATGTAATCTCAGAACTTAGGGGGCTGGGGCAGGAGGATCATGAATTCCACATCATCTTGCGCTACAGAGTGAGGTTCTGTCTCTTTATCTCTGCTCTTGACCTCTATAAATATGTTGTAAGAAGAGTACAGTTAAGAGACAGAGGCAATGAAGAGTAGTCATGAGACACAGACTGGGAAAAAAAATCAAGACTGATGCCGGAAGTAACTGCCTCTCAATGCCTATCAGTTTCAGTAAAAAAGTAGCCAGAGCCCAGAACTGATGGCTCACAACTTTAATCCTAGCTACTGAGATCTGAGGATCACTGCTTGAAGCCAGTTGGGAGCAGGAAAGTCTGTGACTCTTGTCTCCAATTAACCACAAGAAAAGGGAAGTGTAGCTGTGGATCAAAGTGTTAGGGCCTAGCCTTGAGCAAAAGAGCTCATGGACAGCACCCACAACCAACAAAAACAAATAAACGACAAGAGTTGTTGGCAGGGAGTTTGGCTTAGTGGTACAGTGCTTGCCTAGCATGAAGGAAGACTCGGGTTTGATTCCTTGGTATCATATACACAGAAAAAACTGGAAGTGGTTCTGTGGCTCAAGTGGTAGAGCTCTAGCCTTGAGAAAGTGCAAGGACAGTGCTCAGGTCCTAAATTTAAGCCCTGGGACTGGCAAAAAAAACAAAACAAAACAAAAACCCCACAAAAGTGTGTGTGTGCATGTGTCAACTGGAAGTAGGGAAAGGCAAAACAGGTGCCAGCCATACAAGGAAGCAATCTATCTCTCATGTCTAGTCATTTAACACAGAATAACCAGTACTAGATTCCAGGCCTTGTGACCTTAAGTCCAATAGAATCTATTTAGTGGAACACATTAGAAACAAGAGGCAAAGTACATGGAATACCTAGAGACCACTACCTTCCCACCCCTATTGCTCGGTCACTGAGAATGAAATTAAACCTGTGAGTACAGATTAGACATGTTTTTCTCTTTTGGAAACTTGGCTAGAAAGTTATCCAGGGTAGCCATGAAGTCGAAGTGTCCATTCATCCTAGAGCCACGAGACTGGGGTGAAGATGGGGCCAAGCTAATTCAACTCTGTCAGTGAGCCAGTGTGTTGGCACCACCATGATCAGAGAGTACTCGAATGTCCATTGTGCCTCCCTCAACAAACACACCCTGTGTTGAAGCTGTGTGTTAAGTGGTCTGACCTGGCCACACCCAGCTGAGTGAACACACTCTTTTTGTCGAACAGAGAGAAAGTTCTTTGGATTTTTGTTTTTTTCACAGCCTAATTTTTCTCCCCAGAGAGTTTATTTATCTATTTTTTTAAAAAAAAATCCTATCTTTTCTCAGCTTGGATAAGAAGGAAACAGGGAATTGGTTGGGGATCAAATTCGGGGCCACTGGCCACTGTCCTAGCTAAAAGAGGAATGAAAACATGAGATCTATCCTTAGTCTCTGATATCATGTTTAGAGTTAAGTTGCCACATACAAATTCTTGAAGGAACTGGTCCTAATACTTGCCCCTTACTACCTTTCTATATCATCTCTCTAAATCACATACTGTTTGCCTCATCTGTGTATATCATGAGGACAGAGATAAGGCTACCTTCATTTACCCTGTACTCTCCACTGCCAACAGAGAGTCATGTGGTTGTGGCTAAACTATTTCAACTTGAAACTAAATTGCCCAACTATTTTAATGGTCATTAAGTTTACCTCCTTCCTGTACTCAAATTAGACTATCCCAGTTCTTGGACTCTCATTTCTTTCCCTAAGGAATGCTTGATTAACAAGGTAAATATTTCAACTACAACTGGTATCCATCATCAAAAGTGCAGTATATGTATTTAACTCCTGACACCTAAAATAAGGGGACAAAGTCTCATAACATTTCTGTGGGTGTGTGCCAGTCCTGGGACCTGAACTCAGGGCCTACGCACTGTCCCTGAGCTTCTTTTGCTCAAGGCTAGGCACTCTACCACTTAAGCCACATCTCCATTTTCCTCTTCTTATCTAATTGGAAGATAAGAGTTTCATGGGCTTTCCTGCCCATCCTGGCTTTGAATTTTGATCCTCAGATCTCAGCCTCCTGAGTAGCTAGGATTATAGGGGTGAGCCATTGTCCAACTCTTAACATTTTAATAAACTTTTTTTTTTTTTTTTTGCCAATCCTGAGGCTTTAACTCATGGCCTGGGCAGTGTCCTTGAACACTTTTTGCTCAAAACGCTTGCCTTGAACCACTTGAACCACAACACCACTTCTGGCCTTTCTCGTTTATGTGGTCCTGAGGAATCAAATGTAGGGCTTCATGCATGCTAGGCCAGCAGTCTACAACTAAGCCACATTCCCAGTCCCTTTTTCTTTTAGGGAAGAAAAAATTCAGTTAACAGTAATAACTGATTCCTTGAGAATCTCTAAGTAAAATAAAATATGATCTTGCTTTGTGTCATAATAAAGAGCTTTATTTTTTGCATATAAATGCTTACCTTCAGTAGCAAACTGTTCTAAATGCTTTAAGGTGATTTCTTTGTATTTTGAAGTCTCTGCAAGTCGTTCATAAATTACAGTGTCCTGGAAAACAAACAGAGGCATAATGTACTTCATTAAGCATTCTGAGTTTTAATAAAGTTGATGTTGGCAACACTGTCAGTAGCAAGTCTATATAAAAACAATCTATCACTTGCAGTATTTTTTTTTTAAGTCAGAATACTTTTGTTGATGAATAGTGCTAATTCCTCAAAGACACAAAGAAATGCAGCTGAAACCCGAATCCTAGAGTTTTCTATCCATGGACTAAATCAATCATGGGCAGATATCGTGTTTAGGTCTGCAATGATTGTGTCTGTACAAAACCTTCCTTCTTTTTTTTCAGTAATATAATGTAACATAACAATTCCTGTAGTGTTTATATGGTAATAGCTATTGTGAGTAATCTACATAGAATTTAAAGCACAAGAGTTACATATGAAATGCTAGGCTATTTTATGTACAGTAGATTTGACCTTCCTTGGATGTTAGTGTCTATGGGAGCCCTGTAAATAATCACTGGTGTCTACCAAGGGAAAGGATCCTGTGAGAAGATTCTAGTTTTGTTATCTTCATCTCCTTTCAGATTGTCTAGTTACTCTGATATTCAAGGCCTCATATTCTATGAATTCCTACAAACAAACAGGCAGAGGTTTCAGATTCCTGAAGGTTTTGGAAAACTCTGTAAAGTATTCATAGGAAGAATGGTTCAGAACTCAAGAAAGTTTGGGAAATGCTGTCCTGCACAAAGTTGAAGAGCTTGTCCTGTTGCAAAACTTCACAGGGCCACTAAACATCCGGGTGCACAGTAGAACTCTCAAAAGGTGATAGGATACATGCTCCAACCTCACCTGACCATATAAGGGCTTTCAGAGCCATACACCTCTATACGATCATGCTCACAGGGGAACAAACTTATACTGAGGAACAAATTTACATGGAGGAAAACCTCAGGCTAACTGTAAACTCCTGATGTAGCCGAATGTATTTGGTGGTGTCACTTTCAGACTCAGTTGATTTGATGTGTAAAATAAAATGACCGGATCATTTGTCTAAGTCTCTTTCAGCTTCAGCTTTATGGACCATTTATGTTTCCCTTGATTTTACTCCTTTATAAATTGCCTATTTTTCCTTAGCTATTCTCTGGTTTTGGTTTAAATTCTTTTTTTTTTTTAATTTTAGAATTTTAGTATTCTGCCTTCATGGTTTTATTAGACCAGGAAAACATAAATCATTCACCTGCAATTGCTTTCTCAGTGGTCTTATCCATTTTAGGGTCTCTAGGCTCAGGGCTGATATTTGGAAGCCGGTTAATGGAGTATGATTTAGAACCCTTGAGAGAAACATAATGTAGTGACCTCAGCGCAGATGGGATTTCCTAGGCCCCAATTATGAATTTCTTTTCATTTCTCAGTGGTGTATTGGGGAAAGGGGTAAAGCAAAAGGAAATGATAATAATTCCCCTCTTGGCCCCTGCCTGGGAAGGGAGATATTACTTATGAACTCTTTTTTTTTCCCAAAGGCAAATGAAATTTTCAATGACATTAATATAGCCCGTTTTCAAACTAAGAAAATCTTCTGAAAATTAAAAACATGAACACTGAAGTGATATGGGATAAAGTTAGGGAGATTAACTTCTGCTGCAGTGTATCCAAACATCCTTGTGGCAGAAATTCATACTTGGAATATGGAAAATTAACTTTCAACCTTCTTTAGAACAGTACTAAGGAAAGCAGAGAACCAAACATGGCCTTCTATATTACACGGATTGTAGGTTTTTTAAACAGCTACCACAATCAGATGATCAAGTTTACATATGAAAAAATACACACTTAGAGATACTTTTTGAGCCATAGTAACACTACTTCACTAGAGGTCTACATCAAATATGTGATACAAAATTAGTAGCTAAAAAAGAGGAGGTGAAGGGTTAGCCAGATGCTGGTGTCTTATGCTTGCAATCCAAGCTACTCAAGGTGCTGAAATAAGATCATAGTTTAAAAGCAGCCCAGGTAGAAAAGCCAATTCATCATGAGAAAACCAAAAAAGACTGAATGTCATGAGCTGTGTGTGACTCAAAGAGCTAGAATGTTAGCCGGGAGTGAAAAAACTCTGGGGCAGTGCCAGGGCCCTTGAGTTTATGGCCCATGAATGACAAAAATAAAAGGGGAAAGGGAGTTCTTTTAATACTAAAACATGTACTAGCAAAGGATCAGACTCAGAACCTCTGGTTATAAAAAAAATCCTCACTGGATTGAGTTATTTTGTATCCTGGCTATTAACAAGGTAGAAGTGGAGAATCACAGTTAAATTATTCTGTGAGGGACACAAGAGAGGTGAACCACAGCTACTGTGTGATAGTCTAGAACTGAGAAAAGTGAAATTCAAGATTCCAAACCCTCAAATGGAATTTTCAATCTTCCAGCTCAAGATTTTAGTCCAATGAGATACTTTGATTTTGGCTTATAAAGATATTCAACTTTATTTGTATCTTTTTTTATTTTTGAATTTTCTCTTTTTCTAACTATATCATCATTGCCATGGCTCTGGAACATATATAGTGATATATAAACATTTATGCTATCTTGGCTAGAATTTCCTCTCTCACTTCCTGCCTTCCTGTTTTAGCAATTTATTAAAAGGCTCTTGTTATGATCAAATACAATTTGAACTCCAACCCAAATGAGTTGATTTGAATGGTGTATGTTTAGGTAGAAAGATCAAAGTATTTAACATGGCCTCTCTCTTGCTAGGGAAGTTTGGTATCACTTTTGTTACCCTTAATCTCTTTTTGCTTTGATTTTTAGATAAAGTCTTGTGGTTTTTGTCTGGGACCAGCCTTGGAATATCTTGATTCCACTTAGCTCATCCCTGGTTGTACATGAGACTGAACATATGTACCACCACAATCAGTCTGCTTTTTAGATATTATTTTGATATCTTTTCTTTTTCTTTTTGCTCAGGCCAAGGCTTGAACTTTGATTTTCCTATTTCTGGGACTACAGCTGAGAACCATCATACTGGCCTGGAATGTGTATTTTTTTTTTTAATTTTGGTAGAACTTAAGTTTAAACTCAAGACCTTACACTTGGCTCTGTTTTCTTGCTCAACTGATGTTCTATCACTTGAGCTATGCCTCCAGACTTGGTAGTGCTTTTGGACATGCTGTCTCAGGTTTCTGAGTAGCTTGGACTACAGGTGTGAGCCACTGGCACTTGGCTGGAATTTTATTATTATTTATTTTATTTTAATTTTTGGTTGGTCAGTTGTGGGGCCTGGGCGCTGTCCATGAGCTCTTCAGGGGATAGGGACAGCCCTATCCCCTGAGCCACAGTGCCACTTCCGGTTTTCTAGTGGTTCATTGGTGATAAGAGTCTCACGGACTTTAGTGCCCTTTAGTGCCTGGACTGACTTTGAACCGCAATCCTCAGATCTCAGCCTCCTGAGTAGCTAGATTACAGGCATGAGCCACCTTTCCCGGATGGAATGTATTTTAATGAAGTCGTACTACCTAAAGTTTCTGATGGAAAGCTCTTACTTACTTACTCTACCAACAAATCAATAGTCTTCGGATATTCTGTTCCAAAATTTAATATGTTTTCCTGATTTCTTCTACTTTGTTTTTTTGCTTTTTTCCTGATTTTAGGTAACATTTCTTTCTTCAACTCAGATCAAGATGCAGTGTATACAAAAACTTTTGGTAAATGGCAAAAAAAAAAAAATCTAATCCATAACCTAAAAATTAAGAAAAATGAAGGAAGCGTAGGGTGGAAGCAGTGAAAGTGGTGAGAATATTAAAAGGAGTAACACTGATCGAAAGGAACTATATCAACTACTTAAAGGTAATGAAAAATACTTTAAAGAAAAATTCTCTGCTTTCAAATTCCAGCTATACTTGTTAAGGCCTAGCACTGTATTCTATCCTCCAGGTCCTTCTTCCTCCTCCTACCCCCCAACACACAGAAGCAGAGGCATTTCTGCCCTTAATACTCAAATGGGCTCTTAATTCACTATCTTGGTACCTGCTATCACTTGGTCTACTCCCTAAGCCTAGTAGAAATCCCCTAATGAGCCTAGATAATCCTTCCCTTCAGCACCCAGGGCAGTCAATTACTAACTCCTAAATCTTCCTTCTCAGTCTTCTTTCTTATTTCATCCTTACCAACATTTAGCCACACCTGTTTTTTGAATAGCTGAATGGCTGCTGTGCCAGGCATCTGTTTTCAGCCTTCAATCATCTTTCCAATGGACATCGGAAAGATCAAGAGAAAAGCTCTTGAGAATTAAAACAAAACAAAAGAAAACAAAAAGAACTCACTCACCCTCTGCCTCAGGGTTAGCTATTCCCTGCCAAACCACAAAGTACAGACAGTCCTCAAACATCCTCATTGTTTCACATGTAGACGCCTATTTACCTCTGAACTATAGTTCACAGCCAATATGGGATCGAGTTTATGTATGAAAATGATCTCTATGGTTATCACAAAAGGAAGTCCAAAGTTTTCTATTTTCTTTATTCAATGCTTTAACCCCCAAAACAAGACACTTTAGGCCAAAGGCTGTTAAACACTAAAATAAAAAAGAAGGTGATTTGAGTATTGGAAACCAGACAGATACCTTATCATTTAAAGTGGAGGTTTAAAGGCTCTCTTTATTCTCTTGTCATTAGGTACTTTGTCATTGGAATGTGGAAGATCTTTATAAGGTACCTTAATACTCCATCCTAATTTCCTTATATATATTTCCCTAGTGCTCTTAAACTCCTGAGGTTTTTCTCATGTATTATTTTCCTATTTTCAAAAATCTAGTTCCACCTCTGGGGATATACAATCTTCATAGTGAATAAATGATATTCATTTGAATCAATGAGAATACCACACCCTAAGAACTCTGTAACAAAATTCATTTGACATCATAAAATAATGCTACCCCAAATCTAAAACCAAGACATTTAAAAACTGCATTTCAATACTTTTGAAATAACACAAGTTCTTAAGTTCAATTTCCTATGAGATAGCAAAAATGTTAATTCTATTTAAAATTTCCAGATGGTATATTTACAAAGGAACTACCTGGAAAGGACAAGTCAGAAGGGCAATACTGACCTTAACAATTAAAAAAGTGTGCGTGTGTGTGTGTGGGTGGGGGGGAAAGCTGGGGCATAGTGGCTCCTGCCTATAATCCTAGCTATTCAGGAGGCTGAGATCTGAGGATCTAGGTGCAAAGCCAGCCCGGGCACTAAAGACCCAGAGACTTGTGAAGTGCCAAATCTACAATCCTAGCTACTCAGAAGATTGAGAACTGAGGATCACGATTAAAAGCAGGCCAGAGTAGAAAAGTCTGTGACACCCTTATCTTCAATTAACTACAAAAAAAAAGCCAGAAGTGGGGCTGTGATTCAAGTGGTAGAATACTAGCCTTAAGCTACCAAGCCAAGAGACAGTCAGGCCCAGAGTTCAAGCTCCATTACCATCAACACCATGACCAAAGAGGAAAAAAAAAATGCTCTGGTCAGTTGGTTTCTCATTTTTCCATGAATGTAAATGTATTTTTAAACAGGAAAACTCAAAATTGTTTTCTGAACATATAACCTGCCAATAAATCAAAACAAATTAATAATCAGAAATTCTGCTACAATTAGAAAAATACAAAGTAAACAGTAATTACTAAATGCAGAAATTCTAGCAACAATTTTTACCACTTTCATGATCTTTAAAATAATTAGATTAAAACTATAGTGTCTTATTACATTCTAATACAATTTAAAAATACTTTCTGTATTTAGTCATCAGCTAACATAGTTTACATAACATAACCCTCAAATATTAGGTATCAAAAATTGAACTATAGAACTAACCTATGCCAAATTGTTTCAACACCCTAAGTTTACCCAGAAGGAATTCCACATTTTGCCAGAAGAGTATTATTATAAAACACCAACAAAAGTAGATGTCAGCAACTTCATGTTAAACATCTGTGTTACATTTTCACAGCAGAATGCCTAACACATATATTATAAACCACCATAAATCAAAACAGTGAAAGACAAAAATAAAAACTTACAGCTCCTTTGCAATAAAGTCTTAACTTCCCAGATGGAGTACGGACAATCACTGACATTCGTTTTCTAGCACTGAAAGAAAGAAGTTTTTCATAATGGGATGTGAATGTATGTTTGTTATGCCTCACATATTTTAATACTCACAGTGAAAAAATAAATCCCACCAACTTAGGAGTCTTATATTTCCACCTATAGAAACATATCCCCTGCATGAATATTTCTGAAAGTTACATTACATTTTCTTTGTGGGCTGTGAGGCTTGAACTCAGGGTCTGAGCACTGTCCCTGAGCTATTTTGATCAAGGCAAACATCCTACCACTTGGATCACAGCTCCACTTCTGGTTTTTGAGTGGTTATTTGGAGAGAAGAGTCTCATGGGGACTTTCTTGCCTAAGATGGCTTTGGATCATAATTCTCAGATCTCAGCCAGCTGAGCATCTAGGATTACAGGCATGAGCCACGGGTGCCTGGCTTACATTACGTTTGTAAGGGTGTCATTTACTGTCTCAGGGGAGCAAATTACAAAATGGTTCCAAGTGTTAATACCCACTGGCGTATAGATTTTTAATAATAAATTTAATTTTAATACATAAAACACTAGCACTTTAAGAATCAGCCCAAGCATTTATCATTTGGACTCAATGATCACATCCATCCTATGACAGTAAGGCACTGTTTTAAATTTTTTTAATTAAAAATTTTTTTTTGCCAGCCCTGGAGCTTGAACTCAGGACTTGGCTTTTTTGCTCAAGGACACTTTTTGCTCAAGGCTGGCACTCTGCCACTTGAGCCACAGCACCACTTCCACCTTTTCTGTGTATGTGGTACCAAGGAATTGAACCCAAGGCTTTGTGCATGCAAGATGAGCACTCTACTACTAGGATACACTCCTGGCCCAGTAATATGCTTTTAAAGACCCTGAAGCTGAGAAGGTAGCTTTTCTAAGAATAAACATTGGCTGGGAAACTGGGTGTCACAAAAGATTTGAAGAAAGGCTGTAACTGAAGACATTTAAGTCTTTAACCTTAAGAAATAACCAGGCTAGTCACTTTGCTTCCTGTTTTTAACTCCAAATGATAACTCATCTTCTGCAGCTTCATTATCCCAAAGATAAATAGACATCGTGAGCTCACAATCAGAACAACAGCTTCCTATCTGATTCACATTCACTCCACATAAATCCTGGCACCTTTTGGTATATGATGTGCTAGATCAGTAGCTGCTATAGTTTGGAACAGAAATGTTCCTGAAAGGCCCAGATTTGGAGTCTTGTTCCCATCGAGGTGCTGAAACCTTTAAGAGATGGGGTCTAGTGGAAAGTCTCTAGGTCATTCAATTGATGCCTTGATGTAGTTTGTGTGACCCTAGACTCCTTCCTGGTTCTCTCACTCTCTCTACACAGCGAGCAGTTTTGCTCTCCTTCTGCTTCGGTTACAATGTGTTACCTCACTGTAGGTTCAAAGAAACTCGAAAACCTGTCCATGGACAAGTACCTTCAAATGTGTACCAAAATAAACCTTTCCCTCTTTATAAGCAAATGATCTCAGGTGTCAGTACTGGAGAGCTGACTAACACACAGCCATTAGATTCCTGGTCTTGTGAATCAGATTGAATTGCTACCAGGATTCATACGTTTTAATGCTCAGAAGAAAAGGGTTTATTTTTAATGATGGATGCAGCTATTTAAAATGTATTAAAAATCTTAACATTTGCAGGGTGCTGGTGGCTTACTCCTATAAGCCTAGCAACCCAGGAAGCTGAGATCTGAGGAACTCAGTTTCAAGTTAGCCCTGGGAAGGAAAGTTTATGAAACTCATTCTCAACTAACCACCAAAAAGCCAAAAGTATAGGTGTGGTTCAAATGGTACAGTTCTAGCCTTGAGCAGGAAAACTTAGGCACAGAATCCAGGCCCCAAGTTCAAGCCCTAAAACTAGCCTTCACATCTCCCACAAAGAAATCTTAACATTTTGCCTAAACAAAGCATAAATTAAAACAAGACACATATTCTAGCCATTTAAAAGGGGAAAAAGTAAACTGATGGGAACTTATCTTATTGTGACAGATCAGAGTAGGTGAGTAGGTGTTTTACCTGGTGAACTCCAGGACGTTGAGTAATTCGTATCGTTCTTCCTGCCCTAGCTATGAAGGAATAAAATGTAAGGTTATACAGAGTTGGAAATGACTCTAGCTTCTTAGAGATAATCACTGGACATAGACGCTTATTATAAAAATGTTAATGTACACAAAATTCCAGGCTAAGAGAAATAGTCAAGAACAAGAAAAAGAAAATCATGGGCCCAGACTTGTGAAAGGAGTGAGACTTTCCAACAGGTAGATGATCCAGTGTGAATGCATTGAAAAGGTATGGGAGACACATAGTCATGAAAATAAAGTGGTTCAGTGGAAAAAAGCAGACAACTTCAGGTATTAAAGGAAAAAAAGTGTATCTTTCAGAAATAATTTTTTCTATTAGAAAACAGAAAAAGAAAAATACTAGCTGGGCAGTGATGGCTCATGTCTTTATCCTAGCTACTGAAGAAGCTGAGATCTGAAGGTCAAACTTCAAAGCCAGACTGAACAGGCAAATCTGAGAGACTCTCACCTCCAAGTAACCAGCAAAAAGCCAGAAATGGAGGTGTGGATCAAGTGGCAGAGCACCAGCCTTGAATGAAAAATGTAAGCAAGAGTGTAAGGCTTTGAGTTCAAGCCCAATACTGGTAACAAGAAAAAGTACTGGATATAAACATGTTTCGCTAAGAATACTAGTATGAATACAATAGAAATAACAATATTTTTAAAAGAAATAATAAATGTTGAATTAAAAGCATAGATCACTGATGCAAAGTTTAATAAAAACAGAATACTTTGACAAAGGCGTTCTTTATGAACACCACCCTGATGAAGTTATGAAACATTTCCACTCTTATCCATCTGTCCATCTGTCCATCCATCCATCCAGAAATTCCCTTGTGCTCTTTCCCAATCAATCTCCTTTCTGCCTGAGGCAACCTAGGGGCTAAATTCTATCATCATTGATCATTTCTGCCTGATGTCAAGCTGCATATAAATGAAATTAAAAAGGATACATTCTTTTGTGTTTGGCTTCTTCTTTTAATCCCAACATCATGTCTTTGAGATTCATTCCCTTGGAGAATCAATAAGTCATTCTATTTCATTATTTAGGTATTCCCTTTGTAGGAATATATCATAATGTGTTTACTCATTCTCCTAGTGATAAGCATTTGGTTTGTTTTCAGTTTGGGGATACTGTGCACAAAGCTGCTAGGAACATTCTGCTGCAAGTCTCCTGGTGGATGGAAACTAATCTGTCTGCTGTAATTGAGTATAGTTGTAAACTAAGGTGTAAATTGCCATTCTTGGAAAATTTTGAAAAAGGTTTTAGGTAAGAATTGTACCACTTTACACATTTGCCACCGACATATGATGGCTTCACTGACTACATTGGTATTGTCAATATTTTTCATTACAGGCTTCTAGGTGGGCATGTAGAGTGTATCCTTGTGGTTCTGCATTTCCTTTCTGACTAGTGGTGCTTCCCCTCAAGGTTCCTGATGTCTCAGATGTCATCTCTTGTGATATCTCCATTCAAGACCACTGCTCCAAGCTGAACTGCTTAAGGAACTAGATAAAGGAATAGAATGTGGCCACCTGCCTGAGGGAACAGAATGGGAGGAGCTTCTAGTTCCTTAGGATCCTTAAGTTATGCACGCACACCACTTGAATAATCTGTAACTTACTGAATCTATGATGACGGAATCAGGTGTTCTTCCAGTGAAAACAAAGTTCAGCTGCTTGGCGGCTCTGACCAATGCTCCCTCGTCTGTTTTAGGAGAGCCAGTGACAGCCAATAAGAGGATGAAAAGAAGTCCCAATTACAGGAGGAACAGAAAGACACTCATGTGAGCATGTGATACAATTTTTATCAAAAGTGTTTTCATTCTGGCACCTACTAGGAAAATCTTTTTAAGCTACACAAAGGCCCAAAGGAATGAGATAACCACCTGTTTTTGTTTGTTTTGGTAATGCTGAGGGTTGCACTCAGGGGTTGGCACATGTTAGGCAAATGCTGCATCACTGCCATATATTCCCAGCCCTCTGAAGAAAACAATCTTAAGTCACTGAGACACATAGAGACCCTGGCATCCTGTTTTGAAGTGCTAAGTTTCAGTTAGTTATGTACACCTAGGGAAAGATGATTTAAAGGTACCCTCTTATTAGGGGATTGGGTTTTGGTTCAGTGGAAGGACTACCAGGTCCAAGACTCTGAGTTTGGTTCTCGGTACCTAAAAAGAAAATATCCCTTAGTCCAGAAATGTCTCTGGAAACTTCTCTCCAAATGAACAGCACAAAATCATCTTGTTTTATCCTTTTCTTCCTACAAAGTTGAATGCAGCAAAGCTAATACTAGTTAGATTGCTCAACGTGAAAATTTTAATATATTTACCATTTTCATCACTGTATTAAAGCCTTTTTGTTATCCAGAGAGGGTATAGGATAAGAAAACACACAGGAACAAATCCAAGATGCCTGTAATCCTAGCCAGTCAGGAGGCTGAAAGGATTAGAGTTCAAAGCCAGCCCTAGGAAGAAAGTCTGTAATACTTATATATCTACAAATATCAATCAAAAGAGCCAGAAGTGGAGCTGTGGCTCAAGTGGTGGAGTGCTTGAGCTCAAAAGCTCAGAGACAGCATCCAGGCCCTGAGTCCTAACTCCATGGCTGGCATTAAATATACAGAATTCACATTTCTTGAACTATTTTCCACAAGGAAGTACTTTTCGGGCTGTCTTGTTTGTACCTGGAGACGCTGCTTGATATATGATCTTTTCACCCTCTCGCTCCGGTACTGCTGTGTGGCAGACTGCCATCATGGTAAGAAATTCACATATGATAGGTGCGGTTGGCTGTAAGAAAGAAACACAACACTTTTAATTCTTCTCAGCTAAACATATGAACACGTGTCAGTTATACTACTTCATATCTAGCTCTTAAGAATGCATCTGGGGCCAGGGCACCGTTGGCTCATGCCTGTAATCCTAGCTACTCAGGAGGCTGAAATCTGGGATCATGGTTTGAAGCCTACCCTGGAAAGAAAAGTCCATGAGACTCAAAAAATTTTCAAAAAAGAGTCAAAAGTGGAGCTCTGGCTTACCTAGTAGAGTGCTAGCCTTGAGCACAAAATCAGGAACAGCCAGTACCCTGAGTTCTAGCCCTAGGACCATAACAACAACAAAACAGCTTGGAATGTGAGATTAGTTATGGTAAACCAACATGTATTAGGAAGCAAATACATTTCCACCCAAATTACTATTACTTGTACCTCATTCAATTTTCAGACAAATTGGGGTGGGACAATACTAGGAGTTGAACTCAGGATCTCACAGTTGGTAAACAGGTGCTCTGTCTTTTGAACCACATATCCAGCCCTTTTTGCTCTATTTATGAGCTAGGGTCTCACTTTTTGCCCAGGCTGGTTTGGACTGCGATTCTTCTGTTTAAACTTTTTGACGCAGTGAGTATGGCAGGCACGTACCATGACATCTAACTTGTGCTTTTGTGATGGGGAGTGGGGTCCCATGAACTGTCTTAAAAAACTTGGCTGGTTCTCAAACTGTAATTTTCCTGATCTCTGGAGAAGCTAGGATTATAGGCATGAGCCTAGCTCACCTTCTGAGCATTTATACAAGTTCTATTTGTTGTCAAATAGAACTAGTACAGTGGAAAATAATGATGAATCCTATCCCTGGAGGATAGGAGAGAAATTCTAAAATGATCACTTTCATGGTTACAATTTCAGATAGGAATTAAGTCTCAGGCAGCTCATCTTTTTTGGGGTGGGAGAATGAAGATAATAGGATTTCTAACTCTAAAAAATGGTAACCTTAACCTGCTGCATGATTTACTAAAAGAAGAACCTGAGAGGCTCCCTGTATAATGAAGTCTTATGGCCTGAGAAAATCTGGAAGAGCAGCTCCTTTAAGGAACTAATAGTTCATAGAAGAAGCCAGATATTTAAAAATAAAACAGCTTCCTGTCCAACAGCTGATGAAAAGAAATGCCATTCAAATTATACTAGAAAACAAACAAAAATCAACACACACATGTTGAATAAGAAATAAAGTGAATGAGGAGATCAATCAAAATTTTGATAACTGTCCCATCTAGGAGATGGTTGCAGCCATGAGAAGTGTAGACTACAAGTAACCACACAAGTGTGATTTATTTACTGAGTATTAAGGACTCTAAAGAGAATGTACAAATGTCACATGAGGTGGCTTGAGGAGCCTGACTACTCTCAAGGCAAACACGTATTTATGTGAATGACATTTTTAACATCACAGAGAATTGACAGCAGTGATTTCTACCAGGGAAGAATAGCCTGCAACTGAAAAGTTTCTGAAAAAGGAGAAAATAAAGTGTGTTTGAGAAAATCAAAGACCAGTGTGGTCTCAGGAAGCAGAGATGAAAAAGAACTGAGATGGAGAAAGGGAGGCCAGAGTGCTCTTGCCCAGGTCAGGTATGGGACTGTTCACCATTTGCAACAACAATTGGAGAGGAATGAAAGAGGCAAACCACAAGACTGGTTAGAAGGCTGTGGCTGTAATCCACACAAGGGCTGCTGTGGTCTAGACAAAGGAAAATAAAGTCAAGAATTGATTATGGGAGACACGTGTCAGTACCTGACAAGGGTTTGGTGACTCATAAGAGATCTGGGCAGTGGAGAAAAAGAGAGATTAAAGATAGGCCTTAAATTCTAGAAAGTGGAATTGGACAGGTGATGCCATACTTTACTGAAACTGAGGGCACAAGTGAGAAGAGGTGGTCTAGGGTGAGGTTTTGTGGATCCTGAAACTGAATTTTGTTGATGGGTCTAATGGCTATTGCCCTACAGCAGCATTAAATCCATTTGTGGCTTGAGTGAGTGCCATTTTGGTGATGGTTGTGAAGTCTAAGTTTTGAAATACTGAGCTTGAGTGGTATTGAGGAACTGTTTAAATTCCAGATCATAAGAACTTTAGATCTCATGGAGTGAAGAATTACCAGTGACTTCATAAGGAGATATTCACACTGGATGTAGATATTTGAGTTCTTGTTACAGATTTTACATGATACTGCCAAATGTGTGTGTGTGTGTGTGTGTGTGTGTATATATATATATATATATATATATATATATATAGTGAGAGAGAGAGAGAGAGAGAGATGTATACACACACACACACACACACACACACAACACACACACACACACACACCATGGCTAACAGACTTTTTTTGTACAAATAGAGTCTGTAATTACTTAAAATTAAACTCTTTGAAAAGCTAGAGTACTGATTAATGGTAGTACTAAAACTCCATTTCCAACTACCACAAATGTATGTTAGCCATGTAGAAAGGATTTAGCAATAATAGGTTTTGGTAATTATTAAAATGATGCTGAAAAATAAATATATAAACACAGAAGATAGTTGAGAAACATTCATTAGTTTCCATCCATTAGTAAAGATAATGGTTTTCTATCACTTACATGATTATTTTGGAGGTTTTCCAGCAATGATGAATCACTAAATGCTTTTTCATCTGCAGTCTGTGGGCTCTGCCTGCAGGGGAAGAATAAAGCAAACCTGGCTTATTTGTACCATCCCAACATCACCTCAGAACTCACAGTGCAAGCAAATCACTAAGCCTGCATGCCCTCGATCAATCAAATATCACGTGGCCTGAATTTCTAAATAAGATATTATAGATTTCATGGATGTTTCATAAAACATATTCAAGCATTCTAAAACATGACAGGCACTGTAGTGCAATGAGTTATGTTGTAGCCACATGAAATTGTGTGTGTGTGTGTATGACAGTACTGGGGCTTGAACTTAAGCCCTCGTACTCTCTTTTGACTTTGTTCATGTCTGTTGCTCTATCACATGAGCCACACCTTCAGTTGCAGCTTTTTTGTAAAAAATAAATTAATTGGAAATGAGAGACTCTTGGCTTTCTCTTCCTAGGCTGGCTTCAAACCATGATGTGAGCCTCCTGAGTAGCTAGGACTTACAGTGTGAGACACTGATGCCTGGCTGAAAAAAATCTTAATATAACAAAACTTCTGTAATATCTAGAAGTGAATTTTTTCAATTTCTATAATATTTTCATTTTTTGAATTCTATTAATGGAGTTAGTATAAAATATTAATCCTAGCTGGGCATGGTGGCTCATGCCTGTAATCATAACTACTCAGGAGGCTGAGATCTGAAGATCAAGGTTCAAAGCCAGCCTGGGAACAAAAGGACCTGAGACTCTGATCTCCAATTAACCTCTGAAAAATGGGAAGTGGGGTTTGGCTCAGGGGTAGGGTGGTAGCCTTGAGCTGAAGAGCTCAGGGACAGCACCCAGGCAGGGGTAGGGCATTAGCTTTGAGCTGAACAGTTCAGGGACAGGGCCCAGACCAAGTTCAAGCCCCATGACCCCCGAAATATATATATTAATCATTTTACTTTAGCCTTAATAAATCTTTATTTTTAGTGATAAACACTTCACGATTATTATATGACATTTAAAACATGAATACTAACCTATTAGCACTTGTATCAACATCTGTCACTCATAAATACCTGTACAAACATTTGGAAGTACACCACATTCTTCCATATATGTAAAGAGAGCATCATAAGTGTGTATTGAACTTTTCATGTTGTTTCTGCCTTTAGGTACTATACATTTTATATCAAACAAACAAGAGCAGTATTTCTTTTATAATTTAGCTATTATTGGCCTCATGGCAATATATTTGTGAGACTAAAGGAACATGAAGAGAAGCATTTAAGTGGGAATGCCAAAATAAATGACATATTTGAAATGTAGAGTGAAAATACACACATAAACTTGTGTGCATAGAAGAAAAAAATTCTCAATTCACCAAGGAAGAATAATATCACCAAAAAGAATTACAAGTCAGAAAACTCTTATTTTATATAGCGCCATCAAGGCCAATGTATCAGCTAGCAAGACTATCACATTTTAAAACCAGAAGCTTAAAGGAAAAAAGAAATAACTGAAGAAAACAGTACTTGAAGTAACAGAATACACAGCATCTTCAGTAAGATACATTTCTCCCCCAAACCAACAGAGTAAAATAAGAATGTTTATAATAAAATTCATCTCTTTTTAAAATATGTAGTAGTTTGGTCTATTAATTCTCAAAATTATCATTGGTATTACTGGTTTAAATTTTTTTTGCTAGTCCTGGGCTTGAGCTCAGGGCCTGAGCCCTGTCAAGGCTAGACCGCTACCATTTGTGCCTCAGCACCACTTCCAGCTTTTTTTTTTCTATGCATGTGGTACTGAGGAATCAAACCCAGGTCTTTGTGTATGCTAGGCAAGCACTCTACCACTAGGCCAAACTCCCAGCCCCACTGGTTTAATTTTAAGACTGGAGGAGGGACCAAGAACTTTTAAATGACTTATCAACAGATAGAAAAATTGGCATGCATTTCTCCTACAAATATTATCACCCATTAAAACAGTTAATTGGGGCTTTACAAAATTTCCATTATTGAGAGGCATTCATTTGTGGTTCACATTTATAATTTTTTGCTTCCTATTTTAGGAAACTGAAATGGTGAGGGTATTCATAGTCCCATCTTCCACAATGAAGTCTATTTCCTTTCCAGAAAATTCCAGAATTTAAAATATGAAGATATATCTAATTAATCTCATCAATTATTTTTTCATTTTGTAAGTTCCAGTTGTTACCACTGATGTAACTTTCCAACAAATTTGTAATTAGTTGCATGTGTTTGTAATTAATTTATACATATTCCATTCTCTATTCGTTGATGAAGGCTTCAATTTCATATTCAAAATCCAGTATTGCTCCTCCCTTAATGGCAGAATTTAAAGGTAACTCTTTTTTTTTTTTTGGTGGGTCATGAGGCCATTAGGCTTGAACTGGGCTTGGGTGCTGTCTCTGAGCACTTCAGCTCAAGGCTACCACCTACCATTGAGCCAAGAGCCCCACTTCCTGTTTTTTAGAGGTTAACTGGCAACAAGAGCCTCAGGTCCTTTTGTGCCCGGGCTGGCTTTAAACCTTGATCCTCAGATCTCAGCTCCTGAGTAGCTAGGATTACAAGCATGAGCCACTGTGCCTGGCTAACGGTAACTTTTAAGCTTTCAAAATTCAAGTTCTCTATTATTACATTATCTTTAAGACTTTTTAGACACATGCTTATAACCAAGCCATTTTCTATTGTGAAACGTTGAAAAATCACTATATCAGTACGATCTGATAGGTACTAAAAATCATTTTTATTTCTTTCTTTTTTTTCTTTTCTGTTGGTCATGGGGCCTGGGTGTTATCCCTGAGCTCATCAGATCCAACTGGGCCACAGCTCTACTTCTGGGTTTTCTGGTGGTGGTTAATTAGAGATAAGAGTCTCATGGGACTTTTGTGCCTGAGCTGGCTTTGAACCGTGATCCTCAGATCTCAGCCTTGTGAGTAGCTAGGATTACAGGCATAAGCCACCAGTGCCTGGATTTAAAAATTTTCTTGTTTTAACTGAATGTGAGAATAAAAAGGCAGCCTGCTCTTAGCATCAAGTCACATCAACTTCTCCAAAATCATAAGGTCTAAGTCAACTTTATTTTTTTTTGGGGGGGGGGGGTTATGGGGCTTGAACTCAGGCCCTGGCCTCTATCTCTGAGCTTCTTTTTGTTCAAAGCTAGTACTCTACTACTTGAGCCACAGCGTCACTTAAGGCATAATCAGTTTCTGTGGTACTGAGGAATCAAACCCAGGGCTTCATGCATGCTAGTCAAGCATTCTACCACTAAGCCACGTTCCCAGCCCTAAGTCAAACATTTTTTCCAGAAAGAATTGGGCTGGACAAAGTGTACATGATGGGAAAGGTCAAAGGCCAGCCTTTTGGGAAGAAATCTTGAGGCCAGCCACTCACTCCAGGGCTTCTCCACTTCCTCCTGTGCATCCAAGCTGTTCCTCCTCACAGCCTCTCACCCTAGAGGCCCTAGTTGCTGATTTCTGAAGTGAGAAGTCACTGCATTTCCAGCATGACATGCTTTTGATGAGTAGATTCATGAAGGGGATAAAGTCTAGCTGTGAGACCTGTGTGGCTTTGGGGTGTGGCTTTCAGTCCTTAGTAGGGGCATCTTTGCAGGGACTACTTCAAATGCAAGTCTCCTACTTGACTCCACAGTCTCAACCCCTGTTGCTCTTTCCTAGCCCTTCTTACTGTGTCTTATCTCCCTCTTTGACAAATTATTCACTAGGCCATCCGTCTTAGCTTCCTTCCTGGTCCCCAACTTCCTACTGGCATTTTTCACAAAGAGTGAGGAAAGCTTGTTTCTTTCACCTTCTGAATATTCTAACATAGGGCAGTCAAAATCCATAATGTTTCTTCCACACTCTGTGTACAACCAAGTAACTGTTCCTCGACTGACTCTGGGGGAGCTTATGTTCTCCTTCCCACTGCCGTATCTGAGTAATAACTGGCAGGAATTTAAAGCACATAACTTGAATTTCTCTTTTGAGAAACTAATAGAGATGACTAGGCAGAGAGATCTCCAGCCACTGAGTTTAGGAAAAGCCTGTGCAATGTCCTCAGGCTGACCCATGCAAAAACATCTTCCTGAACACTGCCATTCACAGACCCAGCGTTGGTTATACTCACACTGAATGTGCATACGATGACTTTGTGATGCCAGCTGTCTAGATGAGTTCACTCCTTCAGAGTTAAATCTAAGAATATACACTGGTGCTTAAATTCAATAATATTCTTTGTTAGACATCAGTGCTGACCAAAGTAATAAACCTAGTTTTCTGTGTGACTCGAAGTATTTCTGAAGGCAATTGCAAATGAGATGATCCAAAAATATTTTCCGAAAGGCTGCATCACAAGAATAAATAAATGACCTGCCAAGGGGACTTGTTTGAAGATGCATGCTTATTTAGATGTGTTAGATCTCATTATTGTATAGTCACACCTGGAAGAATGTCTTAGTGAGCCTAGCTCTTGCCTCAGAATAAAATACCAGTCACTTCATATATAATTATAGGCCAGAATGAAACAAGAAAATAAATGACTGGAAAATAGAAAATCATACTATCTGAATAATAAAGCCTCAGTGAAATGACTAAGCACAGAACACATTTTATCCAGTACTTCTGGAGAGCCGCCACCATTATCATTTACTTAAAAAATTTCCAGAAGGAATAATGGGGAAGTATATTAGATAGTTAATCAAAAATTAAATTATATGTTATGTGAGATAGGCTTCAAAATAATCATGGAGGAAAGACAGAGATGGACTAAAATTTTACATGGGTGCCTATTATTGAAGCTAGCAATGGCACATTTTTCCCCTCTTCATTGTGTATGTTTAAAATTTTTTATAAGAAAAGTAAAAAAAGGGAAAAATTTTTAAGACAATAGTTCTAGAAAATAAGCATTTCTGGCTACATGAAAGCTAAAAGTAAAAGACCATTTCTGTTTATACTCTAAACACTGATTTTTTTATCAATATAGAGAATAATAGGCATTTCATAGAAAGGAATTTGTGTACAAGGTTGCTAGCTGATAGCTCTTAATGATGACTTAAATAAAACCAGCCATACAATTTTGGAGTAAAGCTGCTGGTTGTGAAGTGATTTTATGACTGCAAACTATTATAGTAACATATTTAACAACAGAAATATAGTCACCCTGACTACCTTTAATGTCAATAAAAACTGTTTGAAAATATATAGATTTGCCTTCAAAACTGGCTAAATGTAAGAATGTAATTTATGTACATATAAGTGGCAAATATATGCTTTTTAATTTGACATTTTGTTTGTTTATTTAGTTAGTTATTATGTGAGTATGTCAGTGCTGGGGTTTGAACTCAGGGCCTGAGAGCTTTGGCTGAGATATTTTTTGCTCATAGCTAGCACCCTACCTCTTGAGACACAGTTCTACTTCTGGCTTTTTGGTGGTGAGTTATCCTGGCTGGCTTTGAATTGTAATCCTCAGATTATAGCACCGTGAGTAGCTAGGATTATAGGCATGAGCCATATTAACTTGATACTTTTGTAGTGAATACTAATTCAAGTTCAACAATAAAATACATACAGCTCACAGGCTTTACATTTAGAATCCAAGGATCTTCATATTGAAAGATGATAGAAAGCTACAGTGTGGCTGGGCTGGAGTACACGTTCAGAGCTGTAGTTGTGATTTACAGAGTCATCTACACTCTCCTTCTGAAGCAGCAGCATGAAGATGCAGCTGGACACAGGATTACACCTGATAACCTTGCTTTCCTTGGCACCAAAATCAATTAGCTGAAACTGGGTAAATGGTAGATTCATGAATGTGCAAAGCTCTCTATACTAACTGTCCTCAAGTCAATCAAAATTTTTCCTCTCGACTTGTTCCTGTTTAATAATGAGAAATTTACTGAAATATACTTGACTGAAAATGCTACATGAAATCGCAAGAAAACAATGAAAGGTGCAAGACTATCTTGCACTCTAAAAATGGGTATATTTAATGTTCTGAAATCCATACAGTGTATCATTACTAGATTTTACTTTATGCCAGGGATGAACCAAATTTTAACACTGCCTTCCATGTGTGCAGCATGAATTCTCTACAGACAAACTATTTACCAGAGTTTCTGCCTAAATTTTATCACCTTTAAAATGACCCTGATACTGACATGTTAAAATGAAATGCTTTTGTACAACTAACTGATGCTCATAAAAAGTGATAGGGTATTAAGAGTGAAATCAATTAGAGATAGTAGTCGTCTGTGTGCTAACTAGGTCCAAACACTATTCTAAGCATTTTAAAAACAGTACTCATTTACTCTTCAAAATTTCCTGATGATGTGAATAATACTCATATCCATGTTGTATCAGATGATGAAGTGAGTTAATAATAATACAGGGTCTCTCCGATGGTGGGAGGTCAGATTTTGAAATCCACATCCACTTGACTCAGGACTGAGTAGAACTCAGGAAAGGGTTGTCCCTTCATCTTTGCAGTTCTACAAGTAATGCTGCATAGGTGTGGCACACAAATATATAAAGCTGTTGGAAGTAGGACTATGGCTCAAGGGGTACAGCACCAGCCTTGAGCAAAAAAAAAAGGGATGGCACTCAGGCCTCGAGTTCAACTCCCTAGTACTGCCACACACACACAAAAATACGTGAAAACCAGAAGTCAGATTTAAGAATGTGCAAAGTTATTACTATAGAGGCAGCAAAATTTTTATTACAGAACATTGATTTTTAATAATATATGATGGCAAATAGAACTATATCAATAGATTATGAAAATCCTGGCCATCTTTTATTTGACATTACCTGATTTAGAATATCAAAACTTCTAAAATGGTGTTGGGTTTATTTACTTCTTTTTAAAACCTTAATTATTCTAGATGAAATATCATCCTCTCTTTCCAATGGCGAGTAAGCATGGACCATCAAGTTGTAGCCATTGCCCTGGGCAGAGACATTCTCATACAGCCTGTAGTGCTCTAGCTTAGGAAATGATCCATTCTGCACAAACCAATGTATCACAGGAACCGGGACAATAGTAGAAAGCAAGTCTTCATTTTGCAAACATAAGGATTCTCTACTGAAAGTATTGTCTCTTTTTTTAACTTTCCCACCCAATCTTACGTAAAATACCAATTTTCTTTTTTTTGCCAGTCCTGGGACTTGAGCTCAGGGCCTGGGCACTGTTCTTGAATTTTCTCAAGGCTAGCATTCTACCCTTGAGCCACAGCACCATTTCTGGCCTTTCCTGGGTATGTGGTACTGGTTATGTCCATGCTAGGCAAGCACTCTACTACTAGGGCACACTCTCGACCCCTAAAATACCAGTCTTAAGTGATTTCTTTCATTCTTGGAGAAAATGTACAGCAATGACACTACTGAACAGTACTTAGAATTAATAGAAATATGTTGCTAAAGAGAAGCATTAAATAATAAAGTTGAACCTAAAACTTCCATTTTATGGTAGGTTTGCTAGATCTCACTACCATAAATCAAAGAGCATCTTGAGTCAAATTTTAACTATATCATCAAAGGGTCAAGAGGGACTTGTTTAATGTTAAACTTGAATTGGCCACAGCTAAAGATGATGTTTTGACATATTTAAAACCTACTAAAAATTATAGTCATTAGTAAGATAACCAAATGTATGACACTAGCCACGAGCACATATCAGTTGATAATAAATCAAACAAATGCCTCTCTTAGTAATGATAGGAATTAGGAGGTACACTGAAAAGGTCTTTACTTTACTTTCACTTATTAAAGTCAACAAATTTAAATATAAACTAACATTAAGTTTTATTAATTTGAAATTATTAAATGATTACATGAAATAACCTCACTTAATTGCCTGAAAAGTATTTATTTTCTCGCCTCTGAAGAAACTTATTAGTATAATGAGAGCTGTAGAAGGAAACTTCCCCAACTCTGCTACGTTTTAGCAGTCTGTTCTGTAGTGGCAGAAGGGGGCAGTGCTGAGCTACAAAACAAGTAATATAAGGCTGGAGTTTTATATTTAAATGTCTAAACAAGTCATTCAATATAAAATCAAGGCTATTCAACAGACTTCAACAAATAATCTACTTTTGATCATCATTACCCAATCGACTAAGCATGTTTTTTTTTTTTAAAGTAGTGTAATGTGTCTAACAAAAAAGGAAGACACACAAACTGTTTAAAGAAGTCAACTGGACTGAAATGTCCACACAGCTTACCAGTCATCAGGAGAGCACCCATAATCCTCAGGTTCAGGGACATGGCTTCAGAAAGCAAGAGCAAGAAACAGACAGCAAGAGAGAAAAAGAGGGAAAAGCAATCACAGGAAAATTAGAAAGAAACAACAAAAAAAAGGCCATGAATCAGGGCAGTACTGAAAGGTGAATTTCTGAAAAGGTAAAGAAATGAAATTTTAGTTGAGTCTGAAAGAATGGCAGTTAGTATTGTAAGTAGAACATGAGGAATTATGGTAACCAAGGCCTATGAAGTTATCTAGTGCATAACTGGAAGATCAATTTACCTTTCAGTCAGTACAAAATTCACTGATTTTTGGAACAGAATTCAAGATTCAATAATAAATATTTAAACTTAGCAGCATAAATTTGCATAAAGCCAATGGAAAACAATCCCATGTATATTATAACCAGAGTAAAGTACTTTAATGAAAAGCAACATGCTATAACCCCTAAGGTACAATCACATTAATAAAACCTTCCAATAAGTACATTTTTAGAAGGGACTTTGGCTACCATGAAACAATAATTCCTTTAAAAGATACATAAAAATAAAGGTTAATTGCATGTCTATGATTAAAGCCTCATCTTAAAAGGTTAACTAGTACTCAAAAATACTCATTTAAATATCAATTCACTCATTAATCCATTCTTTATCTCAGAGAAAAGTATGTTCCTCAGCACTTTACATTTATCCACTACTTCATTTGATATATTTCATGTCAATCAGTCAATTATTCGTGTCAGAGCATATTTTCTTATTAATCTCTTCTTTCATTAATTGGGATCACTCACAATTTTTTTTTAAATGCAATGCTGAGTACAAATGTAGTGTCACCATTGTGGACAATATACAATAAACTTTGCTAAAAACTCATACAATCCTTCCATTCCGTGAATGTCCTTAAATGTATAGCCCATTGCTTTTTACTCTTCCATCAACTTTGCCCAGATAAGTTACCCCCCTTAGAGCCAACACACTAATTGCTGCCAAGGCTGTATCAGCTCTAGCATTCTGCTCAAAGCAATGGAAAGGGTCCCTTTAACTCATCATTTTCTCTCCTACCAAAATGCTTGTGTGTGTACACAGGAAGAAGGTGTAGCCAAGACAACTGGGGACTGCAATCCCTAGAAAGGGCTTGGCCTTGCTGCAGAGTGCCAAGGCAATCAACCTGGAGCCTTGGATCCTAGGGCTGTGGCAGGGGAGGGTATGGTGATGATGATCACTGGGTCCAGTTTCTTCCAAGTTGCCCTGGCACTGGGGCCCTCTGTGGATGGCTAACAAGGATGATGAGCAGAGATGGGGATATACAAATCTGTCTTTGATCCTGCCAGTGGCCCTGGTGTCTGGGTACTTTTGAACATGCCAGCCCTGGCCTGTATGCCTCTTTACTCTTTATTTAAATCTAAATCATTCTTAAAGCTCCACTAAAGCAGCACCACCTCTGGAAGCATTCCCAGAGCTTCCTGATTAGATTAACCTTTCAGTAGACTCACAGGGACAGCCATACTACATTAGGATTTTGTCCCTATGATTACTTACTAAACATGTCTTATCTCTAAGGCAGACTGTAAGCTTTGTGATAGTAGGAACAAAGTGAACTCTGGTTAGTTACTAAGTCTCTAGCACAGAAGGAAACTGATAACATCTGTGGAGGTATGCATATAAACGTAAGGAAATACTCTATTTGAGTTACTGGAGTCCACTGGTCTTGGTGAGCAGTAAAATCAATGTGTTAGTCATCATCTACCGCTTGAGGTTTCTTCTCAGCTTTAGAGAAGGTGTACATTTCTAAACAAAATACCGTTACCATATACTGTGCTCATGTATTGTTTCTTAATAAAAATCTTTTTTCTGAAAAGGAAAATGTAAATAATTTGATTTAATACCAGTGAAATATCTAACCTATATCTCCTAAAAAACAAAACAAAACTCACAGTTTGGTTTTCTTAGAAGGTTTTCTTAGCTTCAGAGATTATTAAAGACTTAAATTGTCAGCAAATAATTGTTTGTAGGGAAAATGTCCTGTGATGAAAGTATCTGTGATAAAACCTACTTTTTTTTTTTACTTGAGGAGATTTGCTGAAATGACACTTTCATGAATGTTCAACAAGATTTCTAGTTTGTAATATGTTAAGCTGACAAATAATAATGTCATTCATTCACACTTCACTGCAACTATCCCACAAAGAAAGAACTAATCAAGTAATCCAGCATGTTTAATCATAGGCATGTTTGCCAGGAAGTTGAGCCCTATATATTAAATACTGTTATGGGGCCACCAGGGACCTGTTTAGAGTCCTATAATTGTTGAGTACCCTTAAAAAAAAATCCCTGCAGAGAGCTGGTTCACAAGTAATCATTGTCCTTTGTACTTCAGTTGTGCAGTCTAGCTACAATTAGGTAACAGGCTGCGTTCCCTGATGTACAAGTATGTGATCAGTTATGTCTCCTCCAATACCTGCATGTATTAACAACTCTTAGAATACTAACAAATTGTCCATCAAGATACGACACAGGGAATATTTATTAAAAACAGTATCAGGGGGCTGGGAATTTGGCTTAGTGGTAGAGTGCTTGCCTAGCATGCATGAAGTCCCTGGTTTGATTCCTTGGTACCACACACACAGAAAAAAGCCGGGAGTGGAACTGAGGCTCAAATGGTAGAGCTCTAGCTTTGAGAAAGTCCAAGGACAATGCCCCTCAGGCCCTAAGCGCAAGCCCAGGACTGGCAAAAAACAAAAACAAAACCAAAACAGTATCAGGGCTGAGCTTGCCCTAGAACAGGAACACAAATTAAGCATGAATGTTAGAAGCAGCTTAATAACTCCTTTAACTGAAAATAGCTTCCCCAGCATGCTAGAAAACATGATTGAATATTCCATGATGGGACATTTCTGTTACCCAATTAAACTTTGTAAACAGATTTTTTTTTCTTTGTAAACACGATAAAACTTTGTGTCTGGAAAAGGATCTTAAGAGATCCTTGGTCTGGTCTGCCTCCTCATTAAATTATAGAGTCAGGAGTATCTGGAAAAGGAATAGGCTAGGGTCACGAGATGAATTGGAGCCATTAGAACTTGTGTATAGCCTAGACTGTACCTCACTGTTAAGAAAATAAATTTAATAAATAATAAGTCCATAAATTAAAAACAAATAAATTTAATCTACATGCTTACCACTTTTTGTTCAAAGCTACCTCTCCTAGCTCTTAGCCATAACATCCCCAACACAATAGAGGAAGACTGCTTCATAGCCTACCTATTGAGAAACAGCTTTTTGTCTGAAAGCCTAACAAAACACACACAATAAAAGAGTTAAAATGTTTTACCCCTTTACCAAAAAGAAATGTATTCTTTACCTGACTTCCATACTGTAACCCCTCTGTGCATCCCCTTAATAATAGCAATACAAAGATTTTTTTTAAAAAAGATCCCACCTTAGGTTTCTGTTTTTATTATTTTAGTCAATAATTACTAACTTGAAGAACTTCCTTATTTAATTAAAAGCTGGAGAAAGTAAAAGAAGAGTATCAACGATAAACAGGTCACTGTAGGAATGATATTTAGGAATGAATTTATAATGTGTGTGAAAACAAGTACCATAAACTTGATGACCAATGTGTATTATATGCAAAACTCTAGACTCCCAATATACCTCCTTCCCTTCTCTGGGCTGACTGTAACTCTAGCTTTGAGCAACTGGGAGAAAGAAAGGAGGAAAGTTGCCTTTGTCTTCAGAAAAAGAGGAACTGTGCTAAAATAGAATCCAGCCTTGAATATGCTTAAATCCATAGGCTACATTACAACATGGAAAAAGCCATTCAAGACTGTCCTTCTAACCTCTTTTACAGTTTGAATCTTGGTTAGTCATGTGTCTCCTACTCCAAAAGCACCTGTATCTGCCTCCATCCATTTCCCTTTGAAGATCCCATATGTAGGAATAGCCATGCACTTTTGGGATCTGTCATGAAATGGTAATGTTAAGAAAATGGAGAAGATAAGGAATAGGCTGAATTCTCTATTTCCACAGGTGAGGACTGTTTATTGAGTCACTGCATGGGGCAACAAACCTTCCCTGCTGGATCAAGACTGGAGGCTGGCCAAGGGGGTGGAGCTGGAGTTGGATTTTTATGAGGTCTAAGCAAGGAGACAGAGGTTATGGAAAAGGCTTGTAAGGCTGGGCAAGGTGGGGACTTCCGGTCAGGCCTACAGTGGAATGTTGACAGCCAGAGAGATTTCTGAATGGCTTTGATGAGTGCATCTCAAAATAATAAATCCGTGGGTGCCTATGGACAAACACATTCTAAAAGACATTAACTGCCTGAGAATGTTTGCTGACACTCATCTTCAAGATTTAAGAGATTCACATTCCTAAGGACTTCTTTCCCCTCCATAAAACACCACCTTTAGTAAATCTTTTACCTTTCATAGTCATCTTTTTAAAATTTATTATCTTTGAGTGGCTGTACATAGGAGTTTTAATTTTACAAAGCAGTTTATGAATATAATATGTTTGTTTATTTTGCTGGTCCTGTGGCTTGAATTTGTGGCCTAGGAACTATCTCTTGAGTTTTTGTGCTCAAGGCTAGTGCTCTACTGCTTAAGCTACAGCTCCACTGCCAGGTTCTTTTCGAAGTTTTTAATGGCTACAGGACTTCCCTGCCCAGGTTGGCTTCTAACTATGATCCCCAGATCTCAGCCTCCTGAGAGCCACCAGTGCCCAGGTTGAATAAAACGTATTTTGATCAATGTCACCCCATTCTACGTCCTTATATACCTTCCCTAACCACTCCTTTGCTCATTCTTCTTAACTTTGAAAGATATACATTGGATTCTTGACCGCATTCTTCTCATCATTTGTCTACTGTCTACCTTTTTTCCCCTTGACCCCACACTACTCCTTGAGTATTTGCTTCTTGTAATTTTATTTTGTTGAACTTAAATTTTGCCTTTTTCCCCTCCGTTTTAAAAATTGTAATTAACAGAAAGGTTACATTATATTCACTAGATAGAAGGTGCATTACTTCACAAACATTGATACCCCTTCTCATATTTTTGTCTCCATTTCCTTCCCCCTGCCCCCTCCCCTCATGTTGATTTCCCCCCTTCCCCATCCTATTTCAAATAAACAAATAAACATATATACAATATAAGGAACTACACAATTTGAGAGCTTCCTTAAATCTACCATATTTCAGTTAAAACATTTGCATAACATCCACCCAATGTATTTACTTATAAGTTTATAAGCTAAGTCAAGCTTCCACATATAAAGGAGAATATTCATCCTTTATCTCACTGGGTCTGACTTAACTCCCTTAACAGTTTTTTCCAGGTAATTCCATTTTATCACAATTTCAGCTTTCTGTGACTGAAACAAGGAGCATCATTAAAAAGAAATCATTGAAAGGGTAGCCAACAGAGACATGACAGCATTTTAACTCAGAAACCAACCAAGGAATGAATGCATTTTCTTCCCATGTTGAAGCTGTACTCTAGCTTCAGTGCCCAGGGAAATGTATTTGTTCCTCATTACTGGGGCAGGCCAGCTGAGATCTTCCACAGCTTTAAACACTGAAAAACCCACTGGGCCAATACCCTCCCCACTTCATGTCATCCCTGATGTGAACAATACCAAACTGTAAAGCACAAAACATACACAGCAGCTGCTTTCTAGATTAAAAAAGGAAAACAGAAGCCAATCCTCTTCTAATAAGAATTCCCAAATGTACCAAGCCATTAGCATTAATTAAAGCTGTATATCATATGTTAATAAGGAGAAGAAAACTCACCCATAAGCAACTCCAGCGATGGTGCATTTCTTAAACTGCATTACATTGCATGTCAATGTGCCAGTTTTGTCAGAAAATATGTATTTAACCTAAAGAAAGTAAAAATTTTCCTATTAGTATCATTTCATAAATTTTTTAGAGGAGAAAAACATCCTCAAATTGTGCTTTGGTTATATGTTTTTATTGTTATTATAAAGGTGAGATACAGAGATTACTGCTTCATAAATTAGGTAAACAGTATATTTCTTTGTGGACAATGTCACCCCTTCCCTTGTTCCCTCCCCAGTTTTTCCCTCCCATCCCCATCCACAAATGGTACAGCTCATTTTCAACATAGGGTCTAGTAAGTACCGGTGCTGCATTTATTCACCCTCTGTCCCTCCATTTCTGTGCACCTCCTTTACCCATACAAATAGAGAAACAAAGAAACAAGATACAATGAAAGGAGCACAAGAACAAACACCATTTGTTTCCATTTCCTGGAGTTTATTTTGACAAATAGTATTTTATGTGATCAGAGGCACATAAGTATTTTGCCTTTGTGTTCTTCTCTAAGAGTATAAATTAGACTTTTTCATCTAGGCTTTTCCATTTTTGGGATACAATGAACATTATCAACTACTTTCTACACATTCATCAAGGAACTTATTCACCATTTTTTTTTTAGTATTGAGCAATGAAATTATTTTATAGGTAAGTATGAGCATTTACTAGTCACAGAGAACTATATCTCGGGATATCTGGCCACGTTTTTCAATGTAATAAACAACTGTAGAATCTGCATGATCCAATACAATTAACATCAAACAATGTCTGAGTTAGTAAGAAAAAGAAAAAGAAAGAAAAAGATTTTTTTTTTTTTTTTGTGGGTCACAGGGCTTGAACTCTGCCACGGCACTGTCCCTGAGCTCTACTGCTCAAGGCTACCGCCCTATCCTTGAGCCAAGCCTCACTTCCCATTTTCTAGAGGTAAATTGGCGATAAGAGTCTCAGGTCATGAGTTGAAAGTTTGGCCTAGTGGTAGAGTGCTTGCCTAGTCTGGACAAGGACCTGGGTTCAATTCCTTGGTACCACATACATAGAAAAAGCTGGAAATTGTACTGTGGCTCAAGTGGCAGAGTGTTAGTCTTGAAAAAAAGTCCAAGGACAGTGCTCAGACCCTTAGTTCAAGCCCTAAGACTGGCAAAAAATTTAAAAAAAAAAGAGTTTCTGGTCCTTTTGTGCCTGCGCTGTCTTTGAACCTTGATCCTCAGATCTCAGCCTCCTGAGTAGCTAACTTGTACAAGAATCTTTTTATCAGCTAGCATACATAAATGGATTATGCAAATATACATGGTCACATGCTATAATAAGGATGTTTTAGTCAGTAAATGACTGAATTTATGATGATGCTTTTACAAGATTATGTTGCCTAGTGACATCAGAGCCATTATAGCACATTTTCATTTTCATTCTTTCTCTTTCTCTCTCTCTGTTCTTTCCTTCCTTCCTTCCTTCCTTCCTTCCTTCCTTCCTTCCTTCTTTCTTTCTTTCTCCTTCCTTCCTTCCTTCCTTCCTTTCTTCCTTTTGCTCTTGGCCTGGACATTGTCCCTGAGCTCTTCAGCTCAAGGCTATATCCTACCCCTGGAGCCACAGCCCCACTTCTCATTTTCTAGTGGTTAATTGTTGATAAGAGTCTCACATTCTTTAGTGCTGGGGCTGGCTTTGAACTGGATCCTCAAATCTCAGCCTCCTGAATAGCTAGGATTAAAGGTGTGAGCCACTGTGCTCATTAGGATGCATTTTCTACCAAGTCTTAACAATGCTGAGATCACCTAACAATGCACTATTAGAATGCATCCCTGTTGTGTGATGCATGACCTTCTGAATTAGCATGAGTTACAAATCTAAACTTATCTGAGGAGACTTTTACATCTTAACAGTTCCCTTTGTTTATAGTTGAGACTAATTCCCAACCATGTACCAAGGGACATGTCTAGGCTGGTGCAGTGCTTTACTTTTAGGAAAATCTTCTTTACATAGTGTTTGAAATCTCCAAGCACTAAAAATAAAAATGTTAGTCATGTATATATGCCTAATACTCAAATAATGAGAACATAAGAGCAGTTAGTTCTTCTAAGTTTACCATATTACACTAGAAATTATACTAAATCTGATTTCTGATTCAATAACTAATAGTAAAAATTTACCTGGCCAAGTTCCTCGTTCAGATTAGATGTTCGAGCCATAGCAGCAGTGTCTGTGGGTTCATAGTGCATGTCAAGATCCTTTAAATAAAGAAATCACAAATACATCTAAAAATAAGGGACTGAGTGAAATTGGAAAGAAAGTACTTAGTATCTTCATTCTATACCTAGATAAATATATGTACTTACTACAAATTCTCCCCCCCCCCACTTTTTTTTAATCAGTCATGGGACTTGAACTCTGGTCCTGGGCACTGTCCCAGAGTTCTTCAGCTCAAGACTCTCCCTTGAGCCACAGCATCACATCCGATTTTTTGGAGTCTAATTGGAGATAAGAGTCTCATGGACTTGAGTGCCTGGGCTGGCTTTGAACCGCAATCCTCAGATCTCAGCCTCCTGAGTAGCTAGATCCCAGGTGTGAACCACGGTGTCCACTTTTACAATTTTTTTATATCTATATCATTTCCTTTAATTTCCTTGAATGTTGAAAGGAGTGACATTGATCAAGATATACTGTATTCAAAAACTGCTTTGTGGGCGGGGAGCATGGCCTAGTGGTAGAGTGCTTGCCTAGCATGCACATAGACCCAGGTTCCATTCTTCAGCACCACATACATAGAAAAAGTTGGAAGTGGTGCTGTGGTTCAAGTGGTTAGAGCACTAGCCTGAGAAAGCTCAAGAACAGTGCCCTGGCCCTAAGTTCAAGGCCCAGGTCTGGCAAAAAACAACAACAACAACAAAAAAAAAACAAAAAAAAACCCCAAACTGCTTTTTAAATGGCAACTCCTTTACATAATTAAAGAAACAATAAAAAGAAAACAATAACTTAGAAAAAGAATGCAATATAGAATGTATCTCAATTAGGTCAAAACAGTATGACAGTTGGAGCTTGTCGCTGGAATCAGGCAATATAGGTTTACTATCATTCTACCATTTTCAACAAAAGTGATCTACTGTAAGAATTAATATAACATGTGAAGTTGTTTCTAGAGTATGTGACACCAGGTAAACGCTTAATGGCATGAGTTGGAAAAGAGCAACTAAACATTATTCATGTAATTAGGCCTTAAAATCCCTGAAATATTATCCAAGACATTCCATCTGGTTATAGTTTCTGGGCCAAGTTTCTTATATTACATTATTTGTAAGAAAAACAAATGTACCTCTCAAAAACCAAACCAAAAATGTATATACTTGTTCTTATTTATGGCTCATACTGGCCAAGAAAATCATTATTTTTCTATAGTAGAATATTTTATCATATCATTATTTTTCTATAGTAGAATATTTTATCATATACCTTAAGTCTTTTCTTCCCTTTCTAGTTGAAAGCTACAAACATATATATATATATATATATATACTTATAAATACAAAATAGCTAATATTTTTCATAGCAATCAGCCCATTTCCTAGTAGTTATGCCTAGGTTTATATAGTACCTCACATTGAATGCAAAATCTGCTTTATTAACATTGTATGGTCTACTAAAAATGAAACTGTTAGTCACGTACTAACAACTGCATTTGTGCCAATTCAAATAACAGAAAATTAGGAATTAACAAATCATGGCTGTAGCTTACTGGTTGACATGTAACAAATAAAAAGACCAACATGTACATATTCTGAATAGATTAATAGCAACTTCTGGAACAAACTACTGAGATTCACACCATGTTTTTACATTCCAGCTGTACCATATCTAGAGAACGGCAGAGTAATTACAATAGGAACTAATCTAGAAACCGCATGAAATGAAGACCAACTGAAGATGAAAATGGGTCATTCATGAGAAAAGAGTGCGATAGAAAAACAGAATGAGAGTATCCTTCAGAAACAAGAATAAATATCTTCATCAACATCTTTTGAGCAGAACCAGCATCACAGGGAGAAAAGTCATTAATCTTTCCATACAAGGAAGAAATCCCCCTGTGAGAGGAGTTAGGAAAGCTAGTCTTCCATCTGTCAGGGATGCAACAAACTGCAGATTAGAAAGGGGGAAGGAGGGTTAAGAAGTACTCCCTCCATTCAGCACTAAAGTTGTAGTTATGTGAACTAAGTATAACTTCTGAAAACCTAAATACAAATTTTGAATTGGACCAATTTGAACATCAGTGTGAATCACCGAGTCATTTCTATGAGAACTCTTCTATAAGCTTTGTGTTTGTACTCATGACAGAGTTCAACAACGTGTCCCTGCATGAAGCAATTCAGCTCATTTTAGATTTGTAAATTGCACTATGATAATTCACCAGAGAATTTTAAGACCAACCATTTTAGGGATTATTTGTCCTAAGGAAGTGTTACAAATGTAACCATCATAACAGGAGTAGTTACAAAAGTAACATATACCAAATATTCATATCAAATGAGTATAAGATGATTATTTTACAAGTTAAAAATATAACTCAGAAAAATTCATGCATAGTAGAAGTGTGAAAAATAAACTACAAAAATGATTAAACAAGATAGGCAATGTGATCACTACCAGTAGCAAACAAAGCCTTGGATGTGTAGTGACTCATAGTTTACAAAGCTTATTGCTATGTCTAGAGGTTCCTTCTGCTGAACAATCACTGTGAGATGCAAATAAAATGTATTTCATTTTCTGTATGTTGCTGTACAAAAAAACGAGTTTCAAAGAAGTCAAGGGCCATGCAAAGTTTGTCCATCCCACACTTGCTGAATGACTACAATGTATCCTAAAATAGGTTTTCTGAACCAGAACCTCACTTTCTTCAAAAGGTCTGGTTTATAAACTTGCAAGATTTTGAATGGAAGGGCTTTTTTAGAATTCTATTAGGCAAAGTGCCATTTTGTAGTTGATAAAAACAAACAAACAAACAATGGAGGTATGTTTGTTCTCTGAGATAGTGAAAGATCCTAGTATTAAAAAAAAAAAAAAAGACAAGGGCCATGAGTATGAGCATGGCCTAGTGGTAGAGTGCTCACTTAGCATGCGAGAAGCCCTGGGTTAGATTCCCCAGAACCACAAACAGAGAAAAAGCCGGAAGTGGCACTGTGGCTCATGTGGCAGAGTGCTAGCCTTGAGCAAAAAGTATCCAAGGACAGTACCCAGGCCCTAAGTTCAAGCCCAAGGACTGGCAAAAAAAAAAAAGACAAAAATGTATGCTTGGATTATAATAATAATTTATACTTACCCAATTAATGAAGTATGCCTGAGTAAATTTCACCACTTCTAATGTAACCAACAAGCTGATAGGAATGAGATTATTGAAAAGGATAATGAAAGTCAAGAAATTCAGGCCAAAATTATTAGCGCCACCATCTGTGGGAAGAGGTGAGAATAAAATAGTTTTATATTTTGTTTGCAATGATAAAAAGTTAGCATAACAAAAATTTTCTATATTACACAGCATGTCTTGATCAATGAGAAAGATTCAAGTATTTACATGCTATTTTGTTAAATTAACTCCTTTATACAAGTACTTAAAGATAGTAAAAAAAAAGTTTGTGTTGTTTTGTAATTATCAAACACTTTCTTCAAGATAGCACTATACTACAATTGGTTTCTGTTGGTTCAACATTGGTGGATTCAACAAACCACAGACTGAAAATATAAAGGAAAATGATGTGCCTATGCTCAACATACAGATGTTTTCCTTTGTCATTTCCCTAAATTGTACTGTTAAAAAAAAAAACAACAACTATGTTAGCTGTACATTGTATTAAATCTACTAAGTAATCTAGAGATGATTTAAAGTATATGAGGGGATATGCTTAGGTTATATGCAAGTTATATACCAATTCATGGAAGAGACTTGGCATCTGTGGCTATTAGTCTCCTCAAAGTGTCCTAGGGCCAATTACCCAAGAACACTAGAGGAACAATGGTATTGGCATTTAACATACTGTTAATCCAATCATTAAGAGTTGCATAATGGTTCTGAAAACTGAAAGAATTACCAAGTACTAGGAAGTTCAGAGATCTTAGGTATAGGAGTGAAGGTTTATAAATACAAATTTTCAGTGGAGAAGAATCACATCCATATGAGTTCTGAACAGTATATCTAAACTAAAACATGCTTTAAAGGTAATCGAACAGCAGCTGCAAAAGCAATTCATGCAATTATATAAACATTATTCATCCACAGGTAAACTATTCTCCTAGGTAAATTATACCTTTCCTTCCCAAGAAAGAATAGACCTGACATATCTGATATACTGTAAAGAACATGAAAAAAACAAAGTGGTGGTAGTGGCAACACTTCTTTAGTTGATATAATAAATCACTGACTATAAAACCTTAGTATTGTAATAAATAAATGTAATAACAGCTTTAAGAATAAGTTTTTGCTCTCGGATTTTACTACAGCTTTCACACATCTGAGAAATTAAGTGTTTATTGGCTAAGAATTCAAATGGAAACACAAACTCACTTCCTATGAATACCCACGGGTGGTCCATTAACAGCACACAATATTATACCTATTCCAAAGGAGACTATTTAATAGCATTTTCCCTGGAACCACAGGAGTGTTAACACAGAACTCTCTACCAAGTTCAAGCATCTGTAAAGCATATAAGCTACTTTCTGGTACACAGCTACACAATACACACACACACACACGCACACACAAAATCTTCTTTAATAGCTAGTCATCTGTGTTAAAATATTTTTAAACACTAGCTTTCTAAAATGCATAGCATATGAATGGCTTTATATACTGAAAACTTTATGTTACTATAAAGGACTTGGAAATTTAGAGATACTGGCATTCTATTTAGGAAATCTCACCGAAAAATAATGACTAAATTGTCCAGCTATCTTAGTAACAATGTCTTCTTTGTAAGAGCAATAAAAAATTCTATAAAACAAACTATGATCAGTTGGGAACCCAAAACACATTTCAATAAAAGGAAACAGTAAGTGCACCACTTTGTTGCTTACAATTTAGATTGAGATACCAGTCTTTTCCTGAATGCCTCCGATTCCAAATGGCCGAGCCCACAGAACAGACAAGAGACATAGCAATTAAGATACAAAATAAAATCAAAATCTGTACATTTGTGATCCTTTCCACATTGGAGAGCTTAAGCGGTGGACTTGTTGAATTCTGTAAGAAGAAACAAATAGTAAAAAATGTAAACAAATACCTTAGGAATGTGTGTTTGATGAGGCTGATGAAATTACTACTCATTATCTACAGAAGGATGCACATATACAGGTTAAGCAAAACCCATAAAAAGCATAACAAGGTGTCAATGTTTGCCCATTTCTTCTTCTCAAGACTACTAGGCCATCTAAACATTTTCATAGGATTTAAAATACTATTTTAAAATGAAGAGAAGAAAATAAATCATGTCCTTATAATAGGTAAAATAAGCTTGGCTACTTTGATGGGAAACCTCTGTGTGGAACCACTGAGTTAGTGATTCTGCAGGGGGACAGTGGAGGAGAAGAAGGCCCAGGCCCCCGTGACTCCTACACGTCCTAAAGTTATGAGGCAACATAGAAACGATTTCTGCTTTTCAACATTTTCTGGTAGCACTTAGCAAAGCACTTACTGTTACACAGACTACTTGAAAAGATCAGCAATAGTTAAAAAATACTGCCAAAGACTAACACACATAATCACTCAATGCACACAAACAGGATGGATAATTTCTGGTGGAAGTTTCTAGTGCCCCTGGTGGCATTAAGTCCTTCTCCTAGAGGGAATTCCAAAGCCTTTCGCACTTCAGTTTCAAATTCTGGATGGAGTGGAGGCTCAGGAATTGTAACAGATGGCCTGTTTGAGGCTAGACCTAGAGCTACAAATAATACAAAATACTACACAAGTCTTAAACCCAAAAAGCATTTGCAGATACAATTCCCACCTGCATCAACTTGGTGTCATGTCCAGTGTAGACAACTATTCCATGAACCCACTGAGTATTTCTCAGCTGAGCACCTCGAAGAAGGATCTGATCTGCTCCCAAGGGAACAGTGCTGGGGAAGATTATGTGGATATTAGGAATGACATTTTCCAAAATTTGCAAGAAATACACAGCCAGTATATGGTTCCAAAAATAGTTTGCCTTACAACTTACCTTATTTTTAGAAAAGAAGTAATTTTCATATCGACAAGAATAACTTTCTTAATGAGGAACATCTTTTAGGAAGTCTTTAGGTTGGTTCTTGTGAAGAATGTTATATTCTCATAACTTTATTATATTTGAAGTGTGGGACTGAATGTGCCCCTTACTTCAAATATTCATATGCTGAAGCCAGTATTATGGCATTTTGAGATGCCACCCTTGAGTGGTGAACAGATATAGAAAGGACATGGGGGTGAGGTCTTCATGATGGGCTTATGCCCACATGAGAAGAGATGCTAGAGAGATTTATTTTTTGTTGTGTAAAGATACACCAGGAAGACATTTTCTGCAAGACGAAGGTAGCTTTCATCAGAACTTGATCATGTTGTTACCCCAACATCTGATTTTCAGTCTCCAGAATTTTTAGAGGAACCAATTTCTACTATTAAATTCACCTAGTTATGTATGGTACATTATATTGGAAACCTGAAAAATATGCTATATTTGTAGAAAATTGTTTTGTGAATCCATTCTCAATCCTACTTGTGACTTTTCCTGAATAATAACTTGATTTAGAATTCTAAAATGTTTGAGGTTGTGTGGCTAAGGAATCCCTCACTTCCTTCCAAGTAAAACAAGCTTTCTATATTATAGGTATTTAAACAAAATACACTAGATAAGAAACAAACAGGTTTCAATGTAAGACATGCATTGACCCCTTACTTATGTCAGTTTTCTAAGAATGACAACTACATTTTCCAATGAATAATAAGCATTTATTATCCTATATTTTCAACACATTATTCATGAAGAAGAGGCAAGCCAGATCTTTTGTGAGTTATCTGTTAAACCTCTACAATAGGTTATCAGAAACATAAGAAGGGTATAATACTATCACAACTATATTGGGTTATTTGGTAGAAGAAATGCAACATGTACAATATAATGGCTTTCTGTCATCATGCATGAACATTAACTCAAAATGGACCAAAGACCTCAGTATCAGACCTGAAACTGCTACATGACAGACTAGGAGAGACACTGGAACTCATAGGCATAGGCAAAAACTTCCTCAACAGAGTCTCAGGGTCACGACAGATTGGAGAGAGAATGGACAAATGGGACTACCCAAAAATAAAAAGTTTCTGCACAGACAAGACATAGCTACCAAAGTAAAAAGACAACTAAAAAACTGGGGAAAGAAATTTACCAACAATATATCAGACAAAGGCTTAATAACCAGAATCTACAGGGAATTCAAGAAACTAATCCCCCACAAACCAATCACTAAATAGGCAAGGGTACTAAAGAGAAGAGGTAAAAATCGCAAAGAAACATATGAGAAAATGCTTATCATCCATGGTCATAATGGAAATGCAAATAAAAACAACCCTAAGATACCACCTTACCCTAATTAGAATGGCCAATATTCTGAACTCAGACAACAACAAATGCTGGTGGGGATATGGAGAAAGAACCCTATTGCACTGCTGGTAGGAATGTAAACTAGTGCAGCCACTCTGGAAGGCAATTTGGAGGTTCCTCAAAAAACTATAAATAGACCTTCTCCACCACCCAGCCATACCACTCCTATGCATCTACCCCGAACATTATAACCCAGGATATGATAAGGACACCTGCACAGTCATGTTCATTGCTGCACTATTCACAATAGCCAAGCCATGGAAATAACCCACATGCCACACTACAGATGAATGGATACAAAAAACGTGATACATATATACAATGGAATTCTACATAGCCAGATAAGATAAAATAATGGCATTCACCAGGAAGTGGATGAATCTAGAGCGAATCATATTGAGTGAGATAAGTCATGACCAAAGGAACAAAAGGCGCATGGTCTCCTTGATATGTGTATTTTAGATCCAAATAACACAAGAATGATGACTCAGTACTTGGATACTCAAGGTCATTGACATGAACTTGGAGATATAATTATATAGACATATAAGTATATGATGGATATATACTCTATAGACATTGATATATTATATAGATTTATATGTATGTATGACATACAAAGACTCAGATTAATTTTAATCTTGTTCTTAAATTTATGTGCCAGTGATTGCATATAGATTCCATTCTTGAATACTTGTTTGTTAAACTTGACATCTGAAATATGATGTAAAAAATCAATGTTAATAAAATCTTGTAATTAAAAAATTTAATGGCTTTAAGGATTCTTATGATCAAACCTTGATTTTATAACAATAAAAGCAAAATAGTTAAATATGAAGAAAATACACTTGAAAAGTACTTCCATACTCAGGAGGCTGAGATCTGAAGATCACAGTTCTAAGCCAACATGGGCAGGAAAGTCTGTGAGAGTCTTATCTTCAATTAAATAATGAAGAAGCCATAAGTGACTCTGTAGTTCAAGTGGTAGAGTGCTAGCCTTGAGCAAAAGGAGTTTAGGAACAGCACCTAGACACAGAGTTCTACATCCAGGATTGGCCAAAAAAATTAAAGACTTTTGAAAAAAAAAAGAAGAAATCAGTTTCTCAAGAAAAGTTTATAGAGAACCCAGAATTTGCCAACTGATGCTGGCTGAGGCTTTCTTTTCTAGTGGACTGCTGTGGCTCTGTAGGTAGCCAGTGGCAGCTTAAGGTTTGGATCTTCTTTTAGAAAAAAAGATCTGGCTCTGGTGTAAACAATTAGAGGTAGGGGAGGGGAGGAGAGGGTAGAACAGCACTAGGATCTAAGTTGATCCTTTGGAGATGGTATATTTTGGTTTTCAGGAAGGGCACAACATAACTTTCACTCTATACACAACAGCATGCTTTCAGGACTCATCTGGATTCCTATCTTGGTTTATTTTGTGACTAGAGAAACATACTTGAGACTGGTTATTTTATAAGGACTTTATATATTTATAATGGGTGTTGACTCAGTGCCAGAGGTTGCAAAGTCCAGGCTCAAGTGCTTACATGTGGCAAGGGCTTTGTGATATGCTATAATGTGAGAGCCTGAAAAGCTGAGTTTGGAAGGCCCCCTCCCACCATGAGCTCTCAGAATGCTGTTTCCTGAAAAGGTCAATCAGTCATGGCTTGACAAGAATTCAGATTTCTGTCCTGGGTGTAGGTTAATTCAACCCCAAACTTTCTGGGATCTTGGGGAGAGATAAGTCTATGCAAATTATGTCACATACTGCTTACCTCGACTTCCTAAGATAAGGGAGTTATCTGTGATTAGACTGTTATCACATGTTGGTGCTTGTGACTACAAGGATATTAAGATTGTATCACATGATAGGTGTTTGTGACTTCACTTTTGGCACAATAAATACTGTAGTAAAGGAACCTCAGGCATCTGAAGTTGGAGGAAGGCTTCAGGCCTCTGGTGCCCCAAACCTCAATTCCATGGTCTAGTCTCCATTAATACCTTGTATCTAAACAAGAGTTGTGGGTTGTGACACTGTAATGTCTGAATGGCGTCACTTTGTGGGAGTGCATGTGACAGTGACAAGAACAACAGTTGTTCAGGCCCCATGTGGGGGTGACCCAATAAACTTGCTGTAACAAATCTACTCCTCCTCACTTTAGTAAGACAGGCATTAGTCCTTTCTGAAGGTGGTCTTAAAGGTGCCACAATCCTAATATCAATACATTGAGAACCTAGCTTCTAGCACATGGCTATTTAGGAAAACAAACCATATTTAAATAATAGAAACATCTATCAGATAGATAGATTAGATAGATAGATAGATAGATAGATAGACAGACAGACAGACAGACAGATAGATTCGTAGTACATTTCAGAATCGGAAGGGGCCTTGTGTTTAAAGAAGATTTCCACAAAGTTCTTAAGAGGTTGCTGGTCTATGACACGTGTGCCCCAAACCTCTCATAACCAACAGCATTTATGTTGTGGATTGCATAGGAATAGGTGCAAACTTTTCTAAAGTGAAATATGCTACTTTTTAATTACAAGGACTGAAGAAGTTATTGTCAGTTTGCTTCACAGATGGAATTTCAAAGCTTCTGTCTGGCATTAGACAATGATCCCTATCTTTAAAGTAACTGAAGTATATTCAGTCCAAATGGTTTCTAAGAATACTGAATAATCACTGTCAAAGCCAAATGTGCTACTTCCACCTTTTCCATAATATAATGAAAGCACCTTACAAAAATGATACCTGTATCCAAAATCTTGGCACCACTACACAAAACTTTCCCTCACAGCATGGATTTCTTGGCATCAATTTAGGGAGAACTAGTAAGAAATGGAAACTGGCCAGTTGGGAATGTCAGACTAAAGAAACATTACTTGTATAAATGGTTCAATCTATCATTAGTCTATAACCATATGTTCAGAGAAAGATCACTCTGAGAAAACTTTACAATAATAATTGCTTCAAAGATTATGAGAAAGCTTCTGTTGGATTCAAATAAAGACAACAGCTCAGAGTATCCTTCAAATGTCCTTTAGAATTCAAAAACTCCAACAATGCAATCACGAAATAATGAAAGCACCAATGATATTCTCCAAGGGTGGTTGAACTAATGCATCTCTCTAGGTAACATTTAGCTGGCCCTTATAAATGGCTGGTAGCTGGATATATGTAGAGGATGCAGGCAGTAAAGAGAGGGAGAAGAGAGAAAACAGACAGGAGGCAGACAAGGTCCTACCCTATCTGCTAGGTGATACCTCCTTGAATAAGAAGTCTATGCTTGTTCTATTTAACACTTCTTTCAAGGTCCCAAGCGCATCTCATCAGGCTCTATTTGTTCTAATCAAGTTCTACATTCTCCACTTGTAAATCCAATCATTCATGTTCAGCTATACTATACTTGGCTATCTGCAATATCTGACTCCTTTTATTTCTCCCTCCCCCCACTCCCATCTTGCTAGTTTCTTCACTGTCTCTAGGTCTCCCTCCTACAAACATGGTCTTAGTTTCTTTTACTAGTCCCTTCTCTTTTCTCAACCTTTTAATATTGGCAGTTAGGATAGTCTTTGGGCTTTCTAACTTTATTGTCTATATCCTTTCACTCTGAATGGTTTCTTCTAGTTCCACTGATTTACTTATCACTACAATTTACATATCAATCACCAATCAATTTATCTCAGCTGAGACTTCTATAGCTATATATTTAACTGCTTCTTGGGCTTTGTAATTTATTGAGTCTAAAACTAAACTAGTTACTGTCCTTCCTTAAAACCTTCCCATGGAATTCCATTTTACTCAGCATGTACCTTCTCAGACCCTGTAAACTTTATGTAATCTGACCAACTGTTATCTACTACTGGCCTTTCTTCCATTCCTCTCTTTATTGATCACGTCATTCCACTCACAATCTTATCATTGCACAATTATTCTAGGCATTTTCTCACTTTAGGACCATGTAATAATGAATGATTTTTTACTATTTCCTTTGTCTGAAATCCTCTTCTCGCAATCACAATCTTCACCTCTGCCTCATTGACAATGTCATCTTCTCAAGAAGCCCACTTTAACTATCCTAACAGCTAAATGTATGCTCTTGCCTACTCTATCTTTTCCAAAGAATTTTTATTTTCTAATGTAATGGGATATATGTCCTTACTATACAGGAGGACTGAGGGCCTCCGGCATGAATTTGAAAAATATGAAGCAGGCTCCATCCATGAAAATCAGGTTCTCACCAGCATCAAATATGCTGGTGCTTTCATTTTGGACTTCACAGGTGACAGTGCTGTGAGCAAGGAATTTAAAGTACTCATAAAATTTCCAGCCTAAAACATTTGGTTAGAGCAACCTGAATGAGTAAAAACACAGAGCAGGAATATCTCACTGTTTTGTTCATAGTTGCTCCCTTAATATTTATAAACAGCCTGGCCCATTAGATGCATAATGAATTCTGGCTGAATGAATAAGGCAAATGGTAGGGAAATGGTAGACAAGAGGATAGAAGAGCAATACAGTAATAACTAAGAACAAGAGAACAATAGATAACATGGCCTACAAGAGAGCATGTAGAATTACACTGAGGAGACAAGAAATCATCCAATACAATCAACCCCTTGAAGATAGACCCTAAGCTCACTGAGCCATCTGGAAACCATACAAAAGGACCCCCAGGCATATAAGCATATAAGCAGTATTTTGGTAAAAAAAAAATACTGAATAATTTGCTGTAAACCTGGCAGGTCCCTAAAAAATCCAATTGACAGACTGGCAGGAACCCTGGGAAAGGCTTCAGATATCCCATATAAATGGGGTTATGATTTAGTGATTTTACAAAAAGGTTCGGGTTGGAATATATACATGGTTAGAACCAGGGTTTTGAGTGTTCCCCTTGGAATAGTAGAATATAGTATGCACCCAGACTTGAAAGACATTCATGACACAGTGAATGTGATTTACTTACCCATGTCCATCCAGCCTTATATTTCCCACAAAATCGTAGAGATGTCGGTTTGGGCTTTCACATTCAATTCTGCCAGAAATTCTCATCAAACTGTCAATGTCTTTGATATCTGAGGTTGCTGGTAAGCCCTGTTTCAATTTTTTTAAATAAGCAAAGACTGTATTAAATAAGTTTCATTGAGGCATTCATCCAAGTCTTAGGATCTAAGGGACCCCACCATTTTATAAGTAATTTGCTCTACTTACCCAACCCCTCTCTCTGTCCAATCATAATTTTTGGGTCATCTTCTTTCCTAGCTAATTTAGCACAGGGTTTTAGCATAGAAAATAAGATAGCTTTTGGGAAAGTGCTGTAGTAACTATCAACAAATTTTCTTCAAAAATATAGTTAGCTGGGTGGTGGTGGCTCATGCCTGTAATCCTAGCTACTGAAGAGGCTGAGATATGAGGATGCCCATTCAAAGCCAGCTCAGGCAGGAAAGTCCAGAAGACTCTTACCTCCAATGAGCTACTCAGACAAAGTCAGAAGTGGTGCTGTGGCTCAAGTGGTAGAATGCTAGCCTTGAGCACAAGAGGCTTAGGGTCAGAGCCCAGGCCATGAGTTCAAGGCCGAGGACCAGGATAAAAAGGTAGTATTTGGTAGTATTCAGACTCTGCCTGTTTGTAAAATCTGAACAAAAGGCTAAATAAGTATAGGCAAAGTTCTGTTTACCTTCCCTTCCCTGAGAAAGAAAACATCACCTTGGAGTGGCTGCCCCTCTTTCTGGGACATTCCTTCCATAACATTCTATTCATTCACCAAGAAGTCAAAAGTGTGTACATGTGCATGAACATTGTATGTATGTGCGCGCGTGTGTGTGTATAATTTTATTCATTCATTCATGTTGTACCATGGTTTAAACTTAGGGTCTCACACTCTTGTTTGGCTTGTTTGCTTGCATGGCCGGCATTCTTCCACTTAAGCCATGCTTCTGACTTCACTTTTTGTTGGTTTCTTTGGAGAGGTACTCTCATGGACTTTTCTGTCCACGCTGATTTGGAAACACAGTCCTCTAATCTCAGCCTCCTGAATAGCTTCAATTACACTTCGAAACACTTGAACAACAAAAGCTTTAAGTTTGTTTTCTGCTAAGTACAGAAATATAAACTGATCTAAATCCTTTACATAAATGAGGTTTAGAACAGCAAAGTATACTACAGCTTTTTGATACAGAGAAATCAAATAATAATTTGGGTCAGGTGAATAGAAAAAATAAATAAGCTATCAAATGTACTTCAAATTACTACTACTGAACATACAAATATCAAAGCACTTAGAATCATCTGGGTGTTGGCTACATGAAATAATAAAAATATTATAAACAGTGTTCATGTGATGGACCATTTTTAGCCAGGCAAGTAAATCTGAGTTCTAGAATACTTAACTGTACCGGTTTATGAGGCCTTCTCATAGTGGTTCCATGAGAGCATAGTTGTAACTGAACAGAATTTGTTCAACTCAAGACAATAAAACTAATAATAAAACTGTAGCTACAGACTGCATGCAATAAAACAGCAATGATTATATGAACTCCTATTAAACGTACCTGTCTAATTTTCAAGTTAGTTTCACCATCTAAGTTGGATGTCTCAATGTAGCACATGGCCTGGGGCTCACTGTTGTTTAGAATGGAGAAGCAGAGAGATTTAGTGGAGGAAGAACAGCAGGATAATAACAATAGCTTATTGAAAATGCTCACCCACCAAAGCTGAAGCCTTTTGTGCTAAACAAAGCTATAAGTCACCTAGCTTCTGGAAGATGTTCATTCTAATAGCAAGATGCTGTGAGGCAAAACCCATGCATGACAAGTCATGGATCAGCTTTCCAGCCAGAAGGACTCAAAAGCAATTTCCTGACAACACTTAGTAATGGTCTTCAAGATAATGAATTGAGTAGATTTGTCATATTATTTTTAAATTGCTCATCCATATAGACACAACACAGACTGTATTTGAAATGTAAAGCAGTTTTGTGTCCAAATTTATCTTTAGCTCAGAAATACCAAATGAGATTTCCATGCTCCTGGCCCACATGTAAATTGGTTATGAAAGTGGTTGATTAGAAAATTCCAGCTGGCTACCGCTACAAACTTGCCTACTCCTCTACCTATATCTACCCTTTTAGTGATGATAAACAGGGCCATATGGACCATATAATAATAAAAATTTAAGGCTGCTTTGGAAAGCTGTATGGACATATATTACAGTGAAACTGGATATATAAGTTTCTCCTTCGGTTTTGTTCCATTCCTCCTCTCTTCTCCCTTAAAATTGCTTGAGTGATTTTTGAGGCAGGAAAGAAGAAAATGAATATTAGCCCAATTAGTCAATATCTAGGTTGCCCTGAACATAGAAAACCTTCTCTATGGATCGCTACCAGAATGGAACAGTAAAATTCAGTGAGCAGTTCATAAGGGGCTGGACTGTTTTTTTTCATTTCTCATCAGCATGTCAGCCTTGATGGTCTGTTTTATATTCTTTTCCTTTCCATGCTGTCATGATATGTGCCCTGCACTTACAGATTAAATATATAATTTGATCCTCAGTTTCATGGAAAAGCAATCTGAGGTTAAGCCAATCTCATTGGTACTTCAGTTACATCTTACCTTACTAACATCATATAGGTTATTCTGAATATAAATCTTGTTAAGTATGGGCACTCTGAGTTAGGAGGAAAAGTAAGAAACACTAGGAATTTTCTAATCAACTTCCAATTTGTACATGTGCAAAACAGAGTATTTAAGGTTACAGAAATGGGTATTTAACTTAATTTTATGACCCTGAGATTTGTGAAAATCTCTTAAACATGTGAACATTAAGCAAATATTTTAGAGATTCATTTTGTAGTAACTTTGCAAACTCTTCTACTTGCTCCATGAGCTTTCTTTTGTAAAGGCTGATACATTTTCCCTCAACTGGCATTTTCTAATACTCATAATTTCATACTTTCAATTATTACTAAAAGAACTCTGATCTTTAAATCACTCTCAAAATGGTAATTTTTGCTCTGATGACTGTTCCAAACTGAAAATTTTCATATGTATATATGCATAAATACATACATATAAATCTGAAACAGAAGTATGTAATTTAAAATACTCCTTTCAGATAATACATAGTTATGATGAAAAGTAAATGCAAAATGACAATATTAAGTCCATTTTTTGCAGCAAAATACATTTTTTGGTGCTAAATCTATAAATCCAAGGCTAGTCTGTTACTGAGAATAATGTTCTAATTCTTCTTCCTGCTTTATTTCCCCCACAAAAAAACTTGTCTAGAACTTTCAATAAAGGGACTTCTTTTTGAAGTGGGGCAAATAAAAATGGCAACTAGACTCAAAACATTCTTAACAATCACTGAGGACAGTTGTGACTGAAGCAGTACTTAACAGAGCTGCAAAGAGGTTGCGAGAGGTCAGGAATCATGCTAGATCATAATTGTTTCAGCAAAATACAATGACATCCAAAACACAAACTACAGTTCAAGAGGCAAAGCAGGCTTTTTGATTAGTAAGTGGGGAAAAATAAAAACAATGAAACGAGATGCACATATCACAATACAGACACTAGTAGACAGCTTGGAAGTTATCACAATAACGTGCACTTGGTTACGAGTTACAAGTGGGATAAGGCGTGATCCCAAAGCATGCGGTACAAAATGTAAAACAGCCCGCTTTGTGCAGGGGGTCCTCTATAAACCCTATCCAAGCCCAAATTACAGTCATAATCATGGGAAGGATTCTGCAGAAATCATCTCATCTTTCAAATAAGAATAAGAAGACAGGCTTAACACATCATCAGTTTTCAATGACTATTTCATAAAAAGTTTAAGCTGTTCAAAACAATACCTTGGGGATGTAATAAATTAAGCCTGTACTGAAGCATGTTATAAAATATGAATATGTATGTTAATTGTGCACAGGAATTACAATCTACCTTTACTGGGCATACCTCTTGGACTCCCACTGGAAACAACAGGAGTTGAAATCTGCCCAGTTGAGGGACCAACTTTACTCATATGGGATTCATCAAATACCTTTAAAACATCTATGAAAGGTCTATCACAAGTATGAAAAGTGGCAGAAACGGGCCTCAAGCATATTTGGGTGCAATGGCTCTCTGGTTTAGGATGAGGACCCACACACATGCATCCTGTACAGCTCCACGGTTCTAACCTGGTGGACAGACTGATGAGATCTGCTGGGAGATGTTCCCCATTGGTCACTTTGACTATTTCCCCTACTGCCACCTACATGTCCCAGTGTAAAATAATTAAAATGGGGGAAAAATGAGTAACAGAGAGAGAGAAAAAAACAAACAAATGGACAAAAGAGACAGAAGGTTTGAAATTATTATAGAAAACAATACATGTTAATAAAAATGTGTAATGTCAATTTTTTTCAAAACTTATCTTGATCAGGCTGAAAAGTATAGGATAACACTAAATATTTAAGGATTGTGTATTTTAAAATGCTTTTAAGTGGGATTTTCAGTTTCTAATGCGAACACTTTCAATGTTTAAATACCATACTTTCTCTCATAGATTTCCCTTTTTCTAATTCTTCAACCTGCTACACACAGTAGGTTCATTCGTACCACCACCAAAAGCCAAGAAGTAACTGTTACAGCTAACTAGGCACCAGTGGTTCACTTCTATAATCCTAGCTACTAGGGAGGCTAAGATCTGAGGATCAGGGTTGGAAGCCAATCTAAGCAGGTTAAGTCTGCAAGCCTCTTACCTCCACTTACGCAGAAGAAAGTTAGAGGTGGAGCTAAGAGACAGAGACTGAACCCTAAGGTCAAGCCCCAGTACCAGCTCACACACAAATGTTCTCATTCTAAATCACTTCCAAAAATAGTGATTTTAGTGGAAAGCTGAAGAAAGAAGATTGCTGGGATATTAGAAGGCACACTTAAAGCCTTAAGAATTAATTAATAATTAATAAAATCCAAATAATATATTGTGAGGGTTTCTGGTGGTGAGAGCTAAGTGTGAATCGAAAGACACATTTTCAGGGAATAAAACAATCATGCCAAAAATCTGCCTAAACTTGAATTAATAGCTTGAATAATTTATTTTTATCATTCTTAACACATTAAGTATTGGTTGTTTTATACTAACATTTCAGTGTCTTCTCAAAAGTCAGTAAGACACAGTAAGTTCCTTCCAACCCTGACCATTCTTTAATTTCAAGCTATCTTACTGAACATACATAACTAATAGTTGAAAAAATGGAAATTGAGTATAATAAGTATTTAAAAAATTCTTACTGCTAATTCATGTTTGCAGGTGATAACCACAGAGTAATTATCTTAGCAGTAGACTGTGTGGCATAGTAAAAATAATTAGTTTTAGCTTTCCAACCTTGACTTAATTATTAGCTACAGTTTAGTGGCTTATTAGAAAACAATGTCAAAATTTCTCTTCTTGTTAGATGATGATTAAAAATGCTCTTATTGTTAAGATTAATGTGGGTTCCAATATGAAGAACCCTCAAAGAGCCAGGTGTTGACTGGTGGCTTACTCCTGTAATCCTAACAATTCAGGAGACTGAAATCTGAGGAGCACGATCTGAAGACAGCCCAGGTACAAAGGAAGTCTATGAGACTGCTTATCTCCATAAAGCTGAAAGTAGAGGATTGTAGCAGAAAAAGCCATGTGAGAACATGAAGCTCTGAGTTCAAGCTCCAGTATAAAAACACTTCTATTCATTTTTCAAATACTTTTTTTTGCAGGAAAAAAATCTTTTCTATATATGGTACCAATTATAAAATACAAAAATATAACCACCTGTAGCTATTTCTATAAATAATTTCTTTCAGACCCAAGTACTGTCAAAATATACAAAGTAAGTTTTATTTTCTCATTAAATTTCACAAAGTGATTTCACAATCACTTTACATCATGACCTAATTAAGTAAGTTTTGAAAAAAGGACACTGTCCATTATATGTGGATTTTACAAATAAAACTGTCCAAGGAAATGATGATAAACAACCTCTAAGATATTAAAAACATTTCTTTGTAATTTATTATAGGATTAGTTTCACAGTTTTTAAACCTAAAACCACTTGGGGGAAAAAATCACATTCTTTAAAGGGTAACTATGCCATATGTTTCTGAACACTAACTCACGACTCTGTTCAATCTGAGCAGGACAAAATTTATCTAAATTCAGTAACAGAAAGCACTGAAAAGAAAGAGCAAAGTACTTTTTTGGGGATTGGAAGAACATGGCATTGGAAAGGTATGATGACAAAAATAAATCACTCATCCATTTTCTTCTCCCATTTCACCCCAAAGATCAGGAAACTTTAGAGATAGATGATTACATCATACAAGAATTTATGATGGACAAGGACTGAAAGATAAAATTAATAGAACTCAATCCAAGGATAGAAACTAAATGACAGGAGATCTTAGACAGTTAGTGGTCCACACACAGAGATCTGGCCACATTTGAGAGAAAGAGAAGACTATGAATTTTGAATTATATTACATCAATTCACTTATTCTATATGGCAGTCATGAAAATGATCCCTTGAAGTCCAATTTTTAAATGCTTGATTAAGAAACAGAGAGGTTTGAATTCTTCGTTTATTCCTTATTTCCTTGGAGAAATCACAAGATCAATGCAGAGTAGAGAAACTGTCCTCTACACTGTTTGAGCATCAGTAGGTATCTCTACCTTGATGAGAGAAGTACAGTGTCAGCAGGTATATACTCTTTGCCTTTTATTATAACTATATCTCCAACATTTACCTGAAAGAAAACTGGGAATCGATTAATTATCTGCATGTAAAAATTGTTACAAATACACAACCCATTGCATTAATGCATAGAAGACAGGAAAAATGGCAAATAAAAACCACTTATCTTCACAAAATGGCTTAAAATTGTCTAGAGGGAAGGCTAAGAATGGGGAATTGCTTCAGAAAAATGAATTGTACACCTTCTCATATTCTCTTTGACATAAAAATAAAAAGGAAGAATTCACCAATGAGATCTTTATCAAACTTAAGGAAATCTGAACAATGCTGAAGAAGTTATAATATATGTATGTCATCATTGACTTTGAAACAAGTAGTACTCATAACTCAGGGAGAAAATAAAATTTGAGAGTCTAAGTTATTTCTAAGTGTTTGACACAAAAAAGGGCAAACATGAAACAAAAAATTGTAAATTGCAAATGCAATAGTACTGGTAGCAGTCAATGACCATAAACTTATCAACATATACATTCTCTGTGATCATGGTGTGTAGAGGATGTAACCCAAGTTACCATTTAATAGTTCTTTGATTGCTTTCCATGTGTTGATATTCCTTCTTCAATTAAATTATATGCTGCATAAAACCAGGACCGTATCTGACTACATAATCTGTTTCGTAATGGAAACTTCATCTGTGAATGCAGCTGTACAGAATGGCACGCACGTGCCATGTTTCCATATGAAGCTAGAAAAAATGTTTTCATTAAAAAAAGCCTCACGGGCAACAACTGGAAAAATGCATGACTGATATTTGAGAAATGAATTCTTCCCAGCCACGAAGGACCCAATAGACACAGTGAGATTGGACTATTAAAAAGAGACCACATACAGGGCCGAGAAGGCATTTTGAAGTAAAAGTATCTCTTGGCATGTAGATGACATTCTTGGTTTTGGCTAGTAGGTTGTGAGCATATGTAAGTATGCGTGTATCATGCATGTGTGTATTATGCATGCATGTTCTTTTGAGACCATGCTTTGCCCTGCTAACGCTGGTTTTGAACCGGAGATCCTATGTACTATCTCAGCCTCTTAAGTGCCTGCATTATAGCTGTATACATTATTACAAATGACTAATGTTACTTTGAACTGAACAAAATACATAAATCAAGGAAAAGACTCGCGTCCATAATATGGCTAATCCAGCTAAAGTCTGCTTTGTTTGGGCATTAGCTTAATGCAATGCTGCTTCTGCAGTGGACATCTTAGGGTACCTGGTCCCATTCTGTTCATCTATGATTCTATTTTATGACACAGGAATATCTATTATGTTTTGCTTCCTGCTATGAGATCACTGGTACACTCAGGTTAAAAAACAAAACAAAACAAAACTTGTTGAACACAGAGTAGTAAGTTTTTCTGTGTTGTCATAGCACATAAAGTTACAATGTTTAATTGCCATAAAATGAGAGTAGAATGCACAAATTACTTTATAAAATGTCTTCCTCATTGTATATCATGTACACCAATATTTAACTATTAGGAAGGGGTGCTGTGGCTCAAATGTTTAGTAAAGCACTAGTCTTGAGCACAAAGAGGCTCTGAGAAAATCGCCCAGGCTGAGTTCAAGTCCCAGGACCAGGGTAGGAGGTGGGGGAAAGACTTAGTGTTATAGAATATTTAACCATTATAAATAATGCTAAAATAAGCATTTTATATATGTACAGATTTTATCCTGCTTCATTATTATTTTCTTCAGATAAATTCCTAAAATTCTCTATTTTGATCCTCAATCCAACCTGCAATTCACAATAATATAGGAATAAAATATAAAAATTCTAAAATAGACCAGGAACCAGAGGCTCATACCTATAATCTTTGCTACTCAGGAGGCTGAGATATAGAGGATCAAGCTAGAAGCCAGCCAGGGCAGAAAGTCTCTGCAACTACTTCCAAAATAACCAATACAACAAGCTAGGTTAGGTAAGTGGCTCATGTGGTAGAACACAGTCAAGCAAGCAAAACTTTATCTGAATGAGTTTCAGAAACACTGTTGTAACTTTTTAGCCAAATATTTTGGCATAATCTGTGACTTAGCTATAAACTCAATATTCAAGCATTATTTCTTAAACCTGCAAATGTTAAAGAAGATGAATTTTTTTACCACTTATTTTTGTCTGGACTATAAAATGTTTAAAAGTGTTTTATTCCCATTGACATTGCATTCTCATCTCTGCTATCTTAATCTATTCATACTTTTCTATTCATTATTGTCCATTTTTAAACTATTTAAATAACTTTCACATTTGATTTACTTACAGTTAACTCTAGTACATTCGTCTACATTTTCCATAGTGTTCAATTTTCTTGACTATTTAATTTTTGAAAAGATTCAGTTTAACAATTAATAGACTTGGGGTTAAAAAGAAAATTTCCTGAGAATAATAATTATATTAATAACTTGAAAATTGACACCTCAAGTATAGATGATTTCTTTAGAAAGGTTGCATGCATATTTATTTGTATGCATGTCATCAGTAATGTGATCTTTTTTCCTGTTTCCTAACTTGATATTGCTGACCTAAGAAAGCTTTTCATATTTGAATATTCAGAATTCATCACAAAGTCAAATTTTATTTTCTAATTAAGTGCCTGTTTATTACTAGAAATGATATAAGCTTATCTTAGCTAGGTGACTTCTGCTACCACTTTTTCTATTTCTCTGTTCCTCAACATAAGATGCCCATATGAGGCATGGCCCTGACTCCCAAAACAACATAAAATACTCTCATTAGAGGTGATCAGGGATGGTACTTTGGTATTTTCATCTGCAAAAACATTTTTGAAAAGACTTAAAAGTAATTCCTGGAGATTAGTGACATCTTAAAGAAGTAACAGTTGCTAGGGGAAATAAGAAACATTAAAAGTTAATCTTAGAGTGAAGTAGTACACAGTAACCTACTGACTTTGTAATGTTTAGTTCCTGAGCAAGTGGTCTAGATAACAAGAAACTAATGTATTAATTTGATCCAATTTATCCTTACTACACAGGTATCTCTGGTCATGAAAATATTCCTTCAGATCGTACTTGATTATATATATTCAATCTGTCTTCTTTTTAAAATGTTTTAAGTCATTTTAAAATGCTTTAAGACCATGTGTATCAGAAACGTTCATAAAAGAAAATTAATATTCTTTTAGCTTTTCTGTTATTGTGCTCTTCGGAAACAGATGGCAAATAAACCATTATCAAGGTATTCTCCTCATTGTTACTCTTATGTCAAAGACAAAGAGAGAAGGTGAACTTACACCTATCTGGTGGATGGCAGTTTCCATTCTAGCCACTCATTTAAAATAAATAAAAATGTAATTAAATTCTTTACTGACAAGGGACACATCCCTACCGGTATACAAGGTGACTATAAACTCCATAAATAATCAAATGAATGGACTTCAATTGTGAGCAATAATATAGAACAAATATGTACTGACTGTGGCTGACATCTCTATTACAGTGTCAAGGAAGACAATGTCCTATGAAATATAATCTCCAGTATCTTCAAATCCCAGGAAAGAGAATTCTCTCAGTGGACTGGCCTGGCCTGGCTAGCTTACAGAGGCTAGCCACCAAGTATTCCTACAGATTAAATCTTCCAGAACTAAGGGAGAGCTAAAAGTAGCTGGTTACCTTTAAAACTGAGATCTAAAAAGACTGAGCATCGGCCGGGAGTTTGGCCTAGTGGTTAGGGTGCTTGCCTAGCATGCATGAAGACCCGGGTTCGATTCATACATAGAAAAAAGCTGGAAGTGGTGCTGAGGCTCAAATGGTAGAGCTTTAACCTTGAGAAAACCCAAGGACAGTGCTCAGGCCCTGAGCTCAAGCCCAGGACTGGCAAAAAAAAAAAAAAAAAAAAAAAAAAGACTGAGCATCTAGGGTAACATTGGTGAAATTATGACATAGTTCATTTATTGCCATATTAGAGGTTTAAGTGCATTAACTTCTGATGACACAGAACTAAGTTTTATTCTATTTAGAAATGAAAAATCTCAGTTGTAAGACTTTTTAAAATTGAAATTCATAGTATAAAAATGGGATTAGACTTATTGTATGAATTTGAGATAAAACATACAAATGTGAAATCAGAACTCTAATTTTTATTTTACTTGGACAGTAGATGATTAAAGCAAAATTTACAACAAAAAAAACAGTTCATGGTTAAATAAAATCTATGAAAACGGTACTCAAAATGCTATGGAAAAAACAAAAAGTTCTAGATACCATTCCTCAAAATAAGTCTTTCTAGAATACTCAATGGATGTGACTGACGATATCATGTATGTTTACAACATTATTACTAAACAGCTTTCATATTAGTAAAATTCTTGACATTTGCTTATATTGTGTATGCCAAATACATCTTTTAGGTATACCTCTAATACTTCTTCATTAACAAAATAAAAATCAATGCATACCTTTTCCCAGTGAACAATTTCCCAAGCGCCATTTCTCAAAACTAGAAAGAGAAAAGGTAATATAAGAAACGGTTTTTACTGCCTATGAGAAGCCTATTTATGTTGAAATTGATCATTTTAAATCGTTTAAAATAAAATGGCTGGCAACCACATTACAGCTTTAAGATGTATTTTTAAAATATTATTTTATTGTCAGGGTGATATATAGAGGAGTTACAGTTACTTTCATAAGGCAGTGAGAACATTACTTTCTGAACATTGTCACCCATTCCCACATTTTTCTCCCATCCAAAATAACAGCATGTGAAGTGATGGGATTTGTTAATCAGATGGATAACATAATGCCACAATGAATAAATACAATTCACCATTAATACTGATTCTAAGATTCTCCCCTCACAAGGATATCCAAATGTGCAGATGGCTCAGGTTCCTTAAATAAAATGGGTGTCTACTTGTGTATGGCCTATACACATCTTACCAAATACTTTGTCATTTGTATGTCTACAGTACCTAACGGGTTAGAAAATAAATAATAATATTTATTCAGACAGCTCCAGCCATTGTAGTTTTTTAATTGTAATTAATAGAAGGGTTACAATTATATTCACCAGATAGAAGGTGCAGTACTTAACACTTATACTTCTGATGATTTTATCCCTGTTTCCCTTCCCCTACCCCACTCCTCCTCTTGTTTTCCCCCTTCCCTTTCCTATTTCAAATAAACATATATACAATATACCAGATAACAAGGTAAGATACTGTAACAATATCAGAATAACCAAGGGACAACAAGAGAGAAGAGAAATAACAGTACATTAAGAACAACAATCACACATTATATGGCTCTTGTTTCCATATCCTGGAGGTCCTTTCATTTAGCCTCATCCTATATGGCCTTATGTATCTAGGTTTTGAGCTACTGTAATCCTCTGCTACGAGAGTCCAAGGTTTGTACTAATTATTACAAATGAGGGAAGCCATTGAGCCTATGTTTCTTTGGGTCTGGCTTACTTCACTTAATATGATCTTTTATCAAGTCTTTCCATTTCTTTACAAATGGGGCAATGTTGTTCTTTCTGATGGCAGCATAGAATTCCATTGTGTATAAATATATCTTGTTGATCCAATCATCTACTGAGGGGCATCTGGGTTGGTTCCCTATCTTTGCTATGGGGTAACTGTGATTTTTCCAATGCTAACTTCAGCCCATGGACAAAAGCTAACTAGATTGGTGTCTTTACCATATCAATCAGTTTGTGACTAAATATAACCAATGGGGGTGGGGGACAATATAAAACAAAAAATCGTGCCATGATTTTAGGTAGTTTTACTATGTTCATGTGCCTCATTTTAAAAAACAAAAAACAACTTGCCTAGTGAAATAAAACATCCCTTGTCATGCAAAGAAGTCTTCCTCTCATTCTTATACTTCCTCAGCACCCTCCCTAATCCTGTCTTCTTCCTTCCTCTGAACCATTACACATATCTTCATAACTGGAAGTCCTTTCTCCATGCCTAGTTAACTCCTAATATATCTTCCAGAAATTAGTTTCACATGGACATTCTATGGACCCCGATCCTTTGCCATTCCCTGTAGGCTAGATTGCAAGAGTAATCTGCATAGTTCCTTTAGAGCTCAGACCCCAGTTTTATCATTTAAGGGCAATCTCCTCCCCAAGACTATGAGACATGATAACAGGAATCTTCCCTATTCTGGTCACTGCTGCATTCCCAGGGTTATACAGAATATTACATAGTAGGTACATGCTGGCTGGAATGCCAAAGTCACTAGTATTGCCATGTGTTTGAGACCACGTGAAGCCACAGAAGTAGTTATAGATTTGCTAAGGATAAAACTTCATTCCCTAGTAGAACTCATTTAATACTATATACCTATAGTATTTAATACACTGCAAAGGGGGGGAGAGAACATGTTGGTAGATTTTCAAAGAGTTAAATCACAAAATTACAGTGTGATCCAGAAATTCCCCTCTGAAACAATACCTAAGAGAATGGAAATTTTACCTCACATAAGACTTATACATGAATTTTCATTGGAAACCTCCCAACTTGCCCAAAAGATGAAAAGATGAAAACCTGGACTGTCCTTTAGTGGACTGAAATGTACTTCAGCCACAGAAAGGAATTAAGTGCTGATGAGATAACATAAATGAACCCTGAAGATACATGCCAAGACACAAAAGACTATAGACTATATGATCTCATTTGCCTAAATGTATATAGTAGACAAATAAGGAACGCAGAATGTAGTCAAGTTGGTTAGCAGGGAGAGGGAAGAGAAGGGATGATTGTTTATACACATGTTTTTTTGTAGTGACAAAAAAATCTCTGAAATTAGGTAGAAGTGATTAGCATATAGCCTTGTGACTCACTAATGAGCCACCAAACTGGACATTTTAAAATGGTACTCTTATGGTGTGTGTCAAAAATTAAATTAAAAATAGCTATGAAAAAGATGCCAATGAGCTATTTAGACATTGGTTTTAATATAGATTTCTCAGTTTGTTAGTAAAGAGACTTCCAGTAGCAGCAGTTAGAAATGGTTACGTAACAGTCAGATGCATGACTACACTCTATTCTGAGGTGACCTGAGGGCCACCCCTTCCAGGACTGCCATCAAAACTAGTCCTCCTTGACATGCTGCCACTTCACAGTTGTTTGCTAGTTCCCATCTAAAAATAACCCTGGCCCACTCCATCGGTTACATGTAACAAGTTACATCAGACTGCTTGGTCCAACACATCCTGGCAGGAAGTCTTCTCACTCAGGAGAGTGGAAGTCTTACTCTCTTGTAAGACCACTGAGTGCTGGCCTCTAAATCTACTTCCTGTCTCTGGCTTGTACACCTGATCATTTCCCCCACCTTGACTTCTCTCTGCCCATTCAAACCTACTCACTTCCTTTCTCCAGCTGACCTTTCTCAAGTCTCTGCCTCCTTCTGAAACAGTACATGCTACTTTCACACAAATGTTTCGGTCAACTCATTACGGTGGCCCCCTCTAGCACAAAATTACACATTGAAGAAGTTTTAAAATACAAAGTCAATCGGTGACATTGTCTACCAATCCCTCCTCTCCAAGAAAAAAAAATCAACATATGTTTCCAATAAGACACAGTATGCTTACCTTGATCAACCTAAGAACAACTAATTGCATCCTTATAGTCTGCTATCTAGACACATGTGGATATATTTCCTGTTTTTGTCTTTCTTTTAATAAACTTATCTATAATTTAGTTTTCTACTTGATATTTTATAAATACTTTCAGAATAAAGCACAGATAATGCAGTTTAATGAAAAATTATTCCACTGTATGGATGAGTATGTTCCAAAGGGTTAAAAAACGGCATGGACTCACAAGGCCCCATAAACTTCATTCATAATCAACTCTAATCAAGGAAATAGGTGTGCTATGACGAGAAAATGATAGTCAAAAAAGGTAGCAGGGACCTGAGAGACTTGGAGCCATGGTTCCATAGATTCCTTCTCATTGTCCTGGGTGCCTCCATGTGAACTTAAAACCTTCAATAGCACATTATAAATCATCAGCTAGTCTATCTTGTCCTAACCTTGGGCTACATTCAGCATCACACTGTCTGGGTCCGGAGAGACAATGGCTGTATTACAAGACATTTTTTTTTTTGGTAAGATTCTGGTTTCAATGTTTTTGTGCCATCACGAATGGTATATCCACACTTACAGGCAACATATAAAGTCTGACTGACTTCCAGCCCAGAGAAGCACAATTCTGTCACTGTGTGACTTAGTAGTAGTTGGTATCTATTCTGGAATCTGCTGTGGTCTCAATCAAGGTTATCACTACCTATGCTGGGTTACAACCCTACCTAAACAGAGTAGCATTTTCCTGAAAATGTTGCAGATTGGGGCATGTCTATCCCTCCCTTCATTTAATGTGTCTTTGAAATACAAAACATAACACATAAATAAAAGAAGAACACAGCTTTTTTTTTTTTTTGCCAGTCCTAGGCTTGAGCTCAGGGCCTGAGCACTGTCCTTGGACTTTCTCAAGGCTAGAGCTCTACCACTTGAGCCTCAGCACCACTTCCGGCTTTTTTCTATGTATGTGGTACCAAGGAATCGAACCCGGGTCTTCGTGCATGCTAGGTAAGCACTTTAACCACTAGGCCAAACTCCCGACCCAAGAACACAGCTTTTTACCAACTTGCTAGATCCTTTTTTAGGCTACAGAGAGCAATACACTAGCAATCAATTCTGATGAAGGGGAAAAAAAATCAGCTACAACATTTTTTTAAAAAGTGTAAAAATCAAGATTTCAAGAGGGGCCAAGGATATCTGTCAATCATATTATTCATTGGTGTTCTTTGTTTGGAACTGGTTCTCAAACCATCCTTAGAACAATTAAAATAAGCAATACTCACATTTGGTGTACTGGCGACTGGAACAAGAATCTAGTTATTTTTAATCAGTGAGTTCCTCTGCCCTAGTTTCAATTGAGGAGAAATGAGGAAATAGTGTGGGGTCGGTAGCTAAGATTCTATTTAGATTTCCTGGGCCAAAAGCAACAGAGCTCCTACTCTGCTTTCCTCCAGGGAGATGATTAATGCTGCCAGGAGAAACAGAGAGTGAGAGTGAGGGAGGATGGAAATGAGAATGGCCCCTGGGTGCCACAACAGCTCGTTTTTCAATGCAAATTCTTTTGCCTCTCCCCAGTTCCATCCAAACACACCTGCTAAAGTTTACACACAGCCTAATTAGTCTGACAGTATGCATGGGAGGGCTCAGTCTTTAAACAAACACCTTCAAGAGGAACCTGTTTTACTTAGGGGAAGACTAGTCAGCAGCTTTGTTGTAGTAAGTTTCTGCTTGCAATGCAAACAGTCTGTTAGAGGACCTGGGGCATTCCTCTTCAACCCCACCCCCCCAACCAGGAGGCTCCTAGGGCTCAATCAGACACCACAGCTGCAGGTGCTCATTTACATGCTCTGGTGGGAGCATGTAAATGTGCCAGCCACCTCTCCAATCAACATGGTCTGTCTCTGGAGACATCACAGAAAGTCACTGTTTTGCCTTTCCTGAGAAGTCAGTCCCCTCTTAGGTGGCTAAGAAAAGGCAATTGATCAGAAATGATGCCACAGAGGACAGCAACACCAAAGGAAAGGTTGCGTATTCTAACTTGCTCTCTGGGAACCTGCAGTGGCATGGGATTTCCAATTATCCAGAACTAGGAGTACAGCTGGGCAAGATTGTAAGGTTAGAGCTGAAGGGCTAGCAATACCCTGCTCCCAACACGTCTTCCCTCATCCTCGCTCATAAAGTCATAAATCATGCAATTTTCTGTCACTTAATTAATGTTCTCAAAGGAAAAAAAAATAATCTCCCTCCCTGGCCTTACCAATTGTTCTGTAATTCCCTACAATGTGACTTTAATGTTCCCAACTTCTCAATTTACCTGTTAAGAAACAGAACCCCACTTAAGAACAATTAAGCATTGTGATGTCTGAAATGCTGGCTTTAGTGAAGTATCTCAGTTCTGGTCCTCTTTTACAGGGGCACCATTGGGCATTGGGTAGGTTTTCTCTCTGGTTCCCAGTTAGGTTGAAGCTATCCATGGCATAGTTTCCTCTGCTTTCTCAATTATTTGCCATCCTGATCTTACTGTGCTGTGCTTCATGATGCCTTTGTTTCAAAAGTACACTAGCCACAATTGGCACTCATTTCACCTTTCTCACCCTGGTTTTCAAAAGCCTTCTAAATACGGGCCTAACTTGTTTCCCTATTCTTGTGTGCAAATACTCTTGCCAAAATAGACTATTCATTATTCCCAGCTCAGGGTTGTTGTTTTCTTGGGGGGAGTGGTCATGGGGCTTGAACTCGGCCTGGGAGCTGTCCCTGAGCTCTTCAACTCAAGGCTACGGCCCTATCCTTGAGCCAAGCCCCACTTTCCCGTTTTCTAGAGGTTAATTGGACATAAGAGTCTCAGGTCCTTTTGTGCCTGGGCTGGCTTTGACCCTTGATCCTCAAATCTCAGCCTCCTGAGTAGCTAGGATTACAGGTGTGAGCCACAGCAGCGCCCGGCTACAGTGCATGTTATTTGACATCCACTGTACTGATCATATCAGTCCTTCACCCTTAGCTACCATCTTAATCTCTTTGCCTTCTAAAATAACACTCATTTATCAGCCATTCCAGTGACATATCTGGGTCCTCTATTGAAGTGGGGAGGCTGGGTCAAACCAGCATCATCTTGGGCATGTTTGTGAATAGGGAATTGGGTTTAATTGCCACCATCTTGTCTTCGTGGTGGAGGAAGGTGGAGTCTTACCTCCCAGGGAATGTGTATACCTGAATTCCTAAGGAGCAAGTTTGGGGACAGGGTCTGGACCCATCAATCTGGTGCCTTGAACTTGGGAAACTCTCACGTTTCCTGTGACCCTGCCCCTGACACCATCTGGGCCCAGACCATCTCAGGTGCCATCATACTAGACCCTGTTCTCTCCTGTCTCCTGGTTCTTTTCCGGTCACCCTGGCATCCCGCGTCAGCTCTCCATTGGAGCGGATCTGGTGAGCTGGTATTGCTTTTCTGCACTTTCTTTCCTCTCTGGCTCTCATGGTTTGATTTTCTAATAGTGTTAAGTGTGTTCATGGGGCTGCAGGTCTTCGTGACAGGAGTCTGCCTGCAGACACTGGCAGACTCCCAATTCAACTTCTTTAAACGTGGCTTCTCTTTATCTCGCCTATTGGATTTAACTTGCAACACAATCTCTTCTTTATGTATCAGTTTGCTGAATCTTACCTTTCCTTCCATACTATAATTTACTGTAATGCAAGAATGAAGACTTGTTTCCTCCCTGCAAAAGGTTTTAGACAAGGATTATGTTCAAAAAATGCTCAGAGGTGGGAAAAACTGGAAGAAAATGAGAGAAGTGCCACTATTCAAAAAGAAATATACTCAATACCAGACTTACATAACTATAACCCCTCTATATATCGCCTTTACCATTTTTAAAAAATGCTCTAATGCTCTTAAGTTTGAATCACATCTGTTTACTATTTACTCTAGACATGCAATTTTATTTGGGTGTGATAAAAACATATTGGAGAAGAGAAATACCATTAAGTGAAAAAACAATGCAAAGTGCATAAAGTATGCAAGAAAAAGGAAGCCGAGAACACAAGCCAAACTGACATAAGCCCTCACTCACTTTAACTACACTCTTTAGTTTCATCCATGATTTCCCCCTCTCTGCGATTTTTATTTCTAGCAAAATGACACACAGGTGCACTGTATTTCCACAAATACATACCTCCTTCCTATCTAGGGCTATGGTTGAGGATTTCTAGCCAGTTTAATATATGTAATTCTGAGATATGTATAATAATTTAAAGACATTAACCAACTTTCCAATGTTTGAAGTTATTTAGACTCTGCATGTAAACTTAAGTCCTACGAAGCACAGTTTCTTACAACTATTTGCAGGTCAGTTGATGTCCACCGAGTCACAGTCCATGTTCAGATTCACTGAGTGGTTCACATGCAGGAGAGACAAAGGAGGTGCTGTTTTTCATTGAGCCAGAAAAATGGTGCTATTTTAGGATGCTTCCTGTTTAATGTAACACAGCCCTTGTATAACACTGACACAGCTGAGCCAGTAAGACTCAAAACTGGCCTTACTATTAGGTCACCTCAGATGCATTTAATCCACATCTCCTGAACGTCTTTTTCACAGGACCTTAAAGGTGGAATGGTTTTATAGGAGATAAACCATCATGAAGCCTCTCAGGAAGTCAGGAGCCTTGTTAGGGACCATCAGTCACTACCAACACTCCAAAGGCCTAGGTGGCTCTGAACAGGAGATCAGAGCTGGAGATGAAGACAGTTAAGTTATTTTTAGCAACGTACCTAATTTACATGAATTTTCACACTGTCTTTTCCAAAACACTCTATCACACAACAAAACTGCTTCACTAACGAAGCCTTATTCTGACATAATACTATCATAATAAAACAGGGTGTTAAATTGTGGTTATATGACCCTTATTCAAATAGAGCAATGTGATCAAGTGTATCACCTACATTATTACCTGCAGGACACACACATACACTCCTTCAATTATTTGAAGGTAGGATTTGTAAAAAGTACGTCTATTCTCAGTCAGCAATTGGACTCCATCCTTAACCACGCCTGCCTCTATGTTATGATTTTAGGTAAAACTCCCATTTCACTTGAAATATTGGCATGCTACTCTCAGAACATCTCATTAAAACTGAAACCACAGTTTTCCTATTTAAAAAGAGAACTAGCTCAACTACCACAATGAATTCCTATGAGGACTGGCTTCAATTTACATATTATAATCACAACTACAAATTTAGAAACTAAAAATGTCTGCCGAGATAAATTTGACAAAACCCAATTCAAGGAAAACTGAGACTACCATGTGTGTGTGTGTGTGTGTGTGTGTGTGTGTGTGTATGATATGTGTGGAGGAGGTATGTTAAAAAAAGAAAAAAAATAAGGTCAAATACTGAGAAGAAATCTGAGGAAACACAAGGGAAACCGGAGCACTGTGAGGCTGGAAGTGTCTTGGGCTGTGAGTAATGGAAGTGGAAAGTGGACACAAGCTGGGCACCAATGGCTCACACCTGTAACAGCAGTTACCCAGAAGGCTGAGGTCTGGGTATCCCTGCCAGTCTGGGGCAGGAAAGTCCATAAGACTCTTATCTTCAATTAATCCAGAAAACCAGAAGTGGCACTAGCCTTGAGTATAAAAGCTAAGAGGCAGTGTTCAGGTCCACAGTTAATGCCACAGAACTGATGAATGAAAGAAAGAAGGAAGGAAGTAAAGAAAGAAGGAAGGAAGGAGGGAGGAAGAGAAAAGAGAGAAAGAAAGGAGAGAAAGAAAAAGAAAGAAGAGAAAGAAAAGAAAAAGAAAGGGAGAAGAGAAAGAGAGAAGGGGGAAGGATGGAGAGACAGAGGAAGAGAGGAAGTGAAAGAAAGAAAAGAAAAATGGATACAGCCTTTTGTTCCTAGAGGAAAAGCAAGGGTAAGACAATGACTTTGACAGAAAAGGTAGAATGGCAAAAAAATTTCCACAACATTAGTGTTTTCTTAGAGCCTATGAAACAGTATTGGAAACAGAGTTATAAAAATATTGATTTTTCACCTTGTCCTCACCCTGTGCGAGAGCATAGCGGAGCATCTCTCTGGAAAGTGGCTCTTTTGCCACATACATACAGAGCACTTGCTAAGACAGTTGTAAGCTGGGAGCTATCAGAAATATCAAGATGAACAAAGATGACTTAAGAGGCTGGCCCTATCTTTGGAAGTGTTCCCATTTATGATGTACAAACTATCACATGTCAACAACAGGAACAACAAGAAAAAGTCAGCATTTTTTGAGTAGAAGAGATCACAAAACTCATTCAAGCTCTTCATGTCCCTAGGTTTCTGTTTCAAGACCTCTACGGTGAGGTCTTGAAAATAAATTACATATATATTTTCCACGTATATCTCCATGACAATAAGAAGTATTCCCCTCCCTGCAATAAACTGGGTTGATAAATGAGCTCAAATATAAAACCTAGCTGATTTTTGAGTTAGGATTCAACCCAAAATTTTGTTAGTAAGAAATAAGTTGCTTGGCAGGCTCCAATCTATAAAGAGTTGAAATGATGGAAATAAATCACAAATTTATATTTCTGAAGTCTCTAAGGCATGTTAGTGCAAAGAAAGTCTTCAGTGCCTTATTGCAAAATATTTTGAGTATTCATTTCTATAAAAAGATAGAAGAACTAATATTTGAATCTGAGAGAAAAATCCTCTTCCATTTTATGTAGCCTTGGCAAATTTTTAGAAAATAAAAATTTAAGTTTAAATTTTTAAATCTCTTTTACAAAATCAATTACCTGTCATAAATATCCTCCTTCCCCCATCCACATACCCACTACTACTTCAATTTAGTAAACTAAATTGAATTTCATTCTGGCCTAATGACAACAGGTGGCTTTCCTATTCAGCTATTTGAGTTACTTGACAGCAAACAGTATCCTGTTCAAACAATTTTGTAACCCACCATCTACAGCCAAGCCAAGCACACCAATGACCAAACGGGCAAGGATCAAAAAGAGGAAGAAACCTATCTCTTAGAAAACCATTACAAGTAACAACCTACAAGTCATAATTTCTAGAATATGAGATTTCTAAGTATTTTCCTTGGGCGGGGGCAGGGAAGAGGTCTTTGTAGTGAGTTTTCTACACACTTAACCTAGATGTCTTCCTTTTCTTGGCCTATTCTTCACTCTCAGCCTTAGAAGTAACCTTGTTGTTGAAAGAACAGAGAGCCACGAAATATTATTTTCTCTGAAGGGAGGATTTGGGGGAGGGGATCAGTACCCAGGAAGTTACAGCACCTTTACTGTGGCCTCCAATCATCCACCTATAGAAATTATCCTTACATTATGCTCTGCTGACTTCATAGATTGAGGCTTAAAAATAAACAACTGACAGTTTCTGAAGATAGGAGCTGTCTATATTATGCATTATACACATATTGACATGTTTCTGTTTCAAAAGCTATTTATTACTCAATGTTCCAAGCAACATGGCAATAATTGCTATGGCCCCAAATACCAATACCTGAAAGATCTGGATTTTTTTTCTCCTTTTGTTTCCTACAATTGTCCTGGACATGTAAACTCCTGGAATAGTTTTATCTCTAAACTTTGTCCCCTACACATTTAGGTTCAGTTTGACAGAGTGAACTGTTCCTCTTATCTCAGTTTTTGGGCTCATAAACCTTTAAATAGTTACTCAGTACACTTTAAAAAAGTTGGAATTTGGGCCAGGAATTTGGCCTAGTGGTTAAAGTGCTTGCCTAGCATGCACGAAGACCCGGGTTCGATTCCTTGGTACCACATATATAGAAAAAGCTGGAAGTGGTGCTGAGGCTCAAGTGGTAGAGTTCTAGCCTTGAGAAAGTCCAAGGACAGTGCTCAGGCCCTGAGCTCAAGCCCAGGACTGGCAAAAAAAAAAAAAAAAAGTTGGAATTTTCTTGATTCGGCATTCAATAAAATCTGATCTCAATCTACTATTTTTTTTTGTCAGACATAGGGTTTGAACTCTAGGCCCAGGCACTGTCCTTGTGCTCTTCAGCTCAAGTGTTTTTATCATTTAAGCCACAGTGCCACTTCCAGTTTTCTGGTGGTAAACTGGAGATAAAGAATCTCAGGGCTGACTTTGAATGGCAATCCTCAGATTTCAGCCTGGAGATTAGAGCAGCTAGGATTATAGGGATGAGCTACCACAGTCCCCTGGTCAGTCTACTTTTTTAATCTTGTAGTATTTGTTTACATATTTACACATGCTATTCTACCAGCAGTTCAGCAAAGCAATCAAACAGGTTCTCTTTGATCAAGATCCCCTTTCCTTTAATTCTCTGAGTCCCCAGGCAAAATGAATTCCCCACATCTCAGCATTTCCACAGTCCTCCCAGAACTCAAGATGTAGGTCAATACTCCATGATTTTCTCTCTAATTTATAAGGCATTGGACAGAAGGCATATTATTTATCAAAAATGCCATGCTGAAGACTATGCTGCCCAATTATTCATCTCCCACACAAATCATCTCTTAGTACCTCACATATTTTTATTCCATGTATTTAACAAATAGGCATCTAAATTCCTACTTACTATTTTATACAGTAAATTCCTATTATTATTTTGATTATTTTTCATAACAAATCTCTAAGTAAGTATTTTGTCAAATTTTAGGGTAATAACTGTACCTTCCTCGACTGTGTAAAGAAAAACAAATCACACATATAAGGGTTTTAGTGAGAAGTGTTTAAAAAAAAAGACACAGATCTCATTAATAGGTTCTCATAAAATCACAGCCATGCCAGGCACCAAAGGCTCACACCTATAATCCTAGCTACTCAGAAAGCAGAGATCTGAGGATTGTGGTTGCAGGACAGCCCTCGCAGGAAAGTCCCTGAGACTCATCTCCAATTAACCACCAGGAAACACACGCACACACACACACACCAAACAAACAAACAAACATGGAAAAAAACCGCAAGAGGCATTGTGCCTCAAAATGGCCTTGAGTAAAAATGTTCAGAGACAGCATAAAGTCCCGAGTTCAAACCCCATGATAATGACCATCATCATCAACAACAACAACAACAAATCCAAGACCAACAACAACAACTGATCATCTAAAAACTTTTTTTTTTCTGTGGGTCATGGGGCTTGAACTCTGCCTGGAGCTGTCCCTGAGCTCTTCAGCTCTAAGCTCTCACCCTACTCCTGGGCCTGGGTGTTGTTCCTGAGCTCTTCAGCTCAGGGCTACTGCTCTACCCTTGAGCCAAGCCACACTTCTGTTTTCTAGAGGTTAATTGGAGATAAGAGTCTCAGGTACTTTTGTGCCTGGGCTGGCTTTGAACCTTGATCCTCAGATCTCAGCCTCCTGAGTAGCTAGGATTACAGGCCTGAGCCAATGCCCCACTCTAAAAATATTTTTCTCCCTCTCTTTTAAATTGTAATTAATGGAAAGGTTACAGTTATATTCGCCACAGAGAGGGTGCATTACTTCACACCCATTGATACCCCTTCTCATATTTTTGTTCCCATTTCCCTCCTTCATCCCCTCCTCTCACTTTGTTTTCCCCCCTTCCCTATCCTATTTCAAATAAACAAATAAAAATATACATAATATATCAGATAACAAGGTAAGATACTGTAACAATATTAGAATAACCAAGGGACAAAAAGGGGATGAAAAATAACATAGTACATTAATAACAATCACACATTATATGGCTCTTGTTTCTATATCCTGCAGGTCCTTTCATTTAGCCTCATCCTACATGGCCTTCTGTATCTAGGTTTTGCCCTACTATAATCCTCTGTTAGGAGAGTCCAAGGTTTATACTAAGTATTACAAATGAGGGAACCACTAAGCCTATGTTCCTTTGAGTCTGGCTTACTTCACTTAAGATTTTTCCAAGTCTTTCCATTTCCTTACAAATGGGGTGATGTCATTCTTTCTGACAGCAGCATAGAATTCCATTGTGTACAAATACCACATCTTGCTGATCCAATCATGTGCTAAGGGGCATCTGGGTTGGCTCCATATCTTTGCTATGGTAAATAGTGTTGCAGTGAACATCGTTGTGTTTGTTCCTATCTTGTGTCTCTTTCTTGTTCACAACATTATCAGCTTTATGGCATTTCTGAAAAGCCACTAGGCTTTAGTATATTCTTGTTTCTGGATGATTGGGTAAATCAAGGAGTAGAATTGCTGGGTTATAGGAGAGCTCTATGTTTAGTCTTTTGAGGAACTTCCATACTGCTATCCATCACAGTTGAATGAGTTTACACTTCCACCAACAGTGTAGTAGTGATCTCTCCTGGCCACATTTCTTGATAATGGCCATTCTAACTGGAGTGAGGTGGAATCTCAGAGTTTTCTAAAATCATTTTTTTTTTTTTTGCCAGTCATGGGCTTGAGCTCAGGGCCTGAGCACTGTCCTTGGACTTTCTCAAGGTTAGAGCTCTGCCACTTGAGCCTCAGCACCATTTCTGGCTTTTTTCTATGTATGTGGTACCGAGGAATCGAACTCCGGTCTTCGTGCATGCTAGGCAAGCACTCTACCACTAGGTCAAACTCCCGGCCCTAAAATCATTTTTTAATCAGCAAATACTCTTGGAAGTCACTGCTGATTCTCACCACATGAGAGAACTTGAGATGGAAATGACACTTTTTCAGAGGGAACAAGCTCAGGGATGGAGTAAGATGTCTGTATATTCCTAGGTATTTTTTCTTTGTAAATCTGAAAGTATGATGATCTTTCTTTCTTATGCTAAGGGTCATTTGGATTTGGGCTGCATCTAAATGAAACACACACAAAATGAGCCATGCCAAAATGCTGGTCTGGTGTAATTTTTTTTTAGTTTTTATTTCTAACATATATTTCACCTGCACTGATAACTCAGAGTAATCATAAGTATTCACCCAAGTAACTTCTGGTTATTTTCTATGAATCCTTTCAAGAGTAATATCTATGGATCACAAAAAAAGAGCAACAACACAGATATTTTGCAGCTTCTAACATTGACTTCAAGCATAGTACTTGAAGTGCATTGCTTGGAGGCACTTAAATACATTACAACTTGTCTTTCAAAGGTGTTATCACTGTCTATCACTCCAATGTGGGTTTTTTTTTTTTTTTTGCCAGTCCTGGGGCTTGAACTCAGGGCCTGGGCACTATCCTTCGCTACATTTTGCTGAAGGCTAGTGCTCCACCACTTAAGCTACAGCACCACTTCCAGCTTTTTCCTGTGTATGTGGTACTGAGGAATCAAACCCAGGGCTTCTCGCGTGATAGGCACTCTACCACTAGGCTATGCTTCTGGCCCTGACTCCAATATGATTTTAAGTGCCAGCTATGCTTCTGGCCCTGACTCCAATATGATTTTAAGTGCCATGCTAGTAAGTGCTACAAAGCAAGCAGCAAGCTACCCTGGAAGAGATACACAATATTCTCAATCAAAATATACTTAACAGAAGAGATCTAATTATGTGAGCACATGACAAATAGAAGATGCAAAATTCCTACCTTGTGTCTGTTTCTTGTTCACAGCATTATCAGCTTTATGGCGTTTCTGAAGTTCAAAAGGAAGAAAAAAATCACAATGGGGGAAAAACAGATGAGATTAAGAAAATACCCCAGAACAAGTATGACTTAGGCTCCTGGTTGGTTACGTGTCTGGTATGCATGTGCATGGACAGGGTGCTGGGAGGGGAAGGAACAGAAAGCACTGTCCACAGAGTCTTCACATTTCTCCTGCTCTGGCAGCACAGGCTGTGCCTCACAATGAGCACATATGAACACAGGTTAAGGTTAAAAATTGAATGGACTAAAAACATATAAATGAAAGGCTGTCTGAATCGGATGCTTTGGTAACTCACTTAAAAAAAAAGACCACTGCTCAAGAGAATCATCTATAAGCAACATTTAATAAATGGTATTGAAATATTTCCAGCTCATTAGGAAATTCCTTATCTAATTAAGACAAGTACATCCTCTATAATTTAATGCCAGGCTGATGTCTAGGACTAGAACCAAATACATCTACCATGTTCATACTTCACAGAGTTTCTCTTTTCATTGCTCCTCAAAATTCCACCCCCACACATTCCACTTGACACACAAACCACTGAATCATACAATTCTATCTTCCTTCCTCCTCAAAGTATCAACAAAATTAAAGAGTGAACAGGTGAGTTTGTCTAAGATGAGGCAGGCAAGTTTGAAGAGTTACATAAGCCAAGCTTTTTGGTGAGTAAGAGAATGAAACAAGGGGAGAGGAAAGGGGAGAATTTAAGTGGCCAAGGGAAGCTATCTCTTGTGTAGCTCTTTAGGAGATTACTTATGTCTTCTGTCTAAACTTACAGCATTGAGTATAACCCATCAGACTCCATTAACATTTCATAAAAGCAAATCATCCTTGCTTAAAGGTTCTATTATATAAAGTCTAAGGTCAAACTTAGGTGTGTGTATCTGACTATAACATAAGTTGGGGCCAATATAAAACAAATGAGTTCCTAAGCTTTTTCATTAGAAGAAATGTGCAGAGTAGTAGACAAGGCACTTCCTCTGAGTCTCACTGCACTATCCAAGAGGGGCTGGAGTAAAAGTAATAGCTGGCAGTGTAAACTTTGTCTATCCAAACTGTAAGCCACTGAACTGCATCAAAAGCAAACTGAACATTCAAAACTGGTGGTTCTTACAGTATTCATCCAAGAACATGCTACCAATCTTCCTCTGTACAAGACACATACGTACACTAATGTAAAACAAGCCATGACTTTCCACAAAACAGTCTTAAATGAATTTTTAAAAATTCTATTGAATGTGTGGCAGCATTAGAGAATATAATTATAAAACTCCAAAAGTCCATTTTTTTCTTTGATCTAATTGATTCTTTGTAATTCATGATAAAGTTTGGCCCCAAAATAATATTCCAAGATAAATTTAGATATCAAAGGAGATGTAAATGTTTCCAAAATAAGGCATCTCCATGACAGGCAATGGGTAGACTTTTAACTGAAGGGGACAAATAAAAGAAAGTAGTGAAATATTTCACTATGAACAGGAAACTCAATCTGGGTAAAACTTAAAGAGGTCTTGGATGTTACTTTCCATCTGCAGAAAATTCTTTCAGTGGAAGCATCTCTCCTCTACTCCCCCTGCCTCACGGAATAAATTAATTGTCAAAACCCCATGTGTTAGACATACAACAAGATCCAGACTGCAATCTACAGCTGCAGAGAGCAAATGTCTAATTTTGTATGAGAGAGGCATTCTTATTCCTTGTAAAACTAACATCTCAGAAAAAAAGAAGCTATTCTCTGAGTATAAGTACCTCCACTGTCTTACAATCAAAATTCATTTAATATCACTGAGAGCTAGTGAATAACGTAATACTATCAGTGAGAGCTAGTACATGTTTTAATATTACAAATATTCAATTGAGAGTGTAGCAATAAACTGCAAAGCATAAAAAGCACCATGAACTTCAGGATCTATTAGTATGTGTTGCTGACTTTCAGAAATTTAATTTCCCTAATTAATAACTTTCAGAGTTTCAGGTTAAACTCCATTTAAAGGAAATGATAAGTCTTAAGAGATCAGGTAACTTGTCCAACAAAGTGAGAAAATAAAAATTCCTCATTCTGGAAGCCCTTTTCTCCTTAAGCATTTCTTGTTAGAAATGTCTAGTTTTCCCATCTGTACTCTGGTCCTCTTTTATCTCCTCTGCTCCACTGTTGGCCTCCCACACTTCTGATTCCACATCATCTTCCTAACTCAACTCTTCTTCATAACAATAGACAAATGTTGGTATTCATATCAAGAGGCTCATCTGAATTTCACTGTTAGATATTTAAGTTCTTTGACATCTGTTTTACATGGTCTCAAAAGTATCTCACACCATGCCAGAATTTCTCAGCTAGGGGACCAAGCAAGAGGACCTGTTTATAAATTACACAGATGAAGAATAACCATCAAGCAGCCCTTAAACACTAGGATGCTTTCTAATGGGCCTTGTAATGTGACAGCTTGGGGCACAGCCTCTTTGTTAGTAATGTTCATGAAATTTTAAATCAGCTTTCTTAACACATCAGCAGCCTTTTCTCACACCTCACCACTTTATTATAGCTTGACAGAAGGTCATTCAGATTTATAAAGTAGTATTTTAAAAGAGCATTAAAAAAAAAAACCCAAAATGTTGATGCCCTCAACTAAGACAGTTAAAGTAGATAAAGCTGGAGGAAAAAAAAAGTCCCATTTTATTTTGGGGAATTTATTTTAGAAAGGGGAAATTAACTTCCTCTTTCTCTACTCATCGAAAACATGAAAAATAATATTTTTTACTAAAGTAAGTGGAAAGGGAACTCAGAATTACTAAAATAACATGAGAAAAAATGAAAGGCATTTTATAAAGTGAAAAATCATGCCACTTTACAAACGACCAGGCAACTCTAGGAGATGGCTAGAGTTGGGATAAATGGGAAGGAAAACAAGGGAAGGGGTGACTGATCATGATGCACTGTTCTCATAAATTGACGTTGTATTGAAACTCCTTTGTACAACTACTTAATTTTAGAAAAATGCGAAAAAAGTAGTTTCACATGAAAAATGCAAAAAATAACTTCACAGAAAAAAATTATTTCCTTGAAAATAATGTTCAAATATAGTTCTTTCTTCAAGCAAATGATTACATTCCAACTAACTTTCTGTTTTCTGACAGTTCTAGAAACTGAACTGAAGGCCTGGGCACTGTCTCTGAGCTTCTGTGCTCACGGTTAGTATTCTATAACTTGAGTCACAGCCCTGCTTCCAGCATTTAGATGATTAATTGAAGAGTCTTATGAATTTCTTGCTTGGGCTGCTCTGAACTTTAATCCACAGATCTGAGCCTCTCGAATAGCTAGGACCATAGGCATGAGCCACTGGTGTTAGGTTCCATATCCCAATCCACTTTTTTTTATTAATATTTTTTTATTGTAATTAGTAAAAGGGTTACATGATATTTGCCAGACAGAAGGTGCATTAATTCACATACATTGATACTCTTTCACATGTCTTGGTACTTTGATGGTAGGAACATAGTCTCTATATTTTTAAGTTAATAGGCAGGTTTAACAGTCTGTACTACGAATGAAATAAAGATTATTTTTAATATGTGTAGGAATCATTTATACTAATGAAAAATTTCAATACTTACAATATCTTCTATTATCTCTTTGATAGCTGCCACAGCTAAAATAAATAAGAGAGGAACCAGTGTTGTATAACGACCTGTTGGTGACACATCAGGTATTTGCTATTTGAAGAGAGGGGAAAAAAATCAAGAGAAATTTGATGAGAAGCAGAATGTTTATAAGCTAAAACCGATAAAAATCTAATGCCTTCTAAAATAGGGAGACTAAATAATTTAAAAATAAGTATCAATAGCTATAATAAACTATACAACAACTAAAATATCTTAGAAACATAATGAACAGCTAGGAAAATGTCTCTTCAATATTATGGGATTATAGGATTATAGGAAGCAGATTATAAAATCAGATACTTGGGCTGGGAGCGTGACCTAGTGGTAGAGTGCTTGCCTACCATGCATGAAGCTCTGCGTTTGATTCCTCTGTACCACATACACAGAAAAAGCTGGAAGTGATGCTATCTATGGCTCAAGTGGTAGAGTCTAGCCTTGAGAAAGCCCAAGGACAGTGCCCAGGCCCTGAGTTCAAGCCCCAGGACTGGCAAAAAAATAAAATAAAATAAAGCAATCCACACTCTACATTCCTTTTTGTTACTTATGATGACTCAAAAACAGGGTGAAAGCAAGACTACAGGAATCTATGTTCAAATTTCATTACCTTTGATGGTAGACTAAAAAGAAATTTACTTCTTTATGCTTAGCTATTTTGTAACTTTTCCTTTTGTAAATGAATACAGGCTATATTTTCATAAAATATTTTTTTTCGAAAACATGTGTGGTAATGAATTCCTTTTTGTTTTGGCAGTACTGAGGATTAAAGCCAGGGCCTTACTCTTACATTAAAAACAAAACCAAACCCCCACTTACAAACTCAAAGGCCTAGAGAGGGAGTGGAACTCCTCCACTGCCGGTAGCAGTCAGAAAAACTATGGGCTCAAACCAGCTTAGCTTTCCACTGGGAAGGGTCACAGACTTAACAAATACCTTTCCTAGCATTTGACTTTGAACTAAAGTTTTAAGATATGACTTTACCTGAAGCAGTGCAATAAAGAGAAAAAATGAATTAGCAGCTCTTCTGAACTGAGAGTAGAGAAATCTTGGAAGGAATGTGATTATGTTGTACTTCGCAGTGCTAGAAAACAGAAATAAAAAGTACCATAAAACTTAATTACTCAGAAACTAGCACCCACACTTAGAAACTTCTGTTAGCTACTATATAAAAGAAAAAATAGATGATGAATCTTTGCGCACTGTATCAAATTGGAGACTATTGCAAGGGATCATTAACTTACATGTACAAGTGTTAGAAAATGGCAAAATAAAGGCTAGCAATAAATCCCTCTGGTTTTCTTGTCTATATGATTTGTAGGCAAAAGGTTACCAGCATATTAATAGATAACATGTTAAAAGAAAAGCAAAATGCCAGCAATCTAACAGACCAGACCCTGTCTTCCTGGGTAACTCCAAGTGAGCGGAACTTCCTAGGGTTCAGCTTGAACTGTCTTTGAGGCTACTTGAGGACTGCAGGAAGGATTGCACACTAAGCACAGTCAGAAATGGCTACTTCGGTAGTGCAAACACACAGCTCTTCCCCTCAATTGTCAAACAGAAGAAAGATTAAAGGATACAACATTTCATAACTCATATTTTCCAAACTGGAGATATTCAAGAATTCCAAGTTATTAATTTCACATGGCACTCCTCAATCTAGACTTTCCACCACTGGAGAAATGATAAAGTTCCTGTCCACCTCAGTGACTAGTGCTTATAAAGGTATGTTTTATATTGTTGTGAGGAAACAAAAAGCGCACAATACATCTCACAGCCTTCTAGTCCTAAATTTCACAACTACCAAGAACAAATACTTAAAGAATATTCAGTCAGAAAAGAAAAATTTTAAAAAGCAAGACCCTCTCAGTATAGATTAGCAAAGATGTTTTTCTAAAATGGTAAAACTTGTTTATCAAAACCAACACGCTGCTCTGTGAACAGCTTTAGAAAAATGCATTTACCCATGAATAGCTTTAGTTATTTGGTCTCTTTACATAGGACCGGTAGAATTTGAATGCACTTTCCTTATTAATATTCTTTACTGGACAAATGTCACTGCATACTAACTACTGAACTGGAATCTCCTCATAAGCATTTTGGTTCTGCTAGTCCAGCTGTGGGTGGATGGTGTTCCCGTGGCATTCTCTGGCAGTTCCTACCTGACATGGTTATTGCAGAACTTTGTCAGCTGAGGCTGGTTGATAAATATAGTCCTGACTTCCTCCTGATCGGCCAACGAGGTCTTCTCTGAAACATCATCCGTCTTCTCATAACCTTAAAAAGAGACAGTCCTCTTATTTGATGAGAAATGTTTCATTCCATTACCCACAACAGACATTCATTACATTTCTATTCTACAACGTAAAATCTGATTAAAAAAGAACACATGCTGTCCTTTAGTCTTCTTGTTCATCTTCTAACAAAGAAAGTAATAAAGTCCTTATAACTAATATTTAAATTAGGTTTAAACTGTTGCACCGAATAATTTCATAAAAACTGGCTCATGGCTGGGAGTTTGGCCTAGTGATAAGAGTGCTTGCCTAGCATGCACGAAGACCTGGGTTCGATTCCTCAGTACCACAAACGTAGAAAAAAGCCAGAAGTGGTGCTGTGGTTCAAGTGGTAGAGCTCTAGCCTTGAGAAAAAAAACCTAAGGACAATGCTCAGGCCCTGAGTTCAAGCCCCAGGACTGGCAAAACAAAACAGAGAAAAACAAAAAAAACCCTGGCTCATTTAAGAAATAACATCTCTTATACATAATCTCTACATCTCTACATTTATAGCACAATAATCTCTTAATAGTTAATAGATGATAAATTTAAAAATAATTTTAACTAATAAAAAGCTCAGAAGTGAGTAACTTTAGACTGATTTACATAAGAATGTAGCTAAAACTAATATGAAATATGCTGAAAAATGTAAGTATATACATCTAAGAGTCTTCTGTTTTTCTTTCTGAATGAAAACTTCAGAAAAGAAAAAAATAATAATGGTTAAATAAGCAGCTATAGCCACAATCTAACTTACTGTGATGGTCTAATAATCCTGCCAATTAGAACCTACCTTTCTAAAGGAATATTACATTCCTTAAGATCATTTCAAGACATTTCATTGGAATAATGCAATAGATTCAATGCAATCATGGGAATAATGAAATAGATTCAATTGAGTACTTTGCTGCAATATTCATGACGCTTTTTTAAATGACCTATAAGTACCTCAAGAAACGATAATGAACTAAAAGCAGTTTAAATTGCTTATTGTACTTTCTAGTGAAAATTAAATGAGAGCAGACTAAGTCAATTCCTTACTCTTTTGCTAAAGAATCCATTCTTCTTGTCTTTTCCTCTTCAACAACTCCCATAAGAGCTGCTGACATGTGGTCTCTTCTCTAGTGTCATAATGTTAGTCAGGGAAACTCTTCTAGTTTCCACAGCCCTCTGGACTTTTCCTCCAGCAAAAGACTTACCAGGTTTTCTTGCTGCCTGCTTTTGAGTCAGTCTCCCCCTACTAGAAAAGGAATTCCCTGGGCCTGTGAACCATGTGTTGTTCATCTTCATAACACCATTCAGCAGACACAAAGAGTTCAACAAATGTCTGCCCAAGAAATATATGCTAAATGATAGTGTTAGTTGGCCGTTATTTTGAGGGCAGGCAAAACCACTGATAAAGACACTAGACAGACAAGAGCTGGTAAGAGATGGGACAAGAAAAGATGCCTGTGGGATATAGATATTACTGGAAGCCTGAGAGTCACGGAGCCGGTCTATGAAGTTGAAGAACAGAGCACAAGGGCCAGGGGGATGAAAAGCACTAATGCTGATTGATGTTTACCCTGTTGAAGCACAATGATGGGGAAGAAGTGTGGAGCCCATTGTATTAACAGCGAACCACTGAGAGCTTTTCAAGGTGAGAGCCATATTTCACTCACAGCACCTGGGAGGTAACATCCTTCAAATGAGATCCCGCCACCTCCATCTTACTGTGTTTAGACACATTCGGTTTGACTTGTAGTCACATGGTTAGTGATGATCTATCACTAAATAGAAGCTTTTGTCCCCTTGTTTTGTGTTCTCAAAATTTCATAAATGGATTATCTGAAGAAACATAGCACTTTAAAAAATTCTTTAGATATTAGATCACTCTCCATGATAACACAAGGCCGCAATGTAGGGTTTGTGACTACTGATTTAGACAAGAGCGCTTCTGATCGGAATTCTACACTGAGTGATGTCCTAGGGTGGCTCAGCCCTCTGACGACCTCAGCTGAGGGGTGAAGGACTAGGGCTCACAAAACATCACTAGCCTGCTGTTACTCTTAGCTGAGTTAGGCCTCAGCAGACAATCCATTCATACTGGGTCTCAAATCATGCCAGAGAGAGCTGGATATCTCATCTCCTCCTCACCTCAATTCATACTAATGAATGTCCACTCTTAGGACAAAGGGAACTTGAATCAATCCTTTCCCTTAAATGAGAAATAGTAATTAAAATAATCTTACTGGCTTATCAAGGTCCCAATCAAGGTCAGATAGAAAGGGACTTATAAAAATGAAAATACTAAGAAGAGGGCAGGCCTAGACTGGGTACCTGTTTCCCAAAAATAGGAATATTAAAGACCTGGATGTTTCCAGACCCAGAATATTTTACCAGCTAAAGCCTCTTTCACATAGGGACTATGGAAAAGCTTGGAAAAGATGGTATGTGAAGCTGAATTTATGGAGAATTCTTGGGACTCTGGTATGTCTTGACCAGATGGATATTATGAGAGGGAGCTAGGTACCAAAAACAGGCAGTGAGAACTTTAGCCAATGTGAGATGACAGGCACCTTTCCTCTGTGCAGGCACTTGTAAAAAAAAAAAAAGCTCTGCAGACAATAGAAAACAAGATAAGGTACCTCTCAGGGACTGCTTTTCTCAGAAAAATTAAGGATCATCTATAGATCAGAGTCTGGGAGAGGAAAGAAATAAATCCAGTGATAGCAGAACCATTAACAGTCTGCTTTCTGCTTCAGCTTTATCATCTATATAATGAAGGGAATAACACTGTACCTCAAACAGTGATTGTGAGGTAGAATGAGGGGAAGGGAAAAGACAGTGTCTGGCAGATTGCCATTATCACTGCCATAAATGCATTTCTGATGCTTCTGCTGCTTTAGATGAGTGATTAGAAAGGGCCCCTCAAGGACCCTGCCTTCCTTCTTTGCAGATACAGTGTAGACTCAATAGAGAGGCGGGAACAAGGTCCTTGGTTTGGATTGACAGGAATGTAAGGACCAGTAATAATAAATAGGTGAACCTGAAGCAAAAAGAAGCAGGGCCAGACTGGGAGGGAGAGCAAGCAACTTGATATTCTTTAGGCCACAGGAATGAGCAGGAAGATCATTTTAGATTATCATTTGCCTGATAATGTAGGCAAAAGATGTTTAGGGCTATGCAAGATCGTGGCAACAGACAAGCAAGGAAGTGATATGCACAGAGGACATTTCAGGAGAGGGCAGGTGTAGATGACCTTCACTGTCAAGCCCTGCTGACTGGTTGAGAGAGGGTCTCACTAACTTTTGGCCTGGGCTGTGAATGAACTGTGATTCTCCCAGTCAGTTTGGGATTACAGATGTAAGCCAATGTTCTTGGCTTCTCATGATCATTTCATCACTGTATTGCGCCACATACTCCTAAACTAGAGTGGTAGGCCAGAGACCTAGATTCTAGTGGTTCTACATGTCAGGTAGCCACCTTTTCAACACACCAAATAAAGCGATCAGTGACAGCGAAAGGCAGGGAAAACAGGTGTATTATGTGGTGCTGGCATACCGCAGAAGAGACAAAATGAACACTTTAGTCAATCTTCTGGTCACAAATATGAGCTTTAAGTTTAAATAGAGAAAAACGTGGGGCAGGAATGCATAATTATTCTGAAGTCCCGGTTTTAGTATAGCCTGGATGAAGACTGGAGTTGTTCTGAAGGTGTCATTACTATCTTCAAGGAGGGAACTATGTGAGCAGGATAAAGAAAGTTAATGTTGCCTGGCAGGTGGTCTGTCTGGACAGGGCTCTGTCATTCCTTTCCTTGGGGGACATTTCCTCTGTTCCCTGTTGCTATTGACCAGTCCTGTCCTTCTGGAGTTCCAGGTGATCATAAAATGACTACAGTGCAGAAAGGCTCAAAGAAAAGAATATTGATACAATGTGGAGAAAGAATGTCAAGTTTTCTCCTGCTTTTAGTCAATTCATGGACCTAAGTAAGGAGTCAGAACTCTTCAACAAAATGAAAAGCTCTTCTGGGCAACAGTGGTTGGCTCACATCTATAATCCTAGCTGACATTTGAGGATCACAGTCTAAAGCCAGCCTGGACAGGGAAGTCCAGAGACTCAACTCCAATTAACCACCAAAAAATGCTGAAGCAGGGCTGTGGTTCAAGTGGCAGAGTTCTAGCTAGAACACTAGGCATATGAATGTCATCCGAACTTTAGTTTTCTCACCCATAAATACCATTAATGTGAGGATGACATTATGGTAATTGTCACTCAAACTATTCCTATCATCCTATCCTCTCCAGAAAGGATAAAATTAATCTTGCTTTCAAAATATTTGATATAGGAAAAAAATCAAAATTCTTAAAATCAGGCATTTGAGATCATTTTTAAGTAAAGCAATGGACCAGTGTGAATCAACACAGAAAATTAACGATGTTTCCTTAAAATTTTGTAAATAATATTCAATAAGTACATGTTTGTCTCCCCAAATCATCATCAGTGTAGTTATGCAACAGAAATGCAGGGGTGGATAGGTAGGAGGCAGAAGAGAACATGACACTAAATCATTCTGTTGCCTGGTAATATGCTTATAGAACCATTAAGTTTTTGTAGACTCAACTTTTTTTTTTTACAATTGTAAGTAAAGATGCAATTGGAATTAGAATATCTGTTATATTATCTCCTCAACATATTGAGCAGAGTCAAATTATCTTTTATTTAATGGTTTCCAGTATTAGGCATTAAAGAGTCCATGGTATTTTTGCTCAGGTTTCTTGGACTAAATTGAGGTCATGAAATAAACAGTTATGCATGCAAGAGTCAGGATCAAATGAAATAATTTTATCTGGAGGACTAGGAACATATAAATAGAAGCATCTTTTTTTTTTTTATCAGCCATGGTGCTTGAACTCTGGTCTGGGTGCTGTCCCTAAACTCTTCAGCTCAAGGCTAGCACTCTACTACTTGAGCTACAGCACCACTTCTCGTTTTCTGGTGGCTAATTGGAGATAAGAGTCTCACAGACTTCTATGGCTGAGCTGGCTTTGAATGGAGAGCCTCAGATCTCAGGCTCCTGAGTAGCTAGGATTATAGGCTTGGCTTTACAAGCATCCTTTGATGGTATCTTAAGATATATATATATCTTATATATCATATATATATATATGTACACATACTTAGTTAGCAATGCAGAGGAAGTCACTGCAGCCACAGAGGAGATTGGCAACTCCATATTCTGCATAGCCAAAGCAGAATAGTCATCTCAAGTATTCGACTGTGTGCCTAACAGTCGCTTGTCAGAAACAGAGAGCACAAAATGAAGTGCCAAGACCTTAGGACAAGGAACTGGAAGCTTTGAAACTTGAGGCTTACACACTGCACTTTCAAACTTGGCACTAAAGAAATGAGGCACCATTAAAAAGTATGGAAGTTAAACTATACCTCAGATACATCACAATGGAGAATAAGAGGTATTTCAGAGGAACATGACTTGGACTAGGCATCACCTATTAGGTAATATTGTTCTAACACAGAGAAGTGCAATGCATAATATTACAGGAAAGTCTTTCATATGCACTGTGAGTTTACAATCTTTCCTCTATTCTGCCACCTACTAATATATTTTCCTATCGAGATCTGTCAGTTACCATATATGGTGAATAGTATTTTTCTTTAAGTGCCTTTGTAGAAACTGATCTAAAAATAAACAAGTGTGAAAACACATCAATGGCATTTCTTGTCTAAAACAGGAAAGAAATAATGGCTTAACACTTTCCTGCAGTCACGCTAAATTGCAGCAAGCCCCAGAAGTAGTACAAATTCTAAGTGGAAGATAGTCACAAAAGTATTCCAGACATTCAGAAGAAAGGCTAATCTTAAGCAGTATGCCATGGAAACCTATGGTATGCCTACTGCTCAGCCTCAATCAAACATAGTAAGCCCTTGATCTCTTGGCAAGCAGTCTTGGATATTAACCTAGAAAAATAATTGTCTTTGGCATGCTGAGTTACTTGGAAATAGCAATAAAATATTTACTAACGCTAAATCATGCTTAACTGGAAAAGCAAGAAATATAATGGGGGGGGGAATATGATGGCATATCCTTAGAAACACCCCATCGATCACTTGGTCTGATAGAAGAATGAAATTCTGTGATCCTAGTAGTTTTCGCATTGCAGCAGCAGAGTGCACAAGCAGTGAGGGGCATCACTTACCAAACACCTACCACACTTTTGCCAGAAGTCTCAAACAGCTGAAAACATTGGTAACTTGCCTAGGCATCAGGTTTTCTCTGAGAAGGTCCAGAGGAGACGAGAACCTGCTCTTATAGAACGAATTCCAACTGATGCACAACATGGTAAAGTAGTAAGGATACACTTATAAAATATAACTCTATCCAAGAGCTTTGAGAGCCAGTGAGAATGGCAGGCCAGACAGACATGCATCCCAGACTTCTGGAAGACACAGTTCAAATGATCACCAAGACCAAAAAAAAAAAAGGCAGAAGCCCAGATGGCCACGGGAAACAATATGCTCTCTGTGAAAGGCCGTGACCAGGGGCGAGAGGGCATTCAGAGGCCACTGCTGCCCCTCCAGAAAGTCCTTGAAAAAGATGTTTTGAAAGCCATGGGTAAGACAGGAAACAGGCTCACATGTTTACAGCAAATAATAGTAGGTGAACAGATCGCTGAGAATGGAGCAAAGGTATTTAATTTTTTTTCCTCTTTTCACCGGAATGCAAGGAATTGATGAGATGTGCTAGCTGTGGTAACAGATGAACGAATGTTAACAAATAACAAAAAACAAAACTGGGCACCAGTAGCTACTCAGGAGGCTGAAATCTGAGGATTCTGGTTCAAAGCTAGCCCCGGCACAAAAGACTGTGAGACTCTTTATCTCCAATTAACCACCAGAAAACTAGAAGTGGCACTATGGCTCAAAGCGGTAAAACACTAGCACTGAGCTGAAGAGTTTAGGGACAGCACCCAGGCCCAGAGTTCAAGCCCCATGGCACTTGACCGTGGACCTTAAGAACTATGAGCACAAATACACATTTTTATTTATAAGCTTCCCCACCTTCAACTATCCCTTATGGCAATGGCAATGGACTAATGCAGATGTCAATGGTATCAAGTAAAGAATGCAGCAGACGGGGGAGGGAAATGGGTACCAAGACATGTGAAAGGGTATCAATGTATGTGAATTAATGCACCTTCTATCTGGCAAATATCATGTAACCCTTTTACTAATTACAATAAAAAAAAGAATGCAGCAGACATATGTGTGTGTGTATATATATATATATATATCTTACATATTAAAATTCAGGTACACAGTGAAAAATCCTGAAGATCCCAAGCCATAAGCCTTAGCTTTGATTCACAAGGGTCTCTGGGATACAGTTGGTGAGAACTTTGAAGCCAGACTCCTGAGTTTCTATGACAGGATTAGGATATGATCTGACATGATAAACAAATGTGCAGATGCCATGAAAGACTCAGCATTCAGGATTTTGAAAAGTTGAATAAACTGTGTGAAGGTCCTTTATTTAGGCCTGAGTTACTGAGCAAGTAAGGAGAAATTTAATATAACAAAGCATGCAGAAAATAAATGTGTTGCTTTCTTAGCAGTAAAGAACCTGCTAAGAATTAGAGCTAACTAAGAATGAAATGAGCTGTCTGTGTTATGAGGTGTGATCCCTTCACTCTGAGGATTTCAAGAAGGAAAGTGATAATCAGTCGCTAGAAGTCTGTATCAGGTGCTGTGTTGCAAGCAGTGCCTTCTAAGTTCCTTTCGGCCTCTAGGATTTCATGATTTTAATCATTCAAAAGGCAGTGGTGTGCAGGGTGTGATGTTCTTACTTGGCTTTTGTTTTCATTCAAGGCGGATGCTTTACCACTTGAACCACAGCTCCCACTACTTCTGTGCTATTCAAATGGAGATAGGAGTCTGAGAGACATTTTTGCCCATGATCCTCAGATCCTCATGGCCTGCTGAGAAACTAACACTACAAGTATGAGCTTTGATGGCTAGTTTCAAAAAGAGTTAGATTGTTTTAAGATTATCTGTAAGTAGTTACATAGAGGGGTTTAAATTTGATGTGTCAGTTTGTGAATACAAAATACCTTGATCAATGTCACCTCTTTCCTCATTCTCCCTCATCCCTCCCAACCAAAAAAGATTTTTAAATAGTCATCAGAGAACCACTCATAATTTGGCAATGGAAGTGGCAAGTTTTTTCATTTCATGCACAGAAAAACATCACTAAGTGAGGTGCTATAAAAGCTTGCAGCCAAGAATCAACACATTCACACGAATACATGAGTGAGCTATACTTCTAACTGAGCTAGCCCTTGAAAGCTCCCAGAAAAAAAATATTAACAAACTACCATGAAAACTAGTAGTTATTTCTACAACCTTCTTTTTTAGACCTACTGATGCATTTTATAACAGATGAACAGGCAGACACATGATTGGTTCTAATGAACTAATCCTCATTTTTAAGGAAAACAGCAGAAATACCCAAATTCACATCAATGGGCTGCCATGCTATTGTCAGAGTGAGTCAGAGGAGTTTGACTGGCACCTACTTCTATTTCCATTGTGACCTTGTGTGAAAGAGAATAAAAAGTACCTTTATTTCTTAACAACCTCAATAATCCCACCAACAGCTGACAAATAACTAAAGCCTACCTGCCTATTATGACTTTGGTAAAGACACCAGCACAGCTCACATAGTATAACAAATTGCACGTCCACTGGAGCAATAGCCTTTGCCCAATAGACCCAACCCAGCTTAAAGGAAGTGTGGCACAACACTGACTCATTTATGACAAGCAGTACTGCAGCCAAGAAGGTGGAGTGTCCAACAGGTCTACTGAACAGGGTTTTAGGAAATAGAAAAGTCAGCATGACTTGTGCAAGAGTTCTATCATACTCTTTGTGACCCTGAGAAAGGGAGTAGCTCTGGGATGGCTTTTCTGTCACAAGTCCATTTTAATCTTGTCATGTGGGCAAGATTAAAGAACCTACCAAGACTGGTTAGACAAGACAGGGCAGGCTGGAAGATCTAAGAGTCATGTGCACACAAGCAAGTAAGGAATGGACAAGCATCCTCTATATTTATCTGGATGTGACTAGGGAAAAAAAGGACAGTAAGTGCTACTAACTAGATGAAATTAAAATTTGTGAATGACAACTGGTGGGCTGAAAAACTCCGAAGACGCAGCCCAGTGCTCAGTGACATTAAAGCCAGGACACCTACACAAGTGTAAGGTTGCCACAGACAACCCAGATCACAGGTAGAATAAAAGATGGAGATAGATGGAACAAAGACTTTGAGAACTTTCAAGTGCCATAACAATAGAAGTTACCTAGAGCCTAATGCAATAATTGTACTTCCAGATGGTCCCTCCACCAATTAGATCAGTCTCCTGGATTTGCTGGCACATCCATGGTAATTGTCTAGCAATGTACCATGGGCCTCTGTTTGGGAGACTAAGGAAACTCAGATTTCAAAATCACTCCAGCATTTCCAAACTTCAGCTTCCAAAACCTGAACAGCGTGATCATATCTCAATTACTCAGGAAATGAAGATCCAATAGCATTTCTTTAAATCTTATTTTGTAGTAAATACTTTCATTTGCCATCTTCACCCTGTGGTTCAAAGCATCTTAATGGCCAAAATAATAAAGTGAAAACATGAAATATCATTGATCAACTCTGATGACAGAGCCAAAGAGTCCTGGGGAGAGAATTCTCTGGACCAAATAATTCTGTGCAAATCTTATAGCCTAACATCAACAGCATGAAAACAACAGCAACCAAAAAGACACTGATTAAGTGATATTTTCTGGTAGTCTAAAGAATATTCAGAGAAAAGATGGGGGACGGAGAGGATGGAAATTTTGAAATGTAGATTAATGCAGTAAAGAAATGTCTAAAATCAGCATGGTGGCTCATGCCTGTAATCCTAGCTACTCAGGAAGCTGAGATCTGAAGATCCCAGTTCAAAGCCAGCCAGGCACTAAAGACAGACTTCTACCTCCACCTACTAGAAAACAGGAAGTGGTGTTGTGGCTCAAGGGGAAGGGCAGTATCTGTGAGATGAAGAGCTCAGGGACAGTGCCTAGGCCCAGAGTTCAAGCCCCACAACCCACAAAAAAAATGTCTAAAATCATATGCATGCTGTTAAATGAGGACTTCCTTTATAAGATATGAGCAGGGTTTCAGTCCTTTATTAGTGTGTGTTCTTTCCCTCCCACGCTTCCTTCCATTCTCTCCTTTCCCCCAATTTTTTTTATGTAGCTCATAGTGGCCTCAAAAATGTCTAATTTTCCTGCCTCAGCCTCTTGTGTATACCATCATATCTGGCCATCTCAGTGTTTTTCTTTTAAATATAATTTTTATTGTTATCATTAAAGTGTTGTACAGAGGGGTTACCATTTCATCTTAGTGTTTTCTGTCTCAGTAAATAGGGTCCCAAACTTTAGCCATTCTTCTTTGACTCCCATTTTTATTGTTATTGCGCTGGTACTAGGGCTTTGGCTCAGGGCCCTGTGGTCTCACTTGGCTTTTTCACTCAAGGCTGGCACTCTACCACTTGAGCAACACCTCCACTTCCAGACAACTTCCTCTTTAACTCTCCCCATTATCTCCATCAATAAATCTCTCTGGCCCTCCTTCAGATTTTCCTGAGTGACTACTTCTCACCACCAGAGGCACATACCATTTTCTTTGTTTCAACTCCCTTATTCCCAAAATGATTACAGAATCTCTAGTATGGGACTCAGTAGTCCATGTGTTTCAGGTTCCTCAGGAGATCCCAGCACATGCCAGGCTTTCCCTTTGCCTATCCAACAGGCAAATATGTCACTGATAGGCCAGTACATAGCTCTGGGTATCTCCTTTAACTTTCTCTCAAGTTAGTTTCTTATAAGGAATTAGCTTAAGTGCTAAGGAGAGAGAGGGCAATCCTGTATAAGCGATGGCCTCAAGTGTCACGTTACATTCTGCTTTTTAGGTAGCTTCCATGTCCAGTATTCTGAAACCAGATTAGCCAAAAACCCAGGAGGCATAAACAGTGAAGAGTGATTCAATTAACTTGCTTCACTAGAAAAACAAAACAAAATCTGAAAGGACAATTGCAGTTAAACATATAGAAAGGTATCTGACACCTTATAAAGAAAATGATGGAACTTCAGACTAAAGATCTTCAGGCTTAGTAAAAATAAATATGTAAGGGAACTTCACAAACAACAAAGATAAATTCCACTGGGACAATCACTTAAAAAGATTAGGGGAAATTCAACTAGGCATCTGGGGAAATTAAGATGGTTTTCTTTTCTTTTTTAATTTTTTTTTACTAATTATATTTACTTACAAGTTAACAAAAAGCCAACTTCCTTCTGTTGAACTTTGAAGAAAAGATAACTAATCCCCTGGGATTGAACTGATCCAATAATGTACAACTTTCTCTCCTTACTAGGTCAAACTTCAGTTTTCCAAAAGAAGAAATGTACAAGTCATCTTACTGTCTCACAAAGAAAAGTCTAGAATGCAGAAACAAATGAAGATGGATAAGAATTATTTTTATAAAATGTTACATGAAGTTTGGGCACAATGCATTCCACATAAAGGCATTGTGATGTTCATTTTCCTCTCACAGCATCGAGCAATATTTACCACCAGCCATGGGTCATCACCTATATCCTGAAGCCAGAATCTACCTAACTCCCATCCATGTGACCACAGAGAAGCCAAACTCATCAAATTAAGAGCCTCACCCATTTTAAAGTCTTGAAATGTGGCTTCACCTTAGTAACCAAAGTGATTTGGGACTTGTGGTAAGTTCTTACACTTTCCACAATAGCCTTTTGCAGAGTATTTCATATCATGGAAGGATAAATCAGCAACTGCAGAAACACTGAAGAAAATATAAAAGATGTTTACCAAATTGTAAGGTATTTTTTCCTCATACATACAAAAGACTTAATCAGTGGTCTACAAAATACAAGATGAATAAAACTACTAATCACAACAACATTCCAGAATGAGCAGGCTAATGAAAACCAAGTACAGACCCTATAGAAAAGCTCATATTGAGCACAATTCGCATTAAAGATGTCAGGCAGCCATCTTCAAATCATTTCCAAAATGCTGACCTCAAACAGAAAATAAACCATGTTAGGAAAATTGACTAAGTCTATCTGAGAACATTTATCATAACTGCTCTGGCATAGATACGAGATTGAACCAAATACATGCTTGATATGTGGAGTAGGACAACAACTTTAGATGAAAGACCCATTTTATATGTTTGGTCAGAGAAAGGACCAAATGGCCTGGGATAGAAAAATAAATAAAAAGTAGAGCAAGATAGTCTAGAAATCAACCAGAAAGGATCTAGTGGTCAGTCACTGGGATGACAATACAGCAGGCAAGAGATCCAGGACATGTAATGAGGATAAATGTGCTCAGCAGCAAAGAGCTCCTACATGGAGCAACAAGTTAGTCTGGATGATCTTCTTAACAGCCACAAAGGAGAAAGTGTGAGTTAATGCTCTTCAGAAACAGTCGCCATCCTGGATTCAGTATTAGAAGTTCTCACAGGCACAGGACCCAGGACTCTATGCCAGGGTCGAGAACCAGTAGGGAACCTGAGTAAGGCAGGATTTTGTCTTGACAGACACTGTGGGTTAAGTGAGCAGTGGCAGGGGGATCATGCCATGTCTTTAGAGTGCTAAGACATAGCTCTTTGCATGTCCCCAACACCAAAGATTTTCAGGACTTGGACAGTACTATATGGGGTAAGGCTGGGTAAGTAGGGAAATATCTTGCAGAAGTTGGAAGGAAAGTTTTTTCTAACACCAAAGTGGCTTATTCATGGGATAAATTACCAGATAGGTTGTAAGCCACTATCAGAAGCTTGACCATTCCAGACTGATGTCAGAACAAAACACTTCCCTAATTCAATACTATGTACTACTATTCATTTGCTTCACTCACAGAAGCCAATCCTATACTCTTTCTAAACAGACCTGGCCCACAAACATTGTTTCCTGAGTCAGAACTAGGCTGCTCAGTAACAGTCTCAGCCTCAACTGTCACCTGATTAACTTAATGCTATTAAGTACAGCTTCAGATGGATTGAGATCAGTAATGTCCTTCAGAGAAATCTCACACAATATAATGAACACAGGCTGAATTTAAAACCAACACCTCCATTTGTATTTGGTTATTTGAAATTTGATAGGGAAGGGGGGAAAACCAAGACGGGTGGGGGTGTGGGGGGGAGGGTAATGGGTACCAAGACATGTGAAAGGGTATCAATGTATGTGAATTAATGCACCTTCTATCTGGCAAATATCATGTAACCCTTTTACTAATTACAATAAAAAAAATAAACTCTTTAAAACTGTAAAAAAAAAAAAACCCAACACCTCCGTTTGCCAAGTCAATTAGAGGCATAAATAATCCATGAAGCTCAGTTGTGAAGTCCATTTAGACCACAAAAGTGATGGTGATACAGTACATAAAAAAATCCCCAAAGTTCCATTTCTCACTTATGTTTACATTTGAATGAAAATGAATATGACAGGAAGATTTTTCTTTTGCTTATTAAAAAAAAGATTTTCAAGAAAAAGAATAGAAACAGAATAAGCCTCAAAAGAAGAATTCATGTACTCTCTTTAAAGCCCTAAATTGTCATGTGGGCTATGTCAAAAATCTGTGTTCTCTAGGCACTAATGTCATGTGTGAGGTTTTATAAGGACACACGTGGCTGCCTTCTGTTGTAAACAAAGCTAAAAAGCTTTGGTTGCTACTTGAGAGAAGTCTATCCATGCATATATTTTCAAGAGCTTACTTGGGATTTCCATTGTAGAATTTTATAGACTTAAAGCATTCTACCAGTTGGTACCATGTTAGCACACGCTGTGCTAAGACTACAGCCACAGATCACTTGCTGCAGGTGCTCTGTAAATATAGCATTCTCACCAAACTCACCAAACTTAGCACGAATAATGAATGGGAATTACTGCATTGTCAAGTGGAATGGAATACTTCGGATATTACATGCTTGTCATGCATTAGTATTTTTCAGATAGTCGAAGTTAAACATATTAAAATCATATTACAACTCAATTTGATATATAGAATATTTGATTTATATTAAGTAGAAGGATTATTGCATTCATGTTAACCTACTCCCCTTTCCATTTTTTTAAAATGTGGCCACAGGCTTATTTTAACTAGCATACATCTAGCATTTGTGGGTCCCATTTTATTTCTCTTAGGGCTGATCCATGAAACAAATGCCAGTTTGACACAAGTAGATTTCGCAGGACCATTAGTGAAATGCTAGCGGGTCAAACATGACTTTATTCCAAATAAAGTCATTTATATAGAGGCCACTACATGAAAGTTTGCAGGACACTGAAATCAGAGCTCACAACATTTCAGTGATAAAAATGAACAATTATTGCTGACATATCAACAAATATTTAGAGTAATAAGAGGAACAAACTGAAAAGGTTTAGAAATACTTTGTGACGGAGTTTAATATTTTATCAAGATGAATGTTAACTGAAAAGCTAGTTGAAATGGTCAGCAAGAACTCAGACTAATAGTTGGCTTCAAATTCAATAGCTTCACCTTACATATTAACAGTCAGAAGTAAGAAGAAAATGCTCCAAGGATCCTTCTCACAGTGTTTTCATACTGTACAAATGATCTAGGAACAAGTGAGTATGTTGATAAGGTGTATTTGAAGAAAACATTGCTAATACATGAAAGAAAATTAAAACAGAGAGAGAAATGAAGCATAAATAACTTAACAATCAGAAATATGTTCATTCTCAAGTATAAAGTGAATGTAATACCAGTAAGTGTTCCAACACATCTTTGACTTGCATTCATAAATTCAAATGGAAAAATAAATGTGAGAAAAGTGTGAAAATTTAGAAAACACAGCAGTGAGGACAGAATTTTTTTAATTCAGTTACAATAAAGAAATAGGTATTAAAGATCCAAAGAGACATACCGAATAGAGAAAAATAGAAAGAGATGGAGTAGGAGAGACTTCAGAAAAAACTTCAAGTATCTATGTAAAATAATTAGGTCAAATTAGTATGTGAAAAATGAATAATTAAATACTTGAGTATTACAAAAGTAGATAATAAATTTAAACTATTATGTTAGAGAAAAAACTTTAAAAGTCGTATTTCATGAAAATAAACTTGTATACATACAGAAATACAATGAACTTATCTGACAAACTACTATCAAATCTTCAACACAAGAATTCATGTATCATAAGCTGGGTGCTGGTGGTTCACATCTATAATTCTAGCTACTTGGGAGGCTGAGATTTGAGGATCATGGTTCAAAGTCAGCCTAGGCAGGAAAGTCAATTAACCAGAAAAAATGGAAGAAGTGCTGTGGTAGAGTGCTGGCTCAGGGACAGAGTACAGGTCCTGAGTTTATGCACATACACATGCACACACATACATGGACAAATTCCTTTCTGAAGCTCACTATGCAGATGATAAGACCACTGAAATTTGGGTTCTGGTACAGAATGAAATATGAAAGTGAAAGCTATTGGCTTCACAACTCTTAACTTTCCCATTGTTATCATGTAGGCATATGCTTCAATTTTCATTGCTTTTGAAATGATAGAATAAGGGGGAAATGAATTTTGCACTGTAGATTGGAAAATAGAAATTAGTCCTAATGTACTTCAGCATCATCCAGGTGAAATGACATTTAGAGATTTCTCAAACATTGGTGAGAAAAGGGACCACTATCCTCATTTCCATTCAGTTATAAACCGTGGGCCCTCATTCCCCACTCTTTGTACCACCCTCACTTAGCTGGAACAGGTGCACAATACCTGCTTGTCAAATCAAAGTCCTTAATTATCTTTGGTCTGGGCAACTGAAATCGCCTCATTTTTTTTCCTTTGACAAGAAATTACTTTCCTTGCTCCTTTTGTTACATTTTAAGTAAGTGAAACATAGTATTCTATATATTTCTAAATATTTTTAAGTTGGCATTTGGTTAGCTCTAATAACTTGTAGTTAACAAGTTTCAAATCATGAATATTGTTGCATTCCATCATACAAATATTCAGCAGAGAAAATACAAACCATGGCAGGCTTTTTTAAAGTGGATTTTAGTTTTGAAAATGTTAATACTATTTTTTTTTAATGAGCTTTAAGCTGGGTGCTGTGGCTCACACCTGTAATCCTAGCTACTCAGGAGGCTGAGATGGCGGTTCAAAGCCGGCCTGGGCATTAAAATCTGTGAGACTCATCTCCAATTAACGATGAGAAAACGCGAAGTGGTGCTGTGGCTCCAGAGGTAGGGTGGTAGCATTGAGCTGAAGAGCTCTGGGATAATGCCTAGGCCCAGAGTTTAAGCCCCATGATCTACCAAAACAGAGAGAGAGAGAGAGAGAGAGAGAGAGAGAGAGAGAGAGAGAGAGAGAGAGAGAGAGAGAGAGAGAGAGAGAGAGAGAGAGAGAGAGAGAGAGAGAGAGAGAGACAGAGACAGAGAGAGAGAGAGAGAGAGAGAGAGAGAGAGAGAGAGACAGAGAGAGAGAGAGGAGGGAGGAGGGAGGGAGGGAGGAGGGGAGGAGAGAGAGGGGGAGATGAGAGAGAGAGAGAGAGAGAGAGAGAGAGAGAGAGAGAGAGAGAGAGAGAGAGGGAGGGAGGGAGGGAGGGAGGGAGGGAGGGAGGGAGGGAGGGAGAGAGAGAAGGAGGGAGGGAGGGAGGGAGGGAGGGAGGAGGGAGGGAGGGAGAGAGAGAGAGAGAGAGAGAGAGAGAGAGAGAGAGAGAGAGAGAGAGAGACCTTTAAAATAATTCTCATTTTATTCCAGCAAGAGCTTTTGGAAATATGAACACCTGGATATGACTGGGCCTGTTATTTACCCACTAATTGTTTCCCTCCATTCTTTAGTATACACATTAAGTAATATGCTCAGCTGGAAAACTCCATTTCCCAGCTTCTCTCCCGGAGAGGAGTCTATCCTGCTTTGCGTGGCACTTTCAGAAAAAACCCTTTGTTTCGTTTTCATCCTTTCATTTTTCCTGTTTTCAAATCTGCTAGATAACTGGCCTTTATCAACCATGTTATAACTTTATGGCTCATCCACTCAGGATAGTAAAAGCACAAGGCAATGACAGGCCATCATCCCTGATGACTTTGTATAGCAGGTGTAGCTGACGGTTAATACTAGTGTCTAAGTGGGAAAAACAATTCTGTATAATTATTTTTCAGTCCCTCTTTCTGTATTATAAACACTGTATTCCAAATCCCACTTGATTTAACTTGGAGTATGAAAAAACAGACTAAAAAACACCCAGTCTTCTGGGGTTGTTCTGTCTTGGTAGTAGTGGGTTTGAACACAGGGCCTTTTGATTGCTAGGTGGGCACTCTACCACATGATCCGTGCCCAAACTGGAGCATTGTTTTACCTTCACTGGATCTCAAGTAAATTTATATATAAGGGTTTTGACTATTATCCCTGACTTTAAGATTCCTTTTAGGGCCGGGAGTTTGGCCTAGTGGTTAAAGTGCTTGCCTAGCATGCACGAAGACCCGGGTTCGATTCCTTGGTGCCACATACATAGAAAAAAGCCGGGAGTGGTGCTGAGGTTCAAGTGGTAGAGCTCTAGCCTTGAGAAAGTCTAAGGACAGTGCTCAGGCCCTGAGCTCAAGCCCAGGACTGGCAAAAAAAAAAAAAAAAAAGATTCCTTTTAGATTTCTCTCATACCTGAGACAACTTCTTTTATTTCCTGTCTTTTTGTGTCCTTGCTCCTTTCCTTTCCTTCCCTCCCCCACCTACCTTTCCTTTCCTTTCCTTTCCTTTCCTTTCCTTTCCTTTCCTTTCCTTTCCTTTCCTTTCCTTTCCCTTCCTTCCTTCCTTCCTTCTGCTGGTTTTCAGGGCCTAGGTCCTATCTCTAAGCATTTTTTGCTGAAGGCTTCTGCTCTATCACTTGGGCCATGGCTCCACTTCTGGGTTTATGGTGGTTAACTGGAGATAAGAGTCTCAGACTTTCCTACTAGGACTGGCTTTGAACTGGTCCTCAGATCTCAGATGTTAGCCCCTGGAGTAGCTGAGAAGTACAAGCATGAGCCAGTGACCATGACAATTTCTAAGTACTTATGATATATGTTCAATTGGATGTCCAATTATTTCACAATTAAAATTATCATCTCTTATTGTATTAACCCTCCTCAATTTCCTTACCTGTAATAGCATACTTTCTCAGCCAGGTCTGCTTGACTATAAAGGAGAGGCCCTCAAAATGTGCCTCATCAGCACCAAGATTCTGGGACTCATGTCTGCCCATTTTCACTCTGTCCTTTAGTCTTACCCAGCTATGGTGCCTGTTCTTCAACACCATTCAACACACTTCCTGAATTAATCTGAGTTCTTTTCAGCAATGACTTTTTTATGTCTCCAAACCCAGCCCTGCCACTTCTGATGTATTGATGTAAAACTCAAACAAGAAATTACATGAACTCTAGTTCAAATATTCAACTCTATCCAAATGATTCATCTTGAGATCCAAAAATGCTCTATAATCTAGCAGTCTTTACCTGCCCTAATGGATTTTCTTTGCCTTCTGGGTTTCCTCCTTGTTTCTAGCCAACTTCTTTAAGAACTCTGATGTAAACCAGGTTCATAGCCACTATTTTTCCATGCAAACACCCTCCCAAACTACTGAAATAGATGAGAATATCCTTTAGCGTCTGTTATCACCAGACCAGCATCATCCAACATTATCGGTCAGCCAGTAAGAAATGATCTACTCCAGCCTTGCCCCAAGACTCCTAATGAGCTTCTGTACTAACAAGGTCTTCAGGTAATTCCTACAGACCTTAAAGTTTGAAGAATCACTGCAAGAGGACTCACCAAATCATACCCAATTATGAGGACACTAAAGTTCTAGTCTCCCACAGAATCTCTGTCATCCACAACAAGCACAATGTTTAATTAACAATTTCATTTCTTAATTTCATATAAGTTCTTTCTCTCCAACTTGGTGGTAAATAATTTTACAACCAAGACAGTCATACATCTAACCAATCTAGATGTAAGGAACTAACACTCATTCAAGTCACTTCAAGAAGAAAAAAAAAGATTAATTTAAGGCTTTTTAAGGCTTTCTTTGGAACAGAAGTCAGAAGATCCAGGTCTGACCGCTACTCTTTGCAGTCAGCATCTGTTTCTGTCCATCGCTTTTATTCACTTGGATATCTTTCTACTCAGTTTCTGCTTGTTTACATCAGCAGTCTTTGCATGACCTATTGAAGCCATTCATTCTCGATATACTACCAGCCCATTCACCTCTGCCCTTTTTTTTGTTGTTTCCATTTTCATCCTGTCTCTAATCTTAATATTTCCCAAGAGAGATATAGTCGCATAGAGAATCATTTGCCTGCCTGCCTGCCTGCCTGCCTGCCTTCCTTCCTTCCTTCCTTCCTTCTTTCCTTTCTTTTGCCAAACCACAAGACTACATATGTATGAGTCTCCTATGGACTGTACCTTGGATCAGGAACCCATTCTGATCCAATCAGCTGAAGCCTAGGAGACTGCAGTTCAAAATAAGGCCTTCAAAGAAGCAGGCACTGTCAAAGGAGAATATTCCTTAGGAAAGAACACGTGGGATGCTTAGGCAATGAGCCACATCACCAGCCCACAGAGTTATTACTTATTTTGTTTTCATCATAGCCTCAAGCATAATGCTGGGCACATCATAAACAGAAATCAAGCCATATAGGAAGGAAGGGTCATTTACCACGCACAAACAACACCTTACTGGATGTACAGGCCACACAGAGATTAAGTAAAAAGCGATCCTGGTTTTCCCCGGAGCTCTTACTCTAAACAGGTCACCTGACCTTGGGTGAGTTACTGGACCATCAAAAACCACAGCTTCTTAACTATCAGATGTTGCTCTGCCAGTTTCACCAACTTCCAAGAGTCACTTGAGATCACATGAGGTAACCTTTGTAAAAGTGCTTTGAAAAAATACATTCAGTCTAAAACAAGACTGCAGCCTTCTAATACTTCAAATCCTCTCATAAATACACACGAATTGCTTCTAGATACTTTTCTCTTGTCCCTAATCCCCACAACATATGATCCATTAATCACTATTTCTTGAAAACACTAAGTAACAGCATTCTATTACAGTAGCATTTTCTACATCACCAGGTATTGATTTTCATTGCTCCCCTGGCTCAAATGGTGATGATGAAAATTCATTCATTTCACTCAGAATGTAAGGAAAAAAAGTCTTATTTTACTGTGCAAAATATTTTAATGTTGTCTTTTCAACTGTATATGCAAAACTGCTGCAACGTCCTATATAATTTTTTATTTTTTAAAAAATATTTTGCAATATGTGTTAAATTCCAACATAGGTCAGTTTGACTCTTGTGTATAGCCCTCTCCCAAAAAAGTCTAATATTTTTACATTGCAATTAGAAAATCCTAGATGTCAGAAATCAGAGACCCGGTTTTGGCACGAGGATAATACAGAGGAAAAGACAGGCCTGTCTTAACACAGTCATTATCTTATTCTCCTAACTTCTCTGTATTTTTTTTTAAAAAAAATTTTTTAAATCACTTTGGTACCTGACTTTCCATTTAAGGGTGGGGTGGGGTGAGATGGCGGAGTGAGAATCACTGATGACAGCAGGCTACTTTATCAAAAACATGTTATCCTACCCTTTGCACTGTTCAAGGCCAAGATTTATGCGACTGCAAAACCAAACCACAAAACAGAGCTGTCTAAGATCTTGGCTTTGGCCATCAGCAAAGGTCAAGAGATATGCCTTGACACCAGACAGGATGCCCAGAGCTCCCGGGCCAGGATGGAACGCTCAGCCCTCCCAGAGCTCCCTTCTCTTTACACCTCGGGGCATCTGTTGCTCAATGCCTACAAGTGCAGTCCGTCATTCAACAGCTGCCCCTGGGTGTGGAGCAGGGAACGCAGCTCGAGGGAGCTCAGCTGGGCAAAGGGTAGGTTCCGGGCGAAGGGAAGCGCGAACCGAAACCGGCGCTGGGCCGGGAAAGGCAGCCCCAGCTCAGGCTCCAGGCGCCCGTGCATTCCAGGGTCCGGCCCTCCGGGAAAGGCGAACCCGCTTCTCCCAGGGCAGGGGATTGCGGGGGGGGGGGGGTAGGGGGGTAGGGGGGCGAAGGGAAGGCTGCGAAAAGGCGAGGCGCGCGGGAGGTGGGTGGGCGGTGTTCCGTGAGGCTGGGGAAGCTGAGTGGAAAACGGGTGGGCAGGGAGAGGGGAGCAGAGGGATGGAGGGAGGGAGATCGGGGGTGTGGATCTGCGCGGTCACGCCGCAGCGTCGGGCTAAGCCTTGGGGCGCCCTCCCAGGACACCCATCCGGGGGTTCTCCGCAGAGTTGCAGGGACGGCAGTGCAGGGGAAGAGGGGGTGCTGGAGACCCGGTAGTCTCCGGGCTGCCAGGAAGGGGGGCGGGGTGAGGGGCGAGGCGCCCCTTCCCGGAGCGGCACGCGCTCGCCCCCCCCCCCGCCCCGCCGCTGGGTCCGCGTCGACCCCCGCCCCGCGCGCGCCCCCCGGCCCCGCGCCCCGCGGGCGGCCCCTCACCCTCCGCGCGGGAGCGGATCTCCGACACGGTCCTCCGCATGGTGGGCATCGCCGCCGCGGCCGCTGGGGGGCTCCCGGCGGGGACCCTGCACCTGTCACGCCGCCGCCGCCTCCGCCCCGCCGCCGCCGCCGCCGCCGCGCGGGGCTGGGGGACCCGGCTGCTCCGCGCACCGAGGGCTCAGCCGCCGCCCTGGCCCCGCTCGCCGCCCACCCGGGGGAAGCCCGGGCACCCGAGCGGGAGGAACAGGAGGAGAAGAAGGAGGTGGTGGTGGAAGAGGCGGCCGGGGCGAAGGTGGCGACGACCGCAGCGCCCGCCGGGCCAGCTTCTTCCCGCAGCCTCCGAGGGGGCGGCCCGGAGGGGCGGGGCCGAGCGCGGGCGCGGGGGCGGGGGCTGCGGGGCGCGCGCTCACTCGCTCCCGGGGCCGCGAGGGGCGTGGCCTCGGCGAGAGGGGCGGGGAGAGGCCGCGGGCCGGCTGCTAGCCCCGCCCCATTCCGGACTGTACCAATCATCAGGGAGGGCCGGGGGGGGGAACATCGCTTCCAGTTTCCTGGGCCCGCTCTCCGCCCCTCGGGGAAGGCTCATCTTCTCCTCGACCCTGCCTCCTACGACCCTGCGCGTGTTGAGCAAAAGGAACGAGGTGCCCCGGCTGTGGTATGCTCCCGTCTCCCCTTGTAGCCCCCCCCCCCGGCCTCTGCAATGGAGACGCCTGCCTTCTGTAAAGGGGTGTTGGGTCTGAGTAGGAAGGTGGCGGTGGTGGGATCTGGAAGGCTTAGGGTTAGGTCCTGGCTGGAGTGAGGGTAAGGGATGGCAGCTTCACCTGCGGCCTGCAAACATTTTAGTCTTTGAACCCCCGGTTTGGCTCAGATCCCGAGCAGGCACTTGTCCCCCTGGCTTCACCTAACAGCAACAGGCGGGGAGGTGAAGTGTCCTGGGCTGATGCCCTTCCAGGGTACTTACTTGCTCTCTGGGCCTGTCTGCCCGCCCGCCCGTCCACCTGCCTGCCTGTCTGCCTGAGTGGGGCGGGTGCACTCTGCGTGTGCAACCTCTGCAGCCTGATAAAACTCAGATATCGCAGTCAAATTCTTTATTGGTCGGCCCACGTGGTTCACAAAACGACTTCCCTTGGGTGCAGAGTGGAGAGGGAGTGGAACGTTGGCATAAAATCCATAAAGATGGCAAATTCAGGGTGCCATGTGTCTCAGGGACCACCGCAACCTGTTTTCCTTTTTGTTTGGAATAAGTAGATGGCTGCTAACAGGTTGTAGACAGCACAAGTGAAGTATTTCTGTTGTAACTCATTTTCACATTTGAGATGGGAGGTGAGGTTTTGTGTAGATTCTAGCCAGCTGCTCAACTGCCAAGAAAGGAATGAACTGGATTAGAAGATACTGACTTCCCACTTCAGGAAGAGGGCTTCCATGGAGACCTTTTATTTGTGCTCCTTTCAGATTCTGAAAGGAAAGATGTTGGAGAGGTTTGATCCGTGAGAGTTGATTATACGTCAAGAGATGAAATAAAATCTGCTAATAGCATCTTGTCTCCATTTATGCTATTTACTCTGCTTCTTGCAGGTAGATTTGCTAATCAGAACACTGCCCTACATTAATACTCACTCAGGAGGTCAGTACATATTTATGAGGGGCCCACTATACTTGGCTTTCATTCAGAGGCTAGGATTAGAACAAAGAAAATGTATTCCCAGTGTTTATGGGATATCTCAGGTTAGAGTAGTACTCAAAGATTATGGTCACGGTTTTAAAGTATCGCCAAGGAAAAAATGAATTTATTAGATTATCATTAGTGACTCATTTAATTCCTTCAAAGACCCAAGATCTGGTTTGAATCAGACTTCCTAAGGCTTGAGGAACACCTGTCTAAAACAAATAAAATGATGAAATATAGCAAAGAGTTTTTTAAATTTTTTACTGTTGTGATATATAGAGGGGTTACAGTTACATTTGCCAGATACTAGGTGCATTACTTCTCACACATTAATACCCCTTCTCAGGTTTTGTCCCTATTTCCCACCCCCTCCCAATCATCTTGTTTTCCCCCCTTCTTTTTCCTATTTCAAATAAAGAAATAGACCTATATATAATATACCAGGTAACAAAGCAAGATAGAATAACAATATTAGATTAACCAAAGGGCAACAAAGGGGGAAAGAAATAGCATAGTACATTAAGAACAACAATCACACAAGATAAAGCTCTTGTTTCCATATCCTAGAGATCTTTTCATTTAGTCTCATTCTATATGAGCTTATGTATCTAGATTTTCTCTCTTTTTGGCCAGTTGTGGGGCTTGAACTCAGGGCCTGGGCACTGTCCTTGGACACTTTATGCTCAAGGCTCTGCCACTTGAGCCACAAAGCCACTTCCAGTGTTTTCTATGTATGTGGTACCCAGGAATCACACCCAGGGCTTTGTGCATGTGAGGCCAGCACTCTACCACTAGGCTACGTTCCTGGCCCTTGTATGTAGGTTTGTTTTTATATATGTGTGTGTATATATATATATATAGTAATTAATGGAAGGGTTACATTATATTCACCAGATAGGAGGTGCATTACTTCATATACATTGATACCCTTTCTCATGACATGGTCCCATTTCCCTCCCTCCCCCACCCCCCACCCCCGCTCATCTTGATTTCCCACCTTCCCTATCCAATTTCAAATAACCAATTCAGCATATATAAAATATATATCAGATAACAAGGTGAAATAACAATATGAGATAACCAAGGAATAGCAAGAGAGATGAGAGATAACATAGTACATGAAGGACAACAATCACTCATTATATGGCTTTTGTTTCCTTATCCTGGAGGTCCTTACATTTAGTGTCATACTATTTGGCCTTATGTCTCTAGATTTTGTTCTATTGTAAATCTCTGCTAGGAGAGCCCAAGGTTTTTACTGATTATGACAAATGAGGGAGACTATTGGGCCTATGTTCCTTTGAGTCTGGCTTACTTCACTTAAAATGATTTTTGCTAAGTCTTTCCATTTCCTTACAAATGGGGCGATGTCATTCTTTCTAACAGCAGCATAGAATTCCATTGTGTATAAATACCACCTCTTGTTGATCCACTCATCAACTGAGTGACATCTGGGTTGGTTCCATATCTTTGCTATGGTAAATCGTGCTGCAATGAACATCATTGTGCTAGTGGATTTAGTCTGTCCTTATTTCTGGATGGTTGGGTAAATGCCAAGTAGTGAAATTGTTGGGTCATAGGGGAGCTCTATGTTTAGTGTTTTGAGGAACTGCCATACTGCTTTCCAGAATGGTTGAACGAGTTTGCACTCCCACCAACAGTGTAGTAGTGATCCCTCCTGGCTGCATTCCTTTCAGCATCTGCTGTTATTAGTTCTCTTGATCCTGGCCATTCTAACTAGAGTGAGGTAGAAGCTTAGAAGTTTTGATTTGCTGTATGTAGGTTTTGAGCTACTGTAATCATCTGCTAGGAGCATTCTAGGTGAGTACTAATTATTACAAATGAGGAAATTCATTGAGCCTGTGTTTCTTTGGGTCTGGCTTACTTCACTTAATATGATTTTTGCTGAGTCTTTTTCATTCCCTTACAAATGGGAGAATGTTATTCCTTCTGATGGCAGCATAGAATTCCATTGTGTATAAGTACCACATCTTGATTCAGTCATCTACTGGGGGGCATCTGGGTTGGTTCCATATCTGCTCTATGGTAAATAGTGCTGCAATAAACATGGTTGTGCTAGTGGCTTTAGTATGTCATTGTTTCTGGACATTTGGTAAATGCCAAGGAGTGGAATTGCTGGGTCATAGGGGAGGTCTATGTTTGAGGAATTGTCATACTGCTTTCCAGAGTGGTTGAACGAGTTTACACTCCCATCAGCAGTGTAGTAGTGATCCCTCCTTGCCACATTCCTGCCAGCATCTGTTATTAAATTTCTTGATCATGTCCATTCTAACTAGAATGAGGTGGAATTTCAAAGTTGTTTTGACTTGTATTTCTTTTATGGTCAGAGATGTGAAGCATTTCTTCATGTGTCAATAGGCCACTCTTATTTCCTCTTTAGAGAAGTCTCTCTTTAATTCTTTGGCCCATCTTTTAATGGGATGGGTGTTTCTTTGAAGATTTGTTTGGAGAGATTCAATTTTTTGAGATGTAGATATATTTTAGATATGAGGCCTTTGTCTGTTGTATGGCTAGTGAAGATCTTCTCTTACTCTGTGGGCTTTCTATTTAACTTGCTAGCTATGTCCTTTGCCATACAGAAGCTCTGCAGCTTAATGCAATCCCATTTGTCCAAACTTCCTTTAATTTGTTGTGTTTCTAGGTCTCCAATAAGAAAGGTTCGACCTGTGTCCAGGAGACCCTAGTGTATCTCCTATTCCTTCTTGTAAAAATTTCAGGGTACCTGCTTTTACCTCGAGGTCCTTTTGGAATTAATCCTGGTGCAGGGTGACATTGAAGGATCCAACTTTAGTTTTCTGTAGCTGCTTAACCAGTTCTGCCAGCACCATTTGTTAAAGAGGCTTTCTTTCTTCCATTTTATTTTTTTGGCTCCCTTATCAAAGATTAGGTGGCCATAGGTCTGTGGATTGATTTCTGGCTCTTCATTTCTATTCCATTGGTCCTCAGGCCTGTTCTTGTACCAGCAGAAAGCTGTTTTAGTTACTATAGCTCTGTAATAGAGTCTAAAGTTTGGTATTGATATTCTTCCTGCACTGTTCTTTCTGCTAAGAAAATTTGAATTAGCAGAGATTTTTAAGCATTAAAATAATAGCAAACACTTCTAGGTGCAGATAGTTCATGCCTGTAATCCTAGCTACTCAAGAAGTTGAGACATGAAGTGTTACAGTTCCTAGCCAGCCTGTGTTGAAAAGTTCCTAAATTTTGTGGAGAAATCGAAGAGAAAATGTCTTAATTATAGAAGCTGGCATATTGATACTCTTAACACCATTTGTGGAGAATGCTTCTAAGGTAGAAAAGAAAATATTTCCTTGTATGACAATTCAGATCCAAATCTAATACCTTTAGTCTTTATGCACCCATTCTCAACGGGATGCTTTACTGTGATCAAATCAATCTTTCAGTTCCTTCAAATATGCTCTTCTATTGCTCCATTCTCCTCAAATATTCTTTAAATAATTTTTGTTATTGAGGCAGATATTATCTGATAAGCCTTCTTATCTGGAAATATGTGTCTTGTTATTGCTATACACCTAACACTCAAAATTTACTTCAACATTGTCAGACATCCTGGTCTTTGGGATGATTCTTTCTTTCAATGCCTGAACTTATTGCTGCTTATCTATTTGGGCTCAGGTGTTAGCCATCTTGCTGCACTGCTCACTAGTTGATGCATTTGTAAAACAAAACTCTGACCCCACACCTCACACTTGAAATGTACAAGGCTGTAATTTTGTGCATAGTGATTTTTAAAAAGTTGTCCTTGAATAACCCACTTGCTTGTAAATTTACCAATTTTGTAGTCATGAGAGCTTTGTTGAATATTTTTAAATGATCTGACTGACTCCTACTGCAGATTCTGTGACAGGGTCATGTTCCTAGCACTCTCTGCCAGGGGCTGGCGGAGTGTACTTCCCATACAAGGGAAGGTGAGAAGATCCGAAAGCTCTGGAATCAAGCAGGTGCAGATCATTGCAATATTGAACTTCAATCAAGCTTCTGAAACAATAAAAATGGATGTGATTTCTAGCAGTCTGGAAGGAGTAGTTCTTCAGAAAGGAGAGATGGATGGAGTGATAGTACAACTTGGGGAAATATCACATGGATAAAGCATGTGGTATTTTCTGTATAAAAAAAATGTTTCATTTCCCATATGAATGACCTGTACTGTCAGTGTTGCTGATACATTATGAAGAGCCATATATAAAAATGCTCTCCGATAGGAAGTTGGCCATCTCTGGAACTTTCTTCAGATAACTATTATTTGTAAGTAACCCAAATTGTGCCTTATTTGAGGGCTCATTAGGAATTGCCAAACTAATTAGTTATAAATCAAACACTGTCATACTCTGATAGTGAATAAATACTGGCTATAACTTTGTACAAAATTATACCTATTCATCACTAAACACTACATTTTCTCCTGTTTCTGTTTATTAATTGTTGTGTGTATGTGTGCTGATAATAGAACTTGAACTCAGGGCCTCTCCTTTCATTCCCTGTTCTTATTCATGACAGGCACTTGACAACTTGAGAAACACTTTCACTCTAGCATTTTGCTGATTCATTGGGGATACCTTGTGCTGCTGAATAATTGGAGAGAGTAAAAGTGACATAAACATACTCTTTTTGTTCTACTGTTAGAGAGGAAGTGGACATCATAGAACCTGCTTGGCCCAATGTCTTAAGTTTAAATTTCAGAAACCTGAGATACTAAGAGTCCGATGACTGATAGCTGTGATGATTGGCATGTGTCCCCCAGAGTTCCTGTGCTGCTGGATACATAATTCCCAATTCAGCAGTGTGGAAAAGTGGGGCTTGAGGAGGTGGAGGCATATGATGAGAGCTCTGAAGTATCAGTGTATTGAAGTGTGCTTGCTAAAAAAAAAAAAAAAAATTGAGATCAGCTTTTGCCTGTGCAATCATTCTTTACTATTCTCTTCCCCTTCCATCTTCAGCTATGGAATGACACAGCAAGAAGGCCTTTACTAGATGCCAGAGCCTTGATCCTGGATCCCCAGTATATCATAGAGGTAAGCAGTTTAGAAATTAGCTTTCCATATGTAGAAAATTAATGGGGGAGAAGAAAAGTCTTTACAATAAACGATACAATGAACTGGCCTGTTGCCTTCTACAAATACCAATGTCAGCATAAAATGGATCCAAGAAACGTAAAAGTTCCATTAACTACAAAACTGTTAGAAGTAAAATAAAAGTACCTATTTGTGAATTTACTTAATAGTTTTTACATACAACACCAGAAGCACAAATAACAATATAAAATACAGATGTGCTGGATATCACCAAAGTTTAAACATCAAGAAAGGAAAAAAATCCCCAAATCCTCAAAACTAAACAATAATAACAAAAAAGAAACTGAAAAACTCATGGAAAAATTTTTGTAAATTGCAGATTTAATAAGCAACTTGCACCCAAATATATAAACATTTTTTCATATATTTTTATTGTAATTAATAGAAGGGTTACATGATATTTGCCAGATAGATGGTGCATTAATTCCCATACATTGATACCCTTTCACATGTCTTGGTCCCCATTTCCCTCCCCCTCACCCCCACCCCTCATCTTGTTTTCCCCCCTTCCCTATCAAATTTCAAATAACCAAATACAAATATATCTGATATATCAGGTAACAAAGTGAGATACTGTAACAATATGAGATAACCAAGGGACAGCAAAAGAGATGAGAGATAACATAATACCTTAAGAACAATAATCATTCATTATATGGCTTATGTTTCTATATCCTAGAGATCCTTTCATTTAGCGTCCTATTATATGGCCTTTTGTATCAAGGTTTTGCTCTATGGCAAATCTCTGCTAGGAGAGCCCAAGGTTTCTACTGATTATGACAAATGAGGGAAACCACTGAGCCTAAGTTCCTTTGAGTCTAGCTTACTTCACTTAATAGGATCTTTTCTAAGTCTTTCCATTTCCTAACAAATGGGGCAATGTCATTCTTTCTGACAGCAGCATAGAATTCTATTGTGTACAAATACCACATCTTGTTGATCCACTCATCAACTGAGGGACATGTAGGTTGGTTCCATATCTTTGCTATGTTAAATAGTGCTGCAATGAACATTGTTGTGCTAGTGGATTTAGCATGTCCTTGTTTCTGGATGATTGGGTAAATGCCAAGTAGTGGAATTTCTGGGTCATAGGGGAGCTCTATGTTTAGTCTTTTGAGGAACTGCCATACTGCTTTCCATAGTGGTTGAATGAGTTTGCACTCCTATCAACAGTGCAGTAATGATCCCTCCTGGCCACATCCCCTCCAGCATCTGTTGTTATTAGTTTTTTATGACTCAACAGTGGAAAGATGTCTTTTGGCACCAGTGACTTGTTCCTATAATTCTGGTTGCTCAAGAGCAGAAGATCTGAGGATCATGGTTCAAAGTCAGCCCAAGACCAACCAATAGACTCTTACCTCCAATTTGCCAGCAGAAAGCCAGAAGTGAGATGTGGCTCAATGGTAGAGCACCAGCCTTGTATGATAAAGCCAAGCAAGAATGTTGCAAGCCACTCTCTTAAAGTCAGAGGAAGCCCTGTGTTCAAGTCCAAGTATGGCACAAAAAATAGAATTAAGACTAAAAAGTAATAAGCGATCTGAATAGATATTTCTCTAAGAACATGAAAATGGCTAATAAGATCATGGAAAGATATTCAACATTTTTATCCATGAGGAAAATAAAAACCTTGAGATTTATCCCTACTGGCTACAAAGAGGCAGCAGCAAATGTTAGAGAAAAATGTGGATAAATTCATATATGAATGCAAATGATATTTACAGACATCAAAGCTACTCATTTAGGGAATGGTCTAACCATTGTGTAAGTGTTTAAGCATGGACTTACCATATAATCTAGCAATTATACTCTTACATATGTAGCTAAAGGAAATAAAATCTGAGATCTATGCAGACATGTTTTTCTGAACATTCAGAGCAACAATATTCTTATTTGGCAGAGAAGAGCAACTATTCATTAACTGATTGATAGGTAAACAAAATAAAATATGGTGTATCCATGTAATGGAATATTTCTTGGCAATGAAAATAAATGAAACATCAATATGTACTATAACATGAATGACCATTATAAACCTTATGCTATTGAAAGAACTCAGACCTAAAGGATCAATACTCTATGATTTCATTTACATGATATGTCTAAAACAGGTAAGACAAAAAGTAGTGTCACGATGAAGCAATAAACTTTTAAATACAATATGATTTTAACCCAAAACTCTAAATCTCCTGTCAATAATATAGCCACTTATGACTCGTAAAGACATTCTCATGCCTATAATTAATTTCTCACACCAGTACTATAATTCTCTTTGTGAACATTAGTAAAGTTTTAACTCAGTCCATCGTTTCCAAGAAAACAATGTATAATCATTTTTACTTAGGTTTAAATTTAAAACACTCCATTCTTGTTTCAGTGAAGCTAGTTCTTATTTGTTGTTGTTTAGTTTTTTTTTTCTTTTTGCCAGTCCTGGGGATTGAACTCAGGGCCTGATCACTGTCCTTTGGGCTTTCTTAAAGCTAGCACTTTACCACTTGAGCCACAGCACCACTTCTGGCTTTTCTATGTATGTAATACCAAGGAATCAAATCCGGTCTTCATGTATGCTAGGGGAGCACTCTGCCAGTAGGTCAAATCTCCTGGCCATAAGCTAGTCTTAAAAATGTAGAATTATTTATTACATAAAAGATCTCTTGGTATAAATATTGAAGAAATAAGTACCCCCCAGGATATTTCAAATAATATTCAATTTATACATTATTGTTTGGGAGAAAAACATTTGTTGTGAATTTTATTTAAAAGCAAATGCACATTCAAGGAAAAGCAATTTGCTCTATCATAGTAATCTAATTTCTAGGTCTCAAATTCAATAGCATCATTTCAAATTGATGATAAAAGACATTAAAAAGTAGGATTGAGGGAGGAGGGATGGACTTTAGAAGTGTCCTGTGTGCAGAATCAAGAAGTGAAAAATGGATACTTAAAGTTTTTTTCACCTTCACAAAAGTTAACAAATAACATTCCACTTCTACCAAAATGTAAAATATTCTCTGTAAAACATTATTGTGGATAATTCAGTTTGCATGGGATTGGCACGAGCATTAACATCTTAAAAAAAAAGTTTTCGTAAGGCCTGATTGGCATACAATTGTCATATATTTAGCATTTTCATGTGTGATACCCTTAGCCAGTGCCACATACCCATTTCTTCCAAAACTTTCCTCTCACTCAACAGTATGGCTCTTTATAGGTCTCTCAGCGCCTATGGTATTTCCAGTACTGAGCTGGAATGATTGAGTGGACAGCTAATGCAGACAGGAGCCAGATCCTTATAGAATTCATGTCACAGCAGGATACTAGATTTCAACTGGAGTTACATAAGTCAACACAAACACACAACTATATATTATAATCTATAGGAAAAGTACATTATATCTATATACATCAGATTTATTTCTAATATATTTCTGAGCTTTCTTATTTCTATCTGGAATGCTTCCTACGTGTTTAGGTAGGAGTGATGATTACTCTTGATAGTCACCTTAACTGGCTCAAACTCACTTCTGGGTGTGTCTGTGGTGGAGTTTCTAAATAATGTTGGCTAATGGGAGAGCAACTTAGGGGTGATGGTGAGCTAAGTCTTTAGCTCCAAATGCATGGGTAGCCCTGTCCTATAGTCAGAGATGGTTTGAGTGGAACAGAAAAGGAAGAAGGAGTAAGCCAGCCAGTGTGTGAACATCAAACTCCCACTTGCTTAGTCTTCCAGTGTAGACTTATACTCATGACTCTCCAGGGAGCCTTCTGGCCTTCATTTGTGGACTGGGGAAGGTGGCATTAATAGTTACCTTGTTCTGAGGCATCCAGACGGCTCATTTTTCTGGCTCTCGAATCTGCAGGCAACACTAATAGGGTCTACCAATATCTGTTCAAGCCAATCTCATAAATCCCCTCTTATAATTTTATTTATTAATTTATTTATATTTTAATCAGCCAGTGTGTTTATTTAGTATTTATCTGTTCCGTTAGTTTCTATCCCTCTAGAGAATACAAACGGCGTTTATCATAATTGAAACATGAATCGCTTTGTTTCATTTGTGGTGTGGCTTTTAATTTTGAAAGGACTAAGTTGTTTGATGTATGGGAAGAACAATAAGCAATCAAAAGGACTATGAGTGTAATGATATTGGCCAGAAAGACAATACTGGAAGTGAGAAATTTCTCCAGTCCTCCTGGCCATGTCACCTCAGATAGCTTTCCAGAAAAGAAATGCCAGTAATAAAGATGTAAAGTATGGAGAAAAAAATCTTCATTAAAATCCTGAACCTAGCCATAAATGATGTAAACGTAATTCCTAAATTCATATTCGGTAATACCATGACTTACTTCAGAAAGAATGCCATATCTAAATAAGATGGTTTCTTGATTAATTGAAAGAAGCCATAGCTTTCAAATATGAAATATTTGCCAAAATTGTATTTGGGTCACTTGGATGACATATCCCTTTGTTCAGAAGTTCATAATTTATTGCAGTGTTTAATAGATTTATTGGAAAATCATAATGTTAGTTTTTCCTTCTAACCCCCAAGCCCAGAAAAAATATTTGCTGAAAAGAAGGCTCATTTATCACTGTAGATTCTTGCCAACTTTGAACTCCAAGGAAATGCACCAAATGGAGAGAGTCGATATTTAATCTAGAATTACCTGTACGTATTTGCTCCAAAGGAAAAGAAGCAAAGGGAGAAGAGGCATTGCAAAGCAAAGACCTACAGTCAAAGGAAGTTTATGAAGGCTGGGGGCATTGAAGGTGAGAGGTGATGCCAGATGTGGGAATAGATGTCATAGCTGATGCATAACTGCTGGCCTGTGCCAGACTGTGGAGAGCGGCTCCCTTTTCTGCCTGTGTCCTCCTGCCTGCTTTACACTTATCTTGAACTTTTAAAAACTGACCTGCAGACCTTTCCTTCCTGTTTCTGGAATCCTCCTGGATTCTTTCTCCTGCCTTCCCCTTGGGTTTAAGAACTCTATATCCTTTCATTGAAGCAGCTGAGACTTGTAGGACACAAAGGCCCGCAAGCTAATCTCTGCTCTTTGGTTTGATTCTCTATCTAATCTGCACCCTTTTGACTTCCCTTGTTGATGTTATTGTTGCCATTCAGGGTGCTTGAATTCAGGGTCTGGGTGTACAGCACCACTTAGGGTTTTCTGGTGGTTTATTGGAGATAAGAGTCTCAGATTTGCTTGTCCTGGCTGGCTTTGACCCATGATTGTGAGATCTCAGTCTCCTGAGCAGATAAGATTTCAGACATGAGTGATGAGCTGCACCGAAGGCAAAAGGTAATTTAGAAAACATTAGGGAAGAAATGTGAGGACTGGAGTGTGTGACTCAGTGATAGAGCGTGTACCTAGGATGCCTGAGCTCTGAGCTCTATCCCAGCACCACAGGAAATAAAACATGATAGGAATCAAGGTAATGGGGGACTCTGCAAACCAATCAATGCAATAGGAATGAATGCACAAAACGAAAGGGAATCCTATCAGGCACTGAGAAACAGAACAAAATTGCACATTAAAGTAATTCTTGCAAGGATAATGGAATATGGAACATGGATCAAAAGTGAAGACATCAGGTTGGAGATGAAAAGCAGTTATTCAATTGTCAGAGGAAGTGTCAGGAAAAAATTAAGCTTGAATATCATTGAGGCATTTCTCTTGATACTTCTGAGATGAGGGAGTAAAAGCGCATCTGTGAGAGAGCCAGGTATTGTTCCCCTCATGATTTCAAATGTAAATCTGGCTACATTTGAACTTTCAGATGTTGGCTTAATTCCTATTGAGTCAGAAATTCTGACAGGGAAGGAGGAGAGATTATTTTTTGTTATTCCTCTTGAAAGATGATTAATGTGCATATACTTAATAATTGGAAATGTTTGGCTTTTTAAAATGCTACTAAAGCTTTCAGTAGCATAGAATGTATATGATTATATAATCTAAATACCAGAACTAGATTGGTTTTTAGGTTAATTTAACAACATCCTTGGAGTCAGAAGAACTGGATTTTCATCTCAGTGCTGGTGCTTTTTTTGTTTTAATTTTAAGAATATCATTTATAAGAAAACCTTTCTGAACCTCAGATTTGCTTAGTGGGCTAATACACAGGCTCAGTCATTGAACTGCTAGACTTGGATCCATGTTTGCACTTACCAGCTGTATAGATTTGGGCAAGTTACCAACTTTCCATGCTTATTATACTTCATATACTCCATGCTCAGACTCCTCATTTGTAAACTGGAGATAATTAAAGTGCCTATAGCATAAAATATTGTGGGAGGTACAGAAGGTAGTTTACAGCAATATGTGACAGAGATTTTAGCTGCCATTATTATGATATCAACATCGCTTCCTTTTCTGTTTCATGAATTAAATGATTTTAAGTTCTAGGGTAATTTCCCCTTCCTTCTCGTCTCCTGCCTTCCTGTTCTTTCTTCTTTTCTTCCTTCTACTTCCCCTTCTCCTTTCTCCTTACTTGTTCCCTCCCCTTCATTGCCCCTCCCCTCCCCTCCTTCTTTTTACTCTCTTTTTTTTAACCCCCCCATCTCTTACTTTTATTTATTTATTTATTTTGAGTCCTGGAATATTGAACCTAAAGTCTTGCTCATGATGGCAAGCATTCTGTCACTGACCCATATCTTCAGCCTTTTTTTTTTGGTTATTATTTTGTTTTTGAGAAAAGATCTCACTCTATTTTTGCCTGAGCTGGCTTGAATCATGACATCTTTCCTGTGCCTTCCAAGTAGCTGGAAATATAAGCATGTGCTAACATTCCAGGCATATGATAATACCTTTCTTTGTGATCTAATAACATGAACTTATTTAATTCATTGCCTTTCTTTGTAATCTAATAACATGAACTTATTTAATTCATCATATCTTAAATATATATATATGTGTGTGTGTGTGTGTGTGTGTGTGTGTACTAGTAGTTCTTGTTTTGTTGTTTGTGGGGTTTGAGCTTCAGGGCCTGGGTGCTGTCCCTGAAAAAAAAAATTTTATTGTTGGGATAATGTATAGAGGGGTTACAGTTACACTTGTCAGATAGTAGGTGCATTACTTCTCACACATTAATACTCCTCATGTTTTAGTTCCTGTTTCCCTCCTCCACCCGCTCCCAATCATCTTGTTTTCCACCCTTCCCCTTCCTATTTCAAATGAATAAATAAACATATATATAATATACCAAGTAACAAAGTCAGATACAGTAACAATATGAGATTAACTGTAAGGGCAAAAAAAAAAAGAGAAGAGAAATAACAGTACATTAAGAACAAAAATTATACAAGATAAAGCTCTTGTTTCCATATCCTAGAGTTCCTTTAGTTTAGTCTCATCCTATATGACCTTATATACCTAGGTTTTGAGCTATTGTAATCCTCTGCTAGGAGAGTCCTAGATGAGTACTAATTATTACAAATTAGGGAACCATTGAACCTGTGTTCCATTGGGTCTGGTTTACTTCACTTAATATGATTTTTTCCAAGTTTTTCCATTTTCTTACAAATGGGGTAATGTCATTCTTTCTGATGGCAGCATAGAATTCCATCGTGTATAAATACCACATCTTCTTGATCCAGTCATCTACTGAAGGACATCGGGATTGGTTCCATATCTTCACTATAATAAATAATGCTGCAATGAATATTGTTGTGCTAGTCTGTCCCTGAAATTTTTCACTCAAGGCTAGTACGCTACCACTTTGAGCCACAACACCACTTCCTGTTTTTTGGTGGTTAATTGGAGATAACAATCTCATGGACTTCTCTGCCTGGGCTGGCTTTGAACCATGCTCCTTTGTCTCAGCCTTCTTAATAGGTAGGATTACAAGTGTGACCCATTGGTGCCTGGCCAAGATATATTTTTTTTTGCCAGTTGTGGGGCTTGAACTCAGAGCCTGATCACTGTCCTTGAACTTTTCTCAAGGATAGAGCTCTACCACTTGAGCCACAGCACCACTTCCAGTTTTTTTTCTATGTATGTGGTACCCAGGAATCTAACCCGGGTCTAGGCAAACACTTGACCACTTAGACCAAACTCCTGGCCCCCAGGATATATAATTTTAAAGCAGAATTGTATTAGATTCAAAAGTCTTGTTTCAAGAATGCTTGAGGATAATATTTACTAAAATATTAAAACGAATATATCTCTTGATGATATTTATAATAATGTTCAACTGCATGCAACAGAAAAATCTCAAGAGGCAGTGATTTAAACAAGGTACTGGAACTGGAATATTATGTGGGGAATCAATTTGTTCAAAATGCACTCTGTGCATGTGTGGAAATGTTATAGTGAAATTCCCTTGTGTTACAAATGTACATTATGGAGGACTTTTTTTTCTTATTCATTTTCACGATATGATGATAGACTTCAGGGTCAGAGACCAAGGAATCTTCTTTGTCCGCTTAACAATACTAACACATTATATTAGTCCTCAAGGTTACCTCATGGTCTTTGCTGGCCTTTTGTATTTTAACCATTATAGAAAAAGGAAAAATGAGTACAGTTATAAGGATAAAAAGAGATCCTAGCACATATCTCAGATTTTATCAATAATCATTCTTGAGTTTGCATATAAAATTTATGTTCACATTTTTGTGACCAACACATGGCCATATCTAGCTAAAAAGGAGGCATTGTATTTTCCATTTGTGTCATCCTGTTCTTCGTCCTTTTTTTTTTTCTTAAAAGGTGTTCCACTGGGCAACAGTGGCTCATATCTGTAATCCTAGGTACTCAGGAGGCTGAGATCTGAGGAGTACAGTTAGAAACCTGACTAGGCAGAGGCATCTGAGAGAGTCATCTCCAATTAACACTTAGAAAACTGGAAGTGGTGTTATGGCTCGAAGTGGTAGAGTACAAGGCCTGAGCAAAAAACAAACAAACAAAAACCCACAAAAAAACTCAGGGACAGCACCTAGGCCCTAAGCTCAGGCTGCACAACTGACAAAAACAAATAGAGAGAGGAGAAAAAAATTTGTATTCTCCCCATTTACCTACTAGCAATCCCCTCTTTATGATATGGAAACTGAAAGATAAATAGCAGGGCAATAGATAGCATAGACATTATTTATGGCAATGGCTGTCACTTCCCTAAAGAAGGGTCTGATCCTTTCTTGAAAGATGATCTAAATTCTAAACAACTATCTCTCCACTATGAATCTATCTTGTATTATCTTTGAAAATCACTTATGGGAAAACAGAGATGTACCCCTTTGGTACAATGATTGTATATCATTTTCAAGTCTTTTAGTCATACAGAAATCATTTTTGTGTGTACGTGTGTGTGTGTGAGCGCACTGGCACAAAGGTTGGAGCTCAAGGCCTCATGCTTTATCTCTGCTTTCTTACTTATGACTGGCATTCTACTACTGAGGCATTCCTGCAGTCTGGCAATTTTGCTGGATAAATGGAGACAGAGTCTCACAGGCTCAAAACAGCCAGCACAGTCTGGCTTTGAACCATACCTCAACCTTCTGAGCACCTAGAACTGTAGGCATGATCCAATGGCACTTGGCATCTGAAATAATTTTTGACAGTTTATTTCATTCCAGTCTTGAGAACTGAATTTCTGAGTCTAATGCATTTCACTACTTTTCAGGGAGAGATGGATTTTGAAGAGGAAATAAAAATTGATACCTAGAAAATGTAACTATTCGGGGAAGGAAAGAACAGACATTAAGGCAGAAGCAAGTCTAGACACTGGAATCTGTTCTCAATGGGACATGCCAGATCTTCTCGATTGACCTAACTCTCCTCCTCCGCACTGTGGGGGCATACATTTATCTTAAAGTGATCGTTATGTTGACATCATTTCAGACTTAGGGTAAAGTTGCTAGAACCCAGCAAGATTTATTTTACTTTATTTGCTTTGTCTTTTCTCCCTTCCTCTGTATTCTTCCTTTGGGAGTAAGTTGCTGGCACAATGCCTCCTGTTTGTAAATACGTAATTGTGTATTTTAGCATTCTCCACAACCTCAGTACTATAATTAAAATCAGGAATTTGCTATTAATACTATACAATTATCCCATCTACAAACCTTATGGAGAATCCATCTTTGTCCCAGTACTGTTCTCCAAATCATGTGTGCCACATGTGTTTGCCATGTCTCTGTAGTCTCTAATCTGGATTTCACGACAATGACATGTCTTTAAAGGGCAATGGCCAGTTGTCTCATAGAGTATCCTTGTGAAGGTTTGTCTGATGTCTCTTTTTGGTTCCATCAAGAATGATTCAGAAGTGATGATGTGTGGTTGTCAGTATATCCTACCAGGAGGCCTTTGTGGCCCATTTCTCATTACTGTGGGCATTAACTTTGAGCACCTGATTTCCACTGTAAGGCTATTGTTTATCATTTTGTAAATGGATGTCTCTGGAGGGGAAATTAGTTTCGTAATCCTAATCAGGTTGACATTGTAATCCTACTTCGAATTTGGAAAAGAAATTGTGTTATTGCTCCCTTGTCTCTCTCTGTCTCTCTCTCTCTGTCTCTCTCTCTGTCTCTCTGTCTCTGTCTCTCTCTGTCTCTCTCTGTCTCTCTGTCTCTCTCTCTCTCTCTCTCTCTCTCTCTCTCTCTCTCTCTCTCTCTCTCTCTCTGCCCTCCATCCTGTCCATGTGGTTATTAACTCTGCCCTTCTGGCTCTATGGGTCAGTTCCATGACTGTCCACACTCAGCTAGGCCAAGTGTTGACGGGTGATGCTGGCACTTGTTGATTTCTGTTACTCTCAGTCTCTCCACTTCCCACAACAAAAAGCTATAAGACGATGCGAAACTTCATGGAGAGTTCCAGAAGTTACTGACAGGAACGAGATAGGGTGGGGGACAATCCTCAGGGTTATTTCCTTTTATACATAAGGCACTTCTCTTCCTGTTTCTTTTAGACTGTTTACCTAATATCTTTGTCAGAGAGACATCCGGGTTGTTTGGAGACCATCAGCATCTGCATGAAACAGTTAATAAACTTAACAACAATAACAACAACAAAACCATGCTGCTATCACAGCTAACAACATCAAAGACTAACATTACATACATTCTAAAAGCTCGGAAGTACATTTACTTTTTATTTACTTATTTTTACTTATCTACAAATAGTTGTACAAAGGGGTTTCAATTCATCATGTCAGTTTTGAGTATAATGCATCTTGATAAATGCCATCTATTTCATCATTTTCCCCAATATCTCCCCCCTCCCAAGTAACCTAATTCCATTTTTAAAATTTTATGCTATTAACTTATCTTGAAGTAGTTGTGCAAAGGAGTTGCCATTTAACAAAGCAGATTATGCAGAGGCTCCATCTTGACCAATGTCACCCCTTTCTACATGCTCACCCACACTTCCCTACTCCCTCCCTCCCTCCCTCTTCTTAATTTTGCAGGATAAAATATGTTGAATTCTTGACTGCATTCTCCCCATCTTAATGACTCATTGTAGACCAGTTGGATGAGAGGTAGGAGGACTTTTTCTCAATGTAGAAAAACTCAGTAGTATACTACTCTGCTCTACTATAAATCTTAGAGCTTCTCTCTAGATTGCTTTCTCTCTAGATTAGATTGTGGAAAAAGATAACATGTAGGCATTTCCTTGTGAATATCTTTTTGCCATAAGACATTAGATGGGAGGTTCAGAATGTGAAAAATGAGTTGCCATTTCCAGTAATAGCTCACAAGAGCAGTTATTCAAATTTCTATTCTGCCAGAAACTTGCTCCAATGAATATTTCATCCTAAATTAATAAAAAGAAAAGCGAATCTTGCATTTTTCTCTATTGCATTTTTTTGGGCAGTAGGAAATAAAGAGCATACCCACCTTCTCCAATCTCAACACAGTGTGCAATTCTGGCAATTATAAGTGTTGAAGAGTTTGAGCAAATTATTAGGACTGGTCACCTTGAACAGACCTAAGGAATTTGGCAGGCATACAAAAGCTGGAGATTGAACAGTTAAGAGTAAAATTGATCTGTCTTAGAGCTCTGCAGTCAAAAGACTACCTCCTTCTATTGCAGTCTTGGAGTCTGATCTCTCCTGCTTTCAGTGAGATGTTTGAATAGCCCCAACAAATACCCAATAAAAATCCATTAAGCAAAGTCAAGGAGCCAGCCTCCTTTCATGCACATGTAGGCTTGCTAGACACTTTGCTCAGGCCCACGGAGGGCAATTCAGAGCAAGGCAGGCACTTACTCCCCCACAGTTATCCCCACCCCTCTGTCTCCCACCCCCAAGCCCAGCTCTACTCTCTTATTTCCTAGGTATATTCAATCAGCAGTCTGAGCGTCTGATTCAGACACAGCAGTAGTCATGTTGATGCAGGAGGCAATAATTTGTTCTGTTATCCTGAACAGAGACAATGGCGAGCAGGAGAACACAATGAACTTTCCCACTGTGTACATTTCTCACTAGCTCTTCCTGGCTCTGTTTCTTTTGACCATATTAGTGGGAGCAGTCATTGCTCTTCCCAGTCCACTAGCTTGTTTTTGTAATCACTTGGCTGTGCTAATGCTTAGAAAAGAGAAACTTACAGAGCAGAAATAAGGACAGAAAAATTTCATATTTTTCTGGTTGTTTAGACAGTGGTATATTTTATGTAAGTGCATTATTCTAGATAGTCAAAACCTCTGCTTTAAAGGCAAAAATTTGATTATTAACTTTAAGAAATGATGTAACATAGTGATGAAACACATAGACTTTGAGGCAGATTGTCTGCATTTAAATGCCCCTCTAAATCATTCTAGTTTTGTAATTTGGGTCACTTAGCTTTTCTTGGTTCAGTTTCTTCATCTGGCATATAGAAATAATAATAGGATAAGTATTTATAATTAAGAGTCTTCAAAGAGGTTACCTACAGATTCAATAAAATATGAAACATTTGATAAAATAATAATTTAGAATAATTCTAATCACATAATTTTTAATTTACCTGTGCATATACAAATCTTACTATAAAATAGAACATTGCATATTTTGGTTTTTTCTCTTTGTTTTTGAGACAGGATTATCCAGTCTAACCTTGACTTTGCAATCCTCTTGTTTCATTGCTAGGGCTACAGGTGTGTATCACATACCCAGTAAGAGTTCTAGTTTGCTTTTATAGAATATTTTCAACATGGAATAGTCAGTGTCTCACAGTAAAACAATATTATCATGCTTTTTGTGAATGCTAATGATGATGATACTGATGATGAAACAAGAGCTAATATTGCTTACTGAGCAGGTTCCATGATTGTTATTGGTTAACTATTTCAATGAACCTCTCTAGGAAGTGTACATTGATATACAGGTCTAGAAGTATAAGTACCTATACAGCTTTACTTAGAGATTTGAGATGCACACTCAAGTCTGTGTGATGTCATAGCTGTGGCCTTGGTCACCTCATTACACTGCCTGGTGCTGGGACTTCTTGTACCTACTCCAGTGGCTTTCAAACATGCATGTGCTTTGTTGAATGGCAACTCCCTTGCATAACTACTTAAAGATAGTAATAAAAAGAAGACAAAAAGAGGGACCCCCCACACACATACCATGGGCTCTCACGCCTGTAATCCTACCTATTTAGGGGGTTGATGTCTGAGGATCATAGTTCAAAGCTGGTTAGCAAGAAAACCCATGAGAATCTTTTTTCCAATTAACTGCCAAAAAAAAAAAAAAAAAGCTGGAAATGGAGGTGTGGCTCAAGCAGCAGTGCTTTAGCCATGAGCAAAAGACCTCAAGAGTAGCACTCAAGGCCTGAGTTCAAGCCCCAAGACTAGCACAAAACAAACAAACAATAACATGAATGGTGCATCAGAACCTCAATCGAGGGAAGGCTTGATGGAACGCACATTTCTGGCCTCGATCTCAGTTTCCCCTTCTGTAGCCCACAGGTGGAGGCTGAGAGCTGGCAACCCGACTGTAGGTGTTGCTAATGTTCCTGCCCCTGGGATCAGTGAAGACTGCTCTTCTATCCTAAATGACTCCAGACTGCCACCATTTTAATTGTCATTCTATTGTCAGTTGCCACCTGAAAGTCCACACTGTATTCTTTTGTGTTCAGCACAACCGCTTAACCCTCCAATGTAGTCCTCCTTCTCCCTCATCCTACGGTTTGAGTTTGTGGGTCTTGTGGCAGCGATAACTGTTTAGTCATTGCTTGCACTCCTTACTCAGTTTGTGGGTGCATTTAGTTCAATAACTCCACTAGACACCTGAATTGTTTCCTTGAATATTGTGCTTTTTATTTGAATGTGGGAAAAACATTAACTAAAATTATTGAGTCTTAAAAAAGAACATCTCTAATCATATGCTGTTCTTTCTCCTCTATGATTTTGAGGGCTGTCAAAGATTATTTGATAGCAGAGCAAGGAACAAAGTAGCATACCATGCTGATATGACCTTGGACATTTCATTTCAGTACTTAAGCCCCAACGACCTGGTGTTTGGTATCTTTCCTCTTGTATTACTTCTGTTTCTTCAATTCTAGTCCAGTGTTTTATCTGTATAGCTCTAAAGTTCAGTAGAATTCATAACAATTCCTATAAATAACCCTAACCAGGTGTTTTGTCTTGATAAAACTTTTCTAAATATTTTATTCTGGTGGACACAGCATAGATTATTAGTTCCTGAACTTCTTGTTGTAACAGTCAGAGGCAGAGAACTCACAGACTGTCTTTTCCTATGTGATAAAATCTTCACTCTTAGATTATAGATCATTTTGGCTGCCTTTCTGCAAGAACATGGGGCATAGCAGGAGTGATGCTGATTCTTTGCTTCTTTTCATTTACTGTTTATCTTCTGCATTGCTCTTTCAGCTATTTCACAGTAAACTGAAAGAAGCAAACTTAAATGTAATTCAGTTCATCATTTTGCACTAAAGTTTGTGGTCTAAGTGACATTTCACATTTATATTTCTATTACAAACATGTGTGCATGTATGTATATATGTATGTGTATATGTATGTATATATGCATGCATGTATGTATCTATCTCTCTCTATATTCATGTATCTATCTATGTATCTATGCACTTGTCTGTGTGTCTCTCTGTCTACTCTCTATGTATAAATCCATATTTTAACATGGGCACCTTTTATATACCCAGTGGCAGTCATTTTGTGAGCCTGCTCTTTGCCTATCTATACTGTGCTGCAAAAAAAAAAGAAAAGAAAAGAAAAGAAAGTATTTATTTTTTTTTTTGCCAGTCCTGGGCTTGAGCCCAGGGCCTGATCATGGTCTTGGACTTTCTCAAGGCTAGAGTTCTACCAATTGAGCCTCAGTACCACTACTGACTTTTTTCTATGTAAGTGGTACTAAGGAATTGAACCTGGGTCTTTGTGCATGCTAGGCAAGCACTCTACCACTAGGCCAAACTCTTGGCCTGAAGGAAGTATTTATTTAAATCCCTTCAAGCTGAATTTTCTATTACTTTGAACCAAATATATTCCTTAGCTGATTTATTTCTATAGCCAAAAGCCCAGCAGACAGGGCTATTTTGACAGCTTCATTGGTTGGTAAGAATAAATGAAAAGTCTGGCAACTTCAGAACAACGAAGCCTGGTTCAAAAGATCACAGCGTCAGGATCTTGGAATTTCATGATTAGAAAAGAAAAATAATCTGCCACTGGATACATCAATGTAAATATAGCACAAATAAACAAGCAAACCAGAATAAATAGCATATAATCTTATCAGATAGTGTAGAAAGGTGAACTCAAACTAAAGAAAGCTTCAATTAGAAGAGATACTTTATTTTTTGAAAATATAATCATTAAAGATATGCTATACTTTCACTTGATTATTGGTTAGTCCAGTGTCTCAGTAGAATTATCAGAAACCAGGATTCTTGCTATAATTCTTACCTCATAGTTTTTTGGTGACCACAGTAGCTCCAGACAATACCCTTTCTCATCAAAGCCAAGAGAAGGGGAAAAAACAAAACAAGTATTTTTAATATATTTTTATTGTAATTAATAGAAGGGTTACATTATATTCGCCTGGTAGAAGGTGCATTGCTTAACAATCATTGCTACCCCTTCTCATGTTTTTGTTCCCATTTCCCTCCCCCACTTCCCCTCCTCTTCAAAACAAGTATTTTTTCTGAATCTCCCTTAAGAAACCTTTGCAGGCATGAGAGAGAAGAAGTTGGCAGAGGGATTTGGGGGCCTTGTCAGACAATTGTATCACATGCCTACACTCAAACAAATTGCCCAGCTAGATAAAAATAACCATGACCTTTTTGGGCCAATTGGGAATCTCCTGCTGGAGTTTGAGATGGGTCCTGTCTTCCCTGGAAGATACTGACACTTGGAGGACAAGTAGTAAAATCAAACTTATGTTGGAAGTAAGAAAGGAAAAAGAGGAAAATTCCTGCAAAGATAGTAAATGTTGCCCACTTCCACTTGAATCATGTACTATGGGGTGGGAATACAGGAGGACACCAAGAAATATCAATAGACACAGGAAGAAGTGTCTAGAATCTCTGGCCATAAAAGAAATGCAAATCAAATGCAAATCAAAGCAACACTGAAAGCCCATTCCACCCCAATTAGAAGGGCCATTATCAAGAAAATAAATAACAGATGCTGGATGAGATGTGGCCAGGAGGGATCCTTCCTACTCTGTTGATGGGAGTGTAAACTTGTTCAACCACTCTGGAAAGCAGTATGGAGGTTCCTTAAAAGACAAAAAATAGACCTTCCCTATGATGCAACAATCCCACTCCTGGGCATTTAACCAAATGACCACAAACAAGGACACATCAAAGCTACAAGCACAACTATGTTCACTGCAGCATCATTTACTGTAGCTAAGACATGGTAAGAATCAACCCTGATCCAAAACTAACCTCCAAAGTAACAACCATCCCATTAAAAAATGGGCCAAAGACTTAAAGAGAGTCTTCTCTGAAGAAGAAACAAAAATGGCCTATAGACACATGAAGAAATGCTCAACACCTCTGGTCATAAAAGAAATGCAAATCAAAACAACTCTAAGATTCCACCTCACTCCAGTTAGAATGGCCAGGATCAGGAAAACGAATAACAACAGATGCTGGAGGGGATGTGGCCAGGAGGGATCACTACTACACTGTTGGTGGGAGTGCAAACTCATTCAACCACATGGAAAGCAGTGTGGCAGTGCCTCAAAAGGCTAAACATAGAACTCCCCTATGACCCAGCAATTCCACTACTTGGCATTTACCCAACCAACCAGAAACAAGGACATACTAAACCCATTAGCACAACAATATTCATTGCAGCACTATTCACCATAGCAAAGATATGGAACCAACCTACATGTCCCTCAGTTGATGAGTGGATCAACAAGTTGTGGTATTTGTACACAATGGAATTCTATGCTGCTGTCAGAAAGAATGACATCGCCTCATTTGTTAGGAAATGGAAAGACTTAGAAACAATCATATTAAGTGAAGTAAGCCAGACTCAAAGGAACTTAGGCTCAATGGTTTCCCTCATTCATCATAATCAGTAGAAACCTTGGGCTCTACTAGCAGAGATCTGCAATAGAGCAAAATCTTGATACATAAGGCCATATAATGTGAAGCTAATTGAAAGGACTTCCAGGATATTGAAACAAAAGCCATATAATGAATGATTGTTGTCCTTAATGTACTATGTTGTCTCTCATCTCCTTTGCTGTCCCTTGGTTATCTCATATTGGTATAGTATCTCACTTTGTTATCTGATATATTGAATTTATTTGTATTTGGATATTTGAAATTTGATAGGGAAGGGGGGAAAACCAAGACGGGTGGGGGGTGTGGGGGTGGAGGGAAATGGGGACCAAGACATGTGAAAGGGTATCAATGTATGTGAATTAATGCACCTTCTATCTGGCAAATATCATGTAACCCTTTTACTAATTACAATAAAAAAAAAAAGAATCAACCCTGATGCTCCTCAGTAGATGAATGGATCAAGAAAATTGGTAGATGTACACAATGGAATTCTACGCTTTCTTTTTTTTTTTGCAATTACAATTAAAAAAATGCAAAAAAAAAAAAAGCATAGAATTCCATTGTGTACAAATACCACAACTTGTTGATCCACTCATCAACTGAGGAACATCTAGGTTGGTTCCATATCTTTGCTATGGTGAATAGTGCTGCAATGAACATTGTTGTGCTAGTGGGTTTAGTATGTCCTTGTTTCTGGGTGGTTGGGTAAATGCCAAGTAGTGGAATTGCTGGGTCATAGGGGAGTTCTATGTTTAGCCTTTTGAGGCACTGCCACACTGCTTTCCATAGTGGTTGAACGAGTTTGCACTCCCACCAACAGTGTAGTAGTGATCCTGGAGGTCCTTTCATTTAGCATCATTCTATATGAACTTGTGTATCTGGGTTTTGTTCTATTGTAATTCTCTGCTGGGAGAGACCAAGGTTTCTACTGATTATGACAAATGAGGGAAACCATTGAGCCTATGTTCCTTTGAGTCTGGCTTACTTCACTTAATATGATTTTTTTCTGAGTCTTTCCATTTCATTACAAATGGGGCAATATCATTCTTTCTGACAGCAGCATAGAATTCCATTGTGTATAAATACCACATCTTGTTGATCCACTCATCAACTGAGTGACATCTGGGTTGGTTCCATATCTTTGCTATGGTAAATAGTGCTGCAATGAACATCGTTGTGTTAGTGGATTTACCCAACTAACCTTTATATCTCTTATATAATCCTGCATAAAAAGGACAGTGTTTGCATTTGTTTAACAAAAAGAAAAAAAATTGTACCAATAGTATCATTCTTTTGCCAATATCTTGTCCTAGTGTTAAAACAAAGTCCTCGGTACGTTGAATACTGGGCTCTACCAAACACCCAGATCCTAATATTTGAAATCAATAAATATAATTTTATTTTAAGTAGATTGTTTGCAGTCAGAATAAAATCAAGGTGAGACTCTACTGGAGTAGAGTGGGTCCTAAGTACTATATGATTATTTTCATTAGAAGTGAGAGCCTTGGAAAAGGAAAAATCCAAATATTTGGAAATAAACAACATACTTTAAATAAATAACATTTGTAAATAGTTGTACAGGAAATATTTTTTTAATATTTTTTATTGTAATTAATAAAAGGGTTACATGATATTTGCCAGATAGAAGATGCATTAATTCACATACATTGATTCCCTTTCACATGTCTTGGTACCCATTACCCTCCCCCCCACCCGTCCACCTGTGTTGGTTTTCCCCCCTTCCCTATCAAATTTCAAATAACCAAATACAAATAAATTCAATATATCAGATAACAAAGTGAGATACTGTAACAATATGAGATAACCAAGGGACAGCAAAGGAGATGAGAGATAACATAGTACATTAAGGACAACAATCATTCGTTATATGGCTTTTGTTTCAATATCCTGGAGGTCCTTTCAATTAGCTTCATACTATATGGCCTTATGTATCAAGATTTTGCTCTATTGCAGATCTCTGCTAGTAGAGCCCAAGGTTTCTACTGATTATGACAAATGAGGGAAACCATTAGAGGAAATCTTAAGAGAGGAAAAAACTTCTACTACATGTCACCAATTGTGGAACTCAGCTAAAGCATGGTTGAGAAGGAAAGTTGTATCACTAAATGTACCTAGAGAGGCAGCATTGTCTCAAATCAATGATCTAAGCTCCATCTTGGACAACCTGGAGAAAAGAAGAGCAGCAGAAGAAAATAATAAAGATAAAATGAGAAACAGATAACATTTGAAATAGAAAATCAAAATCAGTAAAAACAAAAGCTAGAATATTTCCCAATTCATTTTATGAAGCCAGTATTACCCTGATATCTGAAACACACAAAAATAGTACAAAATAGTAATAAAAGCATAAATAATATTTTATGAGTATGGATGCAAAAAGTTCCCTAGAAAAATATTGGTCAACAGAATTCATCAGCATATTAAAAGAAATTCCATGACCATGAAAGGTTTATTACAAGCATAATATGAGAAATTCCAATGCCTGATCAAAGAATTGTTTTAGTTATTAAATAGATAGGAGGAGAAAAATGAGGGGAAGAGGTGGGGGGGAAAGAAATGGGGACAAAAACATAAGAGGGGTATCAATGTGTGGAAATAATGCACCTTCTATCTGGTGAATATAACTGTAAGCCCTCTACATATTGAAGTAAAAATTATTAATAAAAAAGAAAAAATAAACATAAACTCCATTGAACAAAAAAGATTTAAGCATAAAATAATTCCAAAATAAAATACAAGGCTAGGGAAAGTGTTCATACTTATTTATTTCTCTCTTTGGATATGGAATGTAATAAATTGTACAAAAACTCACTTATTCTCTGTAATTATTATGTGACCTTCCTGTAGACAAAGATACAACCTATGGTGTCAATTCTATTTCCTTTTACTGACTAAAATTTTACTTCAGTCATACTTAGAGCAATTTTTGTGCATAAATTTTCATGAAAAATATAATTTTACCGGAGGGGGTGGAGAAGGAAAATGGGGATAAAAACGTAAGAAGGGATATCAGTGTGTGAGAAGTAATGTACCCTCTATCTGGCAATATAACTGTAACCCCTCTACACATTGAAATAAAAAATTATAAAAAAGAAATATAATTTTGTTTTCAAAATGGATGTTCTAAATCGACACAGTATTTTATTAATGATGAGGATATTTTAGATGTTGAAAACATCCCAAATATAACTTTAATTGAATCATTAACTATTGAATATCAGGGAATAAGCAGTGGGAATTTCAGCAGGTGCTTTAATCAAGGCAGGCTTTTTCTCTACTCTGTCTTTGAGGTAGCTTAGGAAAATAAAAGGACATGCAATGCTTTTTATCTAACATGAAGTTAATAACTCTAGGAAATTATTTCAATATTCTACAGAGAGTGTTCTTGAGATCAAGATCAAAGCTGTGTCGTGGCTGCCATAAGCTTTCCTTTGTTATTAATGGGTATCAGCCTGAATTTTTCATTCGTTTGTACAGAGAATATGTCTAGACCGTTCCATGTGCTTTATGGTAGCTCAATGATTAGTCCAGCCATGGATACAGTTTACAATGAAATGTTATCGCTTTATGTAATCAAGAATACAAAAACAAGAGCAAATAATATTTCAGAAACATTAACAATCAAACAAGTAATGTTTGTTAATGTATCAAAGCTAGGCTAGCCAGTCTTTATAATTTATATGAAGACAAATACAATAATGGTAGGCAAGAATGTGTAAGTTATTCATTGTGCTTAATATTTCTTGGTATAAAATGATAGGCATTAACGTTCTTTGGACCGCTGTAATATTTATTTATTTATTTATTTATTTATTTATTTATTTATTTATTTATTTATGGCCTGGGCACTGTCCCTGAACTTTTGTGCTCAAGGCTAGCATTACAGTTCTATTTCTAGCCTTTTGGTGGTTAGTGGGCGATAAATGCATATGGACTTTCCTGCCTGGGTTTGGCTCCAACCATGATCCTCACATTTCAGCTTCCTGAATAGCTAGGATTATAGGAGTGAACCACAGGTGCCTAGCTCAAGGTTGAGAATGGCAGTCATGCTTCAACCTGGTGCAATCCTCATTCTCAATCCTGCTACACACTGTGGGAGCAATGCAGTGTGAAAACCTTTATACTTTTCTCAGGAAAAGCAGGTGAATCTGAGCTCTGAAACTGCTTCATATGACAGGTGAATACCTGAAAATTCAACTTAAAGGTGTGTGTGTGTAACGATTTAATTTGACTCATAGTTTTAGTCCATAGTAGGCTACATCCAGGTTTCTGGGCTGGGTTAAGCAGTGCTTGGTGGTGGAAGGATGCTGCAGAAGAAAGCTGTTCACCTCATGGCAGCTAGGAAGCAAGAAAGGGAGCATGCCTGAGCTAGACAGTTTCCTCCTTCTGCTTTTGCGCTTCACAAGCCCCCAGGTTATTAAACGGTAATGTCTACATTCTGGACATCCAGGTTTTCTCCATTTACTTAGCTGTTTCTAGAACTCTAGTGCTGTTTAAAAGTATGTGTTACTATTTTCCTAGGTTGCTCGTAATCCACTTAAGCTGTCATTTGGCATTACAAGCAGGTTAAGCACATGACTGAAGAAAAGTCACAAGTAAGTACCCTGAGTGCTCTTCAATAAAAAAGTTTAAAATATCTGAAATTGGATAGGGAACGGGGGAAAACAAGATGAGGGGTGGGGGAGGGAAGAAGGGAAATGGGGACCAAGACATGTGAAAGGGTATCAATGTATGGGAATTAATGCACCATTTATCTGGCAAATATCATGTAACCCTTCTATTAATTACAATAAAAAAAGTTTAAAAAATAGTTGGGGCTAGAGTTCAATGGAAAAAATCACTTGGTTTGGAAAACATGTTAGAGTCATTTTTCTCCTTTTCTGTTCATTAAATCATTAGATGTATAGGATTCTGGATTACTTTTCACCCAGAAAAAAATAAAAAGGCTATAAGGCAATAAGTAAAGAAGAATTTAGCATATTGTGTTTCATTAATAACAATAGCAGTATTTGCACATGGTAGATTGTGAGAGTATCCATTATTATCACCAGAATTACCTTGGTGTACACACATCTATATATGTTATTTAGTAATCAAAATCTGCTGTGCAACCTGTTCTTTCATCTAATTATAGCTTACAAAATGCTAAAACGCATTTATATTTGTTCTTTAGAGCATAATGTAGCTACAGAAATATCAATACAGTAAATAGGTATTCATGACATTTTTGACAGCTGCCTTTAATGCATCCTTATTTGTTTTCCCTCTATATGAAGATGGTTTATCACACTGATGACCTGGAACTTACAGTCAGCTAACATGTATATGTCAGAACTTTCATCAGTTCAGTTATGATGTTTGCAAATCTTTTGCAAATCCTGGTTGCAAGGCTAAGCCAGAGACCAAGTTAGAACAGAGACAAGTATAATTTATAAAATATAAACATGCTCTTACAGGTATCTGGATTTCTATGTATGCACATCTGTCTATCTATATATAGGATATATGAATATATGTTTGTATGTATCCACTGTATCTCTACTAATAATCTAATAATTGCTCATAAATGTTTAACAATAGGGAGAATATTTCTGTTGGGAGAATAAAGTTCTAGCTTTATAAATTTTGGCAATTTCTATTACTCACCATAGTTCATATCAAGCTTTCATATTTAACATTATTGAACAATGAGTAGAAAAGTGATTACCAGATGATAATGTTATATAATGTTTTTTTTTCCATTCAGATGCTACAGATATATGCAATTTCGAAGGCATAGAAAATCGTGCAATATAGTAACTAAGTGATCATCAGTAGTGATGATTTATGATCTTTTCAGTATAACTTACTTAATTGCAAATTTATATAATTAATTTTTTAGTAATAACTGTGTTTAAAGGACCACTTACAAAATTCCTGAAAATATTGCAATTGCCTTTGGTAAGCTGAACTAATCTAGCTCCAACTTGATGCTGAGTTGATCTAGCTACTTTGATCTCCTTCTTTCTCTTTCCCTCTGTGGCTGGAGAGACCTTTCTTACTTTAACCTCATGGCGAGTATAAGTGAGCAGGACAAAATAGGAACAATAGGACAGAAAAGATGAGTGTATTGAAGGATAAAAGTTTTTATGTGGAGGTAGTTAAGTGCTAAGATTTTTAGGAGTGGGAGGCAAGAGTTGGCTTCCTCTGTTGTAGAAAGAAGGAAAAGAAGTTATATTCCTAATATAGAAGCCATAATAAAACATACATCCCATTTGTTTTATGCAAAGTTGAATTGTCTGAATTTGAAATGATGAAGTATAAAATATTCACATTTATTTCCTTTGGGATAATCATTGTTCAAATGGCCAGAGTAGAATGATTTGTGTCTTCAGGAATGTATCCATAAGCCATAGAATACTGCAGCCTGTTTTCTGGTATTTGATATATAAAGCCTTTCTTTAATCATTTAGGTAAAATTTCTTTGTAAAATCTGAATTGTTTGGTAGCATTTTTAGTGAGAATGTATTATTATTTATATTGGTTCTGGGATTGACCTCAGGTTCTGGACACTGTCCCTGAGCTTTTTGCCTCAAGATTAATGAGTCACAATTCCACTTACAGCCTTGATCCTCATATCTCAGCCTCCTGAGAAGCTAGGATTACAGTGTGAGCCAACAGCACCAAGCCAGAGAATGTATTGTTTTTGAAGAGATGAATACTGTGGAATTCTCCATAAAAATTGAAGTTAGACAAAAACTGAGATTAATTGCTTCATTACTATGAAGTACTGGAAATAATGATAAAATGGCATCATATTGGATGGAGTGCAGAGTCATTTGCTAAAAGAAAAAAGAAAATGTAGTGGCTAGCAGTGTCCAGAGTAGAAATATTACTTCTCAGGAGTGTGTCTGTCTGTGTGTGTGTGTGTGTGTGTGTGTGTGTGTGTGTTAGGATGGTAGTACTAGGAATTTAATTTTGGGCTTATGTTTGTTAAGACAGGAAATGTCTTTCAGCCCTGACACCCAGTACAAAGTTATTATATGCAGGATTTCAGGTGAGTTACACAATATTGCTGTGCTTTACTTTTATTGGTTATAAAACAGAAATTTTAATGCAGATGGTTCTTGACTTGCAATCATTCAATTTAGTAATTCTTGATTTTATGATGGTTTAAGAATGGTAGACCTTCAGTAGGTCATGTGCTTGAAGTTTTGAATTTTGATGGGTTTTATTTGGAGCCAGAGATACATACAGTTTTATAAACATGTGATGCTAAGTAATGGCAGTGGCAGTGGCATTAAGGCTCAAATCCCAGTCAGCCATGTCACCCCATGGATGAACAATCTGCACGTCACATTTACTGGGCAGTTACACTATGATGCCTTTAAATTGTTTTATCAGTCTATTTCATTGTTGTAGCAAAATATCCAAAGCGGTGAAATTTCTGAGGCACAGAGGTCTATTTAACAAAAGGGTTCAAGAGACTGGTGCTGAGTTCTGCTTGGATCTGGTGAGGGCCTATAGAATCTTAATGGCACAGGAAAAAGAGATTACATATTGACATGCAGATACATGCAGAAGAGATTACATGGGAGAGAGAATGGGACATGAGAGATGGAGGGAGAGGGTAAAGGAAAAGGAGAAAGATACTATGAGAGAGACAATGTTATATTAAAGCTTTAACCTAATGAATCACAAAATGTGATCCTATTTTTAAATAGGGCCATAGCAAATGTAATAAATTAAAATAAGATCATACTGGAGCAAGATAAGCCCTAATATCATTTTTCAATGACTTCTTACCAAGAGGGAAAACACAGACACAATCAGAAACATAAGAAATCCCAATTTGGTTTCTCCTAATACTTAGGTGAACACTCTTCTAAGTGACACCAAAGACAGAGATAAGAGTGATACTTCTCCGGAGACTGGGAGTTTGGCCTAGTGGTAGTGTGCTTGCCTAGCATGCATGAAGACCCGGGTTCAATTCCTCAGTACCACATACATAGAAAAAATCCGGAAGTGGTGCTGAGGCTCAAGTGGTAGAGCTCTAGCTTTGAGAAAGTCTGAGGACAGTGCTCAGGCCCTGAGTTCAAGCCCAGGGCTGGCAAAAAAAAAAAAAGAAAAAAAAAGTGATTAACTTCTCAAAGCCAAGGATACCACAGCTTATTAACTATTGGTGCTATTGGAGAACAGGAAACCAGTACCTCAGGTTTATAGCTTCAAACACTGAGGAATAATAAGTTTTTGTGACTTAACCTCATTTGTGACTTTGTGTTATCACAGCAGCTACTAGCAATCAATATCTTTTCTCTCTTTTATGGAAATGAGGTGAAATGAAGTGAAATGATTCTGAGATTTTACCTTCCTTTTCTCTGAGACATCATCTGACCACAAGACTGCTTTTAAACTGCTATAAGAATTGGGTGTTACTTACTGATGACTGTTGGGCTTGAAAGTGTTTCAAGAGGCATTTTTATTTGTATGTAAAATTTTTTCCAAACTTTTCTCATAATAAGTATGTTCTAGGAAGGGTGTATAAAGCTTAAGTGATTTGAAGTCCCTTGTATTTAATTTTTATTATTTAATTTGCTAAATATAAAAATGTTGGCTGGTAAATTGCCTTCCCTTTTCTTCCTGGAAATTTAGCTTTTATGACTTTTTGTCTTAAATCAGTATAACTGGTTTTATAGATGCTAAAGTTTAACAGTGAAAATAACAAACCGTAAATGGCCATGCAAGGTCAAAGTCTGAGGAGCCCGAAGAACAAACAGAACACCACAAACTAGTGTTTCAATGTACTCTGAGAGCACTTTGCCTTTAAGGGTTATGGTGTTGAGCACAGGTCTCACAAAAGTCCTTACAATTTTAATTCTTGGAAGTGTCAAGCCTAATTCCAGACTATACGTCCAATAAAATAAAAGATGTACAGATTAGAAGATGTAGATTTTAAGGGTTGGAGAAAGGAGAACTCCATTGGGCTGTTCAGGTAAAAGAGAGTTAGTTGGGAAAACCAGATCTCAGCCTGCACCAGGTGGAAGTGTGAAGGGTGAGAACTAATGGTGGAGAGATATTATATAGGGGAGGATGACAAGGAAGTGTAACTGGAGGGGACGAGGAAGTGACCTCAAAGCCTGGGGGCCCTCCCACTGCCCCCAGGTACACCAGTTACAGGGTTACAAATGCTGGGTAGGAAGGACCTCTAGGTAGGACCACTGTGCAGTTGAATATGGAGAACAGAGGGGGAGGGGCCTAGCAGTTTCCCATGGAGAGAAGGCAAAAGAAGGGGCAATTTTCCTTGGGTATACCTAAAAGTGGATATTCCTGAAAACAGTTTGTGGCCAAGGGAAAGAGATACTTCTGATACTTAAGATCTCAACAGTTAGCAGAGAAAATAAACAAATTTCCACGTTTTGAAAGTTTTGACTTCTCAGTTGGTGGTACTGAGGCAAGATAGACTAGGGAAAATGAGGCAGGGAAAATGGCTGCCAGGAATTCAAAAACTTAAGCTTAAGGCAACTACAGGAGATATCCATTCATCTCCTTCCGTTAAGGAAGGGACCAAATGACTTTGATCCCTTAATTTAATCACTGCCTCATTTTCCCTTGGGAAAAGCAGCTTCCCTGGTGAAGGCAACTCAGAATCAGGGGCTTTATCTATGCCCCACAGACAAGCAACGTGATGAATTCCTTTCTGAGAGATACCCTTCTCACCCCAAGAATTAACATTTATTTAGTAGGAAGCTGGGTCACAGGAAACCGGTGTCTTGTGAGTTCAAAGCACAGGACTGACAGATCGAGTAACTTATCCTCCAAGTTCCTGCCACCTGCCTCCAAGAATTCTGGCATGCTCATTGCCTGGGAGGTGGGCCTTGATCTTCCTCCACCATGAAGACAAGATGGCATCAGTTAAACCCAGTTACCTATTTGCCACGTGGTCAAGATGGTACCAGCTAGAACCAGCTTCCCCATTTCACTTCTTTAGACACAGACCTGGTGATTACATTGGATCCCTCAGGAGATCCAAAATGAGACCTTGTCAAGATTTTTAAGTCCCTTTTTCTATCTGTACTGAGTTGAACCGTGTCCTCTTAAAAGCTATAAATAAAAACATGGACATTCAGATAATACACACAAATACAACTCAACAATAAAGCAATCAATCAAGTGTAGGAGTTCTCACACACATTTACAAAATGCTCTCTGGTATGGGAAATTTACAAGCCCAGGCAGGAAGTTTGCACACAGTCCAAAGAATCAGCATGCATGGATCTTTTCTTTGACTATAATCTCTTAATACTAGGAAGTTAGAAAAATGAATCATGATATGAGGCTTTATATGAATAAATAATCCTTCAGTTTAAACTGGAAATCACAGAAAAAATATATGAGGTTTTAGGAACCAAACAGTAATAAAGCCTTACATGTCATTAAGGCATGTAAGGCATGCCTAAATCAGTTTTTAGATACAAGTGTAAAATAAATTTACAAGGACACAGAGAATGTGAAAATGAGAATGTTACACATTAAAATTCCAGAAGCCAAAGATAAGAACAGAGTAAACCCAAAGGAACCAATGGAAAGAAATGAGAAAGGAGTAATTAGTAACTATGAAAGCTAAGCTCATAAAATAAATAAGTAAAACATGAAAAATTCAACAAAACTATAATGATGGAATAAAATTGCAGCTTTATAACAATTTTTCTGTAACCTCCTTGCAGGGGCCTGGAAGCTTAAGGTCTCCAATAAAATTGTCCTTTTTATTCCAGCTTATATTCTGGCGCTTGGTTTGTGTTTTAACCAAGTTAGTCCTACCAGAACTATTTTCTTGTTTGGTAGTAACTATGATAGTTACACAGCTTTTTCTTTTCTTTCCTCGGCAAGCAAGAGAGGTAGGCTCTTCCTCTGAGAGGCAAAAGACTGTGCTTCCCAAAGGAGTTTCTCCATACTTTGTCATTTTCCTGGTGTCTTTGTGGCTGGTGAGGCATAGCTCTACTATTTCAGTCCCATTTTTAGTTGCCTTTGAAAACAATGGAACTAACCTGGAATTGGGAAATCAGGCCTACTTGAGCTCCTACCACTATTTTCAGAGCGGCAATAGTGAGAAGGTCTGAAGACTTTCCTAAACACATCCATCAATAAGTGTTAAGGGTAGACTCTGATTCAAGGAGAAGGGAATAAAATGAGGACCTTCAGCAGTCAAAATGAACTATTTCCAGGTCTTACTCATCTGATCTTCCTCTTCCTAACAGACTCCTTCTTTCGCTTTTGCTCCAGTGTGCGTGTGTGTGTGTGTGTGTGTGTGTGTGTTTCTGCTCATGTCTTTATTGTCTTAATTTCTATACCAAGAGCCTGTTTGCTTGAGTAGCAAGTGTTTTACAAAACTAAGCAAAGAAAACCAAATCTTACAACCCCCCCCCACATACAATGAAAAAGGAAAAAAATAACTATAGATATAACTGATTTTAAATAAACATTATGAACAACTGTAGAGTTAGCAAACTGTAAGAAGAATAAAATGATTAGAAAAGATATATTTTATATATACTTGATTGGTTATTTGAAATTGGATAGGAAAGGAGGGAAACAACATGAGCGGCGGGGAAGGGGGAGGGAAATGGGGACCAAGACATGAGAAGGGGTATCAATGTATGTGAAGTAATGCACCTTCTATCTGGTGAATATAATGTAACCCTTCTATTAATTACAATAAAAATATATGAAAAATGATTAGAAAGCTAGGAAGTGTCCCAATTAAATATGTCAGTAAACTATGAGGACATCAGAATGATCACAAAGACCTTTTGTCATTAAACCTTTACAGTAGTCCCTAGGAAATTTCTGCTATGTCTATACTGGTTTTTTTTTTTCTGTAAAAGGAGAACAGTTACCAGTTTATTGATGAGATCAGTGGAGTCTTGTTCTAGTATTAGATAGAGGCTATAAAAGAAAATTATAAGCCAATTTTATTTGTGAATGTACATTCCAATTTTCTGACTGATATAATAGCTAATTACACAGTGGTTATTGAACAATAATTTATTATTTCAGGTCAAATTTATCACACAAACACACTGATATTTCAAGATAAGGATTCCTCTTGTTAATAGATAAAATAAGATTATTATTTCAGTTGATGCAAAAAACATCTGACAAACTTGTATATCAATTTACTGAATGAATGTAATTATATTCTAAGAATGTTAACAGTCATAGATAGTAGGCTAAAGTAATGTGCTTTAAGAATTTAGGAGACACTTAGAATTTTTTAATGGCTCCAGTACTTTTTGCTAAAGTTGCTATTCCACCCCAATAATCCATTAAGAAAGAGAGCAAAAATATTGCTCAAGCACTCAATGAGCAGAAATGGCTAAAGGAGAGGATGTATGTTAGCTGCAGTTTGTTCAGATAGCCTAAAGCAGAGTGGATTGAGAACTGGGGAAATCAAGATAAAGATGATTTCAAGCCAAGCCTCTGATGTTTAGTTACTTGGACACATGTATTCTTTTATTTCTTTAATAATGAAGTTTTAGCTAGTAGAGTGGGCTTTTGTTGTTGTTGTGGAAAAGAGCCTATTCTTTTTGTGGGGGAATGATCTTCTCAGATGTCACAGTTGTAATGAACACTTGGCATACAGTCAAATATTCGTGCTATGGAGGAGAAAATTGAATCATCATGTCTTGGGAGCTTATTGTAGCTTGTCCTTCCTACAACCTTATTGTTCAAGGCTTCATTGGATTATATATAAGAAAAATTTTCCAGGAAATATCTATTGTGTTGAAGCACTAGATGGGAAAAGTTTTTGTGACAACTGCAATATGGCTTTGTACTGTCTGGGTCCAGAAAGAGATTAAAGGTGAATTTTTGCCAAGTTCCATATACCCATAATCTCAACTATATAAGAGGAATAAGTAAGAGGATTAGGGCTTGATTCTATTTGAAAAATAAAATAAACAAAAAAGCTAGGAGTATGGCTCACGTGTTAGGCTAAGAGGGAAGCACTGCCAGAAAGCAAGAAAGCAAGCAAGCAAGAAAAGAAATACTTCTCTGAGGAAGTTTCATATGCCCCATATGATATTTAGGATTTTTTCATCCATTGCCATGGCATGAGAATGTGTAGAGACCAAATAGACCAGATTGACTTGAAAGTTGTGATTTATTTTCCTTAGAACTGGAATCCCTGGTGTACCACCACATATGGTTAGAAACTTTCTCATAATATTTTAGAATTAATTTATTAATAATTCATTAGTGATGATGAAGATCAAACCCAGGGCCGTGCATACACTAGGTAATTGTGCTACTTCTGAGCTATGGCCTCAGCTCTTATATTTCTGTATTGGCATCTAGATGAAAAAACTTTAGTCTTAAAGCTTTAGAAACTCAATTTAAAGCTAGAAAGTGCATTTGTTCAGTGGCTTTCAGAGAAAAGACTCAAGGCAACCAGTTTTAATTAAAATTATTTTTCCTCTGATGATTTGGTATGTCCTCCCTTCCCTCAGTGTAGTCTATTTGAGCCCATAATACTACATATCATTTCTACATTTCTGTAATTGTTTTCTACTACAAAACAGGAAAACAAGACTGGATTGTGACCTGTTTTGAAATAGTTTTTTTTTGTAAGAAATGGACTTCTGTAGGAAATTGTCTGTATTAATGTAAGCATAAGAGATTTTGTGACACAGTGAAAACTATTTCAGAAGTATATGTCTTCCTTTTCCATTACAAGTTTTAGGCCTAAAAACAGGTAACTTGAAGGTTCAGCTTTTTGCTCGGTTGTGTTTTCCATCTTGAGAGTAATGATTAAGGGATGACATGATCAAAGCAGAAATCAAAAGCTAGCTGCTCCATCTGAATTAATAGCATCTCCTTATATGTACTATAAACTCAGTAGTTTCCCAGCTCAGGTAATATGAAATACAAAAAGTGTTATCCATAGATTTAAATTGAACAATGTGCTTTTGAGTTTTAGATAGGATGGAAATCAATTAAGGTTCATAGGGCATGTAGATTCATAAATGTCTTTGAATGAAGTTCTGAAGTTTGAGCGTAGGATAATAATGCTGACTCAATTAGTTGGGCAAACACTAGGTGAAAGGAAATTGAAGAAAACAGGACAAGAAAAAGAAAGGAACAGAATGAAGAAAAGAGATGAGAAAAAAAATAAGAGAACAAAAGAGAAAGAGAAGAGGAAAGGAAAGAAGAAGAAAAGAAAACCAGGAGAAGAGAAGGGAAGAAGAGAAGAGAAAAGAAAGAAGAAACATAAGGACAGGAGAGGAGAATGTAATTTCAGCCAAGAGAGCTTCAATTCATTCCCAAAGGGATGTTGTGAAGATAAACTGCATGACAAAATCACTCTCATGCCATGTGAGTGACACTGGCAATGTCTTTCCAGAGGAAAGGTGGGTTGTGGCAATGGGAGTGGCTTTCCAAGTACGTAGCTTCAATTTGGGCAAAGGCTAAACTCAGAGAGAAAACAACAATACTCACAGTGGCTGGTGAAAAATGTGACCACCATGTTTACATGTCGCAGGTGGGACACTACCAGCCTACTGTATAGTCTTCCCTAGAGTTTGGACACAGTGGAGTCCAGACACAGCTTCCTTGGCATAACATCTGGGGAAACTTAACTGAGGGTCCCTAGGAGGAAGTCCAGCACCTGCTTCTACAATCTGTCCTAGAGCCGTAATGGATGTACACCATTTCCTGCCTCCACTACCAATTCTAACTTCTTGTCCCTATTGGTTGGCACTTAGGCTCACCCATGTAGGTTTCCCACTGGGGCGATCCAGGCCCTACCCTAATGTCTGAAAGGAGTGGGTCTTTATCAAGCTGCCATGACTCTACTTTTGCCCTAGTTTTAACTGAAACAGAAGGAGCAGGGATGCCTGCAGATGATCCTCCCTTACCTGCTCACTCTTCATGGCCACAGCCTGTGCTGTGATGCCGGTGCTCGCTTAGGTCACCCAGAAGAGTAACCTTTACTTGCTTAGATACTAACAGAAGGATCTGAATAGGCAGAAGCATTAGTGTAAAGATCAGTGAGACTTTTACTGTGTCCTTAGTGGAGAGATTTCACAGAACCTAAAATTATAGGGCCTTTATGCAGATTTCCCTAAGTGAATCCTTAGGAATGCTACTGGGTGAAAATACCTCCACCTCTGGCCTTGATTACTATGTCTATTTGTTGTCTCCATAGTGGTCTTGGCACCATGTGATTGCCCAGCAGACTAAGGCAAATGCCACATGCTACTCTATGCAGCCATATCTCTATAAGGGACCATTTCTACAGAGTTAGATGGACATTAGATGGCACAGTATGTGGCAGGGACAGTGCTCATTGCTGTCACATCAACACTGGTACTCCCCTTCTGTGGTATAGTGGGAACTTGGCTGAATTCATGCTGAAGTTATGTGGCTCCCATAGTAGAAAATTAGGGGATTCTGTGAGCTGGTAACAGCTGTATAGCTTTGGTGAGAGGGAGCCTGTGTTGTGGGCACATATGTTGGCCACTTCCTGCCATCATGGCTATTGTAGTTCATGACCATTTTCTTTGAGCAGCAGAGAGGTTAAAGACAGAGGTTGGTGACTGAGTTGTTCTACTTTCTTGGCTGAGCACCTCATCCTTTAAGGTAGTCTTCCTGATAGATACTAACAGGGGTCACAACGATCCCACTTTACTTGAAGTTTTTCAGTTAAATTGATTTCTTAGTGGTGGCTTAGGTATTACAGTGAATGTATGTAATCCTGAGTCTTCTGGGAAAAGACATTTCTATACTGTACTTCAGGTATGTTGCAGAATTTTACTCAAAATTAATGCTTATACCAATCATTAAACTTGATTTTAAAAATTTCATGAAGAGAACGGTAGGGCTATTATATTTTACTCCTTTTTTATCTACTGCATGAATCTTCCTTTTATTTCTTTTCCTGTTGCCGAATTCCCTTTAGGCTTTTTTTTGGTGGGGGGCGGGGAGTGAGGATGGTTTGAGAATAAGTCTGCTGGACAATTCTTTTAGTTTTTCTTTATTCAAGTATACTTTTATTGTTTCCTTCTTAATTGAAAGATAGGTTTGCCAGGTATAGAATTTGGGATTGACAGGCTCTCCTCTTTCTTTCAGCACTTGAAAAATATGCTAAATATAATATAAACCAATTCTTCTGAACAGAGTAAGGGAATTAAATCCCCAGGGCTAAAGTTTAATGATATGATTCTAGTCTAAATCGCCAGTTTAGCTTGACAGAGGAAAAAGCAAGGCTCAATTTTTCTCCTTTTAAAGCAGAAAATATTTCCTTTGGATTGAAGAGAAATACACATGAAAGCCTTTTCTTTCGCTTAGCGTCAATGGCAGTTGTTGAATAAGAGGGAGTTGTTTCTTGCTTGCTTTTTCTCCTGAGGCACACAGAGCAAGCAAAGCAGCTGAGGTCGAGAAGGCTGGAAGCACAAAGCCAAAGCTCTGCTGGGAAACCAGTAGGGAAGTGTCTGGAGTTCAGAATCAGACACAGCTAGCTAGCTTTGGATCCTATTGCTGCCTTTTATTGGGGTTCATGGTCTTTGATGAGGTATGAAATGGACTAGGTCTCAGTTCCTCCACTGGTAAAACTGGAACAATAATCTTGGATCTAGGAAAACATGTACTTATGAGCACTGTAACAAAACATGATGAGTAGATGTCTACCTAGTGAGGGGGGACATGTCCCATGAAGGTACTTAGTGAGAAAGGTACCAAGGTAAGCATTTCTTTTGAAGTTTTGATGTCCTCTTCTTTGTTATTTATGGAGTTATTATTACTTTAACTTAGATCTCATGATACTGCTCCATCTCCCTCCAAGAGATTTGGTCAAATATGACTATGTAACTATTATTGGATGTTAAATTGAACACTGTTAAGCTATCAACATCAACATATCTTTGTCTATAAAACTCTCACAACTTGGGCCGGGAGTTTGGCCTAGTGGTAGAGTGCTTGCCTAGTAAGCACGAAGACCCGGGTTCGATTCCTCGGCACCACATACATAGAAAAAAAAAAAGCTGGAAGTGGTGCTGAGGCTCAAGTGGTAGAGTGCTAAGCCTTGAGAAAGTCCAAGGACAGTGCTCAGGCCCTGAGCCCAAGCCCAGGACTGGCAAAAAAAAAAAACAAAAACAACAAAAAAACCCAACTCTCATAACTTACCTCAATAACTTGGGATTAATGCAGCATGATTAATGATAGAGAACAAGTAAGTATAAAACTGCTTAAAGGAACCAGAGTATACTAGGGGGAAAAATCCTCCCTAAATTACAAAGTATACGATTGAAAAGTGACACTTGACATCCTCATTTGGAAAACTGAATTATTAACACAATATTGACAGCCACAGGCAAGGAGGTTCCATCTTTGTATTCTGCAGAGAGAGAACATGTGTTGCCTTGCGACTTTCTTTAACAGTTGGAAATATCACAATGTCTATTATATGTTTGTGTGTGTGTGTGTGTGTGTGTGTGTGTGTGTGTGTGTGTATTCAAAACCTGGAACTCATAGGGAAATAATTAATCTTCCTACAATAGGAAACCTAAAATTAAAAAAAGATGAGTGGAAAAATATAACAGAGGAGAAAGGCAAGATAAGTGTCTCCAACACCAGAGTGTGGAGAAGATCCAGCACTTTGCAGGGAGCCACAGCCAGACTTTGTAACAGGAGAGGAAGTCATCTGGAAAATGGCATTTCTTACTGGCTGTAAGTCAGCCTCCCAAGTAAAAGTATCATGTTAAGCAACCCTTGCCAGTCTCTCATTTCTATGAATGTAATAAGACTCCCGCAATAGAGCTATACTATTGTCCAGTGGTTTCCCATCTGCTGCTAAAGCCATCTACTTCCTGTATCCCCACCCACCACCTTTCACATACTTAGCTCCCTAAGTCTCCTGAGTGTTGGAGAAACTAAATCAGTAGTATGAACAGTCACACTGAAGTATAGCCAAAACCAGAAATAAAGCTAAGTTGAGAATATTTAACAGTAGGTAATTAAATAGCTGGTCAAGGGGAATATGAGCTTACAAGGAGGTTAAAGACTGGAAGGAAAGAATGAGGACAGAACACAGACATTCAAATGTTAACACCAAAGTGAGGACTTTTAGAAAATAAGGCTTTAGAAGGACAGCAGTTCTACCCATGAGAGACAAGAACAGCACAGGACAAAAGAATGTATTAGTTGGGAAAATATGGGTTCCAGTTCTGGATTCTCTGATTCTCCATGTGATGTAGAAAAAGTTACTCTTTCCTTTTGAAAACTGCCCTTACTGAAATGCAATTCAAAGACCCTAACAACCACTTATAGTCTATAATTTAATGTTTTATAGTACACTATCTGAATTATATAAAAATAGCCACAATCTGATGGGCATAGTGGCTCAGCCTGTAATCCTAGCTATTCAAAGGCTAAGATCTGAGGATCCTGGTTCAAAGCCAGCCCAGGCACTAAAGTCTGGGAGACTTTTATCTCCAGTTAACCACTAGAAAATCAGAGGTAAAGCTGTGTGGCTCAGGGACAGTGCCCAGGCCCAGAGTCCAAGACCCACGATCAACAAACAAACAAACAAACAAACAAAAAGCAACCCCACAATCTAATTTCAGTGTATTTCATCATTCCCAAAAGAAAGGCCATACCCTTTAACAATCACTCATTTCCTCTTTCTCCAGTCCCTGACAATCATAAAGCCACTTCCTATTTCTATAGATTTGTCTGTTCTGGATATTTTATATACATGGAAATATGCATTATCTTGCATGTAGGCATTTATAGTCTCACAGAGGGCCATGCATAAAAGTTAAATAAATACATGGTAAAAAATAAGAATGAGCCATATAATGAATGATTGTTGTCCTTAATGTACTATGTTATCTCTCATCTCTTTTGCTGTCCCTTGGTTATATCATATTGTCACAGTATCTCACTTTGTTATCTGATATATTGGATATATTTGTATTTGGTTATTTGAAATTGGATAGGGAAGGGGGGAAAACCAAGATGGGGGGTAGGGGGGAGGGTAATAGGGACCAAGACATGTGAAAGGGTATCAATGTATGTGAATTAATGCACCTTCTATCTGGCAAATATCATGTAACCCTTTTATTAATTACAATAAAAATATTAAAAAAATAAGAATGAGATTTAATGAGACTCAGATACAATCTCAATGATTTTGATAGATTATAAAGTTCCAACAATGGGACTTTAAGAAATTATTTTCTTAGTTCATCTCTAATTCTTGTTTGAGTATTTAATCAGAATTTGTTAAGATGAACTAGAAAAAGTGTATTTTAATGTGGAAAACTTAGAGATTCAAGTTGGCAGTAGTAGCTGTTGAGATATACCATTGTTGTAGCTCTTTTTCTTTTTTGCATCAGAGCCAAACATAGCTCCCAAATTAACTGTGCTGTGCATCCCATTTTTACTTAGCTTTATTCTAGTTTCTCTGAGTTACTAACCTGCACTCAAAGCATTCTTGAAGACTTCACAATTTTCTTCCATCTGGCCTGCTGTAGTTCTTAGAGTGATGCATATTACAATGGTCTATAAAAATTATCAAGGAAACCTGTTAATAGAGTTCAGTTATAGAATCTTAAAAATCTGTGCTTTATGTGGATATTTGATAGTATTTTTGGTGCTGCAAACCCACATTTCATTTCTCCTAGTTTATTCGAATGTACCCTATACATCCACAACTCTTTGGAAACCAGCGTTTTTCTACCTAAGTGTTCAGGAGTTCAGCTAAACAAATTTATAAAAGAAATAGCATCTGAGTCATGAACGTAATGAAAGAAATGAATTTTCTCAGTTCATTACATATCGCGAGTTGGTATTTTACAAATGTTCCTAGTTAGTTTTTGACATTGGAGCTTCCTGAATGCTTACTTTCCTTTTCTCAGAACTAATAACAGTTGATACACTGAATAAGCTTACTAATATTCTTCATTTGAAAATGAAAATGACAAAACATACGTGAACTAACTTAACTAAGCTGATTCATCCCAGTTATAACCACTGGCCTTCTATTTTTTTTCCTGACCAACAATATTAGAAGGAATTCATTTGTAATGAGAATTCCTTTAGCATAGTTTCGGTTACTCAAAGATGATCTTTCTTTTTTTCTCATATATTTTTATTGGAATTCATAGAAGGGTTACATTATATTCACCAGGTAGAAGGTGCATTACTTCATATAGCAGGGGTGGGGGGAGGGAAATGGGGACCAAGACATCAGCAATGATCTTTCTATTTGTACTGGGGGTATCAGAGAACATGCCACAAAGGAAATAAGACTTTAACTGAATCTTGACAATACATCAGCTTAGCTAAGAGGAAGTTGGGAAACATATCACATAGACTTGAGTAAACAGTATTGAGGATGACTAGTTTGGGTTGTGTGATATTTCTTATGGGAAAGGTTACCCAGCAAGGGGAAACAGAAGTCAGGACATTAGAAGAAGTTAGAAGTTAGAAGAATTGGCTTCCTCAAGGGACGTCCCTAAAAGTAAATCCAGACTTCCTGATCTACAAAAATAGTTTTCTCATATATGCTACTTCTCTCAGAAAATAACATGTGCAAGGCAGAAGAAGAACATCCAGTTTACTCAATGATTTGGAGAGAAACCAACAGCCTTGAAGATGGGTTCCACTCTGCACTTGTTATCTTTCCATTTACTTCTCTCGGCTCCCACTGCCAAAAATTCTTAACTGATTTATATGGCCTGTTTTCTCTTTTTGCTGCTAGAATGATTCCAAATTTCTTCTTCTCAACACTTCATTCCAACCAATCCCCTTTCTACCAACCTTATGTTCATTCTCACATAATGACTCCACTTTAAAGATTATAAAGAAAATTTAATTCATTCAATGGAAGTCCCCTAATCCCTTTCCTTAAATATGCAATTATCCTTTAGCTGTACACATCTACCTTCCTGTTACAAGTGAAAATCATCTTTCTTTTGTAAAATTTATCTTTTACCCTCTATCTCTTCCTCTGTTACTCTCTGTCTACTTTGGTTCTGCATTCTCCTTTGGTTCTCTATGTAGGAATATGATCCACATGAACTACATAAAGGTTTGGTTGGCTGATGGTGTGAGATTGGATTTGGCCATTGTAAATCTTTAACATTTGGTCTGAGAGCAGGACAAGTGTGAACACAGGACATTTCCTCCTTGGATAGCCTCCTTCTCAGGAAGGTTGGCAGTGACTGCATTCCTTCATCAAAGGCCAGTATAGTTGGGTGCTGGTGGCTCATGCCTGTTATCCTAACTACTCAGAAGATTGAGATCTGAGCATTATGGCTCAAAGCTAACCCAGCAGGAAAGTCTGTGAGACTTCTTATCTCCAATTAACCATTAGAAAACTGGAAGTGGCCTTGTGGCTCAAAGTGGTAGAGGACTAGCCTTGAGCCAAAAAAGCTCAGGGACAGTGCCTATGTCCATTCTGAATTCAAGCCCCATGACTGACAAAAAAAAAAAAAAGAAAAGAAAAAAAAGCCAATATATTTGAATCAGGAATTTGGCTGCTACAACTACACATCTCAATGTGTTTTTCCCCAAATTTTTATTTCCCTTGAAAAACATTTTTATGAAAACATTAATTGTGTCCTGTGGGAAGCTTTGTTGTGATGCTTACATACATGCATATAATATGCTTTCATCATATTTACCCTGTGACTCTACTTCTCCCATCCCCACTTTGATCTTTTTTCCAATTTTAAGGGGTTTCATTGTGACATTTTCATCATTCTCCTCCCCTTATCCTGTCTTTTAGCCTCTCTACCTCCTGTTAGTTCTCCCTAGTAGACCTCCATTTATGTTCATGTTTATTATTTTCTTTAGATCCCTTCAGAAGAGAGAAAATATACAGTATTTGTTTTTCTGAGTCTTACTTTCTTTGCTTAACATGATCTCTCTAGTTTCATCCATTTTTCTGTAAATAACATGATTTTATTCTTCATTATGGCTGGATAATACTCTATTGTGCTTCTATACCACATTTTCTTTATCCATTCATCTGTTGATGGACATATCAGCTGATTTCACTGCTTGGCTATTGTGAATAGTGCTACTATAAACATGGGGGCTGCAGACATCTCTATTGTGTGGTGACTTGTATTCTTTTATTTACATGCCTAAGAGGTATAGCAAGATCATATAGAAAGTTATTTTTGTTGTTGTTGGGGCACTTTTACACTGACTTCCATTGTGGCAACACTAATTTATATACCCACCAACAGTGTATAAGGAATCCTTTCCTTTCTACACTTCACCAGCTTTTAGAATTAATTTCTTGATAAGAGCCATTCTGACTGGGGTAAGATGGAGTCTTAATGCCATTTTTATTTGCATTTCCTTTATGGTTAAGGATATGATTTATTGACCATTTGTGCTTCTTTTAAGCAGTCTAATTTCTCCACTTCTGAAATGGATCTATTTTTCCTTTGGTGTTTAATACATTGTAGCTCTTTGTACATTCTGGATATTAATACTTTTATTCCATAAATAGCTGGAAGAAAATCTCTCCCATTCTTTTTGACAGCCATCCCTTTTCTTAGTGGGCTTTCAGAAGCTACCTCTTGTTGATCCTGAGTATTCAGTCCTCTTGAACATGGTTTTCTCAGTTCTCTCCATAATTATGTAAATGAGTTGTTCATTAAATCAGTTAACTCATCTTTCTTTGAGCTGCTGCTTGTTGACCAGAATCTGGTCATTCACTTTTCACCTGAGTATTAAGAAAAAGTACTCAAACTTTGAAAATAAGGCCACAGGGTGAATAGAATATTCTTTTATTGTTGTATGGGATTATGCTTTTACTGGTCTCCCCAAGGATTATCTAGGAGAATGTACTTTGTTCAGGTCACAGCTTATTATGGATTAGAAAATCTATATTTCCTGTATTTATATGCTAATTTGTGCATTATTTCTTCTAGAGTGATGCAAATAACTGGACCCATGTTTTCTCTTCCATAGAAATGATTCCAAATATAGACCTATAGAACTACAGAAGAACTAAACCTCTCATGTTTCAAGTATCTTTTGGATTCCTATGTTAGTGAATAATATCATCACTTAATTGCTCATGCCAGAACTTTACATACTTTCCTGGAATTCTTCTGCTTCACCTCTTACATTCAATTAGACTCTTGACTGGGATAATTCTCCTTTCAAGTATTTGCAAGCTGTTTCTTGTCTGCACTCTAACACCTACATTTTGGGCTGAGCCACATTCATTCCACTACTTCCTACTTAGCTTCCTTTTCTCTGCTTTTTTCGAATTCCAAACCATTATCTAAAAGAAAGTTAAAATCACTTACTCATTCATCTTAATCTCTTAAATATTTCCTATTTTCTTTGAGTCCAAAATCTTCATCATAGTTCTTCATCCTCTATCCCTGCCTTTTGCTACAACCACTTTCCTTACGTATTTTTCACCTACTCAATTCTCCCAACATAGAAAGTAGTGATATATACCAAGTGGAATTCAGTCATTGGACTTAAAAAAATAGGCTTGTTTCGTGTTTCCTGCAGAATACAAGATTAACCTCCAAACACAAAGTAATGGTGAAAAATGAAACAAAACAAAAACACAATAAAGAATTTTAAAAACTTCAGTTGATGATTTAAACTTATGTAATTTTATTGGGACTTAGAGTCCTTTGTAGGCTGACTATTTTGCTTCCATGTCTTCCTGGAAGGCCTGATTGCTCTTCATTGGAGCCATTATTCATGGTTGTTTATGCGATGGATAACTTTGAAAGATGATGGAGCAAATGTTTTTCTGTATTTTATAGAAGCAGTGGCTCTCCCAATATCAGACTTCCTCAGCTGGGATAGAACTACTATACAGGGGTAGCATCTATCTGGGCCACTCCATGAACCCGGCTTGCTCCCCAGCCCGTGGATCTGTGGCACGAAGAGACGAGACGTTGCAGAGGTTTCTAGATACTCCCACTGCTTGCTGTAATGTGGGTAATAAAATCCTTTTGTTTCCAACTCAGGAGGTTTATCTCTTTGGCTAGCATTCAAGGAAAGAACAACAAGCAAATTTATTAGCTTGGAAATCAAATCAAGGTCTGATAGTTTTATACTTCTAAAGCATTTCTTTGGCTTCCAAATAACTGTAAGAAATGTTGATAAAATGTCACCTTTCTCCAAAATAGGAAATGAAGACAACAATGATTAATAGGTTAATAATGGCATCTGGCAGAATTATTTTGAGGCAGCTTTCTGATTTGATTCCACAACAGTGATAGGAAAACATTCCATGTCAACCTTTTATACTTCATAATTAGTAGACCTAGGGCTGAATTAGTAATGTGGATTTATTTTGCTATCAGAGTCATCTGAATATAGTGAATATTCATTATTTTTTCTTTCTAAAATACAGCAGCAACACCTCTATACTATTGGTACAAACACCAAAATATACATGGGTCATCAGATCTTGGTTAGAATAGCTGAAGGGATGGATAGACACTGACCTGAATAAAAGCCTTATACGTGCCAATTTTATTTTGAAAAATGAGTTCATTCTATAAACAATAAATACCTACTAATGTCTAAGGTGTTTTAAAAAATAGTATGTATCTATGACATACAAACCCGCAGCCTAATTTTAATTATGTTCTAAAACCTAAGTGCCAGTGATTGTATATAGAGATTCCCTTCTTGAATACTGGTTTCTTAAACACATCATTTGAAATATGATGTAAAAATCAAAGTTAATAAATTCTTTAATAAAAAGAAATATCCTTGAAAATCTTATATAGCTTATAACTGTCAGGAGAGACTGAAATGCACTCATTTTCTTTCTTTCTTTCCTTCTTTTATCCCTTCCTTCCTTCCTTCCTTCCTTCCTTCCTTCCTTCCTTCCTTCCTTCCTTCCTTCCTTCCTTCCTTCCTTCCTTTCTTTCTCTGTTGTGGGGCTTGAACTCTGGGCGTGGGCAATGTCCCTGAGCTCTTCAGCTCAAGACTAGTGATCTACCACATTGAGCCACAGTGCCACTACGTGAAATGCACTCATTTCTAATGGAAGGTAACAAAGCTCTGATAAAAATATGTATACCACTATAGGAAAGTTCTCAATGCATACACATGGCCACACCTACCCACACATAAAATACTGCTATGCAGAAAGCATATCTATTAAATTTTCTAGATTCATCGCACAGTTTTAGGCTAATATTTTACACACACATACATATATAAATAAGAATATAAGAAAATACTGTTAAAAACACATGCTATGCCATAGATTTATAATACTTTCCAGAAATCCTTGTCTATGACAGCTTACAGGTGATATTAATAAAACTAATTATAAGGGATCCTAAATTTGAGTTATGCATCATTGCTCAAGGAATCTGAAAAGAAAATTCATATAATTTGCTTCACAAACCATCTGTGTTTCCTTGAGGCTTTATAACAGAAGATGAGAATATTCATGTTGAGCCATATTCACTGAAAATACATGAAGGAAAATACTTATTTCTTATTACTCTTGTGAGACTAAATGAAAAATTGAATCTATTAAAAATTGAATTTGCTTGGAAAAAACAGCTTGGTGTTTTAAATTATAAACTGATGAACACTTGCCAAGGGTTCATGTATTGTACTTGTATTTTGGAATGTAAATTAGACTATAGCATTGTGTGAATGGGTACATTAGCAAGACTCAGTCTAGTCTTGCTATAGGTACAACATTTCACATGGAAGGTGATCATTCTTCTACCTGTCCATAGATCAAGGAACAAGATTGCCAGAGAAGAATGGCCACTGTCTTCTTCATTAAAGATGGTAGAGATATGATTTTCAAGGTGAGAAAGTCAGGTGCCCCTGTCTTGTACCTGCATTGCTAACTACTCAGGGGGCTAAAATCTGAGGTTGAAAGCTCAAAGCTAGCCCAGGTAGGAAAGTCTATGAGACTCTTATCTCCAATTACGAACACCAAGAAGCTGGAGGTGGAGGTGTGGCTCAAGGTGTAGAAGGCTAACATGGTACACAAGTAAACAAATTCAGGGATAGCACCCAGGTCATGCGTTCAACCCTCACTATGAGCACAACATATATATATATATATATATATATATATATATATATATATATATATATATATAGAGAGAGAGAGAGAGAGAGAGAGAGAGAGAGAGAGAGACTAAAAAAAGCACTGTGGTTGTATCACTCAATGCACAGACAGGCCATTCTTTCTGTGTAACTGGTGCTGGCCAGTGATACGCAAATGCAAATGACTGAGTAGGATTTCTCAGCAAGCCCTGGCTTTCTTTTTTAAGCTCTGGCTTTCTTGAGCATGGTTGAGCTAGAATGCTCTTTCATACTCATTCTTCATCTTCCTCCAGTCCCATTCTTCTTTCCCTCTCCCTCTCCTTTTCCCTCTCCCCTCCCTTCCCGTCTCCTCCCCTCCCCCCCTCTCTATTTATTTATTTATTTTTGTTTGGTGGATGATAGGTCTGGGTGATTTCTCTGAGCTATCTTGGCTCAAGGCTCTACCACACTGAGCCAAAGCTCCACTACTGGTTTTTTAGTGGTTAACTGAAGTAAGAGTTCTCACAGGGAGTTTTCTACTTGTAGATTGAACTGAAAATCTCAGATCTCAGCCTCCTGAGTAGGTAGATTGCACACCAGTCACTTGTGACAGGCTCCATTCTTCTTTGTATTGTAGGATCAGGAGCTCTCTAGAAATAGTGAGACAAGGAAATCTGCATGGTAAGAACATTGTAACAAAGATGAGAATTCATGGTCAATGACATCATCGAGTAAATGCATGCTGCTATCATCTTAGTCTGCACATCTTGGTTTGTGAAAAAAGAAATTGTATGTTTGTACTATTGTTAACCATATTTTCTTTACATATAGCTGAATTCCCAATGGAAGGAAGAATAAATGCAGATTTCCTTTGAAGTTATGAATATGTAACTTCTACTAATGCCTTTAAAATACTGGAAACAATAATGGAAATTGGAATTAATTCCAATTTTTTATAAAAATTTTAATTAAGCATTCCTGGTTAATCCTGTAAGAGCACGGTCAGAGTTTCACTTTAAAGCATGTAGTTTTAATTGCTTTAAAAGCTTTTGCTAAGAGACACTATTATCTTTGAATTTCTTGCTGTTTTATTCTTTCTCTTTTTCTCTTTCACTTTCCCCTTCAATCTTCTAGACCTTTTATATTTCTCCATTTTTTCTTTATGTTCCTAAGCCAGACAAGCATTATGTATATTGTGTTCACTGCATATATTTTTCTTCTTTCTCCTTTCACAAGTTTTACAAATGGAGGACTCTCTTTGCTTCAAATTGCCATGGTTTATAATTTTATTAAAAGAAAGAGATACCACTCTAATATTATAGGAGACTTCTGTGGACTTTGATTTCTTTTTTCCCCCTTTTTCCTTGATTTAACAATCCTTGAAAGAAAAATAAATTATTATCCTTTGACTGGGCATAACCAAGATTATTAAAATTCTTTTCATGAAGGAGAAATGAAATCTGGGAAACAAGGAAAAATTGTATTTTCTGGTATATAGAGAAAACTTAGCCTTTGACCTGGTGATCTGATGATTCAGTGCCATCTTACCCTTATCATTAGTTCATTCATCCAGCACATGTTTATCCAGAGATTTCCATGGGAAGGAACAATATGTTCCTTTACTTCTTCAAAGAAAGGAATATGAGGCAACTGAGGTTTAATTTCTTCTTATGATTTCTATCAAAATCATGAGGCATGGGAAGAAAGTGTTAATCTGATGCAAGTTGCCCCTATGAGAATAAAAAAGAGAATGAAGACAGTGAGTCTCTGTCTTACAGACAACAAGACAGGCTTGCTTAATGACTTACTGAAAATATGAACTCTTCCTCATTAATTGAGGTTATCTGACTCAGTTGCTTTTGTGGTCTTGGCAAAACAAACCTGTGAGGAATCTTTACAGACTATCCAAAAACTGAGTTGTTTAGGATCACAGGAAACTGGTAGAAGTATGTTCTGGTAGAAAAGACAGTCAGGTGTCTCAGCCGTTAAGGTTTTGAAGTAAGGAGGAAGTTTCTTGAGGGTGAATGTTTTCACTGGACCAATTCATTCTTTATGTCCTCTCCATAAGTAAGGCTTCTGAAGAAGTTTTAAAGAAAGACGATATACAATAAGTGTTTGGTTCTTATGGTTATTCTTTTACATACTGCTGGTCAGCTTGTTCTACATTCTAATATTAAGCTCTGGGTTTCAAAACTTGAAATTATATAAAGATTCCAGAACAAGTTCAGGGTAATACCTCAAGAGCAAAATGTAGGATCTTACAAATAAAGATTTAAGACAAAGTCCTCAAAAATGAATTATGGTGTTATGGACCATGAGGAAGATGTAAATTTTTTTTTTTTGTCGGTTGTGGGACTCTGGGTCGTGTCCCTGAGCTCTTCAACTCAAGGCTACTGCCCTACCTTGAGCCAAGCCCCACTTCCTGTGTTCTAGAGATTAATTGGAGATAAGAGTCTCAGGTTCTTTTGTGCCCAGGCTGGCTTTGAACCTTGATCTCAGCTCTCAGCCTCCTGAGTAGCTAGGATTACAAGTGTGAGACAATGCGCCTGGCTCAAGATGTAAATTTTTCATAACATAAAATAATGCATGTTCTCCATAAATACATATTTACTAAGCTATTTTATTATTTGATATTTGATAGATTAAATATGAGAGTCTAGTATTAAAGAATGGATTACCAAACAAAAGCCTTTTCCTTTATTTTCATGTTGTTTTGTTTAGTTTGGTATGATTCAGGAGCTTGAATTTGGGACCTGCAATCCTCATATCTGAGCCTCCTGAGAAGCTAGGTTTATGGTTATGAGCCAGAAGCTAGGATTATGGGAATGAGCCACTGATAACCAGTTTCCTCGTAGTTTTAAACCTTTATTTGTGAGAAGCCAAAATAACTGGCCAGATTTATTGAAGGTGATTAAAAATATAGATACTAAAGGGCCAGGAGTTTGGCCTAGTGGTTGAGTGTTTGCCTAGCATGTATAAAGACTTAGATTCAATTCTTCATACATATAAAAAAGCTGGAAATGGTACTGTGGCTCAAGTGGCAGAACGCTAACCTTGAGAAAGCCCAAGGACAGTGTCAGGCCCTAAGTACAAGCCCCAGGACTGGCAAAAAAAATAGATACTAAAGTGAAAATTGTTTTTCTATGTTTACTGCTCAAATACAGGAAAATAGAGACAGAAAAATGAAAACAAAGAATAATGAAAAATCTTATGTCAAAATTTACTTGTAATGGGATAAAAAGCAACATGCAGAAGTCAGGTAGAAATAAAAACAGAGGGCCTTAATAGACCTACTGGCTTTTAAGAAATTGAGTCAATATTTAAAGTAAAAAGTTCAATGCATGGTCTACAAAATTAAGAAAAGTAAAGGAAGGATGGATGAGAATGTTGAAAGGGATGGCATTGATCAAGACACATTATAATCATAAACTGCCTTATTGATTGTTTATAGTTCAAAAAGAAAGCAAAACAGAACAAACCAAACTGATTTATACTAATTAAAGGACAAATTATAGTGAAACCATTGTGCATTTTCAAGGAATAAGTAATTCTAAATGAATGTAAGCTCTCTCAGTGAGCTGGACATGCATCCCCTGCCTCCAGATTTCAATAGGCTAACAGTAGCATGAAGCCAAAACTGAATAAGGATATATATATTTAATAGATTAGAACATAAAATTATAACATTATAAAATAATAGATTATTATAAAATCATAAAGTGATTAAATATAAAATTATGAGACATAACAATTAGAAGTCATTCTCCCTTGTGAGTATAGAAGCATTTTATTTTATTTTTTATTGTAAAAGTGGTGATATACAGAGGGATTACAGTAACATAAAAACAATGAGTACATTTCTTTTTGAACAGTATTTCCCCTTAAGAAGCAAAATTTTAAAGCAAAAACTAGCAAATAAAATGTCACAGTGTCCTATTAAATACAAGCCTTTAAAGTTGTAAAAAGCTTTTTCTAAATGTCAAGTTTTGAAGACATTATAAAGCACGATGCCACTTTCATTTAGATGATGATTAGCAGAAATATTTCTTCCGTGTTAACTTGAAACTCTATGAAGGCATAATTATATTTATTTGATCATTGTTCTGTGTCACTTCTTTTTTTTCATATATTTTCTATTGTAATTAATAGAAGGGTTGCATGATATTTGCCAGATAGATGGTGCATTAATTCCCATACATTGATACCCTTTCACATGTCTTGGTCCCCATTTCCGTCCCCCCTCCTCCCACCCCTCATCTTGTTTTTCCCCCTTCCCTATACCATTTCAAATAACCAAATACAAATATATCTGATATATCAGGTAACAAAGTGAGATACTGTAACAATATGAGATAACCAAGGGACAGCAAAAGAGCTGAGAGATAACATAATACCTTAAGAACTACAATCATTCATTATATGGCTTATGTTTCTGTATCCTAGAGATCCTTTCATTTAGCATCCTACTATATGGCCTTTTGCATCAAGGTTTTGCTCTATTGCAAATCTCTGCTAGGAGAGACCAAGGTTTCTACTGATTATGACAAATGAGGGAAACCATTGAGCCTAAGTTCCTTTGAGTCTGGCTTACTTCACTTAATAGGATCTTTTCTAAGTCTTTCCATTTCCTATCAAATGGGGCAATGTCATTCTTTCTGACAGCAGCATAGAATTCCATTGTGTACAAATACCACGTCTTGTTGATCCACTCATCAACTGAGGGACATGTAGGTTGGTTCCATATCTTTGCTATGGTAAATAGTGCTGCAATGAACATTGTTGTGCTGGTGGATTTAGTATGTCTTTTGTTCTGGATGATTGGGTAAATGCCAAGTAGTGGAATTGCTGGGACATAGGGGAGCTCCATGTTTAGTCTTTTGAGGAACTGCCATACTGCTTTCCATAGTGGTTGAATGAGTTTGCACTCCCACCAACAGTGTAGTAGTGATCCCTCCTGGCCACATCCCCTCCAGCATCTGTTGTTATTAGTTATCTTGATCCTGGCCATTCTAACTGGAGTGAGGTGGAATCTTAGAGTTGTTTTGATTTGCATTTCTTTTATGACCAGAGATGTTGAGCATTTCTTCATGTGTCTATAGGCCATTTTTTGTTTCTTCTTCAGAGAAGACTCTCTGTAAGTCTTTGGCCCATTTTTTAATGGGATGGTTGTTACTTTGGAGATTAGTTTTCGATTGATTCAATTTTTTGAGTTGTTGATATATTTTAGATATGAGGCCCTTGTCTGTTGTATGGTTGGTGAAGATCTTCTCCTACTCTATAGGCTTCCTAATTAGATTACTAGCTATGTCCTTTGCCATACAAAAGCTCTGCAGTTTAATGCAGTCCCAATTATCCAGCCTTTCTCTGATTTGTTGTGATTCTTGATCCTTGTTAAGAAAGTTTCTACCTGTGCCAAGGAGGCCTAGTGTATCTCCTATTGCTTCTTGTAAAGTTTTCAGTGTCGGCTTTTACCTCCAGGTCTTTGATCCATTTGGAGTTAATTCTAGTACAGGGTGACAAAGAAGGATCCAACTTTAGTTTTCTGCATGTGCTTAACCAGTTCTGCCAGCACAATTTGTTTAAGAGGATGTCTTTCTTCCATTCTATTTTTTTAGCTCCCTTGTCAAAGATTAGGTGGCCATAGGTCTGTGGTTCAATATGTGGGTCTTCAGTTCTATTCCATTGGTCTTCAGGCCTGTTCTTGTGCCAGTACCAAGCTGTTTTGATAATTATAGCTCTGTAATAGAGTCTAAAGTTTGGTATTGAAATTCCTCCTGCGCTGTTCTTTCTGCTAAGAAGTGTTTTTGCTATACACGGTCTTTTATTATTTCATATGAAATTTTGGATTGCCTCTTCTATTTCTTTAAAGAATGACATTGGGATATTGATGGGTATTGCATTGAATTTGTAGATAGCCCTTGGCAAGATGGTCATTTTCACGATATTGATTCTTCCAATCCAGGAGCATGGGAGTTTTTTCCATTTCCTCAGTTCTGCTTTAATTTCCTTTTTCAGAGTTTTAAAGTTTTCATCAAAAAGGTCCTTTACATTCTTAGTTAAGGTAATTCCTAGGTACTTTATTTTCTTTGAGGCTATTGCAAAAGGAGTTGCTTTCCTGATTGTTGTCTCATTCCTCTCATTGTTGGCGTAGAGCAAGGCAGTTGATTTTTGAGGGTTAATATTATACCCTGCTACCCTTCCAAAGTTTTGAGTCAGCGCAAGGAGCTTGGGAGTAGAGTTTATAGGATTCTTTAAATACAGAATCATGTCATCTGCAAAGAGGGAAAGTTTTACTTCCTCTTTCCCTATTTGGATCCCCTTTATGCTTGCTTCTTGCCTTATTGCACTGGCTAGGAATTCTAATACTATGTTAAAGAGGAGTGGAGAGAGTGGACACCCTTGTCTCGTTCCTGATTTTTGAGGGAATGGCTTTAGCTTTTCGCCATTAAGTATAATACTAGCTGTGGGTTTGTCATACACAGCCTTTATTATATTGAGGAATGTTCCATGGATTCCTAGTTTCTCCCGAGTTTTTAGCATAAAGGGGTGTTGGATCTTGTCAAATGCCTTTTCTGCATCTATTGATACAACCATGTGATTTTTGTCCTTGCTCCTGTTGATGTGTTCAATTACATTAATTGATTTGCTTATGTTGAACCAGCTTTGCCTCCCTGTGATGATTCCTGTTTGATCATAGTGTGTAATTTTTTTGATAAGTTGTTGTAGACGGTTGGCCAGTATTTTGTTGAGAAGTTTTGCATCATTGTTCATCAAAGAAATAGGTTTATAGTTCTCTTTCTTTGATGACTCTCTGTCTGGTTTCGGGATGAGGGTTATACTGGCTTCATAGAATGAGTTTGCTAAAGAACCTTCATTTTCAATTTCGTTGAAGATCTTGAGGAGTATTGGTGTGAGCTCTGCTTTGAAGACCTTATAGAATTCAGCTGTGAATCCATCTGGCCCTGGGCTTTTCTTAGGTGGAAGGTCTCTTATTGCCATTTCTATTTCAGTGCTTGAAATGGGCCTGTTGAGTTGGATTAGTTCTTCTTGGTTCAGTGTGGGTATGTTAATATTGGCTAGGAATTCGTCCATTTCTTTTAGATTCTCAAATTTGTTGGCATAAAGGTTTGAGAAGTATTCCCTCATGATACTCTGGATCTTGGTAATTTCTGTCGTGATATTACCCTTTTCGTCTGTGATTTTGTTTATTTTGGTATGCTCCCTTCTTTTTTTGGTGAGATTTGCTAAGGGTTTGTCAATTTTGTTAATTCTTTCAAAGAACCAACTTGTTTTGTTGATTCTTTCTATAGCTTTTTTGGATTCCAATTCATTTAATTCTGCTTTGATTTTAATAATTTGCTTCCTTCTACTGGGATTAGGGTTGGTTTGTTGGTCTTTCTGCAGGAGCTTAAGGTGACACATTAAATTGTTAGTTTGTGATTTTTCCAATTTGTTATTGTAGGCACTCAGAGCTATAAATTTTCCTCTGAGTACTGCTTTTTGCCATGTCCTAAAGGAGCTGGTATTTTGTGTGCTCCTTTTTGTTAATTTTCATAAACTGTTGGATTTCTGTTCTGATCTCTTCGATGACCCATTGGTGATTCAACAATGTGTTGTTCAATCTCCATGAGTTACAGGGTTTTCGTTGGTGGAGTTGTGTGTTCAGTTCCAATTTGATGCCCTTGTGATCTGAGAGAGTGCAGGGAATAATTTCAGTGTTTCTGAATTTCTCCAGGTTTGTTTTATGGCCTAAGATGTGGTCTATTTTGGAAAGTGCTCCATGTGCTGCTGAGAAAAACGTATATTGTGTTGTTGCTGGGTGGAATATTCTGCAGATGTCTGTTAGATCTAGTTGGTCTATATAGTTGTTCAAGTCTAAGGTTTCTCTGTTGAGTTTTTGCCTTGTTGATCTGTCCATAGGTGAGAGTGGTGTGTTACAATCACCAACAATCATGGTGTTTCGATCTATGTATGGTTTCAGTGAATGTAAAGTTTGCTTGATGAAGTTCGGAGCTCCGGGATTGGGTGTGTAGGTATTAAGGATCGTTATGTCTTCCTGGAGGAAAGATCCCTTTATTAGTATGTAGTAACCTTTTTTGTCTTTTCTCACTAATTTTAGTTTGAAATATATTTTATCTGATATGAGGATGGCAACTCCAGCCTGTTTATGGGGGCTGTTAGCTTCATAGAGTTTATTCCAACCTCTCATTTTCAAAAGGTGTTTGTTTTTTGGCGTAAGATGTGTCTCTTGAAGACAGCTGAATGATGGATTCTGTTTTTTGATCCAACTAGATAATCTATGTCGTTTAATTGGAGAGTTAAGTGCATTGATATTGAGAGTCAGGATTGAGAAATATTTATTAGTTCCTGGTATTTTTACAAGCTTTCATTAGGGCCTGTGTCTTGATAGTTTTTGTGGTACTTGGATGTTAGGAGTTTTAGGTGCCATGTCTTTCTCTGTATTACATTTGTGTTGGTTTTCCATGTGTAGAACATCTTTGAGAGTTTTCTGTAGTGTTGGTTTTGTTGCTACATAATGTTGAAGCTTTTCCTTGGAATGGAATGTTTTTATTGTTCCCTCAGTTATGAATGTGAGCTTAGCTGGGTACAGTATTCTTGGCTGGTAGTTATTTGACTTCAGGGCATGGTATATATCTTTCCAATGTCTTCTTGCTTGCATGGTCCCTGCTGAGAAATCTGGGGTTATTCTGATTGGTTTGCCTTTATAGGTGATTGTTCTCTTCTCCCTGACTGCTTTTAGGATCCTATCTTTGGCCTCTATTGATCCAGTTCGGGTTATAATGCGGTGATGGGATGTCCTTATCTGGTCAGGTCTGTTTGGGCTTCTAAAAGCTTCTCTGTGTCCACTTCTAAGCAGAAGAGCTCATAGAAGGCATTCAGTGACCATACTTTTTTTTAATTTTTTTATTGTAATTCATAAAAGGGTTACATGATATTTGCCAGATAGAAGGTGCATTAATTCACATACATTGATACCCTTTCACATGTCTTGGTACCCATCACCCTCCCCCCCACCCACCACTTACCCCTCATCTTGATTTTCCCCCCTTCCCTAACAAATTTCAAATAACCAAATACACAGAAATTCAATATATCAGATAACAAAGTGAGATACTGTAACAATATGAGATACCCAAGAGACAGCAAAGGAGATGAAAGATAACATAGTTGATTAAGGACAACAATCATTCATTATATGGATTTTGTTTCAGTATCCTGGAGGTCCTTTCAATTAGCTTCATATTATATGGCCTTATATATCAAGGTTTTGCTCTATTGCAGATCTCTGCTAGTAGAGCCCAAGGTTTCTACTGTTTATGACAAATAAGGGAAACCATTGAGCCTAAGTTCCTTTGAGTCTGGCTTACTTCTCAGTGACCATACTTTTCCTTTAAGTTCAGTTGAGTGTGGTCAGATGTAAAGATTTAGATTTAAAGGCATTTATTGAAACCTAAAAGGTGTGAGTTGTTCCATCAACTCAAAAATAGAAAGAATACTCTTAACTTTAAAAAAATGTAGCTGTTAGCTCCTAAGGAACTTATTAGGAGTCAGAATGGACACTCTGTATTCCTCTACTTTTATCTAATGTTAAATTGTCCTCTAACTCAGAATTGTTCTCAACATTCTAAGTCAATTGCCATAAGCAATAAACACATGCAACACACAACCTACTGTCATTTTTAGTTCCTTAAAGATAAATCCACATGTTTTTGCTATAAAATATATCTAATTATACATTGGCTGATAATATAAAAAACATTCCCTAGAAAGCCTACATTTAAACAGAAATTTCATCTCCCCAGTTTGCATTCCTAAGATCATGAACATGAGATTTCATGGAAATACTTTGGGACAATTGATTTATTATTTCAGCTTCCTCCAAAATAATATTGTTTTTTTTTCAACTGTAACCAACAAAATGGCTTGGTGAAGAAACTGGATCCTAAAGGCAGTTTGATTACGGCCAAAATGTTTAATATAGGTTGTAATATCCATGTCTTGCAAGCTATTGTGCTTAAACCTCTTAAACTGATTCCATTCAGGCAAATAAATACACCTCTCAGTTACTTTGAAAAGTGTCATGTTAAAATGATTGGGGACTTAATATAGTTCCAAGAAACCACATAAAAGAGGAAGTCTTAAGTTGCAGAGAATTATGTGGAATAGTTTGAGGTTCAAGGGAAAAATAATCAGTATCATTTTCTCAAATACCCAGGTACTTTTAATTGAGTATTATGACTCCATTCTAAGGGTCCTTTATGAACCCATGAACAATCATAAAGCCAAAAATGCTGGTTTTAATTCATCTAACTCCAGCGGGTACCATTTGGCCATATAAATATTATCAAAGTGATTTAACAATGTCTTTCTTGTGTGTGAAAGCTTAGCTCCTGAGCTGAAACAATGAACTTTTTCTACATATACCAGAGGCCTTTCTGTTTATATACTGTAAAAATATTTCCCAGTTCTAAATTTTCTTATTATTATGGATATAATCTTTTTCTTCATTGACTTTCAAAAAATGAACACCAAAGATTCACAATTTTGTCTTTGTATATAGAAGGATAACTATGTTTCTTAGAATTTGTCAAGTAGTTCACAGATACATGAAAAAGCAAACTTATTATAGTCCATAGTAACTCTTAGGAATATAACGTTGTAAAAATAAGAATACATTGGCAACTTCTTTGGGGTAGTTAGAAATATTGGCATAAATTAGGATTTGAATGAAGGGACTAATGTACATAAAATCTTAGCAGAGTAAACATCTTACAAATCACTTGAAATAGTGGTACTACTTTTTCCACTCCATTCTTGTAGGTAGATTTATGAAGTCAAATGGATATAATACCACTTTTAATAAAATAATTCAACTACTTGGTTCATTGATTTATAAAAGTAAAAAAGTTTAACATGTTCTGATGAATAAAAATTCCAGGGAGATTATCATTAAATAGCAGAGTTCAAGTAAAATCCTCAATGTTTTTAGGAGGAATTGTTCATATCTTGCTGAAGAGATATTTCAAGAACAGCAGAGAAACTTTTGTTGCCAAAAATCAAGTACATTTTGAAATGTTCTGATGCAGTGTTGACAGGACTCAACAGCCAACTTAAAAAGAGCTCTCCAGGCCATGCTGTGCTGCTTTGAAAAAGAAAGAAAAATTGCAATTGACAAAAAAGCAGCAGATCCTAGAAAAGAGCCATTATTTAAAAAAGAGAATGAGGCTTATTTTTTCATGTTAATTTCTTCAGAAGAAAATAATATTTTCAAGGTACATTTTACATGTACATATGCACACGTGTGCACGACATACACACACACGCACATACACACACATATCATAAGTACTCTCTATCCACAGAAAGAACATTTCATAAATACCAAGACTTTTAACTTTTTTTCAGACTATTTCCAAAGAGTTGAATAACAATTCCTTTAATGATATCCGTAATCCCATACATAATTCTATCTTAGAACACCAATGATTTTTCTTGAAAATATTTTCATTTTTTGGTCATAGTTTTATAATGTGTTTACTCAGAACTCCTAACTGGGGAAATTTGTTGTATCAGTCACTTTAATGTGCAGGAGCTTGTTAGTATAACATGCCTGGTTATTATCTACATTTTATGGATGAGAAACCTGGACTTTAGAGACATCTCCCAAAGCCTAAAGCATAATATCCTTAAAATGGTTACATGCTTCTTTTTGTAGAGCACATATCAGACTGGGAAAGAAAGACAAGGAACAGCCCTGAGGTAGAAATCCCTTTCTGGTAAATAGATTTGGAGGAAACTTCAATAAACTTCCATAGAGACAAGATTGTTCACTGTGGCTGGATTCTGGTGTGACTAACAGATATTTGCTCAGTGTCCTGAAGAGCCCTCCCAGGATTCTGCAGTACAATTCCACCATTTTGAAGTTTCAGTTGCAAAGATACTTAAGCTTAACTGTATTTTGAAAGTGTAGCTTCGATCCTGTTACGAAATGCGAGTACAGAAAAGCAACCTGCCACGTACCATGGAATTTTCCAAAGTAGTTCACTACTGTGTGTGGGCAGATCTCCGTTTGTCTTCTCTGGGCTTGACACCTTGACACCTACACATTAAGGGTATGCCAGACTGTTTGAACACAAGATTGGTTCTTTGGCCAAGATTTAACACAAGATTGGTTCTTTGTAAGGTGATTTCTCTACCAGAGGAAACAGCCTGCAACTTCTTGTCTATGGTATCCACCGTTCTTTATTTCTCTCTCTGGAATAAGAAGGCAGAATTATGAATGTAGTAAATAGCATTCTCCATCTAGATAATGAAGACAGACAAAAACGAAACAACAAAGTTGGGAGAACATATTTAAACTATCTGAGGGTCCTTCCTTTCTTCTTTTGTTGTGAAATTAGGATGTGAATTTAGTTGCTAACCTGTCACTCCACCATGAGTTATATCTCCAGCCTGCAGTTCACTGGTTCTTTTTTTCATATATTTTTATTGTAATTAATAGAAGAGTTACATTATATTCACCAGATTGAAGGCGCATTACTTCACATACATTGATTCACTGGCTCTTTTTGAAATAGGGTCTTGATTCTTGGCCAGGCATGTGCCTGAGTAATGACCTGTTTACTTCAGGCTTTTCATCATTATTGGGATTGCAGGTGCATGCTACTGCATCCAGATTTTCTTCTGGGGAGGTAAAGTCTTGTGGATTTTCTAGCTGAATTGGCAGAATCCTCTCATTCTCATCTTCTCCAGTAATCATTACAGTCATGAGCTAAGAGTAAGAGTCTGGCAACTTCCAGGATTATTATCATCGAGACCTTTAGGATTCCTAGGTTTCTAGCATTCTTTTTTCCTCTCAGTCTTCACTGTCTTGCATGTGAGTTGTTAGCACTGAAGTCTATGCCTCCAGTGAGACTACAGACATCACAAGAAGGAGGAACTATATCTGACTGCTGTTTGCTGCATCTTTCAATGCTGATCACAGAGAAAACTGCAGGCCAACAGCACTGACATTATGAGAGGAATCTGTCAGATATGGAACATTAGATCCTAATCTGCCTTACTAAGTCAGAACACGCATCTTCCTAAGTCTCTGGGTATTTTGTGTGTACCCTTAACATTGAACAAACACTGTTCTCCTTCATTTTTTCCCCCACACAATGCATGTTAAGTACCAATGAAAACACTGAAACCTAATAAAGTGTGTGAAGTAGATAGTCATCATTTTTGGACTTCTGTTTTCTGCTACCTTTTCCTTTCCACGTCCTCAACCCTCTCTGGTTAGCCTCTGAACCCTCGAAACAATGGAAACTTTACTGTTGAAAGTTGGTAGTTTTAGAGGTCACTATCTCAACTTGTACAAAGAACTTGAAACTAATGACCATTTAGCAGCAATTCTGAATGATCCATCACATCACTGTCACATTGGCTATTGAGTGTCAATACCTGTATTTTGGACAAAAGATAACACACGCGCGCGCACACACACACACACACACACACATACAAACCCCATCTAGCTGTAAACCTAAAAATTGAAGTTTAAAAACTATTTTGCTTAGCTATGAATTATACTATGGATAATCATTGTCATTATGTACCACAGGTAGTATTGTATTTGGAATTTAAAATTTTTTCATTAAAGATTAAAAATTTTACAGTAGAAGTTTGCCAGAAGTCCTTCATGGTTCATAAATGGCTGATGTAGGAGGTTATTTTGTTAATTGTTGTGTTCATTCTGTTGGTGATTATGACTTTATACACTTTTAAGGTTCTCTTCCTAGAATTCATTTTTGTTGTGTTGATGTCTGTTCAATATTTTACAGACTGTATGCTCATGGCAAGCACTGAGATAGAAAGTAGACAGATAGACATAAATGAGACTGTCATAATCATGGGACACGTGCAGGTGAGTTAGCCACATACATACAAATACACAGGTCATTTCAAGAGAAGGAAAGTTTTGCAAGAGGGATATTCAGGTTGCTGTGATTTAGCAGAAGAAGTCACAGTTGAAGAAGTGAACTATGGATCATGTTTTCAATTGAATATGCTGCAGATGTTAAGGAAAGAAATGGATGCAGGAAACACTTTCATGCAAGTAGAGGACATAACAAGACTAAAAACTGCTGTAGGGCAGTGTGAAACAGCACACTGCTTTGGAAATTTAGCCAACATGTGCATTATAATGTTGAGGAGATAGATAATGAATGTGTGGGAAGAAAAGCGTGAGTTTTGATGTGGAAGACTTCAGAAAATACCAACCAAGTTTCACAAGCTTAACCTTGCTGTGTCATTTTGTCCATAAATTCTCCTATGGAAAAAGTAATGCACCCAGGCACTGGTGGCTCGCTCTTGTAATCCTAGCTACTTAAGAGGCTGAGATCTGAGGATCGAGGTTCACGGCCAGCCTGGGAACAAAAGTCCATGAGACTCTTACCTTCAATTAACCTCCTGAAAACCCAAGGCAGTAGCCTTGAGCTAAAGAGCTTAGAAACAATGACCAGGCCCAGAATTCAAGCCCATGACCGACCAAAAAATAGTAATAATAATACATTCATTCAAAGGCAAAAAATTGCCCCATACATTTAACCTTGTTTGAAGTATTTGTTCTTTATCATGAAGGTGGTTGATGTTATTCAACAGACGAATGGCTTGTTGAATCACAATGTAACAAGAGTCACGGGTACAAGATGCCTGGATCTAGGCTATACTTGAGCAAGAGTCATGACTATGTGAGAAAAAACTGTTAGCCAATCGAGTGATACATCATATACAATAATAATTATTCAAGGGAAGATTGAAACAACCTCATCATACCTTTAAGTGTTTCCCCCTTTTTATAGGAACAAATAGGATGAATAGACTGCATTACTTCACATACATTGATACCCTTTCTCATGTCGTGTTTCTTTTTTTAAAGATAGAATCTCAGAATACAATATGCAAATGTAGAGACAATGGGATTAGAATCCTGATGTACTATCACTGAGCTTCAGAATAATCCACCACATGGCTAATCTTATTGTTTGCTTTGCCTCTTCCCCTACGTGATTTCAAGCAAGTCCTAAGCATGTATACTTTCATCTATGGAAACCTTAGTCATGAATCTAATCGACAAATACTTTTTATTTTTCAAAATTTATTTTAGAGGTTTAAATGCATGATCAGTTGGCTCAGTTGCTTCTTGGCTTATGTGCAGTGAAGCTGAACATCATGTTCGAGAGAATATGGTTAGGTGGTAGACAGAAAGCAGAGAGCTGAGCTATCAAGGAGCCCAGGACAAGACAGACTTCACAAGAACACGTCCTCAGGCAGTGACCTACTTCCCTCTTCCCGTTATCTACCCAAATTGCCATCAGATTGTGAATGGATTCACCCATTGAGGAAGGCGTAGACCCCTTATGGTCTGATTACCTCTCAGTAATTGAATACACACCAGCTGGACCCATATTATCCAAGTAGGTTGAACTTCTACTTGAGTATGAATTGTTAATCACATACCATCTGGCTATGATGTAGTAACTCCAGAGTTTGAATCCCCTATATGACTGGATCCACTCTATGTACAAAAGCTTGGAGGCTGGAGCATGTAGTGTGTTCTGGCTATGCAAGGTTCACAGTAAACTATAGGGTTTGGTAAGGCAGGTCTGAGGAAGCTAACTGAAATGTCAATGAAAAAGAGGAATTATTAAAGTTTTTAATGTGACAGATGCCTGTGATCAGATTTGTGTTGAAATGGGGCATAAAGGAAGGTACAAAAGCCAGTAGAAGAGCATTGGATGAACACAGTCAGAGACAATGAATGCATGGAGTAGTGTCTTTAAAGACCAGGAGTATGTACAATATGGAAGATATTTGATAGCACTGGAAGGATTGTTGAGTTGATAATTGAGAGGAAGGAGTTGGGGGCATGCTTGTGACTTGGTTGTTATGGAGAATGAAGATGAAGACATTTTTTACTGTGGTAGGAATTGCACTTGGACTTGCTCAGGGCGAAGTGCATAATTCAAGGGAATACTAGTCAAATGCCATTGCTACTCTAAACTCCACTGGACATCGCAACAGTAGCATTTTTCTTGGGTCAGGGTTTCAGCTAGAGAGTGAATTGAAGAGTGGGTCAGGTAGTCTATTGGAGTAAAATGTCTATTTACCTAATATGTCCTCTGTTCTACACAGAAAAGAATCCCAAAGACACCCATGTTTGGTAAATTATTCGGTTATTTAAAATATTTTGAAACTTAAATAATTTTTACTTTAGTTCTTCTCACATTAAAAAATAAAAACATTCTAAGCTGGGCTCGGTTGTTCACGCCTGTAATCCTAGCTATTCAGGAGGCTGAGATCCAAGGATCGCGGTTCAAAGCCAGCCCAGACACAAAAGAACCTGAGACTCTTATCTCCAATTAACCATTTGAAATCGAGACGTAGGGGTGTGGCTCAGGGGTAGGTTGGTCGCCTTGAGCTGCAGAGTTCAGGGACAGTGCCCTGGCTGAGAGTTCAAGCCCCAGGATCCACAAAAACAAAACAAAACAAAAAGCATTCAATTTGTTCTTTTCAAATTCATAAGCCAATTAATTATAAACACACACAAATGTATATATATATGTATATCTATACATATATGTACAGATATACATATATATACATATATGCATATTCATGTGTATGCATATAAAATCTTTTTTATTTAATTTCATTATCAGAATGATGTATAGATCAGTTGCAGTTACATTTGTAAGTTAGTAAGTACATTACTTCTTGACCATTGTTACCCCTTCCCATGTTTTTCTCCAACTTTCTCTCCCCCAACCCTTCCCAAGTTGTAGAGTACATTTCCAGCCTATTGTCTTGTGAATATCACTGTCACATTGGTTCACCTTTGTCCTTTGTCTCATCATCTTATGTATCCCCTTTCCTTCCCTGATTCAAATAAGCAATAAATGTATATGCAATAAACCAGGTACCAAAGTCAGACACAGCATCAACACAGGATAAACTCTAAGGGAAAGATAAAAGAAAAAGAGAAAAAAAAGAAAAAAAATGAATAAAGAGTACATTAAAAACAACCACAAGGATAAATCTCTTGTTTCCCTATCCTGGAATTCAGGATAGTCACATTAAATCTTCTTCATAGAGTACAGTAAAGATAGGAAAACACTTTTTATCTTCAACTTCAAAGAAATACTTTTCTAAGTTAGGTAGGCCTTTGTTTATAAGGCTATCCCTGTATCCTAGTATTGATCATTTATTAAAGTTTTTTTTAGTAGCCTTTTATCATTCACTCTTGGGAAATACATTTAGCTCTTGAGCTCTTTTCCTTCTGGCAAACAGATGTGGGGATAGGCTCTTTTGTTCTTTTCAGAATAATTTATACTCTTGTGTAAGACTGGTAGACTTGAGGCTTTGACTCTAAGTCACCTGTTCTTTTCCAAGAGCTATTCTTCCTTGTATAACATGTATTCCCGCACCTCATTGCAAAGGTTAGTCACCTGGTGTAGCCGGAAGGAAAGCAACACAATGATTATAGTTACTTTTAGAAATGAGAAATATTTTCTTCTCCTGTCTCTAATGTCTAATGAGTCATGTGCTTGGGTAAAACCTACAAAAAATGGAAAATTCCGGAAGAAAAAGTTTGGTGATTTGTCTAGGTTTAGATCAGATTACTTCTGATCATGTTTTAATTTATTGTGTTGCGCCCATAGGTTAGTTTTATAGACTTTACTACAGTCCACTACTTATTTGGATCTGATACTGATGATTGATTTACTGTTCTATTGGTTACTTAATTAGAATAAATTATTCATAGCTTTCCTGATGAATGACCTAATTATTATGCTAATCATAATGATCTAAGTCTTCAATGTTTTCTAAAGCATCTTGTCTAGCAGGGTTATTAAATATGTGTGTAATTATGGTCTTATAAAAATTCAGAAGAGCGCTTTGACAAACATTTTGATTTATTCTTAGTTACTGAGAAACACCAAATCCTTAACCTTAAGCTTAATTTCTTAAACACCATTTTTTGAATATCTAAAACTGTGAACCAATGTAATAAATAAAATAGGAACCAATTGCATTAGAAATACTAAGATGTGGAATAGGACTTCATAATCATCTTTCTTTGTAGGAGTTTGGCTTCAGCATATAAATTTTCCTTAATGATACAGAGAATCTCTCCAAGGTAAATGAATTAGCTGATTGATATTTATTGTTGTGTTGTGAAATCTTAATTGTTCACAAGAGAATAAACTGTATCTGGTATATCATTCCTCTGTTCTATATCTACTTTATTTAAGGACTCTAGACATGTCAGTATTCAAATGTACTTGTCTTACTTTACAATAACATCCAAAGATGTTATTGCATTCTATCTCTTTCAGTGGTAATAACTCTATTAACAATCAACTCCCATGCTTACTGGAGGCTTGAACATCAGAAACACCATCACAGCAAAAAAAAAGAGAAATCTTTTGATGTCAAGTTTTAGATCAAGTAATGGCACAATTAGCTCAAGGCTGAATCTTCATAATCAGGAACAAAGTAGGATTGAAATGCACAGTATGTTCACTTTTGTGATACCTAGTTAAAAGACCTTTTTTGAGATTTGAACATAGTAACTTAGGGCTTTCTGAAATATCAAGGGCATTCTGAAGAAAATAGAATAATGACTGTGTCTCATTTTGTTTTGTAACACACAGGTCCAAACAATAAAAATAAACATTTTTTTTCATTTTTGTACTATTTAGAAGAGGTCTCTTTGCTTGTTTAGTCTCATATTTTCCCTATAATCTTTAAACCAATTATTTTCCTTTCAATCTGTGTCCTTCCCAACCTACCAAGTAGAAGATATATGAGGCCTGGTTTATGATCATTTTGGTAATGAGGAGAGGTTAGAGACGATAACTAGTTATGTAAAACTATTGCTGATGTTACATTGCTTTCACTAAGCAACTGAGAGCTTCACCTTTTTTTTTTAGAAGCACCAAAATTTATTATTTAGAGAATACTTTATTAGTTTCTGTAATCAAACCCACGTAGATAAGATCTTACATATTTAATACAGTGTGTTTACCCCTGTACAAATGAAAAAAAGTTTAACGTTTCTAGACCAATATGGCTATTAATTTCTGTACAATGCCAACTCAACACGGTAAACTGGGATACTTTTTTCCAAAGTTGACAGCACAGCTAAAGTTTCCAAAAATTCAAATTATATATATGTATATATATATTTATATTTATATAAAAAGATCAATAATAGCAGTATGTTATGCATCGATAGCAGCAACAGCTTTTCCAGGTCTAATTTTGTTCAGATGACTGCAGAACCTGAGAGCTTCACCTTTAAGTGAATAATGAGAAGCTCTTTAGCAAGAAAGAAGCATTAGTTTAAGGACAGAAAGCAGAGGGGATTAGAGAGGTGAATTTCTAAGTTTGGCCAGAAAGCTCATCTATTTTTCAGCTTCTCAGCATGCCTGGGACTGAGATTGCCAAATTTGACAATGAAAAAACAGGACGTGATGATCTTAGACTAACTAATGTGGGAGAGAGGTGAGAGACAGCTTTCCTTCCTTTGTTTCTTCCTATCTATTTTTATGCTATTTAAGTAGTTATACAAAGGAGTTGCCATTCAACAGAGCAATTTATGAATACAGTGCCTCTTAATCAGTGTCACCCCTCTCAACATTCTCACCCATCTCTCACACCCTGTTCCTTTCCTCACTTGTCTTAATTTTTAGGTTATGTATTGAATTCTTTTGCCTTTTAACAAAGCAATTTATGGATACAATGTGTATGTTATCCCTTCAATATCTTCACCCCTTCCTCCCATCCCTTTCCTTATTTTTCTCAGTTCTGTGGCATGTACAGTGAATTCTTGCCTATATTACTCATTCTTTCTTCTTCCTCTCTTCCTTAGTCCTCCCCCCACTCCCTGCCCCCTGCCTAGCAAGTGCCCATTTTCCTTGGCTTTGGCTTAATCTTTTTAGGGAATTACACTGAGTTCTCTATAGCATCAATTATAGTTCTATAATATGTTTACTTGTAGATGTATAGGCACATTCTACCTCCCACAAATGAAGGAAACTGGGCAGCATGTGTTTTTCTGGTATACTTTTTCCAAGTCCATCCATTTCCTTATGAATGATGCCCTATCATTCTTTCTGATGGATGAGTAAATGTCCATTGTGTATATATACCACATTTTCTTGATCCATTCATCATCCATTGAGGGACTTCTGGGCTAATTCCATATCTTGCTATGGTAAATAATGTTGCACGAAACGTGATTGTGGTGATGGCTTTAGTGTATCTTTGTTTGTGTTGTATTGTAGTGTATCTTGTGTTGTATATGCTTCTTACTCCTTATTATAGCCATTGATAGTTCCAATATGCCATCGGTCATCTAGTTGCCTGCCTCAGGGCACCCTGGAGTTTCCTTGAGTTTGTGTGGTGTGGTGTGTGTGTGTGTGTGTGTGTGTGTGTGTTAGCTCCTGTAATCCATATTCTTCTATATTAGCTCCTGTTATCCCAGCTTCAGTATTCTTGAGACAAGGGACCAGGCACTCATCCTGTTTTGCCATCTGTTCTGAGCTGGGAGGCCATGATTGTGCTTTCTATTTGGTAATTTGCTGATTTGGCTTAGTGGTAATGACATGTTCTGGGAGCATTTCAGCTCGGAGAGGAACTTTCCACATTTGGCATATTCCCAGTGTTGTAACAAAGGCACAGTCACAGTTGATTGCTCTGCAGGGATTGACTAGGGCCTTGTTATTGACGAGAGGTGGATAAAAATGTAAAAGAAAAGGACATTTTTCATATTGGTATTTGAGGAACCACACTGTGCTATAGGAAGCTGTCTGTCCTTGTCCTTTGACTTGACAGAGAAGGCACAGTCCTTTGGATAATCTGCAACTCCCACCGCACATATTGCACAAAGAAGTGCTGGGATTTAAAATTTATTGCCAACACTAGTAGTAGATTTTATCATTCTTTAGCTCAACTCAAATGTATTTAATTAAGCTACCCTTAACTATAATGTTATTTTATCAAGTGACTTTAGTTATTAAAGAAATAAAGATACTATTCAGAAGTTTACTCATTGAATTTTAGGTGATTCAGAAATGATGAGTTTGTCAAAATCTTGCTCATTGTAGCTACTAATATTTTTCAGATATAATAAATAAACCATTCCACAGAGTCTATTAGTTGTTTGTATGTGTATATGTGTAAGCCTAAGGAAAGATATGGAATACATTTGCATTTCAATCTGGCTTAATCCTTCTCCAATACAAATATTAACACATTTTCTTTCATATCACCGTGACTCCTTTCAGTCTCCAGACACTTCCTATTTTGGAGAGGCTGGCTAGTCACTAGCAAGACTAGAAAGTGTCTGCTCATATCAGAGAAACTGAGACAGCTAAGATGAAATTTGGCAGGTAGATATCACAAAGGGTAACATGACTATAATTGTTAATTGACTATCCACATCCTGATATCCTCACTGGCTGACAAGAGGAATGGGCTAAAATATTCTCCAACTATACTAGATTAACAATGCAACAGATGTTTACTAGGTTGTGTGTAAAGCATTTTTCTAGACTAATGAATACTCCAGTGAGCAGGATAATAAAGTTCTCTAAAAAAATAAGCAAAGTATGAAGCAGTAATAAATTCAGAAGCATACTAAAGTAGGTCAGGGTAACAGAGAATGACTGGTATTTTCTTTAGCCTAAGTGATTAAGGACATTTATGTTGTGAGGATGACTTCAGCACATCCGATTCTAGAATAATTATGAAGATCTGGAGACAGAGTATCTTAGGAGGAAGAAATACAAATCTAAATTCCCAGAGTCTCTGTGCTTTCAAGAAGAGAAATATGATCATTTTGGACCAAACAAGGTAATAGAAAGTGAAAATTATACAAAATAAAAGTGAAGGTGGTAAGTACTAGCCGGTGGACCCAGCTAGGGAGTAGGATGGTTATTCTAGGAGCAATACAAAAGCACATCAACCAAATAGCAGTCTTGCCATCTAATCTTTTAAAAATATATTTAAAATAGGGTGCTTTTTCATGAAAAATACCAATAGTTTCATTTTTTCCAAAGATCCTACTCTTATAATTACAGTTCTTTTTGCTGGATCATTTCTAGAATTTTTAATATCAGGATAATAACAAGATCAAACAGAATTGAAAAAAAAGAACGCTTCAGAATTCTGACAGCTATGTGCAAACTAGAGTGTGGAGAGGAAAATGTGGAAGTAGGGATATCATTTTGGAGGTTATTTGATGGTTTGAAGGATACTGAGTTGGACTGAGCAGAAGTGGAGATGGTAACGAATGGACATGTCTGAGGTATGTTTGGAAAGGATAGTCAAAGATAGTCAAAGGACAGCTACTGGTGCACAGAACATGAAGGCAATGAAAGGTAACATGTAAGTTTGGAAGTAAGCAGGTGAATTCTAGTACCAGCTATTGATATGAGAAAGAATAGAATAAGAACCGATCAGGGAGGGAGTGAATAAATCAAGATTCATTTGGGGATATATATTGAATATTTAAATAGTTTGTCAAGTAAACAAATGAACACAGAAATCTGGCTCCATTAGGCTGACAATGTGACAATGATGTTTAAATCCATTGGAATAAATTGTATAACTTAAGAGGGAGCTGAAGGCAAATTAAAAAGCATGAGGGGACTCAATCCTTAGGGAATGTCAATATTTAGAACTGGTGAAGAAGAAGAGACCTTCCAAAAGAAACTAGAAGGGGACTCTTGTGGAATAGGAAAAAACTTTAGTCACCTATGCACCTACTTTTAATTCACCCAAGGAAAAGCCCAAAATTGATTCTTGGTATGATGAAAGTTTTATTGACTGATAAAAAGTGAGTAGAGTATGTAAGATGACAAAGAAATGTTAGCTTTTGTAATGAGGTGGTTACTGTAAAGGGAAAAACCTGAGTTAGTTGAGGAATTTATCATTTGTTTTTGGTGTGTGTGTGTGTGTGTGTGTGTGTGTGTGTGTGTGTGTGTGTGTTTAAAATTGTTTTTCTTTTCTCTTAAAGGAAGAAAACACTCTCTATACTTGGTGGTGTAGAAAGAGTAGTGATTCCAGGAACATGGTATTTGAGAAGGAAAGAGGAATATGATCTTGGCCTTGCTAGGGGGATTTGTTCAGTGTCATAAAAGAGAGAGCTATGTGGGTGGGGATGAAGGTAGCAGGTAGATTCACTGGAAAAATAAGGGGCTGGTGGATCTTAATGAAATATGAGGCAAGCTGAGACTGGAGAGAGGAGAGTTGTGCTGAAGTTTGGATAAGAGAGGTGTGAAATAATTATTTGGGTTAGTGAAAGTGAATGTTGTAGGGAAAGGGAGTTGGCAAGCAATGTTGAGAACCTGTTTGAGATCTGTGTCACTGATTTATAAGTGGGTTCATCCCAAATGGGCCAGAAATACCACTAAGCCCAGAATTGGGCCCAGCTCTGTTCCTTTGTGCCTGTGAACCTTTATGGAATGAAGTCTCTGAACTTGAGAAGCTGCAACTACAAGGAGCTCTTATTCTCACATCCACTCTCTAGATTGTGTTCCATGTTCTTGAGGTTTGGGGATCCAAATGAAGCTTATTCTGTTTCCTGTTCAACGAACAACACCTTTCTCAGACCATCCTCCATGTAGTGTGGACTGCATTACAGGTGTTTGCACTCTGACAGCTCTGCTTACAGATCTGTGATAGAACTTGATTGAATGTGATGGGATGATTAAGAGTCATGTGTCTCAGTGTGAAATCGAAGGTCAAGGATTCTCTCTGTGTACTATCACACTTCAGCCAGCATGGAATGATCTGAAAAATCTGGAGTGGCACTTGGACGTCATGGTAGTTGTGCTTCCGGCTTTACAATGGTAATGGCACATCTAAGAGAACATCATTGTTCGATGGCACTTCGTTCAATCCTAAGAATCTTTTCTGCAGCATATGGCTTAGTGCCCTCTAGCTGTCTATGGCTATGGCACCCTTCAAATGTAATTTGTGATGTTGCTGAAACAAAGTCTCAATTCTATTTAATTTTGGTCAGCTCAAATGTAGATGGCAATACATCTTTATTCTGAATAGTTGAGCATTTATAGATTTGTCTGAAGCTTTCAGAATCTAGTGACCGATTCAGTCCTCAAGTAGTAGAGACTCTCTTTCTCTACATAGTACCATGAGGTATGGTGAGGCAGCAGGATTCACTGGCCCCAGTGAGATCATTTGGCCTTACTATGCTTTTCAGAAGAACCTTTTGTCCTCCACAGGGATAGAATGAATTTATAGTCTTTCTCTCTCCATACACTGTTATGACATAAACTATGGACCACTTCCCCTAGGACCATCCCTCTTGGAGTTCAAGTACTTTATTTTTGACTCAACCAAATAAAACTCTTACAGCTGAATGGTTTTGACTTTCAAATCTAAAGCTTTCGTTGAGTAGTTCAGGATTATTTTTTGTTTAAACTGAAAAACATTGGTCTTTTTTCTTTCTGTGCTTTCCTGTTATAATAAAAAATCTAACTCTTCAAGGTTGTAAGAATTTGTTGCACTCTCTCTGCAGAGGCTCACATGCCATGATCTCTCTGAAAAGTATGAAGTTTAAGATTTTGTCATAAAATATTATTACGAAGGGATAGCTAAAGACTCATTGTTATGTCCTCATAGAAACTCCAACGGCACTGTTTTAAAGATATTATCACCAGGAGAAGGGCAGTGAAGAAACTTACAGGGGAGGTAGGAGAAAATGGGTGAGGGCAAACACCTCCTATACGAACAGTCAGTGGAGAGGCACTGGAGTCTGTGTTCTTTTCCCACTCGACCTGTAAGAAAGACTGTTGATGAACTCTGTACAATTGGCATGACATTTAGACAAAACTACAGGAAAAAAACCCAGTAAAGATCATTAGAATATTTCCATCCTCTGGGTGAGTTGTCCAGATTGTATGTTCCATATCTCAAAAAATTCAAATTCAAATTTTAAAGATTAGTGCTGCAATTAACATTGTTGTTTCTGGATGATTGGGTAAATGCCAAGTAATGGAATTGCTGGGTCATAGGGGAGCTCTGCATTTAGTTTTTTTGAGGAACTGCCATACTGCTTTCCATAGTGGTTGAACGAGTTTGCACTCCCACCAACAGTGTAGTAGTGATCCCTCCTGGCCACATCCCCTCCAGCATCTGTTGTTATTAGATTTCTTGATCCTGGGCATTCTAACTGGAGTGAGGTGGAATCTTAGAGTTGTTTTGATTTGCATTTCTTTTATGACCAGAGATGTTGAGCATTTCTTCATGTGTCTATAGGCCATTTTTGTTTCTTCTTCAGAGAAGACTCTCTTTAAGTCTTTGGCCCATCTTTTAATGGGATGGTTGTTACTTTGGAGATTAGTTTTGGATTGATTCAATTTTTTGAGCTATTGATATATTTTAGATATGAGGCCTTTGTCTGTTGTATGGTTGGTGAAGATCTTCTCCCACTCTGTAGGCTTCCTAATTAGTTTGCTAGCTATGTCCTTTGCCATACAAAAGCTCTGCAGTTTAATGCAGTCCCACTTATCCAGCCTTTCTCTGATTTGTTGTGATTCTTGATCCTTATTAAGAAAGTTTCTACCTGTGCCAAGGAGACCTAGTGTATCTCCTATTTTTTCTTGTAAAGTTTTCAGTGTGTCGGCTTTTATCTCCAGGTCTTTGATCTATTTGGAGTTAATTCTAGTACAGGGTGACAAAGAAGGATCCAACTTTAGTTTTCTGCATGTGCTTAACCAGTTCTGCCAGCACCACTTCAAAGATATGGAACCAACCTAGGTGTCTCTCAGTTGATGAGTGGATCAGCAAGATGTGGTATTTGTACACAATGGAATTCTATGCTGCTGTCAGAAAGAACGACATTGCTCCATTTGTAAGGAAATGGAAAGAGAAAAAATCACATTAAGTGAAGTAAGCCAGACTCAAAGGAACTTAGGCTCAATGGTTTCCCTCATTTGTCATAATCAGTAGAAACCTTGGGCTCTCCTAGCAGAGATTTGCAATAAAGCAAAACCTTGATACATAAGGACATATAGTATGACGCTAAATGAAAGGACTTCTAGGATATAGAAACAAAAGCCATATAATGAATGATTGTTGTCCTTAAGGTACTATGTTATTTCTCATCTCTTTTGCTGTCCCTTGGTTATCTCATATTGTTAAAGTATCTCATTTTGTTACCTGATATATCGGATATATTTGTATTTGGTTATTTGAAATTGGTTAGGGAAGGGGGGAAAACAAAATGAGAGTGGGGGTGGGAGGAGGGAAATGGGGACCAAAACATATGAAAGGGTATCAATCTATGTGAATTAATGCACCTTCTATCTGGCAAATATCATGTAACCCTTCTAATAATTACAAAAATATATGAAAAAAATTTTAAAAATTATCTTTAGGTGGCTATAGAAAAGGATTTCAATTCAACATGTCCTTTTATGAACACAATACATCTTGGTCAATGTCACCCCTCCTAGGACATCTTTCACAGTTTCTCAGATTCCCTTGTTCCTTCACATCAGAATACTTTATATTTAAGAAGTCAGACATTAAGTAACACAAGTGAAAAGGAGAGCATGCTACCAGAAATTATGTAGTATGTGAAAGCTGAGTAGGACTGGGATAAACAGAATAGGAAGAAAAGGCTCCTAGGTAGAGATCATGAGGCAGCAGAATGTCTGCTGTGTTAAGGAAAAGGAAGAAAAAAGGTAGTTTGCCTCTGGCAGACCATGTGGTTAAGGGCTTGAGGTTGATTTGAACTTGGACTATTACTGGCTGCAGTAGGGAAATCATTAAAGAGTAAAGAGTATTATGTTCATGGATGAGGGGGTTCTAATAGAATTGTTTACATTTTACAATGAGTACTTTAGCTGCTGTGTGAGGTGAAAAGGGAGTGCAGAATAAGAGAGAGGAAAGTAAGAAGCCAGTTAGAAGCCTAGAAAGAGACTAAAGGTAGAGGAGGTTAGACAATGGTTAGACAATGAATTAGACAGTGGTTCAGGGAGAGAGAAAAAGGGAGGAGGAGGAGAAGGGAAGGGGGAAGATAGAAGGTAAGCGGATGGGATAAAAATGGGGGGAAGAGAAATAGAAAGGAAGGGGAAAGAATAAAAAAGAAAGAAAAAAAGAGACCTGGACATATGTCAAAATAATTTTCAACCCTGGAGTATTAAGAAATTGGGCCAGAAAACTTGATTTCCATCCTGTTTATTGTAGAATATTTAGCAATATCCCTGACCTTTTTGTGTACCAGTAGGTATTTTCCTCATATGCTCTTCATCCCCTTATAAAACCGTCTTCAGATATTGGCAGATATTTCTTGTGAAGGAAAATTACCTCTAATTTAAAGCTGTTGTATTAAAAGACAATTTATAGTAACAAATAATAGCTAAGGGGAATAAAGAGGTTTAACTAGTGAGGTTTTTTTTTTTTTTCCAGTCCTGGGGCTCAGACGCAGAGCCTGAGCACTGTCCCTGGGCTTTCTCAAAGGTAGAGCGCTACCATTTGAGCCACAGCACCACTTCAAGCTTTTTCTATGTATGTGGTACAGAGGATCAAAACCCAGGTCTTTTTGCATGCTAGGCAAGCACTCTACCACTATGCCAAACTCCCAACCCTGACTTTTTTTTTTAACATTGTGTTGATGGATATGTGATTTAAGGAAATGTAAATTTGAGAAGGAAAGAATATTTAGGATATACCAAGAGTTCCTTTTAGACATGTTAAGTCTAGATGCCTGGGACGTATTGCGAAAAGAGTTACAGGAGATAGTTCCTCATGTTTACCAAGAGACTTGGGCCAGACATATAAAGAGCTTTTGGGTTTGGATCTGATCACTGATGAAGAGAATAAAACTAAGAGGAGAAGAGAACAAGGATTATACACAGAGAAATCTAATGTTTGCCATACCTAGGAAAATATGACAGGATATGGGAATCTGTAAATACTGAGCCATGAGATCTAATAAAGAGAATTGCAATGCCATTCTCTGACTCTCAAAAGCTGGGAGTGGCCTGAGAAAGATCAATCGCTTTTAGCATTACCGAGACACAAGATTCTGCCCTTTATGTGAGCTAATCAGGATTCAAACTTCTTGGAAGCCTTTCAGGGAAAGGCTTATACAAATTGTGGTTGTTTGCTGCTTACTCTCACTTCCTAAGATAAGGAAGTCACTCATCCTGAGACTGTTTCTCATGCTAGTGTCTGTAACTTTAACGAGATTGCTACTTTTTCTGCATGTACTCCCAGGTCTGATAATCAATAAAGACCCTGCTAACTGGAGTTAGATGTCTGTTGCTGGCAGGAGGCACAGGCTCCCTGGAGTCCCAAAAACTGATTCCATGGTCAGGTTTCCATCACTGTGTTGCTACTGGTTGCCCACAGATAACGAGCTCATGGCAGTTTGCAACAGTAGGGAAAAGTGGAGGAAAAGAACCAGAATGTTTCAGGAAGAGGGTAGCAATAAAATTCGATGTAACTAAATTTTTTTATGATTGTTTTTGAAACTTATTGAGACTCTTACGTAAATTACATAGCCTCTATTTTTTAATGTGATCTAGAAGAGTTTTTCAAGTTTGAATCTTTTGCATTTTGTAGGAGGAGATAAAGACTGTATTTCCCCATACTTCTATAACACAAAAACTGATAATAAATGCCTATATAATGATTAATCACTTCAGCTTAATGTTTGGCTCCTCCACCTTGTAATGTCCTTGTAATGTACCATTAGTAATCTTCATGGGTTAGCAGACTCAGTGGTGCTCTCCAGTGATTTCAGATCTATGTGGCTAAAATTTTTGAGGACAAAACCCTATCCAGTGTACTTGGCAACAACTGAGGTAACTGTAACACTTAGCTTGAGGCTGGAGAAGCTTTAGGGGAAGCTGATTGGAACCAGCATGGTGTGGGTTGCAATGAGAAGGGATGATGGAAAGCCACATATGTAGACAGTTACTTCAAGGTTATTTTGTCAAACAAAGGGAGAGACAAATGAAGTTAAACAGAAGAAGATGTGAAGTCAGAGTCCTCTGTAAAAGAGGGCAGATAGCAAAATGTGACTAATGTTGAGAGGAAATGATATAGAAAAGAAGAAAACAGATTGAAGATGAAAAGAATGTAATAATAATCCACAGAAGTCCCTTGTACTTTGGGACTTTATCGAGAAGGATACTTTGCCTCTTATTGCAGCAAAGAGAATGAAAATATCTGATGAAGATGATGATAGCAAATATTTAAGGAGATCTTATTGCATGCCAGGCCTCTTAGCTTATCTTCTTTAATCCTCCCAATAAACTTGTAAAATAAATCTTGTTAGTGATCCCTGCTGAAGGTATGCAAATATAGGGTTAGATAGAGTCAAGTGCCAAGATTTAGAACACAAAAAAACTCATTCTTGTTAAAACCCCTTTACCTCAGAGCCTAAACTGCATAAGTAACCTCAGAAAAAAAACTGTTTAAAACATGAATTCGTGGCTGCTACCTTAAAGTTTAGGGCCAGCTTGACCTGAAGAAAGGTTACCTCTCACAATGATTCTGTGGTTTTTCATGTCTGAGTGTCCTAAAGTAATGACAGGCTTTTTTTGATCACTTTTAAAAACTGAGTATTGTGTGTGTGTGTGTGTGTGTGTGTGTGTGTGTGTGTGTTGGGGGAAATCTTATAGATTATCAATGAGCTCTTTTGAGTTCAGATGAAACAATTCAGTTTTTTTTTTTGGTGGTGGGAGGGGGGAGCATGCATCTTGAACTTGGCCTGGGCACTGTCCCTGAGCTCTTCAGCTCAACGCTACCAACCTACTCTAGCCAAACCCCACTTCCATTTTCTAGAAGTTAATTGGAGATAAGAGTCTCAGGTTCTTTTGTGCTCAGGCTGTCTTTGAACCTTTATCCTCAGATCTCAGCCTCCTGAGTAGCTAGAATTACAGGCGTGAGCCACCGTGCCTGGCAAAAACAATTCAGTTTTTGAATTGGATTTCTTCCTCAAGTGACAGTTTCTATACCCAAAACTAATATGTCTCCTGCTCTGGGCTCCAGGTCCTGTTTTCCAGACCAGTTCTAGATGCTTGCTTGATATAGCCTTCAGAGGCTATCTGTAGAGTTTGTGAGATGGGCTAGTGATTAGCAGAAGAGAAAGCATCATTGGCTTTCCTGGCCCCGGTCCTTGTGTTTGTAAATTTAGCCTTATTACTAAGTCCTTGAATCTTGGTCATACTTTTATTCTAACAAGGATGTGATCTCTGACCATGTTATCAACTTCAACTTGTGTGTGTATGGGTGCTTGTGTGTTTGTGTATGTGTGTGCATGTGTGTGTGAGAGAGGCAAACTGACAGAGGGGGCCATTTCTAGACATCTACAGTCTGCAATGATATAATATTTGACCATTTTCTGAAGAAAAAAAAAGAAGATTCAAATTTCCATCAGGGAAGGTAATGTATAGTGTTGTCTTTTCTTTTTAGTGTTTCTAGGATAATTGAGTTCCTTTTCATAGTCTGCAGGTTGATGACACACAAATAAATGAGCTTTTTCACCTCTTCTTTCAGTAAGAATAAAAGGTCTCATGTCAAGGTGAATAAAGAAGAGACAGAGACTTAGAGCAGAGAATTGGGAGCTGTGCTGTGCAATGTTTTAAACATGCTGACTAGTTCCTTTGAATGTTAACAAAACAACAAAAAAACTAGGAGAGAGAAAAAGAGAGAGAGACGGAGAAAGAGAGAGAGAAAATGCATGCTCTAAGGTGAAATAAACTGTGGCTTAATATGCACAAGTACCAAGCCACTAAGGTGTTTTCGAATTTCTCTTCTGAAAGATGCTAACCTTTGAATTTGAGTTTCATAGACTCCACTAATATGTAGAACATAGCCCTGGTGTTTCAGACAAAAGGTCTTTCCTTTGTTTTGATTTCCTTGGAGGAAACTCTAAACTCTAAAGCAGAAGAAAGGTCAAGCAAAATGGGGAGATGTATTTGAAGCCTATAAGGTGGAGGTGTGAGCTTTCTCGCATACTATCGCCTGTAAAGCTTCAGTACACAGACACACACAGACACACACAGACACACACAGACACACACACACACACACACACACACACACACACACACACACACACACACACACACGCAGAGTACATACACCATTGCTTGAACTTGGCACTTTTTTTCCTTGATCCCCTTAAAGGGGCAGGATTGAATTAGCAGGCCAGGCCTTGCCTTACCATTCAACAGGGTCTTGTTCAGAGCAGGCCTTGTCTGCTGACGCCTCCTGTGGCAGTGTTTGAGTACTGCAGCATCAACCTGGCACTCCAGGAGAAAGCATTTTTCCTGTCTGGTGTTAGAACCTGATGACACAGAAAAGGAGATGTGGGGTATTTGTAAAACTGGATGAGTAAAAAATTCAGTTATGCCAGGTCAAAATTTGGAGACTCCATGGACAGGGTTGCTGGGAAGTGTTGCTACATGTAAACTGCTGACCTTCCCTTCATTTTGGACTAAAGTTTTCCCCCACTGTAAGCATTTTCCTTAAGCATGAACCCATGTTGGAATCAACAACAGGGAGCAGAGCCAATTCTAGCAGGAGGCTCTCCATGACAGTGTGTTTTGAATGATTTAAGAGAACCCAGAGGATTATTGACCACTAGAAGTACCCGAGATAATTAGCTACCTTCGGACATGTCAGAGCTGCTGGTGAAGTTTAGTTTTCCCAAAGGTTTTTGTCTGATCTTTGAGGCAGCACGAAATGAGCTGTTAACAAGCTTCCAGACTCTCAGATTTGCACGGAATTCAGCTGACATTTCTTTTTAAGACTTTAAAGAGCCATCAATTATATTAGTCCCACAGCACTCGTGGCCTTCCGCTGTGGTAAGAGTGCTTTATAAATAAATGTACATTTTGATTGAGTAGACTTTTGTGACTAGCTTCCAAGTTTTGGAAGAAATCAAATGAAGCCTTATAGACAAAGAGAAATAAAAATATGGAGAATAAAATTTATAAAAAGAAAAACATTCTAATAATCATGCAAGTTCAAGCTGAGACCTTTTGTTTACAAAGTCTTACATTCCATAGTAATTTCATAGTGTTTTTGTAAAGCATTGACACATCCTTTGATGGTCAACAGACAAGACCCTTACATTTAATCTCTGTTTATCCAGTAATAATATTTGATTGAAGTCACAAGTCTAGAATCTTTGTCTCATTAACCTCAGTGTGCCAGGTCTTAAGCCTTATCTGTTTTAATAATTAAACTGTTGCTACAAATTTACGTTAGCCAAACTTTTGATCACATAAAAAAAACAAAGTAGACTTCAAATGTTGGTTCTAAAGAAGTTCTTTTAAATTTTGAGGGTTGTAGTAGGAAGAACACTAACTTTAGAGGTTCTCAGTACTATTGCGAATATGTAGTTTCTTCCTTGGGCAAAACATTTAAACCTCTTTGATGTTCTAAGTTGATGTCTTTACATTGGGGATAGACTATTTAACTTGTAGAATATCATTTATTCAGTCCAGAATTGTATATTGTATATGTATATATTTATATAATCTTATATGTAACTATATGTTTCATATATGTATTTATGATATGCCCTATTGTACCAAGTTTGGCTATAATGTTGGTTAAGATACAAAAAAGTTCATATTGTCATAGACCTTGTTTGGTAGCATGGGCAAGACAAACAATATCATTTTTGATTGCTTAAACCATTTTTTTTGCCAATTCCAAGGCTTGAACTCAGGGCCTGGGCCCTGTCCTTGAGCTTTCTCAAAGCCAGCTCTCTACCACTTGAGCTACAGGACCACTTTGGGCTGTTGCTGTATATGTGGTACTGAGGAATAGAACCCAGCGCTTCGGGCATGCCAGTAGGGCATTCTACTATTAGACCACACTCCCAGCTCAGTATAAATCATTTTTTATATAGAATGTCGAATGGAATAATGTGGCAAAGGAAAGCTTTACTAATAGCCACTCTCTAGTTGAGAGGCTGTGAATGTATGACCTTGAAAGTTACCTGATGATAAAATGACACTAGCTTAATAAGGCAAAAGAGTGACAAGCAGAAGGACTAGCAAATGCAAACTCTCTTAAACAGGATCTTGAACCCAATTGCAATGTGTATGTGACCATATAAAATGATGCTTTTACTGAAATGAACTCCACAAAATGGAAGCAAGTGTTTTTTTTAATTGTACTATTTGCAGTTATTTTATTTTTCTTTGGTTTACTCCCTATGTCAGTTTTGGATTTCTGTACCCTGTCTTGTATATAAATTTATCTGAATTGGGGAAGGTAAGGAGAATCACAGATATAGTGGGACAAAGGGTGAAGCAATTAAACTATGATATTCACACCCTGTACTGGACATGAACTATACATTTGGGGTGGAGAAAGTGGGAGAAAATGAAGGAGGGGTTAACACCATTCAAAAAGAAATGTACTCATTATCCGACTTACATAAGTGTAATACCCCCTGTACATAACCTTTCCAATAAAATTTAGATAAAAACACACACACACACACAAAAGAATAGAAAAAAATGTAGTCCTAGGGAAAGACAGAGTCCATATCATGAAGTATGTTTTTTAAAAATATTTTTATTGTAATTAATAGAAGGGTTACATTATATTCACCAGATAGAAGGTGCATAACTTCACTTGGCATTTACCCAATCGCTCAGAAAGAAGGGCATACTAAATCCACTAGCAAATGATGTTCATTGCAGCACTATTTACCATAGCAAAGATATGGAACCAACCCAGATGTCCCTCAGTTGATGAGTGGATCAACAAGATGTGGTATTTATACACAATGGAATTCTATGCTGCTGTCAGAAAGAACGCCATCACCCCATTTGTAAGGAAATGGAAAGACTTGGCAAAAATCATATTAAGTGAAGTAAGCCAGACTCAAAGGAACATAGGCCCAATAGTCTCCCTCATTTGTCATAATCAGTAGAAACCTTGGGCTCTCCTAGCAGAGATTTACAATAGAACAAAACCTAGATACATAAGGCCAAATAGAATGATGTTAAATGAAAGGACTTCCAGAATATAGAAACAAAAGCCATATAATGAGTGATTGTTGTCCTTAATGTACTATGTTATCTCTCATCTCTTTTGCCATCCCTTGGTTATCTCATATTGTTATAATATTTCACCTTGTTATCTGATATATTTTATATTGCTTAATTGGTTATTTGAAATTGGATAGGGCAGGGGGGAAATGAAGTATGTTTTAAAAATAAAAGGATTTGACTATATCCTATATGCAATGAAAATAATTGAGACTTTTAAAATATGGTTTGATTTGTATTTTTTATTGAAAGATTTTATTAACACTGATTTTTACATCATATTTCAAATGTAATGTTTAACAAGCAAGTATTCAAGAAGGGAATCTCTCTATATGCAATCACTGGCACATAGATTTTAGAACATAATTAAAATGATTAACTTTTATATCATCGATTTGTCATTGATATCAGTGATTAGTATTTTTTAAAAACTAATTTTGGGGCCGGGAGTTTGGCCTAGTGGTAGAGTGCTTGCCCAGCATGCACGAAGACCCGGGTTCAATTCCTCGATACCACATACATAGAAAAAAAAGCCGGAAATGGTGCTGAGGCTCAAGTGGTAGAGCTCTAGCCTTGAGAAAGTCCAAGGATACTGCTCAGGCCCTGAGCTCAAGCCCAGGACTGGCCAGAAAAAAAAAACAAAAACAAGAAACTAATTTTGATGTATAGAAAATAACAATAGGCAATAGGTAATGTTATATAGACAATATTTTATAACAGGATCAAATTATTATTGCTATTATTACCTTAAATCTAGATTTCATGTATGAAAAAAGGATACAGTGTTTTTCTGGGGAACTGTAGAGGGAACAGGGTCAATTTTATAGAGGTTTACTATATATATACATGAAAATAGCATAATGAAGCCCTTTAAAAATTCTTAAAAACAAGCAGGATGAGGAAGGGGGTTAAGAAAAGTAATGCAGAAGGGGTGAATTTAATCATACACACACACACACACACGCACATGTACATGCAGTAAACAAGTGTGTAAATATCACAATGAAAAAACCCTTTGTTCAATTACTTTGTTAAGAGAAATATGCAGAAAAGTATTTTTTGAAAATTTAAAAGAAAATGGAGAGAAATGTTACTTTGTAACAGTCTTCTCAAAAAGAAAAAAGAAATGAAATTAGATTATAGGATAGGTGTTGTTAGTGATTAATAGGAAGAATAGTAAGAGGACACTGTTGTGTTCTATGTAAAATCCTAGCTAAGTACCAATGGAGATAACAGATGGACTGTAGAGGTGGAAAAATTAAGACTAGCTGATTGAATGTGAGATTCAAGGAAGAGAAAAACCTGTGGTAGATCCTAGGTTTTCTAATTTGATGAGAAGAAAAACTAATTAGATGGAAGACTTGGGGAAGAAAGAAGTTAGGATGAAGGAACTAAGAGTTCCATTTTGAATTTGTTAAATTGAGTTTTTGACACAGGTAGGAAAATAAAGTATGTATCCATGAGTGGGTTGTCAAGTTGTACCTCAGAGCAGAGCTTCAGGTTGAAGACGTCAGTATGGAAATTGTTAGCTTTGCCAAGTGGTGTAGATCCATGGGACAGAAAATGATTTGAGCCAAAAGAGTAAATAGAAAACAGAAGAGAACCTAGGACCAACATGTAGATGACATATTGAAAAGAAAGATTTGGATGGAATTGGTAAAGAGGTTGCTGGGAGATGGAAAAGCACACTGATAATGTTGATATGTTTAGGAGGGTTTAAATTACATCGGTTCCTACTATGAGGTAAAAATGATTATAGAGAATTGGGCTGCCTGGGTTGAAAAGCCAGACTGGAGTAGATTGCCATGAGAAATTATAACCCACACAAATGTTAGGATACAGTATGTGCGGGAGGTAGGGTAGCTATTATTCAAAATAATACAATTTGGTGGCAGATAGGTGGGTGGTCTGAACTAGCCATACTTCTGGTTTTCTTCCTCCATTTTTCTTGGATAATTTTTTCCCTCCCTAGATTTGCTCAAGTTTTTCATCTTACCATGTGATTGGAGGTGAATTTTGGTTAGTCTGAGCATCGCATTGCCATTCCCTGTGAGTTTAGGCACTGGTCTGTTGTGCAGTCCTGTGGTGGCAATCTGAGAAGGCTGCTGGAAATGGTTTTCCACAATATTCATGAGGAAGAATGGTGTTTTCTTCCATGGGAAGTGAACACATCTATTTAGGATATCTGGAACTTGTGGTGGCATTTGTATTTGACTGAGGAGAGAGCTAAATGATGCACTGGAAATATGGAAAGCCATCTCTGGAGATCTAGATCACATGTCAATCAGATCTAGATCTCATTGAGGAATTAAGACATTCTTTTCAAACGACCATGTGTGTCTGATTCAGAGTCCTCCAGTGCTCTGTAGGCTGCTTTTATTATAAATTGCTTAGGACCAGGTATTAAGTTCTAATCGTTATTGGACAGAGGAACAACTTACTGAGACCTAATGAACTTAAGCAGTTTGCCTAGAGACATATTGCTAACAGGAAGGATTTAAACCAGATAGATACTCAATCACCACAATCACACTCCTTTTCTGTATGACACATTAGGTAGAAGGATCTGCTAATAATTCCTGTATGTTTATTTTTATATTTGTGTTGAAAATAATGTGTTGCTTTCAGAGTAGTTTCTAGTAGTGGTAGGTGATTCAGAGCGGTTGTTTGTCAAGCCCTAAGCTTAAAAAGGCTCTGTATATAAAGGGTCAGAAATACACTTAGCCCGGGTGAATGTTTCAGGTAGCTGTTTGGAATTTCCTTGTTTTTGTGGCAGGGTCTTACTATGAAATCTGGGCTGGTTTTATTTACCATGCTGGACTCAACTTGTAATCCTCCCTTCTATCCTCCTCTTTACAGATGAAGACCACGGTGTTCAACTTGTGACTACATTCTTTTCTGGAGGTGCTCAAAGTCGTGTTGACAAAGACTTAAGTTGGTACGGATAACGCTCAAGTTGAGTACATTGCTCATGTGAACACAAATAGGTAAAAAAACCCAACCAACCAACCAAACAAAAAAACAATATGGTAAGGTTTCTCTTGTATGTGGCCACTTCAGTATATTATTTCACTGAATCTTCACTGAGTCTTGGATCACAAATGGTACTATTTTATGCATTTTATGATTTGAAGGAACTTAGCCATGGGGAGTTTTAAGTATTTTGTTTCAAATGGCTAGATTTTAATATAGGTCAGACACACTCCAAAAAGTGATTGGTTAGAAGCATAGGTAAATAACTAGGGACTTGTGACTGGCCTCCAAAGTGCCTGGGGCAAGAGAGGGGTAGTCTTAGGGACTGAGCCCCAACCGGTGACATCTGACATTATTAGGTAGATAATATTAGGAAAATTCAATATACTATACACTGCAAAATGAGTCACATGTTTTTTTTTTGTTTGTGCATGTGTATCTGTGTATGTATATAGTGTATGGGAAAGAAACACTCATGCCTTTCAGTGTTACAAAAGTCTGAATTGCTAGTGTGAAAACAGAGACAAAATAAGCAGCTTGTTTTTGGCTCTTCCCCTTAGCTTTCAAAAAAAAAAAAAAAACAAGCTAAAAGCAGACAGAAACCACTTAACTGTTTACTTACTGTTGAATAAATTGGTGGTTAAATAGGTGGAAATGATCATTTTTTCTTTATCATCTGTAGATAAAACAGGCACGTATATTAGACTGTTGGAGTTCCTTGTCTTTCAGCTATAATTAATGCCCCTATCAACCATAGTACACTGAATAATCACTTAATAAACAATCAAAGTCAGCTCTTAGATTTCCATTTCACCAGTGTTTGCACAGCAAACACAATCTTGATAAAACCAAAGCAGAGGGTAAAGTGGATTTCCTGGATATGTTGTCAACAATTCTTTCTTTTTTTTCCTGACAGCTTTTCCAGGTTTGTATGCCTTTCAAAATTTGCCTTTTGAAATGAAAAACTCATTTGTTCAATGGTAACAGTTTTGTACGCTGAAAAATAATAAAAATATAATTAAAAATTTGCATTCTACCCTTTCACACAAAACATTGAAAGGTATCTACAAAATGCTGTGTATAATATTGTTAAACACAAGTAGCTGGATTGGAATAAACAATTAAAAAGAAAAAAACAATTTTTCAGCTAGCAACAATCCTTCTTGTGATAAGAACTGAAATACTGTTAAATAAAGTGATGAATTGGGCTATAGGAAGACATTAAAATTCCATGTTGTATCCTGAAATATGAGCTATAAATGGATATTATGAATGACACTGCCCTTCATTGACATTTGTTCTTTGAATTTACTCTATTAATCTGTAAGCACATAAATGCTGTTAAAGTTAAATCCATGCTTCTCAACACATTTCAGGGCATTCAGTTGTTCATATTTTTCCACTATAAATAATACTTTCTGGGGTCGGGAATTTGGCGTTAGAGTGCTCGCCTAGCATGCATGGAGCCTTGGGTTCGATTCCTTGGTTACCACATAGATGGAAAAAGTAGGAAGTGGTGCTGTGGCTCAAGTGGAAGAGTGCTAGCCTTGAGAAAGCTCAAAGACAGTGCCTAGGCCCTGATTTCAAGCATGAGGACAGGCAAAAAAATAATACTTACATCTCATTTTTTGGTTCATATGACTTGCATTTATACAGCATCAATTAATGTCAGGCACAATTTGACATTTATACACGAATGAACCTTTCCAGGTCTTATTATGTTTATTTTATATTTGAGAGACTGGAGGCACAGGGAAGCTAGTTAACTTATCCAATCACACACCTGGCAGATGTTAAAGAAATGAAAGTGCCTGTACCCACCACAGTATTTTATCTAAAGAAAGATTTTTAGAATTAGTTTATGTGTTCGAGGTGTACATTTAGTAAAGCTTTTAATTTATTTACAGAAAGGACATAGCAGTCTAAACTCATACATCACCTGATAAGAAAAGTTGCTATACATTCTATTGTTGCTTGGCAGATCTAGAGGCCTTTTGTTTACTAGATAGCTGCTCTAGTATTAAACTAGGCCTTCAGCTCCTCTTTGTGCTAGTTGTTTTTGTTCCTCTTTGGGATGGAGCCTGAACCATGATCTGCCTATTTTAGCTTCCTGTTGCAATAAGAATGACGGGCACCTCATTGAGATGGCGTCTCATAAATGTGAGTGCCTGTGTTGGCCTGGCACTGTGATCCTCCTATTCTCAACTTTCCAAGTAGCTAGGCTTGATGAAGCTATTAAATACTACCATAAAGAAAAAGGTGAAATGCAGCAGTAACTTGTTGCTCTTTGCATTTCTCCTGATACAGTGCTTTAGACATATAATAAACTCTAGTTTGCCCATATTGAATCCAAACAATGCATATACAAACCATTTAGAACAAGCTTTGTAGGTAATATTAAATATAAACTGAGGCATGTAAAAGTAGTAAGAAGTTCTTTTGAGTACTCAGTGAATTGGGTGGTTTGGAGTTGTGCCCATGAGGACATGTAGAAAATGCTGTTTCTTATCATAACATGAAATGAGGTGGAGAAAATACTTGGTGAGAGAAGAACATTGGTCTTCCTCGGATGATTCTGGCACAAAGTTCCTAGGTAGAGGCTATCTAGGCTTCTCATTGGCTTCCACATTTTCCCAGAGAATGGAGTTTCAGTTTGCTTATATAGAAACTGAAGGGGATGGAGCTGGCTCAGTCTAATGGTCTCTAATTAATCACATTAGCAGTAGAAAGTACTAGAGGTGGTTGCTATGTTGTTTACTTTAGGTAAACTTTTTTTTCTTATATATTGGCCACTTACATTTTTCTTTTATAACTATTCCATGTACTTATTTCCAGAAATTCACTGATACAAGATTCTCTGCTTTTTTCCTTTAAGATAGTACTGAAATATTTTATTTTTATTGAGGAAAGGCAGAGAGACTGGAACTGAATTAGAGTTAACATTTTAAGTGAAGCTCTTAAAATCTATAGAATGTATTTAAGAAATAAAAAAATGTTCTGAAAAAAAATCCCACTTCTTGCCATGTGAATCAAAATGACAACATGTATTGTCTTCATAATTTACAAGGAAAGATAATGGAAAAATCAAATTTTGATCTAAAAAGAGATACTTCAAACACATTTCATTGCAAAGCTCAAAGGACTAAGAAACCAACTACAGAATCAATAGTTAATTTAACATTTGGGGATGAAAACACCTAAATGTGACTGTGGTTACTTGTTTTAGGGAGAAATGTGCTTAGTGAATAATTAACAATGACAAACGATTACAGAAAAATTAAAGAAGTGTGCATGCCAACTGTAGGGGAGCAGAGGAGGGATAAGACATGAATTATTTTATTTTGGATTAAAGTAGCATGCTTTGATCATTGCAGTGTGAAGCTTTATACCCAGTCTACTGGGGTGCTAAGCATCTTCACTAGGTTAAAGAAACATTAGCTGTGATTTTAAAGCCAAAACACAGAATGCACAGCAGAATACACATGACAGCTTTCTAGCTCATCAACTTTGAACAGGAAATACACACAAATTTATTCATCTCCCAGTGAGTGAAAAAGGAACACAAGTTATGGAAAAGGCTCCTCTAGACCAGATCATAACAACACTAACAATAGCAACAGCTCGAGTGTGTATTCTGCCCATGCATTGTGCACTATTATCTGCAATACTTCAGTCATTCACCTCAACAACCCACTGGGAAAGGAATATGAGAAACCACATAGCATCTTGCAACAACTGAGAGCCAGGATTACTGTTCAAAGACAGGTCTCTTTCCAAATTGCTCAGTCTTATGCGATTGGGGATGAATGCAGCCATAACCTTCTTTAGTTGTATGCTTCTTTGTCACTGCCTATTTGTTTTTCTTATCTGTTTGTTCATGTATTACATATCAGAGTAGTTCTGGGGTTTTCAGTATGTGTCACAATCTGTACTATGTGCCATCAACACAGCTGGATTTTACTACCTGTGTTTCTTCCATTGATAGAACTTGGGAGTGATCCAAGGAGACAGACTGAGAATTTTTGAATGAATACTAATCATTCTCAAACAGCAGTTCTAATTACCTGGGAAATGCCAGATTCGATTCTAGGCATTTTCTGCACAGTCTCTATGATGTGTGTAGCAATTCTTTATTATAGTACTTGTCCTATAGAACTATTACATTTAAGGAAACTGCATTTCAAATGTATTTGGTACATTGTTCAGACATTAGTCAGCTTATGAAGTATGTGTTCCAGGTTCCAGCCTTGGCTGACAGGATGCTCTTCTGCCTTATTACCACCCCACACTACTTTGTTACTGGGCACTAGTGGCTCACATGTGGAATCCTAGCTACTCAGGAGGTTGGGATCTGAGAATCGCCATTTGAAGCCAGCCCAAGCAGGAAATGTCACATGACTATTCTCTCCAATAAACTACTCAGAAAAAGGCAGAAGTGGAGCTGTGGGTCAACTGTTAGAGCGAAAGAAGCTTAGGGACAGTGGCCAGCCATCAGGCTAGAGTTCCAGCCCCGGGCTGGCTAAATAAATAGATAAATAAATTAAAAAGAAGGACACATGTCCTATTGCTCCCCGCACTTCAATATGTGTGTGTGTTTGTATTGCTATGCTGTTCCTCTGCTTTAGGTCATTCTTCCGTTCCCAAATTGCTTTCTTCAGAAATGGGACCATTCTTTTTGTTTTTTTTTTTATTGTTGGGGTGATGTATAGAGGGGTTAAAGTTACATTTGTCAGGTAGTGGGTGCGTTACTTTATTGATACTTCTCATGCTTCATGCTTTTCTCCCAGTTTCCCACCCCCTAAAATAGGACCATGTTTGTATGTGTATACACACACACACACACACACACACACACACTTTGGTCCTTTAGGGATATTTACTAGATGAACTATCATTCAACATATTGATTAAACAATGTGAGGAAAAGTCAGACAATAGTAACCTTTTGCTATGAAAATCCAAAACAATTTCTTACAGTGACTGTATTAGCCAGATTGTCTGTAAATCAGTCTTCTTTTTGGATGCCTCATATTCTTTGGTGATGTGATACAGTTAAGATACATTTTCCAAACCATTTCAATCACTCCTATAAATATGTCAGGACCATATGCTTGCTCTGGCAAGCTAACAATTACCTCTTTGACTATAAACTATGTACTCAGACTTGTGGGAGTATCTGTCTAAGGAACTTGTGAGCTTTCAGAAACAGTTCTCTCTTTATATGCAGTGACCCCTCTGAGGATTATGAGAGGAAGTTTACACTTAGTGTCCTGATTAAGCATGTGGATATGGATAACTAAAGGATCACCTTTTGGGAGTGTGATTGGATGAAATCCTCTCCATGCAATATAGTTGACCTACAATCTGCGTTGGTTGTTATATAAAGAAGGTTTGTTCCCATCAAATCATAGAATGGAATCCTGGATCTTAATGTGATGTTTGAAGGGGTCCCGTGGGAGGTGATTAGATTATTCATGAAGCAAATCCTTCAGGAATTGTATTAGTGCCCCTACAAAGAGAGAAGGGACAGGATGGCAATACCCTATACCCCTTGTTCTTCCTATGTTATATTTATTATATTATGATATCTATAGTATATAAATATATATTCACACATATGAGGGAGGGAGAGAAAGGATACAGAGAAGATGGCTGCCTACAAACAAGGACGTGAGCCCTTACCAGTCACTGGATTTCTAGGCACCTTGATCTTACAGTTTTCACTTCCAGAGCTGTGAGAAATATATCTTTTGTTTAAGCCAGCTACTCATCTGTATATGATATTATTATTAAAGAATGTAGGGTAGTTTCTGCTTTAAAATGTATCTATTCTCAGCCTATTTAACTTTTTCCCAGTCCACTCAATGTCAGTTTTCAGATAGATGGAACCAATGAAAAACATTTACAAGGTCCTAAAACCAGTCTATGACCCAGTCTCGGCCTCTCAAACTTCATTATCTTGCCATTTGCTCCAACTCAGTTAACAGACATGACATTATTCCCATCATCCAGAACTTGATACTTAACTTTAAGATCTCCCCTTATCACATTTTTCATTAAGTCTATCAGCAAGTCCTTATTTATCTTAACTTGATATTTTGTCACTGTCCACACCATTAGCACTTTTGTCCTAGCTTCCACTGTGGGCTACTGCTGAACCTGCTTATTTACACTCCTCCATTCCCTCATCCTGTATTTCTACCCCAGCAACTCACTGCTTGCGGGTGTCAAACTTGTTAGCACCTTCCCATCTTATTGATTGAGATGGGGTCTTGTTTACTTTTGGTTCAGATTGGCTTTCATGATCTCACCTATCCTGTGGCTAGAATTACACACGTGTGGCATCACACTCAGCTTTTCATTATGTGTTCTTTGTTTTTGAGCACCTAACATGGTAGATAAAACATGCATCTAATACTTATTTCTAGGATTTGAACTCACTGCCTTCAATTTGCTGGGGAGAGGTGATCTATCACTTGAGCCATACCCCTGGGCCTTGTAAATTGTTCTTAATAGCATTTTACTACTCTACCTTTTTGTCACACTTTATTTGAAAAACTTTAACCCATTTGCCATCCATAATAATTTACATTTTCTTTCAGGAAAATATATACAACCTAAAGTTTAAAAAAATTCCTAGGTCCTGTCACAATGTCCAACATATTATAGCATTTTTTTTCTTTGTCAGTCATGGTGCTTGAACTCTGGGCCTGGGTTTGGTCCCTGAGCTCTTCAGCTCAAGGCTAGAGCTCTACCACATTGAGCCACAGCACTACTTCCAGTTAACTGGAGATAAGAGTCTTGCAGACTTTCCTATCCTGGCTGGCTTTTAACTGAGATCCTTAAGTCTCAGACTCCTGAGTAGCTAGGATTTACAGAATTGAGCCACTGGCACCTGGAATATATATTATAGCACTTTAAAAATGTTTGCTGAGAAAACTTAAAATGAGTGGATTTCTTTTGTCACACCCTCTCATATTGTATGAGGCACCAAGTTCGATTTCAGATGGGAGTCAGTAGAAAGGTGGTGTTACAGTTTAATGTGGTTTGTACCCATCAAAACCCCTTATGGAGACTTATTCTATCATGTGGCAGCATTGGAAGATGGGAGGAGTGAGTTCTCAACTTCAAGGATTAGTTGCTGCAAGTGCCAGTTAATAGTAAGGGGGTTCTCTTGTTTCCTCTCTCACATGAACTCTCCTATACTGCCTCTCTGACTTTCTATCGTGAGCCAAGAGCATTCTCTTTCTACTCTCTTGAATTTCCAGAACCAGGAGTCAAACTAAACTTCTCATAAATTCACCCATCATGGTTATGCAGTTAAAGCAGCAGAGAACAAAGGAGAAGCAGATGGTTATGAAATAGGATGCAGGTAATGAGAGCCAGGATGATGGGTGGTGCAAATGAGATTCTCAATATGGCTGTGGGGTGAAGTACAGAGGAAGGCTGGGGCCCTCAGTGCCCATGGAGCAGTGATCCTGCACTCTCAGAGCTGACTTGCCAGGCTGAAGTCTGCCCCCTAGGGGTGAGGCAGGTGAAGGCTATCTTTGCCCAACATTGGGAGATGCTTGAAACACTTTCATTGAATAAATGAATGTGATGAACCCATCACTCATATTGCTCTTATTTCAATCCTTGGATCAAATTTGATATCTGATGGAAATCTCACTTACTAATTCATATGCTCCTGTTTCCTTTCTTCACTCCCTGCCTCTCCCTCTCTTTCTCCCTCTCCTTCTCCCTCTCCTTTCCCTCTCCCTCTTCTCTCCCTCTCCTTCCCTCTCCCTCCCTCCTTTCCTTATTTGACAAATCTTGCCACACAGATTATCACAGCAATACCTTTTTGATTCAGTCCCCAGATATTTTAAACAAACATGTATGTCATATTAACGCAGAATGTCCACTTAAAAGGTATTGTATGGCTGGGAATGTGGCTTAGTGGCAGAGTACTGGCCTAGCAAGCACAAAGCTCTGGGTTTGGTTCCTCAATACTAACTAGATAAGTAGAAAAAAGCTGGAAGTAGTGCTGTGGATCAAGTGGCAGAGTGCTGGCCTTGAGCAAAAGAAGTTCCGGGACAATGTCTAAGCTCTGAGTTCAAGCCCAATGACTGGCCAAAAAAAAAAAAAAAAAAAAAGAAAAGAAAAAAAGAAAAAAAGAATTGAAAATTGGCCTTCCCTATGATTCCACTATACCACTTCTGAGCATCTGTCCTGAACATCATAACCCAAGATATGATAAGGACACCTGTTCAGCTATGTTTATCTCTGCACTATTCACAATAGCCAGGCAATGGAAACGATCCAGATGCCCTACTGCAGATGAATGGATACAGAAAATATGGTATATATACACAATGGAATTCTACATAGCCAACAGACAAGATAAAATAATGGCATTTGCAGGTAAGTGGATGAATCTAGAGTGAATCATGTTGAGTGAGACAAGTCAAGACCAAGGGAACAAAAGGCACTTGGTATCCTTAATATGTGGCTATTAGATCCAAACAGTACAAGAGCGAGGAGTCAATAGCGAGGACTCATACCCAATGCTATGGACATAGTATTGGAAATATAAACATAACTACATAGACGTAAAAACCTAAGACTCTATAGATATAATGTTTTACTTCATAAATTAATATGTATCTATGATATACAAACCCTTAGCCTAATTTTGATTATGTTCTAAAAACTAAGTGCCAGTGATTGTATATAGAGATTCCCTTCTTGAACATTTGTTTGTTAAACATGTCATTTGAAGTATGATGTAAAAATCAATGTTAATAAATTCTTTAATAAAAATATTAAAATAAAAATTGTAACTACATTCTTTATGACTCAGACCTTACCCTCTGAGTAGTTTACTCTGGAGTTTAGCTGATTTCATCACCTGATCGCTGGGGGGGTCTTCTTTCAGGCAGCAGAGAACAGAATAAGAATATACGGAGGTAGAGGAGGAGGAGGAGGAGGAGGAGGAGGAGGAGGAGGAAGAAAGGTAGTTATTTGTTATCAGAAGTAGAGAACTTGCATGTTTCTTATTTCCTGTTTATTAGTAAACATGCCATTTTTTAATATTATCACTATCACACATTGTCCTTCTCTATTGCTACCATGATTTGTGGTAGACTTTATTTGAGAGGATCTCATCATACCCCATACATGGGCTCAGGCAGTGATGGTGGGGCAGCTGGTGAAAGGTTAGATTAGGCACGAACTGGAAGTGAGTGCAGAAGCTGAGAACCCGGTAAGAAGCCAGGAAAATGGAAGTAAAGAATGATCTAGGAAAAGAGATAGCCATAAATCCAGAAGTTTGTCTCTAATCGATACAGACAAATTTCTACTCAAAGGCCATGCTTGTCGGCAGAGACTGTGATATCCGTTTCTTTTGATGTTTGTCTCCTGTCCAATCTGGGACCATTGTTTCGAAGGTATCTCTACTGAGCCATGTCCCTTCCAGGCCTGTAGCTCCCTCTGCCTCACCAAAGTCTGGATTTCCTTGTCCCTTTTCCTGTAGCACTTTCTGTCTTGGTCTGGGTGAACTAGTGGCCAATATTTGCCCAGAGACTAGTAGGTGCCAAAGAATAGTGAGCCCATGAAACTTACATCTAGAGAAAAACATGGATTTCAGTCAGATGTGAAAGGAGAACAATTGGGGCCAGGAGTTTGGCCTAGTGGTAGAGTGTTTGCCTAGCATGCACAAAGCCCTGGGTGTGATTGCTTGGTACCACCTATACAGAAAAAGCTGGAAGTGGTGCTGCACCTCTAGTGGAAGAGTGCTCTAGCTTTGAAAAAGCTCAAGGACAGTGCCTAGGCCTTGAGTTCAAGCCCCAGGATGGCAAAAATAAAAGGGGGGAGAGAGAACAATTGTAGGGGAAATATTCTATTTTGATACCTCCAAAGTTCTATTTCACAAGAGGACTCTATGACATGTTCACCATTCACTAAAGAAGTTTATTGTAGAACATGGGATTCTGCACCTAAGGAGGGATTGTCTTTGTGATTATGAATCTCCTGATGTTTCCCAGAACACATTATATGCACTGGGTGCCCATAGTGTTAATAAACAACATTGACAGGGAAATGAAAATTTTTGTCCTGTAATGACATCTGCTGTCACTGTTTGTGACATGCACAAAATTCAGTTGATGAAATCTTCAGCTGAAATATGAAAGTCACTTATAATGAAGTTGACTGATGACTTATTTTTTGCAGGTTTTGGGACTTGGACTCTGGGCCTAGGCACTTTTTTTGTTCAAGGTTAGCACTCTACCACTTGAGCCACTTCTGGAGTTTTCTGCCCTGGATGCTCGAACCAGGATCCTCAGATCTCAGCTTCCTGAATAGCGAAGAATATAGGTATGAACCACTGGCACCCGGCAAAACTGACTACTTCTTACTGGATTTTAAACCTATAGGAAAACCTTTTTCCTTTTGTTTCCTGGAGTACCTCTCTTGCTTTTTCTTGTTTGAAATTCTACAAATATAAAGACCTCATTAAAAAAGAAGTGCCTCGGGCTGGGATGTAGCTCCGTGGCAAAGCACTTGCTCAGCAAGTGCACTGTCCTGGGTTCGATCCCCAGTGCCTTAAAAAAAAAAAAAGTGCCTCCGCTCCCCATGAAAACAACATAACAAAATAGATTTATTTGGGAAGATATTGGAAAAATTCCCATGTTTAGGCCCTACATCACAGTATTTGTTTCTAATAGCAGGGGCTGTGACCTAGTTATTGGTCTTAAAAAATTCTCTGGATGATTCATCATGCAGGTGATTCTGAGAAACATTAGATTAGTAGGGCAATGTTTTAATCCACTGTGTGGTGTTATATCTGAATACCTGACACTGGGTTTTGAATAAAGAAAGCAGGTTTATTAAGCTCACTATTCTGGTTGCTAGATGGTTCAAACATGGCCCTCTGGCCATGTCATGGCATGACAGATGGCGTAATAGGCAGGCAGGAGTGCACACAAGAGTGGCACAAGATGGTAAGAGGGGAAGCCAGAGACTAGGTTGCTCTTTCATTATAATCCAATCACAGAAACTAGTACTTTCTTTAAAGACCCTAGCATTGTCTGGGCTCACGTTTTTGGAAAATCCGCCCTTGTTAATATTGATGTGCTCGGAGGAGATGAGAAGTAGTAGCAACTTTCCTCCCTTTCCTTTCCTCGAGTATTTAAGGAGCTATTCATATATGGGTCAGAGGCCCTGGGAAATGACACACACTGATCTGTAGGCAGTGAAAGAAGTTTTTAAGATGCTCCCATTACAGCGAAAATCCATCAGGGAGATGTGCAGTCTCTTTTGATTTGAAGTTCCGGATTAATGGGCCTGAAAATTGAATTAGCTCAGTGACTGCTCAAATAGCCATGGTGGAATGAAAACAAGTCAGAATAGTTATAATGTGTGACTAGTTGTTACAGAGGCTTTTTGGCTCAGTGTTTTCAACATTAGAGCAAATTTGAAATGTTAGTACAACATAAGTAAATTGAAGTTGGAGTTTTAGCTCAAATAGGGTACATGGTTTTAATGTGTCAAAATGCCAAAGAATGAACATCTCATCCATAGATACTTTTTTTTCTTCCACTTACATATTCTCTGTCCTTCTTTGATAAAATATTCCTCTAGTTTTTCAAAGCAAAGAGACTGCATGCTAAGGCGTTAACATTCTTTTAAATTCCTTGAGAATTCCAAGTGTATTCTCCCTCAGAAATAAAATAAAATCATCTGATTGAATTGGCTTCCTGACATTGCTATGGCATGAGTTTGTTCTTGACGTGAATGTTCTCTGAAACTGATAAAACTGACATTTCGGGGCTATTCACCTGTATTGGCCTTGAGAGCAGAGATCTAATCTGATATTTATTCCTTCCTTCCTTCCTTCCTTCCTTCCTTCCTTCCTTCCTTCCTTCTTCCCTTCCTTCCTTCCTCCCTCCTTCCTTCCTTTCTTTTTTTTTTGCTTGCTTGCTTTTTTTCTCTCTACATGTACAGTTTCAGTGAGTTCAATGTCAACAAAATCAGCTGCAATCCTGAAGACAAAGAAAACCAGAGATACATTTGCTAAGGAAGAACGAGCCGTTAATTAAACTTGAAAATGTATACTACTCATTTAATTGTATGATTCAAGTTGGGTTGAAATTCTGGAAGGTCTCTAAAAAAGAATTCTAAAGCAAACAAAAAACTAAGACCTATGAGGGGCTGGGAGTTTGGCCTAGTGGTAGAGTGTTTGCCTAGTATGCATGAAGACCCGGGTTCGATTCCTCGGTACCCCACATACATAGCAAAAAGCCGGAAGTGGTGATGAGGCTCAAGTGGTAGAGTGCTAGCCTTGAGAAAGTCCAAGGACAGTGCTCAAGTCCTGAGCTCAAGCCCAGGACTGGCAAAAAACCCCACAAAAAACAAAAAACAAAAAATAAAAAACTAAGACCTACGATTGGAATGGGGGTGAGTTATATGATAGGCATGTGTTTAAGATATTATTAAACTAGTTTTCTAAGTAATTGTCCTGGGGCGACCAGGAGCAGAATTAGGGGATTCCAGTTGCTTCATATCTGGTGTGGCTTGTGTCTTTAATTTTAGGCATTCTGGTAGGTATATAGTAGCATCATGTCCTAGTTTTTGTTTGCATTCCCCAAATGATGGATGGTAGGGAGCATGCTTCGTATGATTATTTGCTTACCATCAATAAATCCTCTCTGGCAAAATGTTTATTAGAATAATTTGTGTTATTTTAAATTGCTTTTTTTCTTAAGTTCTGGTAGGCTTTTATACATATTGGACAAAAGTTATCTTTAGATACAAGATTTTCATTTTTTTCTCTTAGGCTATGGTCTGTTTTCTTTCATCTTTTAAAATGTGCTCTTTGGAAGCAGTATTGTTCATTATGAAGAACTTCCATTGATTTATTCCCCCCCCCTCGTCATGGAAGTTCAACTGTGGGCTGGGCACTGTCCCTGAGCTCTTCAGCTGAAGGCTACCACCCTACCCCTTGAACCACAGGACCACTTCTGGTTTTCTGATGATTAATTGGAGATAAGAATCTCACAGACTTTTTAGTGCCTGGGTTGGCTTTGAGCTGACCCTCAGATCCTCAGATATCAGCCTCCTGAGTAGCTAGGATTACAGGTGTGAGCAACTGTGCCTGGCTTAAAGTTCATATTTTGTGTGTGTGTGTGTGTGTGTGTGTGTGTGTGTGTGTGTGTGTGTGTGTGTGTGTAAGTATTCAGTTGTTCCCATGTGTGCTACCAAGTCTAGACTTTTTGCTATGAATTGTGTTTGGAGCTTTGTGGAAATTCAATTTTCAACACATGGGTTGGTCTATTTTTGAATTCTATTATTTTCTATTGATCAGTTTGTCTACCTTGGAGCTAATGACTTTGACTTTATTACTGTAGTTTTATGATAAATTTTGAACTGAGATAGAATTTGGGTTTGCAGTGTTCTTTTGGTCATTTTAGGCTTTTTGTACTTCTAAGTGATTTTTTTATTTGCTTGTTACACTTGATAACAAAAAAATAGCTGGTAGGATTTTGATTGCAACCATATTACATCCATTTTGGAAGAGCAGCTCCTTAACTAAATGGAGCCTTCCGACCCACAGGCATCTTATACCACTCCTTTGCATTAGGTCTTCAATTCACCTTTATTTGTGCTTGGAAGTCTTTAGGATTAACATGTTTATCTCAAAATAGTTTATAATTTTATAGTATGATAAATTATATATATTACAGATCTGTACTTTATAACTTGCTAGTATATAGAAGTATAATTAATAACTTGAACATAGATCCTTATATTTTCAGTCTTGCGAACTCACTTATCCCTAATAACTGCATAGAATTCCAACACAGATTATCTGAACTCTGCATATAATTTTGTCTGTGGATTGTGGGGACTATAAGGGAAATTTGATATGATCCCCATATAGCCATGTTTGTGAATTGGATCACTGGAGTGATTGAGGTATCATTAGTAAAGATTAGAAGTATAAACTTGAAAGTATGTTTTCCAAAAAAAAATGTGATTAAATTCAATGCTTTCAATTCAGTATGTTAAATTCAGGGTGCCTGTGAGAGTATAATATTGGGAGTCATCACCATAAAGGATGGTCTACTTTGTAGGACTACATAAATGAAAAGAAAATGAAGATAAGAAAGAATAAAACTCCGGGGAGCAGCATGCTTAATTTAAGGTAAACAAAAAGTTGCATTTTTTTATGGACTGAGAGAAGAACCTGAACTGCCTCTTTCTAACACTTTGTTCAGAATTCCCAGTATCCACAGAATCTGAGAAGAGTGTACTGGTTCCCACTGGAGGTCATGCCTCTGTCTCTGGTTTCTACCTGAACACAGGAAAACATTTTTTTTCTTTATCCTGTCATTGCATATCTGAAATTGCAGATCCAAAGGACACTTTCTTTTATCTTTTTTTTTACATACCACCTTTTTTATTGTAATGTCTAGAGGGTTTACAGTTACATTCGCCTGGTACTAGGTGCATTACTTTTCACACATTTTCACTCCTCATGTTTTTGTCCCCACATCCTTCCTTCCAGCCCCCTCCCAATCATCTTCCCCCTTCCCTTTCCTATTTCAAATAAACAAATAAACATATATACAATATACTAGGTAACAAAGTCAGATACTGTAGCAATATGAGATTAACCAAAGGACAACAAAAGAGAAGAGACATAACATACTACATTAAGAACAACAATCATTCAAGATAAGGCTCTTGTTTCCATATCCTAGAGATCCTTTTATTTAGCCTCATCCTATATGGCATTATATATCTAGGTTTTGAGCTATTATAGTCCTCTTCTAGGAGAATCCTAGGTTTGTACTAATTTTGACAAATGAGTGAAACCATTGAGCCTATGTTCCTTTGGGTCTGGCTTACTTCACTTAATATGATTTTTTCCAAGTCTTCCCATTTCCTTACAAATGGGGCAATGCCATTCTTTCTGATGGCAGCATAGAATTCCATTGTGTATAAGTACCATATCTTGTTGATCCAATCATCTACTGAGGGGCATGCAGTCCCACTTATCAAACAGGATTCATCACAGGGAGCCAAAGCTGGTTCAACATAAGCAAATCAATTAATATAATTCAACACATCAACAGGAGTAAGGACAAAAATCACATGGTTGTATCAATAGATGCAGAAAAGGCATTTGACAAGATCCAATACCCCTTTATGTTAAAAACTCAGGAGAAACTAGGAATCCATGGAACATTTCTCAGTATAATAAAGGCTATATCACAAACCCACAGCTAATATTATACTTAATGGTGAAAAGCTAAAGCCATTCCCTCAAAAATCAGGAACGAGACATGGATGCCCACTCCCTCCACTCCTCTTTAACATAGTATTAGAATTCCTAGCCAGTGCAATAAGGCAAGAAGCAAGCATAAAGGGGATCCAAATAGGGAAGGAGGAAGTGAAACTTTCCCTCTTTGTAGATGACATGATCCTATATTTAAAGAATCCTATAGACTCCACTCCCAAGCTTTTTGAGCTGATTCAAAACTTTGGAAGGGTAGCAGGGTATAAAATTAACCCTCAAAAATCAACTGCCTTCCTCTATGCCAACAGTGAGAGGAATGAGGCAACAATCAGGAAAGCAACTCCTTTTGCAATAGCCCCAAAGAAAATAACGTACCTAGGAATTATCTTAACTAAGAATGTAAAGGACTTTTTTGATGAAAACTTTAAAACCCTGAAAAAGGAAATTAAAGCAGAATTGAGGAAATGGAAAAACCTCCTTTGCTCCTGGATTGGAAGAATCAACATCGTGAAAATGACAATCTTGCCAAGGGCTATCTACAAATTCAATGCAATACCCATCAATATCCCAATGTCATTCTTTAAAAAAATAGAAGAGGCAATCCAAAAGTTCATATGGAATAATAAAAGACTCCGTATAGCAAAAACACTTCTTAGCAGAAAGAACAGCGCAGGAGGAATTTCAATACCAAACTTTAGACTCTATTACAGAGCTATAATTCTCAAAACAGCTTGGTACTGGCACAAGAACAGGCCTGAAGACCAATGGAATAGAACTGAGGACCCAGATATTGAACCACAGACCTATGGCCACCTAATCTTTGACAAGGGAGCTAAAAAAATAGAATGGAAGAAAGACAGCCTCTTCAACAAGTGGTGCTGGCAGAACTGGTTAAGCAGCTGCAGAAAACTAAAGTTGCATCCTTCTCTATCACCCTGCACTAGAATTAACTCCAAATCTAACAAAGACCTTGAGGTAAAAGCTGACACACTGAAAACTTTACAAGAAGGAATAGGAGACACACTAGGCCACCTTGGCACAGGTCTAAACTTTCTCAATAAGGACCAAGAAACACAACAAATCAGAGAACGGCTGGATAAGTGGGACTGCATTAAACTGCAGAGCTTCTATTTTTTTTTTTTGGCTACCTGAGGATACTTTCTAAATGATTGTGTGTCCATTAATGCATCATAATTTTAAAAACTGATCATTTTAAGGTTGCTGAAACCATCAATATATATTATAGAAAAGAATATGAAACAATAAAAATTAATTTTTATCTCATCTTATATCCAGATAATGCACAAATTTCCACCATTAGCTAAAAAGAATGTTTGTTACAGTTGATTTATCTAAATTAAAGGTCACATATTGCATTGGGTGATTATGGTCTTGGGTTATTTTAATTGTTTACAATTGGTAGTTCCATCCTCATCAGTTTGGACAGTGGAAAACTCCATGTACCTATCACATCACGGAGGCTGTTCCTACAGTGATGGCTCAGACTGCTGAGCCAATCCCTTCCCCCAGCTCACCCTGACCTGATGCTGACAATGTCCTCTGTCTGGACCCTTTCAATGCTGCACTCCACCTGCTTCAACCTTCAGAGAATACATGTGCCATTTGAATGTCAGATTTGAATGTATTATACTTTTCTGAAAACCAATGACTTTTTGTTTTGTTTTTTTGCCAGTCTTTGGCTTGAGCTCAGGGTCTGAGCACTGTCGTTGGACTTTCTCAAGGCTAGAGCTCTACCACTTGAGCCTCAGCACCACTCCGGCTTTTTTTCTATGTATGTAGTACCGAGGAATCGAACCCGGGTATTCGTGCATGCTAGGCAAGCACTCTACCACTAGGCCAAACTCCCGGCTCCCCAATGACTTTTTAAAAGGTCTGTTTTCCCCAACTCTGATGCAGACTGCACCCCGTATGCATGCTTCTCTTTCCTTTCTCCTAATGAGACCAGCCCGGATATCTGACACTCTTTTGTGGTCTTGGATGATTTTCTAGGCCCTTATCAGGCTTATGTTCATTCTTGTCATTCTAAACAAAAAGCCCATAAAGGTTTTTGCATTGTAATTTGAGAGGGGAGAAAGATAAAATGCCTATGTAAATTGTAAAGGCAGGTGCTGTGAAGACCAGCAGATGTGAAACAGAGCAGAGAATAATGGAGAAGCAGGTGACCAGTATTTATCAGGAGAGAGGACAAAGAAAGCGAATCCTCAACAATAGTTACAGCCTCAGGAGTCCATAGATGCAACACTGTACAGAGCATTGTCATAAACAAAGACAATTTAAAACTTAAAGAGTGTAACTATGACCTCATGAGTATTGGAGATTGGGTGGTATGAAACTTTCAGAAAAGAAAAATGTCTCTGTTGAAAGCCAGTATTAATTTGGGTGATATCCCTAGCTAGCTATTCTAGAACTATTCTAGTTCTTTCATTTTGAATATTTTGAATATTACCCATGGCATATTCTCATGGTGAGGCATGCACATTATGGGTTCAGTCAACTGCCTTTTCAGGACTCTACAAAGATATGAAAATGTGCTAAATAAGCCTTTTATGGTTTTTTTTCTTTTTTTTTAGCGAAAAAAGTTGGAAGTTTGGTACTGGGAGTGTGGCTTAGCAGTGCTCACTTAGCATGCACAAAGCCCTGGTTTGATTCCTTTGTACCATATACAAAGAAAAAGCCTCAAGTGGTACTGTAGCTCAAGTGGTAGAGCTCTAGTCTTGAGAAAGGTCATGGGCAGTGCCCAGGCCCTGAGTTCAAGCCCCTAGACTTTCAAGAAAGAGAGAGAGAGAGAGAGAGAGAGAGAGAGAGAGAGAGAGAGAGAGAGAGAGAGAGAGAGAGAGAGAGAGAGAGAGAGAGAGGAAGGGAAAGAAAATTCAGAAGTTGATTTCAGCCAGAAATGTGGGAGAAAGGAAGATCCTCAGTGCCCATAGCATGGCATCTTTTAGCAAGATTCATCAGACTTGTATCTGAATTCTAATTCTGACTTAATGATATTAAATAACTCAGCACCTCAGTTTTCTTGCACATATAATGAAGCATATAATTGCATTTTAGATTTATTTTAAGTATTAAGATGTAACAAATACTTTCTGTCCTTGGTAAATGTCATTTATCTGTAATTTATTCTTTATGAAATATCCCAAAGGGAGCCTCTCCAATAGAAAGCACACCTGTGATCAGACAGAGTGAATTTCTCTCTCCATGTTACTTTCTAGTATCCAAGTTCTCAATTAAATTTTGTAAGTCAATATTATAAACTAGACTTGTGAAATATTAGGAAAAATAAAGCTTATATATTATGAACAACCTCATTTGGACATTTAAACCAGTAAACATTCAAACAGGTAACAAGGCCATGACAATGGGGCATACTTCTATACATTCCCAGTGTGAAAAGGCAACCTTTTAGTCACATAATGAATGATAGTATAGCTGGTATTATCTGTGAAATAACAACAACATCAAAGCTGGAGGAATATTTCTATTTAGAAAGCTTTTCATTTGACTTACTGTTTTTGTGAAATGAAAGCTAAAAGAAAAGGTTCAAACAAAACAAAACAGTATTTCTTTGGCCAAATAATATTTACCATTCATTTGCTCTAAACTTCAGTTGTAAAAATATATGTTCATTCTATAAGGAGAAGAGCAACCTAGGTGACATGAATTAAATAGTAATGATTCTTGAAACCAAAGTATGTTGGCAAATTTTCTAATCAAGATCTTTTTTGGGGAATAATGAAAAATGACACCCAAATGAGTGGATAAGTGGTAGTTGAATCTGTGTTTATATCTACTCTACCAAAGACATTATCTTTGTTTTGCTTTTACAGATGAGGTCTCCTTATGCAGCTAAAGCTGGCCTTGAACTTTATAGTACATTATGATCTTGCTTGTGATGCTACTGCCTCTTACTTCCCAAATGTTGATATTTACTTCCATATCTGGCTCTAAAAATCATGTTTTTGAGTGAATGGATGAAAGAAAGCAATCACTCATGTAAAGGATTTTTCTACTTACAATTTTTTTAAACTGGGTAATAGGATCTTTTCAATATTTTTGTGAACCATGACTTAGCTACCTCCATAGTCCTTTCTACTGCATTCCTGTCATAGCAAATCCAGTCACAGATGCAAGGCTGAGGCTGTAATTCCCTTGGAGATGAGATTTATGGCAAATGGAAGTATTTGAGGACCCGAAAGTATTAGAAATGGCTTGAGTTAGGATTTAGGCACAATTCAAACATTGGTAAGTTGATATATGGCTCAGGAGAAATGGAAGATAAATTAACTCAATGGTTTTCAGTAAGGAAAGCCCTGTTCCTGGGCAGGCAGGCATTCTGGAAACGGTGGGAATATTCTTTGGCTAAATAATTGGATAAGTGACTGAAGGAGGTGTCTGTCTCTGTTGTCATTCAATGGAGGTGGGTCCAGAGATTGGGTGACTTGCTATATTTAATAATTAGCACACATCTAGCATTCTCTTAGCAAAGGACTACAATAGCTCAAAAGCTATACACAAAATCAAAACAACTCTAAGATTCCACTTCACTCCAGTTAGAATGGCCAGGATCAAAAAAATCTAATAATAACAGATGCTGGAGGAGATTTGGCCAGGAGGGATCACTACTACACTGTTGGTGGGAGTGCAAACTTGTTCAACTACTATGGAAAGCAGTATGGCAGTTCCTCAAAAGACTAAACATAGAGCTCCCCTATGACCCAGCAATTCCACTACTTGGCATTTACCCAATCATCCAGAAACAAGGGCATACTAAATCCACTAGCACAATGATATTCACTGCAGCACTATTTACCATAGCAAAGATAAGGAACCAACCTAGATGTCCCTCAGTTGATGAGTAGAAAGATGTGGTATTTATACACAATGGAATTCTATGCTGCTGTCAGAAAGACTGACATCGCCCCATTTGTAAGGAAATGGAAAGACTTTGAAAAAATCATATTAAGTGAAGTAAGCCAGACTCAAAGAAACATAGGCTCAATGGTTTCCTTCATTTGTCATAATCAGTAGAAACCTTGGGCTCTCCTAGCAGAGATTTACAATAGAACAAAACCTAGATACATAAGGCCAAATAGAATGATGCTAAATGAAAGGACTTCCAGAATATAGAAACAAAAGCCATATAATGAGTGATTGTTGTCCTTAATGTACTATGTTATCTCTCATCTCTTTTTGCTGTCCCTTGGTTATCTCATATTGTTACAGTATTTCACTTTGTTTTAGGATATATTGGATAAATGCATGTTTGGTTATTTGAAATTGGATTGGAAGGGGAGAAAACAAGATGAGGGGTGGGGGTCGGGGGAGGGGAATGGGGACCAGGACATGAGAAAGGGTATCAATGTATGTGAAGTAATGCACCTTCTATCTGGTGTATATAATGTAACCCTTCTATTAATTACAATAAAAATATATGAAAAAAAAGAAGGAAAGAAAGAAAGCTGGAAGGTAGGAGGAAGGAGGGAGGGAGGAAGGAAGGAAGGAAATAGTAATGATTTAAAAATACATTATGGTATACATGTTTGCTTATAGTCATGAAAAATAAGCTGTAACACTGCAGGTAATAAACTAAACTTCCTTTTGTGTTTCCTTCTTCATCTCAAAAAAAAGGTATGCACATATGGTCATATAGGATGATACTAAACAAAATGAACTCCAGGATATGGAAATAAGAGGTTCATCTTTGTGATTGTTGTTCTTAATGTGCTATGTGAAGTTATTTATTTTCTCTTTTTTTCCACCTATGGTTAATCTCATGTGGTTACTGTATCTGACTTTGTTACCTGGTATATTGTATATACACTTATTTGTTTATTTTAAGTAGGGAAGGAAACAGGGAAAACCAAGATGATTCGGAGAGGGTGGGGGAAGGAAAGGGAGACAAAATCATGAGAAGCGGTATCAAGGTTCGAGAAGAAATGCACCCATTACCTGATGAATGTAACTGTAACCTCTCTATGCATTATCCTGATAATAAAATACAATTAAAAAAACCCACATGGATATCCTATATCCCACACAACTTTTTTGGTATCTTCGCCTAGAGGTGATCCCTCTGATACAGAGGCATATTTTTTTCTTCTTTTATTGTAATGTATAGGGGGTCACAGTTACATTTGCCAGACAGAGGGTACATCACTTCTCCCATATTGATACCCCCTCTCATGTTTTTGTCCCCATTTCCTTCCCCCTACCTCCTCCCAATCATCTTGTCCCCCCCTTCCCTTTCCTATTTCAAATAAACAAATAAATGTATATACAATATACCAGGTAACAAAGTCAGATACTGTAACAGTATGAGATTGACCAAAGGGCAGCACAAGAGAAGAAAAAAAACATAGTACATTAAGAACAACAATCACAAATACAAACCTCTCATTTCCATATCCTGGTGGTCCTTTTCATTTAGTCTCATCCTGTATGGCCTTATGTATCTAGGTTTTGAGCTATTGTAGTCCTCTGCTGGAAGAGTCCTAGGTGTGTACTAATTATTACCAATGAGGGAAACCATTGAGCACATAGTATATTTTCTATGAAATAGAAAGACAGGCTAGTTGAGAGAACTGTGCTGGGTTTGATTTTGTTCAGGAATGTATTGAATTAATCATTTCAGAAAAATCCTGTCACTGACGGCCATGTTGGTATGGCAGGACACATCCATGTCAATCTCCATGGGTGAGAATGCATAAACAGGACAGTTTGCTTGTCAGCCCTGACGGGGGGAGTTCTGTGTGCTGATGCATAGGCCACATCATTACATCTGCCGTTGTGAGTCAGCTTCCATTGCTTACATATAAATGGCATAATAGTTAGCTAGAGCTGCCACAACACAATGCTGTGCTGGATGGCATAGACCACTGTCATATATTTTCTCACTGTTTTGGAGGCTGGATGTTCAAGATCAAGGGGCTGGTAGGGTTTGTTTCTCAAAAGGCTTGTCGCTTCAGTTGTGGCCAGCCACTTTCTTACTCTGTTTTCACATGGTTATTGGTGTAACTCTGACAAAAACACTATGCATATTGGATTAGGTCCCATCCTAAAGACTACATTTGTGACTCTTTAAAGGGCCTATCTATAAAGGCAGCAGAATTTTGCTGTACTGAATACAGCACATAATTTATGCTAACGTGTTATTGCTCTTTTATTTTTTCTTCACGGCAGAATTATATTATTATGTTGTGTTTGAGTGTGAAGGTGGGTTGTATAGTTTCAAAATTGCTTTCTTGTCTAGAAATGTTTCTAATCTCTTTTATGTTTTAGAAAGACAATGGAATACATACGTACACCTAATATGATAGGAGTTTTCAGTACCTCATGCTACCATCTTTCTCTGAAAGAACCAAACACATTGATTTTGCTGCAGGAAATATTCACAAGAAGGTGGAATAAATGAAATAAACTTCCGTTATTGGTCTAGGTCAAGAGAATGCTGTCACATTTTGGTATCATAGGTTAAAAAGTTTACAGAACTTTTTGGTCTTAGAATGGTGCAAAAGGAAACTATGGAATAAATGGTTTATCTTGGTGTCATTAAACTACAGTGCCCATTCATTGCATTTCACAATAGTAAAAGGGGAGAAAATATTTGGCATAAAAGGGACTTTTGGCTGTGATCCTTGTTGCCATTGAAGAAAGTCAGACTTTTAAATTTCCATGTTTAGGAAATCACTGACTGAGTTATGACTGAGAGTGTCTGAAATGGTTCTCTGAGTCCATGCATAAAAAATTGAAATATGTAGGCTAGGTTATTCTTTTCCACCTGCTTTTACAACAAGGGATTGCTCCTAGGACCATTGGTACTTTGTGGATATGAGGATGTTAGTTAGTTCTTTAAAATATGAAACATAAAGAGTCAAAAAGGCCAGATGAGCTCCCCAGATTGTTAGAAAGAGATTTTTTTCCTTTTCCACTTCTCACAAAAGCCCAGCTGTGCCACCTTTCAAAACTGGAACATATTCATGCACTCACCAGGTGCCAGGGTATAAAAAAATCAGAAGTGGAGAGAGATGAAATGGGATATTCCACAAACAGAGGATATGGGAATAGGGAAAGAGGTAAGCAAAAAGGTAGAAAGGAAAGAAAAAAATCGCCATATGGAAACACTTGGACAGAGTAAAGGGCAAGCAGGATTTTATCAAGCAGAGTGAATTTATTGGGTACAAAATGATCATTAATCCACCAAATGGCTTTAGTTTGGCTCATTGAGTTTGCTCTTGGTCCATCTTTATAAATTATTTGGCTTACAATTTTGCATTTACAAACATGAAATTCAAAGTCAGTGTGTGATTTGAAATGAACTCCAAAATGTACCAATTCTCAGTTTGATTTTCTTGCCATACCAAGAGACTTGGCTGAAGTGGAGAGTCAGAATAGAAACACGACTAAGATAGGCTAATAAAGAGGCATGTAGGCTACAGCTGTGGTGGTGGCTTAGTGGTAGGGTGCTTGTCTAACATTTATGAAGCCCTGGGGTCAATTCTTCAGCACCACGTAAGCAACAGTAAAAGCTGGAAGTGATGCTGCAGCTCAAGTGGTAGAGTGCTAACCATGAGCATAGAGAAGCTCAGGGACAGTGCTTGGGTCCTGTATTCAAGCCTCACTACCCGCAAAATATAAAACAAAACAAAAAAGATAGATGTGTTCATCATGTAGATAAAGACTAAGGATGAAGAAAAAGTAATCAGTTAATGGCACTTGCAAGTTCTGGTCTCCATGTGCCCTCTACGGTTCTTTAGGAACACAATGTATCAGGAAACAACTTAGAAGGGTTTATTTTGTCTCAATGGTTCAGAGATTTTACTTCATGGCCCAACATCTTCATTATGTTGGGATTGAAGGCTTGTGGCGTGGCATCACTGTTCATAGAATGGCAAGGGAGAAAGAGAGAAAGGAGAGAGAGAGAGAGAGGGAGGGAGGGAGGGAGGGAGGGAGGGAGGGAGGGAGGGAGAGAGAGGGAGAGAGAGAGGGAGAGAGAGAGAGAGAGGGAGAGGGAGGGAGGGAGGGAGAGAGAGGGAGAGAGAGGGAGATATTTGGGGATGGGAGAAGAGATAACATGACTTCGGGGACAAAACATATCTTCATACCCTTCAAAGGCTCTCTCCTATGTTTTCCAACTAGGCCCACCCCCTAATGGCCCATTCCATTATGAACTCTCAATGCCTTAACCCATTGATGAGGTCTGAGTGTTTGTACCCAATTACCACTAGCAGGGAACAGAGACTTTTGGGAGAGGATATGTCAAAACTATAATAGGAGTAGAGACTATGCCTTCTTTCTTTCCCTTCATTCCTGAATCATGAAATAGCCATGGGCACAAAGATAATGGTGCTGGATAAAGCAATAATGCTTCTTGGAGATCACCAGTCATACTCCCTGGGGTCTACTTTCACTAGATACTTAGAAACATTACTCTTGTTCCCATTCCTCTGTGAAACAGGTAGGGTGATCTATGTGGATTTGTTTAAGCTTTATCACTTTGGGTCTGTAGCAATGGCAGATTTTACATGGTGATATACAAGGGCAGAATGGGACACTCTGGGAAAACTTGTCTAAGTGACAGATTTGAATTAAGGCTAGTATTTGAATGCAAAAGCAGGTGACTTCTGGTCTATGGTACTCCTGTTATGTCTCACTTTTGGCTGCTATTAAAGTAGATTAATTGGGTTTAAAGTAGATTAGCTGGAGAGTTTTCAGATTAGTGTACACAGATGCAGAGGTATTTATAGAGCCTATGATATCTTATAATCCTACAAAGCATTGGCCTACTGCTGGACTATTTGGAAAAGAGGATAAGACCCTAACACTGAAGCTCATGAAGACTAAGAAGGCACTATGAAGTCTGTATTGACTAAAGGAAATGTATGAAGGAGTCAACTGCAAGGAATATGGTTGAAAAGATCTGTGAGGCCATCCTTGATGGCCTGGATGTAAATCAGGAGCTGGCTGGGAGCAGGGCATCATTCCTTTTCTGGGTAGCGGGGTTCCTGAAAATCTCTTACGATGTCTAAGACCATCTAGGCCAGGAATCTACATTCTCATTCAATGGAATGGGAATACGTAGAGACCAGGAAGCGAGGGATATTTTTTGTCTTACTATAACTCCCTCAGACTCTTCTCAGTTTTCCTCTGAATGTCATGATCCCCTTTTATCCCCTTTACAGCTTTCTCACTTTCTCTAGGGGTATAGTAGAAAATCACTAAGACAATGGAGTCATTGTCCAAAAAGACTGAAAACAAATAGAGTGACTGTTAGAAATTTCCCCAAGAGACCAGCCAATGGATAAGGACTTAAAATAGGTTCCTTGAAGCAATGGTAGAATCTGTGACCAGTGGTTATGTCAGGTGAAATGCATCCCCTCTGAAGAGGGGCCATGGTAAAGTGATAACAAAGCAAGTTGACATGTTTGCTATTGTTGGTATCAAGCCAGACTGGAAGATTAGAGACTTCTCTTTCTTATGCTTCTCTTCTCTCCTGCTGTGTCTGTGCTCTTCAAAAATCTTCAGAGCATTATCATTATCATGATGAGGTTTCTTTTCCATCACTCAAGTTGTCCCCTGCCACAGGAGCTATAGTAGAAACCTTGACATGCTCCCTTTAGTTATTGGTATCCTGGTCTATCTAATAGGCGTATCCAAGACCTACTTGGTCTTAGGAAATGTAAGGAATGATTACAACATCTAAGATTTCCAAGGAGTTTGTGGGTAAGCATGAAAAGAAATCTTTGAGGATTTGAGAGACAAAATAAACCTTGGGAGAGGCATCATGGAGTTAACATACTGTGACTGTTCTTGTTTTTAGTACTAAAACTCTTGCTTCCAGGAAATCCCTCTATCTAGGGTAAACTGGGATTGTTAGTTACCCTTAAAGTCCTATGAATGCCTTGTTTTGCTCTCTAGAATAATAATAGTTGGGAACTGGGTGGCCTAATTTCTTTCTCATCATCATAGAGTGACTAGTTAATCCACATTATCTCCTAAAGTCTGTATTATCTTAACATTGTGTATTTCTTTGCACTGAATGTTCAATGGCAGATGTGAATTTTCTCCATAATGTATACATAAATATCCCACTGCTATACGCACTTCCCAACTTTCATGTGCCTAAGACCACCCCCCCCCTCACCGGGAATCCTGTTAAAAGTCAGATTCTGTCTCAGTAGGTCTGGGGGTGGGAGAGGTGCTTAAGACTCAAAATGGCCATGATGCTGTTAATCTGGGCATTATGACAAGAAGCATTTAAAATTATTAAACTTGTTGCCTAAATATTTCCTATCTGATTGAAAACTTCTATTGGAGTATTTTTTCAAGGTGTGTCTCTCTCAGATTATGGGCTCAATTTTGGTATATGAAAAGTGGAGGGGAAGGTCTTGGTACCATTTCCCAGAGCAGTAGAAACAAAAGGGGGATTGATATCTTTGTAGGTTTGCTTACAACACAAATATATCTTTCAGGACACCAAATATAAACTGATTTCCAACTGGTTTTAATTTTTCTAGCTTATATTTGCTCTGTGCTACACAGAGAACCAGCTGTGTTTCAGGTAACAGATGGCTGAGTTTGCAAATAATTACTGATGGAATATGAAATCTATTTGACTGCCAACATTATCACCTGATGGAGAATTAAATTTGTATCTCACTAAGAAGCTCTTTTGGGTGATCATTTTGCAAAATCAACTTCTTTAAATCCCATTTTTATCACCTCATGTATAAGACAAAGGATGTAAGAGCTGTTTGGAATTAAATCAGAGAAAATATACAAAATCATACTATAATAACTTGGAAATGAGCTGATCACCATCTGGATAGCTTTGTGAAAAAAAGTATGTCTCAAGTATGGCTTCAACTGTTTCCGGTCATCTTCAAGATTACAGAACTTCCCTTGATGATTTCCAAGAGGAGAAAAAAACCCAATGCAGAAGTAAACTTAAGGCACTAGTCTATTTTCTGAGACCTCTGGTTGGGACTCCTTTTGAGGACAGCTAATGTCTCCTCAGTCTGCAGAATGTTATTAAGGCTTGATTGCAATCTCCTGACATGATAGAAGAGAATTAAAGATCAGGAACTGCCAGCTTGGCAGCTCTGAGGCGCCACTGGAAAGCTCTGAGCAGACTCAAGCATTAGGAGAGAAAAATAATGCTGACAGAAGTTGGGCAAGCAGACAGGACTGCTTAATTCAAAGGGGGTGGGTGTTAATTAATTTATTTTGGGTGAGGGAGATCTGATTTCAAAGCTAGACTACAAGCTGTTGCCAGTGTAGTCAAGGGCAATGTCTTAGCAGCTGCAGGAATATCATTCATTGTCTGGGTGAATAACCTCATATCAAATCCATCTTCCTGTGTCCTGACTAACCATGCCATGTCATTTGGACAGCAGCAGCTCATTTTTCTTACCCTCCCTTGTTACTTTTATTGTACGTGTCTGTCTACTTGTGTGTCTCTGCTCTCAGCATTTTAAAAATCTCTCCTGAAGTCCTGGAACTATCTTTGGCAACTGGCTAGAAGGGTATAATTTTAAATATATGAAGTCTTAGCTTCCTGTACTTTTAGAATAGGCCAAATGTTATCAATAGACAGAAAAGAAGAGCTAGATATTAAAATTCCAGCAAAGAAAATGTCAGGTTGATGGTGTCTTGATTTCCTGACTGGTTTTCTGCTCTTTTCTGCTAGGAATAATTTTCCCTCAATGTAATTGTTTTACATAACAAAGAGCTTGTCTAATGATGTCCTCCCACTTATAGTTTTATGGAGATATTTATTATAGTAATTAATTTTTAATGCAGAAACATGGGTTGCTACATATAAAAGCTACAATTAAAAATGAATGTCACATTTTGAATTACCTTTAAAAGTTTGATGTAATAGAAAAAGTTATCACTGGATTCTTATACAGGAGATCTAATTGAAAGCAAGTTAGTTAAAAATGTAAAGAATCCTGAACATTTTGTTAAAACTCATCAATCTGTACAATACAAAGGGCAAATTGTTATGTTTCAAAAGTACATAGAATGTTGGTAATATGTATAAATAATGTCTGTATATTTGTAGACTGAAAAACCGAAGGAAACACTATGTGAAAATAATTATGTTCATCTAAAAATAAAAACCTCTTGCAAAGGAAAAGCTAGCCATAGCACCTCAATAATGAGTTAATCACATTTATTTTCTGGGTAGAGTGAAGTGAGATCATTTTATTTTTCTGTTCAATAAGTTCTGTTATCAGACTCTCTATGAAGCTTCCTTGCCATTTTTAATCCCCAAACCCACTCCCATTTCCTTCCTCTGGCTCGTATATATATGCATACATATGCGTACATATATAATATGTATATCTATTTTATATTTTAATTTTTATGCATCATATAAATATATAAGTATATAATACATACATATTTTATATTTTTAATTTATGTATTTTTAATTTGTAAAATATGGAGAGCTATTTTGTGCTTTTATTCCATATAAGTCTTGTGTTATTGCTTATAGAAGCTCTTCTAATTCTAAGTTATTTTATCCAATACCAATACTATTATTCAAAATATATCTAGGACATGTATACATAGTTCACAGTTTCCAGTTTCTATATATTATGTGGCAAAGCTGTTTCTCTATTTTTCTATGACCCTCTGAAACTTATTTATTAAAATAGGCATCCTCGTAATGTCCCCTCAGGAATCTGTAAGAAAACTTCTCTGGGTTATATACTCACTGATGACCTTGCTAAGTTATGACACATACAGACTATCTACAAAAAGGTACATGTCTACCAGGATTTTTAGGAGGTTCTATACTTCCTATATAACTTCTAATATTTATGCAGTTAATTAGCTCTCTTTCTAGTTTTTTTCCTCTAGATTTGAAATAGCAATTCTAAAGTTTTTAAAACTTTTGTGGTAAGCATTCCTCCATGTATTAAAATAGCAGTCTAATGTTTATGGTTAAGTATAGTGAATAATTATTCATTAATAGACTGCCATCATTTTCATCATTATTACACTGCTACCCCGGCATAATATTTAGGTAAAATATCTTCTAGATAGAATAGAACATAAGCAAGCCTCAGATGAAGTAGGATAATTATCAAGTTAGCAAATTAAGTGTTCACTGATGTTTGGTTATAGAGAAGCATGTAATTCTCAATTTTTAGTCTTCCTGAGAATAGCCCTTTGATTAGAAAAACCTAACAAAACTCAGAATGAAGAAAGGATTGAATAAATAAAAGGTTAAACCTTAAATAAAGGAGAAATGACTTCTAGCACAGTGACATGATACTCCAACAGCCGTGTTTCTGTGCATGCATTTGTATATGAGATAAATCATGCTTCATGAAGAGGGAGACAAAATGCAAATATCCACATTCATTGACCAGAATAACCTTAGGAAAGAATATTATTTTAAAAATTCTATGCCGGTGCTTGTTTTCAGTCATCTTAGCTACCAAGGAGTTTGGGACTCAGAACTGCAGTTTCGAAGCCAATCTGTGCCAGAGTTTATGAGACTGTTATATTCAACTAATCTCAAAAATGTCAGAAGGGGAACTATGGCTTGACACACACACACATACACACACACACCCCTTGGTTACAGGTTTCCTTAAGAAATTTATATAAATTACAATAATGAGTCAATATTTTTTTTATGGGTCATGAGGCTTGAAGTAGGCCTGGGTGCTGTCCCTGAGCTCTTCAGTTCAAGGCTAACGCCCTACCTTTGAGCCAAGCCCCACTTCCTGTTTTCTATTGGTTGATTGGAGGTAAGAGTTTCAGGTTCTTTTGTGCCTGCGTTGGCTTTGAACCTTGATCCTCAGATCTCAGCCTCCTGAGTAGCTAGGATTACAGGCACGAGCCACCGCGTCCAGTATAACTCAATATTTTTGCTGTTTGATGCATACATTGATTTTTCCCCACTCTCATTTTATCTCACATACAAGTCTTGCAGATATGATTTGCTAAAATTTTACTTTGGAGAATTTAATATTGCTGTATTATGTATCTGGTAAGGATTTATTTCAGTATACAAAAATTAAACACACACATAGAGTAATAAGAGAGTAAAAATCATAGGCTAGAAGAGTGACAGACTCTTTAACAAATGGTGTTAGCAAAACTAGATATCTATATTCAGAAAACTGAAACTAGATTCGAATGTATCACCCTGCACCAGAATCAATTCAAAATGTATCAAAGACCTCAGTGTAAGAGCTGAAACCATTCAACTATTCCCAGGAGGAGGAGGAGAAACATTAGGACTCCTTGGCATAGATAGGAACTTTCTAAATAAAATTCCAGAAGCACGACAAATCAAAGACTTGGTAAATGGGATTGCATCAAACTAAACATGGCCAAGGACATAACTAATAAGCTAAAAAGGCAGAGTTCAGGATAGAAGATTTATTTTTTTTTACCAGCTATGCATCAGACAGGGACTAAACATCCAGAATATATAGAGAGCTTAAAAAATTAAAATCTCAAGGAACCAATAACCCGATTAATAAATGGACTAATGAACTAAGGAGAGATTTCTCAGAAAAGGTAAGGGCCAATAAACACATGAACATCTTTGGTCATAAAGGAAACCAGATCTAAACACATTCAGATTCCATCTCACCCCAGTTAGAATAGCCCATTATCAGGAAAACAAATGGTAATAGATGCTGCTGAGAATTTGGCCAGAAGGGAACCCTAATACACTGTTGGTGGGAATGTAAACTTGTTCGACCACTCTGGGAAGCAGTATGGAGGTTCCTCAAAAAACTAAGTATAGAACTACCCTATCATGTGACTCTGAAATTCCATTCCTGGGCATTTATCCAAAAGGTGATAAGATACAGTAAAGTCACCAGCACAACCATGTTCATTGTAGCACTATTCACATAGCCAAGGTATAGAATCAGCTCAGATATCTCTCAATGGACCAATGGATCAAGAATATGTGGTTTATATAAATGTAAATTTGCTCACTGATTAGAATTATGTTGTAGCATTTTTAAAGAAATGGGAATAAAATTGGAAGTAATTGTATACCATGGAAATTAGGAATGATAGTATACAGTGAATTCAGGCCCTGAGAGACAAAATTATGCATGTTTTCATTATTTGTGGACCCTTGGATAAGTTTATAGACCTTTATAAGTAAACACCTTGGATGGTATGCAAGTGTTTACACAAGTATGAACTAAAATATAATAAATTCAAGGGAGAACTCAAATAGTATAATTCCTTAAAAAGCTAAGGCAAAAGTTCACCAAAATAAACATCAGGAAAATGACACTTGCAAGGGGTGAAGGGGTAAGACTAAGGAGAAAGGAGTAAGCCAAATGAAGAGGAGAAATGATGGAGAATTCAATCAAGAATTCCATTTAAAAAAGTAAGAGAAGAGGTGGGTTGGGAGGGATGAGTGAGAATGTGGAAAGGGTGACATTGACAAGATACAATGCATTCATAAATGGCTTTGTTAAATGGCAAGTCCTCTGTCTACTTACAGATGAAACAAGAATATGCTTTGCAAGAGTCTTGAACCTTTGTCAGTGTTTTTTCAAAGTTATGTATAAGAAGGATTTCAGAAACCCAATGTCATTAGAGGAAAAATGAACTACTGATTATGCTTCTTTTCTGAAATACAATTATTCTTTTGTCTGAAACAGACTTTTATAGAGAGTGGAAACTTCTAAAGGCCAAAATTACTTTCCTTGAAAATATTCTTTTGACACATTGGATATTATTTGCTATGCGTTATGGTTTACATCCAGATAGTGTAATTAAAATTGGTTATGAAGGACAAATCCATTCCTTAATAAGGAAGCTCAAGCAGGCTATATGCTAAAAAAACAAACAACTCAGTCTTTATCTGTGTATTTGCTTGGAACAAAAAAATTATCTTCTATGAAGAAGCATTATTTTTAAAGTATTACCATTTTAAATACAAATGACTGCAAGCTTTTGGTATGTAAAATATTCATGTTCTAATGATTCTGTGTTGGGATTTGAATTGGATGAAGACTTGAAGACTTGAAGAGGAAGAAGTAATGAAGCATTGACCTTGCTCATATTTATATGGACTGGGCTAAAGAGCCATGCTAGATTCAGTCTATGTACTTAAAAAGTGTCTACTGAATAAACTAATGAGCTGAGAAATTATGCAATGTGTTCCTGGCAGGACAAAGGAAAGAAAAAATGGTGATTAAGTTTGACTTTTTTAAAATTGTATTTTATTGACAGGTAATGTATAGAGGGGTTACAGTTACATTCTTCGGGTATTGGGTACATTACTTTTCAAACCTTAATTATTCTTTTCATGTTTTTGTCCCCTTTTCCCTCCCCCTCCTCCTCCTCATCTTGTTTTCCCCTTCTTTTCCATATTTAAATTAAACAAATAAGAAAATGTATATAGAATATACCAGGTATCAAAGTCAGGTACAGTAACCACATGAGATTAACCATAAGGGGAAAAAAAGAGAAAAGAACTAACTTCCCATAGTACATTAAGAAGAACAATCACAAAGATGAACCTCAAGTGTCTATATCCTAGAATTCATTTTGGTTAGTCTCATCTTATATGACCATATGTACATAGCTTTTGAGCTATTCTGATCCTCTATTAGGAGAATCCTAGATGTGCATTAATATTACAAATGAGGGAAACCATGGAGCCTATACTCCTTTGGGTCTGGCTAACTTCACTTAATATGAACTTTTCAAAGTCTTTCCATTTCCTTACAAATGGAGCGATGTCATTATTTCTGATGGCAGCATAGAATTCTATTGTATATAAGTACCACATTTTCTTGATCCATTCATCTACTGAGGGGCATCTGGGTTCGTTCCATATTTTTGCTATGGCAAATAATGCTGCAAAGAACATCATTGTACTAGTAAGTTAAGTATGTCCGTGTTTCTGGACATTTGGGTAAATATCAAGGAGCGGGATTGCTGGATCATAGGGGAGCTCTATGTTTAGTCTTCTGAGGAATCACCATACTGCTTTCCAGAGTGGCTTGACTTTTGAAAAGACAATTGGCATTCAACTTCAATTGAAATATTTCATTACATAAGACATAAAAGAGTACGATAAGCAAATAACAAAGAATAATTTTTACCTTATTGTTTCTCAGCTTTTTAAACTGGAAAATGAGTATATTATTTACCTTCTATTGTTTATAACATATAATTTATCTTCTGCTGCAAAATAAACTACTTGTAGCCTTCTTTAACCTTATCAAAATTATATATAGCTAATTATAGCTGCTAAGTTTTAAAATAGAGTAGATTCCCTATGAGTAAGCCTTCATAAACTTTATGAACATACATGAAGAGCTATGATCAACATTCATTCTGCTTATTACTTCTTTAAATGCAATATGAGATTGTTTCCATAGACAAAGCCATAGTCACTCTCACTGTTCCTCATTCTCCCTTCATGTTAGAATCAGTATATAACTCCATCAATTAGTCTGTTTCCCAATCTGTAAAATGAGTGTTTAATTATCTCTGATTCTCATGAATGTAAGGAAATGGAAAGAATCAATAGGAAATATCCTTTTCCTGTCCCATACATTTATTCCTTCCTATCTTTTGCTGGAGAAAAAAAAACCCTGCTTCCACATAACCTATTCCTTTTAAGCGATAGGATGAGATCAATATTGGTAAGAGGTGGTTTCAGAAATGCTTTACTGTGAAGTGTCTGAAAGACCAAATTTTTTTCCTATGGAGGAAAAAGGGAGACTCAGCAACATAGAATGACAACCAAATGGAGCTGGCCTCTGGAAAGAGTCCAGAGAGGCAGAGAGGAAAGAACGTAGTGGAAGACAGGCATGGCTAGAAGGAAATGCAAGATGCTTTTCTTAAGTTGACTTTATTGGAAAGAAAGGTGAGCCTATGGAGACAGAAAAGAAATGAATGGCCAGTCATTTTCTATCTCAGCATCTTCCTGACAGATCAATAGTACAAATACATTCTTTTTTTCATATATTGTTTATTGTAATTAATAAAAGGGTTACATGGTATTTGCCAGATAGATGGTGCATTAATTCCCATACATTGATACCCTTTCACATGTCTTGGTCCCCATTTCCCTCCCCCCACCCCTACCCCTCATCTTGTTTTCCCCCATTCTCTATCCAATTTCAAATAACCAAATACAAATATATCCGATATATCAGGTAACAAAGTGAGATACTGTAACAATATGAGATAACCAAGGGACAGCAAAAGAGATGAGAGATAACATAATACCTTAAGACCAACAATCATTCATTATATGGCTTTTATTTCTATATCCTAGAGATCCTTTCATTTAGTGTCATGTTATATGGCCTTTTGTATCAAGGTTTTGCTCTATTGCAAATCTCTGCTAGGAAAGCCCAAGGTTTCTACTGATTATGACAAATGAGGGAAACCATTGAGCCTAAGTTCCTTTGAGTCTGGCTTACTTCACTTAATATGATCTTTGCTAAGTCTTTCCATTTCCTAACAAATGGGGCAATGTCATTCTTTCTGACAGAGCATAGAATTCCATTGTGTACAAATACCACATCTTGTTGATCCACTCATCAACTGAGGGACATCTAGGTTGGTTCCATATCTTTGCTATGGTAAATAGTGCTGCAATGAACATTGTTGTGCTGGTGGATTTAGTATGTCCTTGTTTCTGGATGATTGGGTAAATGCCAAGTAGTGGAATTGCTGGGTCATAGGGGAGCTCTATGTTTAGCCTTTTGAGGCACTGCCATACTGCTTTCCATAGTGGTTGAATGAGTTTGCACTCCCACCAATAGTGTAGTAGGGATCCCTCCTGGCCATATCCCCTCCAGCATCTGTTATTATTCATTTTCCTGATCCTGGCCATTCTAACTGGAGTGAGGTGGAATCTTAGAGTTGTTTTGATTTGCATTTCTTTTATGACCAGAGATGTTGAGCATTTCTTCATGTGTCTATAGGCCATTTTTGTTTCTTCTTCAGAGAAGACTCTCTTTAAGTCTTTGGCCCATTTTTTAATGGGATGGTTGTTACTTTGGAGATTAGTTTTGGATTCAATTTTTTGAGCTGTTGATATATTTAGCTGTTGTATGGTTGGTGAAGATCTTCTCCCACTCTGTAGGCTTCCTAATTAGTTTACTAGCTATGTCCTTTGCCATACAAAAGCTCTGCAGTTTAATGCAGTCCTACTTATCCAGCCTTTCTCTGATTTGTTGAAACTTTCTTAATAAGGACCAAGAATCACAACAAATCAGAGAAAGGCTGGATAAGTGGGACATTCTTTTTTTTTTTTTGCCAGTCCTGGGCTTGAGCTCAGGGCTTGAGCACTGTCCTTGGACTTTCTCAAGGCTAGAGCTCTACCATTTGAGCCACAGCACCACTTCTGACTTTTTTCTATGTATGTGGTACCAAGGAATCGAACCCGGGTCTTCGTGCATGCTAGGCAGGCACTTTAACCACTAGGCCAAACTCCCGGCCCGACATTCTTTCTTTTTATGACGCTCTTTCCTGTCAGTTCTTCTGGATTTTGTGTAGTGATAAAGTCTGTGTGTATGTGAATATCGAGTCATATGCTCGTATTTTATTGAATCTCAGATGCCATCAGCTCAGAGATGATGCATCCTTATTCTTCAGTCACTAGGATAGGAAAAATAAAGCCCTGCCTATTTAACTGTGACATATTTTATTGTTCCTTCAAATGTTTATTTTCAACATATAGAAAAAAAGCTCTTTTAGATACATTTCTATATCAATTTTTCATGTATTCAAGCATCATTATAAAGTCTAGTAAATATAAAATAAACTTATTTAATGATCTTATTTGTGTTCACAGTCTTCTAAATAACTTCCGTGCTGGGCACCACTGATACGTGTTTTGTACACGATGAACTCAGGCCTGTCTGCAAGCCAGAACATTGATGAGGCAGTGTGTTGTTGTTGTTGTTGTTGTTTGTTTTCCTTTGTTAAATGTTCTTTCTGGGAAGTCAGTGATACTTCGGCCTGTGAGGTCTGATGCCTTAATGTGGTCCATGACAACTGCTGTGTGAGTGTACTGCTTAGCAGTCCCAACATCTCAAGACCCCTTCTTTATCTGAAAGACTAGTGTATAAATACATGCACTGGAAAGCAGAAGTTACAGGTTTTTAGGGTCTGAAGGAACAAGATGCCAAATTACCTCAATTCTGAGTCTTCAGCCAAGGATGGCAGGACCTCAGGCTTCCCAGCTCCAAAGTCTCAAGAATTATTTCAGGAAAGAAAAATGGGACGAACGTCATAGAAAAACAAAATAATAAAACCATCTTACAACCTCTGAGCCCAGCCCTATGTGGTAAGATTTCTCTTTTGGCTTGGTGGGCTTATCAAGACCCACCAGGACTGAGGTGGCCCAGATAATGCAGCTATTGATATCAGCTGTTTCAAACCTTTGTGAGGGTATAATGCCCAGTGATGTCATTCAGAGTTCTCAGAATCACTAATCCCCAAGTTATCAGAGATGTAGGAGTTTCAGTGTAGAGATAGGAGTAGTCATATTCTCAACTCCTTGCCTCATTTTAGTCTCTGAATTTCAACTCAGCAAAATGTCTCTCAAGAGTTCATGATAGGAATCCCCTGAGCTTTTGGCTGTCACCTCCATAGCCTTAGGGCTTCAAACCATTTCAAGTTACAAGAGGCAGATATCCTAAGCTATCATCTATGTTCCTTTTTAATCCCTTACCTAGACTCTCATGTTTCCTGAGCCTGAAGAACTATACAAAAATGCCTTCCCTTTACTGAAACTTCTTTTAAGCTACAAACAGGAGTGATCTTTGTGTATTATGCTATTTATTTATTTGTTTGTTTATTTGTTCAGTCCTGGGCTTAGACTCAGGGCATGAGCACTGTCCTTGGGTTTTTCTCAAGGCTAGAGCTCTACTACTTGAGCCATAGCACCACTTCTGGATTTTTTTCTATGAATATGGTATGGAGGAATCGAACCTCAGTCTTGGTGCATGCTAGGTAAGCACTCTACTACTATGCCAACCTCCCAGCCCCTATTACAATTTTTGTAGACAGGCAGTACAAACAAAATTACCCAAGGCCTTTTGTGTTAGTATTAGCTTAACAATAATAATTTTTCGCTTACTTTGTATGCATAACTCCTTCTTTTGTAATGAATTTAATTTAAGGAGATAAACTTGATGACAAGTATTTCCTCAAATGTTTGTATTTTCTAATGATGGGTAGTTGACATAATTGATATGTATATATATATATTATTGCTTCTAATATGACTGATAACATGATACTAGACAAAGGATCTATTTGGTAACATACAAGATGAAGAACAAATCATTCAGATCATATTAGAGTTTCAAGTTTATCTATTTTAAGCTTTGGAGATTTTATTAACTTGTTTTGCAAAAGATGCTCTTCAGAAGTCTCCTACTCAGTATAGAATTTTCATTTTGGGGAAGTTGACTGACCCCATTGTTTCTGCGGGTGATGAATACTTCTCAGCCAGAAAGCTCAGAATTTATATTTGCATCATTTCTGTTCAGGGCAATGCTATTCTCACTGGCTTTTTGAGAGTACTTCTTATTGGCCTCTTCTCTGTCCTCTTAAAAAATTATAGTTTATTCATGAACTCAAAACTGTAATCGTATCAGAAAAGGAAAAACATGTCTAGACCTCCAAATGAACACAGGTTTTCTCTGGCTTGCTGGCTTCCTGTGTTGCTTCTCTTTGCCAGTTTTAACCTGAATCTCTGACAGCAGAAACAACAGTCCTTTGTTACCTTGGTAACAGTGATAGGATAATAGAATTAGAATGTTCCAGGGAAGTGTTCTAGCAGCATCTTGCTCATGCAAGAAGGGAAAACAGCACAATGTGAAATACAGTCTGAAAGCCTTCAAAAGTACAATTTAAATTTGTGATACAACTTAAATTTGCGATATTTACTGGTAAAAAATCTGTCAAATTGTTAAATGTTATTTTATTTTAAAGTTCACCACTAATAAGACAAGAAATCTGTGATATGTTGACAATATTTCTAGTGTGTATATTTTCTGGCAGTTTTGTATGTTTCTTGACTTTTTTTTTTTTACTAATTTAAGATATTGCCTAAAACACTTAGAAGTAGGACACTACATGAGAGTATTCTCAGTTTAAATGTTTTCTTTTCTTTTCCTGTGTCTTAAGGTGGTTTTTATACTTTCTACAACTTTCTATAACTTTAGAAAAATAAATCAACCCTGTGACACTATCGCGTTCAATACTGACATTCATTTGAAATATGCCATTGGCTTGGAAAAAGCGGAGATCACATTGTGATGGAGCATACTCCATCTCTTAAAGTTTCTATCACCTTCTAGTAACAGTACTCTGGGAACCAGGCCTATAATACATAGACTTTCAAATCCAAATGATAATTTTTATTTCCACTTTCATCTGCATCCTTCTTCCCTTGTCTGGCTTTATTTTTTTAATTTTTTATTTAATTTTTATTTTTTTTAGAGAAGAAGCACAGGTCTGCATCTCAGGTGACCTTTATACCACAAAGGGGCAGGGGTGGGAAGTCTGGTGTGGACATGTGAGCCAGGGATTCCATCCTGGTGGGCTATGATTTAGAGTAGCTGTCCAAAAGGTAGCTAGGGAGCTTGTAGCTGCACAGACTGAAGGTCCCTTTAAGAGATTTATTATATATATATATATATATATTTGCCAGTCCTGGGGCTTGAACTCAGAGCCTGACCACTGTTCTTCGCTTTTTCTCTACCACTTCTGGCTTTTTTTGTGTATGTGTCTCCCAGGCATTAAACTCAGGGCTTGTTTGTGTTCCCTGACTTTTGCTGAAGGTTAGCAAAGAGTGCTAAACTTGAGCCACAGTTCTATTTCCAGCTTGTTTGGTGCTTAATCAGAGATAAAGATCTCACAGATTTTTCTGTCCTAGCTGGCTTTGAGCTGGGATCCACGTATATCAACCTCTTGAGTACCTTGGATTGCAGGGATAAGCCATCTGCACCTAGTGATAAAATTCCTTGTGGATGTAACACAAAATCTTGAGTATCTCTAGGTTTACCTTGGTGTTTAGTTTATTCATCTTCTCTGAACTTTCTTCTACTCCATGGCAGTTGGGTTGGCATTAGGTGAGGTTCCAACTAGACTCTGAGAAGCAAATTTCCTATATTCATGGCATTATTTAATTCACTGATTATCTCTTTATAAGAAATTAAGGGTATAGGACTTATATACTATATCTTGGAGTAATGATACAGTTATTTAAATGTCTTTTCATCAAGTCATATTTATAAATGTTCTTCAGTGATAATCTGATTGAAGAAGAATATAAAAAAATCTTGCAAAGGGTATTAATGTTGTGAAGTTATGCACCTTCTATCTGGTAAATATAATGTAACCCTTCTATTAATCACAATAAAAATTATAAAAAAAGAAATCTTGCTCACTAAATTTTAACCACATAATATATTAAAAAATCCCAATTTGAGAGCAGATAGCAAAGTTCTTATTTTATGCTAGAAAACTGTGCTTGAGTTTATATCTACTTATGCTGTGAGGACGAGATATTTAAGCCACTTGACTTTTTTGTGTGTTGAACGCAGCCAAGTCAATTCCTTGCTCTTGGCTTTCTTCAAAGTTGTGGATTCTGTATACACAGAGCATTGTTTTCTTTTTTAGTATGCATTGATTCCTAACATAGTGCAGGTGGTGCTTTTAATGAGGCCAATAATATTTAACGACTCAGATCTTTTGCCTACTATACAGACTAGATGCAAATATTCCCAGCCCTCCTAAATGTGAGGTTGATTTTGCTCTGACATTAAAAATCTAACTTAGCTCATTTAAATGCATAATACATATCTCTGAGAACTGTTTACATGCAAAACACTCTAAAAGATACAGTGTGGGGTTCAAAGATAAAAATGAACTGTAAAAATCCATTAGGGAAGATTTTTGTGGAGGGCACTCTTTATTGATTTTGCTTTATCTTTGACTGTGTTAACTTTTAACGAATTCATCTAATTATTTGAAGGAAATGCAGGGTGAATATTGAGTCCACAGTTGAGCAGCCTGAGAAGTCTGAGATGATTTATCCTTGCTCAGGATCCATTGCAACAGTAGAAATAAATCATCATTGAAATCTATGGGTCAGTACAGGGCTTCCTATATAGGAATCACTCAATACCGAGTTACAAATACAGAGTGAAGAGATGCATATACTGCTGTAGGACGTAAGAGATGACAGACTGGTTCAACACTGAGTTCCTAAAATCAGACCAGCAATGTATTACCTTGATTCCCATTTTTTTAATTCCTTACCAGTTAGGCTCACCTATTGCAATCCTCAAACAATACGGATCTTTAGCCCATTTAAGCACCAGACTGGAACTACAGATTTTCACAGTAAATTCTTTCATTCCATCATTCTATTGAATCTCCCAAACACTAGGAACTACTATATGACACTAGAGAAACTGATACTCAGGTGAAGCAATTATTCCAGGGATACTGAGAATGGCAGATCCAATATTCAAATCAAATGGTGGTGGCAGTGGTGGTCTTTTTTGGTCATATAACAGAATCCTTCAAAAATACTTTTTTGAACACACTTAGCTTATTTCCTGATTAGAAATGTCTATATTTGGAATTCGTAGTTGAGCAGTGGATGTAAATATAAACTGATATATGAATTCATGTTGGTTAATATTCAGCATTTCAAGTATAGCTTGTTTTCCTGGTTCTATTGATGGTTAGTAAATCATTTTCTCTCTTTAATCACCAATGTCATTAGAAGATGAAAATTGATCCACCCCTTGCATTCAAACAGAAATCCTGAGAACAACTTACTAGGGGGCATCATGATTGATTGCTTCTTAGTGATAAGTGTTGCTGGAAAAAAGATATTACTTTGTCAACTGGCAGAGCTTCTGCTTCACTTTCAATGATCAATGTCTAGTTTTCAAGAGAAAAGAGAATAGAGAACATGATAGCAGCAAATGGAGTGTTGCATGTATTTGTTGTGATTTGAGGGAGGAAACATGGCTACAATTATTTCTCACAATTCAAAAATGTGGGTCACACAGAACAACACGGGGAGGCAATATTGTGAAACAAGAAAATGTAAAACCTATATTTAGGTGCTATAAATTCTTTAGCAGAAGATATGCTAATAAAAATTTACACCAAGAAGAAATAAACATTCAGGTCTACATCTTGCTGTTAGGTTACTAGTTATACTGTAATTAACGAATATTTTTTAATTTTTAAATTTATGATTAATAGTATTTTTCAGAATTTTCTGAATTGGAGTAATGTACCACCCACCCTCTATACATATAAAATGCATGTATACACATTCATATTTAATTTAAATAATATTACTAGCTGTGTCATTGGGACATTGGTCTTTCAAGTATATTCTGGAAGTTCACAGACTGTAAGCTGTCTTGCTACAACACATAAAAAAATTACAGTACAAGAAAAAAATAATGTGGAGTTGGGCGGAAGATGGTGGCGGTTCAGTTTGAGTCTTTCTGAGCTCTTGCCAAGATACCAGTTTTGGCAGCGTAGGACACAGTACATACCTCAAATCGATCCTAAGTAAGCTTTAGCGATACAGAGACTTCAGTCAAGAGGAAAAAGGCAGAAATCCAGCACAAAGAAGACAGCGGGGACCGGGGCCAGCCGCTTGGAGCGGCCGCGGAGACAAAGCGGCTCTTCTGAATCTGAGCACCAGTGCTTCTTGACGCCTTCACCCGCCAGCTACAGACAGAGCCACACAGAGCCTGCAGGAGCCCAGAGCTGACACCCGGCCGTGCACGGACCTGCCAGCTTCACGGAACAGGAGAGCCCAGCAATTTGTGAGTACCTCCGAGGAGAAGTTTCCACTTCTGCTCATGGATTGGCATTGGGAGGGAGCCCCTCCCCCTCCAGCTGAGAGCAGCACCATCTTGACTACTGGCAACGACCTGGCCAAAGCAATTGGAGCCTGAGAGGTGTTGCTGACAGCGCCATCTTTCTTACTGGCAAAGGATTTCCCAGAGATCCCTTAGCTGGAAATCCGGCCCCAGCAATGCTGAAGTCCATCCCCTGCGCCAGCCACAAGCCTGGTAAACAAAGCTGCCCGCGAATCTTTCAGCTTCCTTTTCCCAAACAATCGGATCCGAAAAACCTCATAGCCAGATCACAAGAGAAAAAGACTTTCTGAACTGTTTGGATCCCGAATTTAGTGGAGACACAAGTTTCCTATCCTGCCCTGACCCCCCTCCCCCCCAAAAAAAATCCTGAACAATACCCTTTTTTTTTTCTTTATTTTTTTTTGTTCTTTTTCTTTGTTTTGGGTTTTTTTTTCTTCCACCCCCTTTTTTATTTGCATTTATAGGTGTTCTAATATTCTCTTTATCATCCTACCTACACTTTTTTTTTCTCTTTTCTCTCCCCCATCCCTCTGTCACTGTGGTCGTTCCTGGAAACATAGTGACAGCTCTGGGTACAGTCTGAATACAAACAATATCTATATTGATACAGTCACCTGCTTTTTAATCTCCTGGTTTCAACCCTAGTATTTCTTAAGTAAGAGCTCACAATAGTGAGGAATCTCCCCCCCCCACCTTTTTCTTTTTCTTTTCTTTTTTTTTGATTTTTTTTTGTTGTTGTTTTTGCTTTTTTGTTTTTGTTTTTTGTTTCTCTTGTTTTTCGTTCTGTATGGGTTTTTTTTGTTTTTTTTTTGTCTTACTTTCCTTTTTTTTCTTTCTTTCTTTTTAAAATTTTTCATCATTGAAATCTCCAATATCTACCTCCCTCTTTTCTCGATATATTATTCTTATTACCCTTCTTACTTTCATAAGTTTTATCTAATACTTTCCAAACTTTGTACTCAAATATGCTACCTGCTTATCAACTTAGGTCAGTTATCCTTATGCTATACCTTTTCTTCATTACTATAATAATCTTACACTCCTACATTATTCTTCTTGTACCTCCCCTGTTCTCTCTCATACTATTTTTCTATCTCTGGTCCTCTGTTCATCTTTCAACCCTACACTTGATGGCTGTTGAGCAATACTGTATATCTAGGTGTTCAATTATACTCTAGGGCCAGAGGGACTTAAATACAACAGAGATTGGATTGAGAGGCTTATTGTTTTGGTCATAAATTGGTTACCAGTGGTTGTATTAGACTGGTCTGTAAGTGCACAAAAAGAAAGAGTGATAATACCAATCAAAAATTGTGAACACCTAGTGTCTGCCAGCTAAAGAGGTCTAGGTTGGTTATATCTGAAAAATTATAATTGGTTTAGTATTAATCTTGATCCCATTTTCAAATGGGCAAAACAAGAAACTCAAGAAAAATGTCAAATCAAGGAATAACATCCCCCACCAAATATAAACAGACAATGGAACAGTCACTGACAAACCTAGAAGAGAGTCTTCCAAGTGCTATACAAATGCCACTGATAAACATCATTAATGAAAAATGTGAAAATATAAAGAAAGAGATAAGGGAGGAAGCCATAGCTAAACAAGAGGAAACCATAAACAAGGTGATATGTGAAAAAGGGGAAGCCATAATAAAGGTTTTTCAAAGAAAAATGGATGAATTCATAGAAACCACAAACCAAAAGGTGACTGAACTCCAGCAAATGTCCAAAGAGAATAAAGCTACTGAGCTAACCACTCAAATTGAAATAAAGGAGCTAATGAAAATATCTGATTATTTTCTCTTATTCATGCTGTAAACATACACTGAGTGCTAGGGCTTATAAATTTCTCTGTGACTCTGAGCAGTATTTTTGTTTTGAGATCCTGCTACAAAAGTAGAGAAAGTAGAGAAACTAGGGAAAGTAGAGAAAGCATGTAGACAGGACATATTTTGTTCATAAATGATACATTACTTTTGCTCATATCCCATTGGCAAAGGTTTCCTCAGGCTTCCTTCTCTCCTTAAATACAA